>NW_024351543.1:8662228-9006126 GCF_902729225.1 Pteropus medius
TTTTTTTTTTTTTTTTTTACGTGATATTTGGAAAACATTTGTAATCATAGTGTGTACAAAAGCATCGGTAGTGATTAAGACCTTGAGTATCCTTATTTTCAATAAAGATTCATGTGCTCCTCCAGCAGGAGTGACAGGTGGTACCTCAGGCAGGCAGGCAGGGGTGGATCTATGGCTGTGTAGAAAACACTTAAGGTCTTTTCTATGGATCTAAAAACCTCCCAGCAATTGTGTCCAGGGTAGATGCTTTAAGGGCTTCTCACCACAGTAGTCAGTTAATCCTGAGCACTCCTACCTCACAGAACCTTGCAAAGAGAAGTGAATTGCAGGTTCAGTATCCAAAGACCATCGTATTTTCAATGGCTTGTTTTCTCAGTAAGGACACTTATACCACCGTCACTATCACTGCACATCTGTAAAGATATTTACTTTTCAGAGCGCTTCCACATGTGCCATCTCATCACTCCTTGCAGCAGCCCTGTTATGTGGTCATTTTTATTTTCATCTGCATTTTGCAGATGAGGCTTCAGAGAAGTCAAAGACATTACCCACATCCAAACCCCATGCCCTTGTCCCAAACAGTGACCATATTTCTCTAAGCACCATATTTCTGCCTGTTTCATCTGGCACTCAGACAGAATTCTTTTTCCTCTGCAGCACACTTTTTGCCTGGTTTTCTTATACTCCCTCCTCTCCCTTCCTGCAGGGGGCCGTGATAAGCGAGGTGGACCCATCCTGACCTTCCCTGCTCGCAGCAATCATGACAGAATAAGACAGGAAGACCTACGGAAACTCGTGACCTATTTGGCCAGTGTGCCAAGGTAAGGTGAAGGGACATGTCCTGCAGGGAAGAGGAGGGGGGTCTGGGTGGATGCAAGTGAGTTGGAATGAGCCTCCATCTCTGCCAGATGCCCAGGGTGCTTCTGCCTTTGTAGTGGATTCTGTTTATTCCTGGAACATCATCAGCCATTGTTCGCCTCATTTCCATCATTCCTATTGTTTCTTCTGGGATTCATATGAATGGAGTGGGAGCTGGAAGTGGGAACTGTGGGCAGAGGTGACAGTCCCAGACTGAGAGGACCAGGATGGGGCCTGGAACAGGAGACAGCGTGACTTGGGGAGGAGAGATGGGAAGCTGCGTTTTACCTTGGGGAGATGGGAACTCTGGCTGATTCCACTCTGGCTTGCGTAATGGATTATTTTTAAAACGTCTGGCTTGTGAATATATTTGTGATTTTTAGAGTTTGAGTCAAATAATTCCATCTGTGTCATTCAAGAGGCAGTCTTCAGCTCAGTCTAGGTCAGTGGGGGGTAATAGTGTCACCAAGGGGGGTAGAAATTGGTTCTTGGGGGCAGCAAAAATCTTACTCTTTTATGTACTCAGCACAGCTATACATACAGTATATAAATAGTTATACAGTATATTTGTAGTATTAAAATTTAATTGGGCATGTGTGATTAAGGAAGAAAGTATAGAAAGTCTCTTTTGGAAAAAGGGATGATGATAATTTTTTAAAAGAGGTTGAGAAGCACAGATTTCTGAGTGTTTCTAGGTGCTGCTGGTCATGGAGGTTGGTAGAGGGAGACATGCCAAGGACATGGTCTGTATCCTTCAAGGAGAGAGAAGAGAAGTCTTTGCCTAGTTTGAGGATCATAGAATGTGAGATCCAGAAGAGCCCTGAAAAATAATCTAGGCAAATATGTGTTGCATTCTGCTTGGGAAACAGGGTCAAGATGGGACGAGAGTTTCTTCTGGGGTGTCAGTGGCAGAGCTTGGCCTAGAATCCACTTCTCCTGACTGCTGCCCCAGGTCTCTCTGCCCTCGCTCTTAGAGGGACTGGAGCCTGTCAAGTGTTTGCTGTGGCAAATAAGAAGTGGTGCTTGGGGCTTTCAGAACGTTCATCTTGTGTCTGTGCATTTTATAGGAGAATTAGTAAATTACAGAGAGGAGCTATAGATTCAGCACCGCCTTTGCTGGGAAACCCTGGATAATTCTTGAATGTGCTGATTATGTTCTTTAAGCAGGTGTCAAGTGAGGCAAGCACTGCATTTGAAAGAGCTGCAGGAGAGATAAATGTAAAGGATTGGTAGATAGTGATGGGCAGGTGGTAATGGGGATTTAAGAGCAGTCATCAAATGCTTACAAGGATATTGCATAGAATGAGGAGCCCTGAAGAGCTCTAAGCAGAAGGATGTGGACAAATAGATGATGAACAGTGTCTATTTTTTTTCTTTATGATATCCACCAAGGACCAGAAAAAAAAATAAATAAAAGATTTTAAGCTTCAAAAACAGGATTTGGGTTAGAATCAAAGAACTTCTAAACTTTGTGCATGAGACTTTGGACTAAAGAATAGAACAGAAGGATTTTTTTTTTTTTTTATCCTACAGGTCTTTAGATATAAGAAGTATTCCCATCTGTCTCAGAGGCAAGAAGATGGACTAAATAACCCATGATTGATCTAGGTAATTTAGCAATTTAGTCAGCTAGAGGCTAAGCAGTTTTAAAAGCACCTTTCTTAGGTACACTAACGGGCATAAAACCAGGCATTTTTAAAACCAATTTACAAGAAAAGTTTTTACGGGGATCCATAACGGATTCTCAGCTCTTTTAGAACCAGAAGAAATTGGGATCCCTGGAGATATGCAGGGTACATTTTTCATTCTGCTGTTTACCACATCCTGCAGCTAATGCACACTTATCTTCTCTTTAGAATAGAAGGTGAAAGAGTTGGAAGAACACTTTTCTTCATTCTGACTTGTTAAAGTCAGATGGGATAAACAACGATGGGATAAAACAGATTGGGAACAATTAAAGAGGAAAAGACTTCTGCTGGGGGAAGGGGAATGAAACCCAAGAGGGGCTGAGAAGAAGGTCATGAAAAAGGAGAAACAGTACAAACAGTACGTTTTTATTGAAGGACTGTACTAGATGCAGGCTCTCTGCTTCTCAGAGGGTGATCATAAGCATTACATCCTGTACTCCTGTGAACAGAGAAAGTTCTTCACAGATTCCGGCAGGTGGGAGGTAAGCATCCTGTTGCCACTTTCAGTGGGAAGAATTGTTCTGGGATGCCTGCTGCCTCTCTCCCAGGGGGCCTGTGTTCACCAGGAGTGTGAGTACCTGGCAGGCTGCAGAGTTTACCAACTAGTCATGCCCACCCGTCACTTTCTAATTCCGTTGGTCACAAGTTCACACGTGATGACTGTTGGAAATAAAACCTGAAACAGAATTGTTTTAAAAACAGTGAAGTCTGGGTCAGATAGTGTTTGCCACTCTCCTGCTTAGCCAGGGAAAGGAGGGAAACTATGAAAATGAATAGCTGGATTAAGTGGATGATACTGGTGGGAAGAAATGATCTATTCTGGGTCATGGCCCAGGAGGCTAAAAAATCAGGAGGTGGAGTGTGCTTTACAGACTGGCGTGATCATCTCTCAGTGACATTTGGCATTCATTTATTTAGGTATTTATTCATTCTTTTTTTTTTTCTCCCCACGCTGGATTTTATTGAGTAGTAGTTACCGTGGTGTTTTTGAACTGGCTCGCATGCATGTGGTCAGATGGGGCCTAGGGTGTGTTCATTCTTTATTTAACAAATATTTAGAGTCTCTGTCTGCCAGGCAGATTGAAAATTCATAGTGAGAATGAAGAGACATTTTGAGAAAGTTGGGGAAAACCTGGGAATTTCCCTACCCAGTGCCAAACTAGTGGCCATAAAGGGTGGTGCAATATATGACTGTGCTGGTGACATAGGAGATGAACCAACCAGCAGAAGACAAACAAATAAGGACCACTAAGTGATGAAATAGAATCCTGGAATCTAAGGAACCAGTCATCTTGATGGCCATTTTTGACACATTCTTAGAATAGATCGTTAAGCAGATGGTTGTGATTATTTAGAAATGAATGGAAAGAAATAGTTCCACTATCCTCTGTGAAAGCCAGGCCATGTCTGGACCACTGCATTCAATTCTGCACATTGAACTCTTCCAGCCTTATTTTAAGAACTACATTGACCAGTAAAAGTATTGTCAGGGGGAGCAGCACACTGAGGTATCCACAAACTGTGTCTACAGTTGAAGGATTGAAGGATGTTTTCTGGCAGGAGTGAAAATGGAAGAAAAGTGATTCCTGACTTCAGGTGTCAAGATAGCTGCCTCAAAGAGGAGAGAACAGGCATGGTTGCTGTTGCATTAATGGACTAGAAAGATTAGCACTCTGAAGTGAAGAAAGATCCTGCCCACGTGGAGCTGTCCAGCAGTAATGCTGCCTCTGGAAAAAGTGAGCTTCCGGTCACTGGAGACCGGATGACCTTCTGTTAGGGATGCTGTAGGAAGAATTCCTCCACTGGGCCGGAGGCTGGATTAGGTAATTTCTAGGAAGATTTCCTGCCCTGAATTCTATGTTTGTATGATGTTGGGAAACACAAAAACAAAAACCATACATTATAAAACTGAAGACCTCAGAACAGACAGCAGGCCAGAAAATTAGAGAATATTAAAAGTAGAGAATATTACTACTCTCACCAACATGCGCTCCATTTCTCAGCCTCCCTAAATAAGTTAAAGCCTGGAATTTTACTTCAGATCTTGTCTACATCTTCAATCCTAGGAGAACTTCTTTCTAGTTCCCTTGGACTCTGAGTGGGAATTTTGGGGCATCACCTGGGACCAAGAATCATCCTGGGGTGTGACAGTTGGAAATAGTCCTAGTTACTCTTTTGGAATCCATCTCAGCCTGAAATGAATCCTTTCTATCTTCCCTTTCTTGCTTCTGATAAGTCCGAGCATCCATCTCCTGGTTCCTCTCTAAATTTTCTATAGTTTTATGCTAAGGAATCATAGAATATCAGGATAGGAAGAGGCCTTAAAAGTCTTCTAATTCAACTTTCTAACCACTCTATTCATTTCAGTTCAACAAATATTTATCAACTAACTATGATGAGCCAGAGCCTGGAGAGGGATCTTGGTGAATTTTCATGTTATCTTTCTTGACTGTTGTCCATCTTGCACTTATCTAGCTTTTTTGTTTGTTTGTTTTTCCGGCCTGCTGTCTGCTTGCAGTAATTTGTTCATGTAAAGGAGTAGAAGGCAAATACTCAGATACAAGCAGCTCATGAATGTCCCTAGAAATTGAGAGACAGGACAGAAAATCTAGTCTAAGAGTAAACAATTGCCCAGGCAGAGCTCACAGTGGGGATAATCTACCCACAGTGATTACTGGGAGTTGACCACGTGCTTGAAATAGGAATTTCTAGATATCTAGTAAAGAAATCCTGGATTATTTTTATGGCACTGAATTCCTCTTTTCCATCATCATTATCCTGCTTTGTCATGATCATCTTTCTGCTGCTCCTAAAGGCATCAGTTGTTAGGCCCTTGATGTATCTGCCATTTAATTCAGCTCTTAGCAATGCTGCTGAGATGCTAAGTGTTCTGGCAAGGAATGCGGGTGTAATATTGGTGAGGAAAGATGACAAGAAACCATGAGGGGATATTCTGTCATGCCAATCAAACCAAGGTGCCAGTATTCACAAGTTATTATTTGATAACATTTGCTCTTATTCTACTGATTTCAGCCAGAGATAAATTGGGCTTATAGCCAGCACTATCTTTTGCAGCATCACCAGAAAAATAGAAATAAGCAGAGAGAACCAGAAAGACAGTTAAAAGATGAGGAAGTAAAAACTGCAAGGGTTTCCTCCCACTATATTCAGCATGGAAGAGCCCAAGCTGTCCAGACTGTCGTCACTGAATGTGTTTTGTTGTAAGGATCTATTGAGACATGTTTTTCACATCCTGATCTTTTCTCTGAGATCATTAATTTGAGGAAGATGTGAGGAGTGGTGATGGAAGGTTCAGAAAATAGGACTGATGAGAACATTCATCTAAAACTTATACCTTTTCACATCCATTTTTAATTTATTTTATTGCTTATGTATACAACGTTTTTAATTTCTAATATGGTTCTCACATTCTACACAAATTTCTGAGCAATATTTCTTAGGTGTCCTTTTGTTACCTGTATAGAACACAAGCCCTAAAGAGCAAAGTGTTGTCTGCTGAGGAACATAACATCACAACAGTAACTACTATTGTTAGTGATCACCTTCCTTGGAGCTGTGCAGACCTTCAGAACAAAGGGAAGAGAGGCATCTTAGGATGGATGGAAAACACTGGGGTTCAGATTGTAGCTCCACCCCTTCTCACTCATGGCCATTCAAGCCGGGTAATCTCAGAAGAGTTTAGTGAAAAGACAGTCTACAATGATGTGGATAGGGAACAGGGAAACCAGAAATGTTTAGATTTCCAAGTTATCCCAGGGTTCAAACAGCAGGGACGGGAGACAGTCTTACTTCTGGGCCTGAAGGAGCAAGGAGAGGAGCTGTGCCATGAATCTGGAGAGAGAGAGCTGACAGGAGCTGTGGCCTTCGGTAGAGAGGTGCCACCCACTCATGGTGAGTCCATGATAGGGGACAGGGGGATCGATATCCTCACTTCACTGTGCTCCTGTTCTCTGACCTCCTGTCATTGTTTGTCACTGACTGAATGCAACCGAATCCAGGCGATGGGGAGCCCACTGATGCAGTTCTTGTGGGTCAGCCTCCCAGGGCATCAGGTAGAAGGGAGAAGATGGAGAGTGGATTTGAATGGAGCAAATGGAACATATTTGGCACAGGATGAGGCCTTGGACATATTACTCAACATTTCCGAGTTCACTATTCTTATTTTTAATTTGGGAAAAGAATGTCCATCTCACAGGGTGTTGTGAAGAAATTTTCTAGCAGTCTCTCTGCAGTACCCACGTACTCAGTACTTGTTAGTCTGCCTCCTGAAAGAGGAGAATAATAATAATAATAATAATAATAATAATAATAATAATAATAAAAAAAAACAACTGTACATATATACATACATATATAGTAAGGTTTGCAGTATCTGAAGGAATAGATGTACATGTAAGTTACGAAGCATGATAATAAAATGCACACCTGAGAGCTTACCTTCCAACTTTGGAAGCAAAACATCATCTCTGTTCTCGAAGCTACCTGTGACCTCTCTCCATTCCAACCCTTTATGTCCCCCCTAAATATCCACTCTTCTGAGTTTTGTATTTATTCTTCTTTTGCTTTTTCGGTATAGTTTACCACATGTTTCATAAACTCTATATTGTTTAGTTTTATTTTTCGAGCTTTATAAAAATGGTATCATACCATATGTAGTTTTCTATGACCAACTTTTTTGAACTATTATGATATGCAACAACATGGATGAATCTTCAAATGTAATTTTGAGTGGGGGAAAAAGCACTTAATGTTTCCTACCTCTGGAACCAATCTAGTAAGTGATAAGTAAGTGCTAGCCATTATTATTATTATCTTTAACCTACATTATTGCATTGTGACAAGTATTTTGCATGCATTAGCTTGATAATCACAGCACTTTGAGATGGATATTATTATTATTCCCACTTTCCACATGATGAAACAGGCTCAGAGAGGTTAGGTAACTTAATTGTGAACGCACAGCCAGTATAATCTAGGTGGTCTAGCACCAGAGCTTAAGTTTTTATCCACTGAATTGATGAGGAGGCCAGAGTGAAGTAATGGAGTGCAGGGGATAGATTTGGGGAGAGTAGGAAGATAGATGCTGAAGGATGTGCTAAGGGTTGGACTGGAACAGGAGAGTGAAAGAGAGTGGTTAGGGAGATGAGGGGGCAGGCAGATGTTATGGTGGCGGGCAGTGACTACTTTGCATCAAACCTGCTTTCTTGGGGCATTCTAAGTGTGAAGGTTGATGCAGATGGGAAATGCAGGTGGAGACTGCCTCAGACCTGGGCTTCTGCTGGCCAAGGCAGCAATGGTGACTGTGGATGTGCAGGTGGTGTGGGGGACCCTCAACTTCCTCCCAGGTGTTTGTGTCCAGTTTTATAACGGTAAACACTGCTCATTTATGCTCATCTGTGGATGACAGTCAACTATGCTGTAGTGACTGAATTACATCAAGAAAAGCAGAAAAAACAAAAGTACTTAAGACCACAGAAACTATTTAAAGAGATGAGTAAAAGACTGCCAGGAGCAGGGACCCTGGACTCAAAGCCTGGGTCGGTTGGGTGGTCTCTCTTGTATTCCAGAAATGGTCATCTTGTTCAGTTTTCTCCAGTTCAAGATGTTTCTTTCACTCGGTCTCCTGCCTGGTTCTATCGTCTGCACTGCTCTGGCATCAGAAACACAATATTGGCATTAGTTAGCTGTCAGCTAATCTGCATTTTGAAATTGGTTCACTTCCTGGACCACTGCTGGACTAGACAGGCCAGTGCCTGTGCAGCCCTGATGGGGCTGAGGGACTAGAGGAGCTCATGGAAATCCCATGAAAAGCAACTGTGTGGGGGTCGGGGGAGAGCCAGCTGTGATGCCCCAGCTGCGGAGACAAGCATTTGTGATTCCCTGGAGAGCAGTAACCCAGACAATCAGAGGTGAAAACCATGTGGCCATGAAATAACTATGAGAAGCAGTCCTGGTAATTCCAGGAACTGGTAAATGCCTTAGGTAGTAAATCAAAGACCCAGCATGGATAAAGGGATTCCTGATGGAAAGAGGAGTGTTGGTTTTTCTTCACGTGCATCTTCAGTGTGACCCTTAGAAGGGAATTTGACTTGGTGGGAGTGGAACTATGAACTACTAGAGAAGGAAAAAGGGGGCTTGAAGAAAAATACTGACCCTTGGAAATTATGCAGGGGATTTCAGCCCAGGAAGAATGAACCCCAGAACCCTCTTTTCTAGAAGGGGAAATGTGCATGCTTTCCAACAAATCCCTCACCTGTAAAATAGGCATGAAGCTATTACCAAACACAACGGTAGTGAGGATTACATGACAACACATAATAAGGTACCTACCTAGCCCTAGGCTTGGCTCACAGAAGGGGCCAATGACAAATGGCAGTCTCTTTCTCTTGCCTTGCTTGAAAGTAGGGGTCTTGTTTTATCACCTGTTCCTCATTGTCCCTAGCACTGCTATGTCAAAGTCTGTGTTAGGGTGATGGTTAAGGTTAGGATTGAAGTCAGCAGAAATAATACTAATAGCAGTAAGGTTGGTAACACCTAGCAGTTTCATAATAAGTATTGAATAAATGGATATGTATGCCTAATAGTGTGATAAAGTTTTGACTTTTTTATTAATTAGAAAAATATTTCTTTAGTATAGAAAATAAATGCTGAAGAATACAAAGAATTTTTTCAAAAAGCTATCATCTAGAGATAGTAACGATTAATATATTGACACATTTCTTTCCTGTCTTTTTTTCTTTAGAGCTTTAAAAAAATAGAATCGAATCATATTATTTATTTAATTTTGCTGCTTGTTTTATTCTGCTTTGCATTATGCCATAAGAATATTTTCTTAACATTAAAAACTTTATGCATAATAGTGTATCTTGGGCTGTACCATATTTTAATTAACCTTATCATTAGACATCTAAGTTATTTCTAAAACTTCATTGCCACAAATAACTCAGTAAACATCTTCGTGTATAAACATTTGTCTGCATTTTAGATGATTTCTTTGGGATAGATTTGTAGCAATCATGGTCATTTTTTTAAGGCTTGCGATACAAAATGCCAAATTGTTCTCCAAATTACCCAATTTATAGTTCTAGTATGACTTTATATGTTTCCAAATGTAAGTTTATTTGCTCATCATTGCACAGGCCCCACTGCACAAACAGTGCTATCACCATCATCAAGAAACCCTTAGAACCATATGTCCATATGTACTACACCTAAACCTGACCTTGGATTGGAAAAGAGTAAAGGAATCGGTCAGGAGGCCTGCCCTTTGGGGTGTTGCAGGTTAGGATTCATTTTATTTTCTCTAATAGACTTCTTAAAGGGGACCATACATTTAAAGTTCGGATCTGATATGAAATCTGGAAAGACTTACTTGTTTTTGTCCTTGATGAGGTTTTAGTTTTGCCCCTGGGTATGTTTCAGCTTTTGGCTGGTCCTGCGGTCAGTTCCTGACTTGGCCCAAAGTGGTCTTAACCTCCTCTGTGCTCATCTGAACTGAGGTCCTTATTTATCTGCCTTCCACAAGGAAGCTAGGACTCCTTGGAGTTTGTCTCCTGGGCAGTAGTGTTGAATGAGCCTCTGAAACTTAAGTGTAGCCATTTAATTTCTTTTTCAGGCTCCTGAAGTCTATGCTTCACCAAGCAGACTTATTAGAAAGCTGATGTTTCTGATTCCACTTAGATTAGGTAAACTTAGCATGTCAGGTGAAATAAGTCCCAGTGCATTCAAGTTTTTCTGGAATTCATGCTAAGGAAACAGGATGATTAAATTTAGTTCAGATTCATGGGATGTTGGAAATAAGGGAGTTCCCTAAATATAAATACTGGAGAGACAGTCTAGGGTAAGGGAAGAAGGATGTGTTTTTCACTTGGTGGGTTCCAGATTTGGAGTTGTTTTTCCTGCCCCCATTATGGTGTTATTTTCAGCACGTTTTGTATTTCTTCTTCACCTGTCATTGGTTAGCTGTTACTGTGTGCCCTTCACTGGTATTTGGGGTTATGTATATTTCTAGCATATATCGGATACTGACATTTTATGTTACAACACTAAATTTGTAGAGAGACTACCTTTATTATATACACTTCTAGAAAGTTAGGTATGCTGCCACCACGTGGTAGAGTACCTTAGCTCAGCTGTCCAAGAAGACATAGATGGTTTTTGTCAGAAATTTCAAATGGTAATATTCTGCTCTCTCCTCATTAGACCTTGGATTTTCCAGGCTTTACTTTTTAAAATTTTATTGAAATACTGAAACGTAAATAACCACTAAGCAACAATTATTTTTCCTAAACTACAAAATGGGTTTAATATAATCTTTCTCAGAGAACTGTAGTAAATATTTAATTAAAATAACCTTTGTGAAAATAGCCTGGGTATGTAATAATTGCCAGTTGAAACTGGGAATTTTATAATGATGCTATTTTGGGGGAAAACATATGGCTAAATAATGCGATATATCTATACCAATTCTTAACTTTCTTTTATAAAATCAAATCTTTTTTTAAGTTAAAAAAAAAAATCCCTCCTGTTTGGTTTGTCCTCAGTCTTGGGTAAATTTGAAATCACAGCACTCCAAGCGTACTTATCTTTTGGAACTTCTACTGTTTTCCTCACTATTTTCATCAGTCACAAACGCTGAGGATAAAAGTCTTTGTCTTTTCAAACTTTCCCTTCCAGACACTGTTTTCTTTCTCTAGACATGGAGGATGAGGACAAGAAACACATCACTACCTAGGGCTTTTTATTGCTGGGAGTATAACCTTGGTGAATATACTCGCTACTTGCAGACAATTTCTGTACTTCTACTAAGAGAAGAACATCTGTCTCCCCTCTTTCACTCCATCTCATCTCTTGGATTGTTTTAGATAAAAAGTCTTCTTTCTTAAAAGTCCAGCATCACCTAAGCAGAGCAAAATAATTTGAACACAATTGAAAAAAGACTTTTGAATTTAAAAAACTCATATAATGATGATGGGCCCAGTCTCTTCTACAACTTCTGATTGTCCACAAGGCTCTCTCTATGAGAATCGGCCCCTCCTGAGGGCAGGGATGGTAGGTCTTTTTGATGGGTGAGTTTGCAGAGCAGCACCTTGCAAGTTGGCTGAATTCAATCAGATTGGAGGCTCCCCAAGGGGAAAGTGTGGTGTCTCACACCCAAACCCCTGGGGGCCAATGCCAGGCTCCTTCTTCCAGACATGAAGTCACTGAGGCCAGACAGACCCAGATTTCCTTCATGATGTTTCTTTCCACTGTAAGGGGCTGTACCCAAAAGGGAGTGCCCAGACCAGGGCTGGTGGACTGGCTCAGCGCCAGAAAGAAGGCAGAGCCCCTCTGCCAGAGGATAGAGCGTGGAAAAGCATGCCAGGGAACCGGAGTGGACTCTGTCTCACCAAGGAGGAGTATTATTATTTCTAAATTGGGCAAGTTTGACAGCCAGCCCTATTTCTCCCAGAACCCAGACGGGAGCACTTTGTCAGAGCTGTGGTGACTCAGCTAGGACAAATGTTTTTCCGGACAATTTACTGACATAATCCAAGTGTGTGTCCTCATGGCCCTGTTTTTTTCTTTTTTTCTCAGATCCTCCCTGCCACCCTCCCTCACTCCTTCTAGGTCAAGAGAGGACCAGCTTTGGATTGGAGAGCTACCCCAAACCCTAAAACCAGTGCATTTTTCTCCCTCTCATCTCTCAGACTGTTCTGTGCTGTTCTGAGCTGGAATTTCATCTGTCCCCATTGCTGGTAATTCACGTGTCGGGTTTTTCACAGCAGCTCCTCTTGGCCTGGTGCCCAGGGCAAGGTCTGAACCTTGTGCTGTGACATGCCCCACCCTGATTCCCTGCCCAGGAAGAGAATGTCCTCTGTCTCTAGACCATAGGCTGTTTTCCTTTGCAGGAAGCGCGGGCTTCAGCACTCGTTTGCTGATGAGAAACTCCCTGTTTTGGACGTGCAGAACCACTCCTCACCCTCCCCCAAACCCTGATTGTGATTGAGCTGTTTATTAGGACGCCTGCAAATCAGTCCAGATTTAATTCTATGCATACACAGGGTGATTGTTTAGTTTTTACATACACACCAACTTAGAATGGCCAAATAATCTTCTGGCTTTTTCAAGCTGCCCCTGAACTTGCAGGCTAACGAGGGGGGAACACTTAGAACCCTTCCTGTTTAGTTTCAACTTTCAAATATGTCCCCTCCCTCAGGTGTCCTCCGTCCAGCTCTCCATGACCTCCCTTGCTGCTCCCAGGTTTACACCAGTGTCTGAGCTATCATTGTTTTCCTTCGTGTACACATGGGGACCTCTTCAGTGCCCTTGGCCTCGACCACTCTGCCAGGCATCAGAGGGAAAGAAGCCTGGCTGCAGGGCAGGGCTGCCTGGGCAGTGGGAAGTGGAGCGCCTGTGTGGGCAGAGCCCCGGGGGCATTCCTGGGGGTGACCGTGTTGGGGGTTTGTCTGGGCATGTGTCTGTGTGTGTGCAGGAAAACAGCATTGGACTTTCTAGAAAGAGATGTCACTTAAGAGGAAGGAGGAGGCGGGGTGGGGCGGAGGTGTGTGAAGGTGAGTTTTGACCGAAGACCATTTCCTGGAGGAAGCGTGTGGTTTTTAAATGAGGATTCCACCTGCCCTGACAGGAAGCAGGAGCCCATCTGCGGAGCAGCGGATCCTGTGAAAGTGTGGGGAGAGGTGGGGGTGCAGCAAGAGGAGGAGAAAGAGTGGCGATGGCAGTAGAGACTGGAGTGAGCAAAGGAGACGTAACCGTTGTACCTCCCGACCAGCTGCAGCTTCACGCTGAGCAGCGGGCAGCACGTGGCTGCACCATCGTAGCCTCTCGGGTCAGCTCTTCTCTGTCTCCCCATTTTGGAGAAGCTCTCTGTGTCATACAGTTGGGATGATTGAGGCACTGTGGTTAGACAGATCATAGTCATTGGAACGTGGACTTGATCTTTGATTTGCTACTCACAGATGTATGAGCAGTGATTATAATGACTTGACTTGTTTTCCACCCAACCTGACTGTGGGGGAGAGAAGGAGCTATCGAGAAGGCCAGAGGAGCGTGGCCCGGGGTTTGTTTGGGTAGGGCAAGGGAAGGGCTACGGTGGGAGCCTGTGGTTTTGGTTTCCAGTTTGTTTTGTCTTTCTCTCTGCTGCTTTGGTTTCCATTTCGTTTCTGCTTCATGTTTTGAATGTCCCAGAAGGAAGGCATAGACAATTCTGGGAGGGAAATAAGGTAGGAGGCTGCTGTCCGGAAATAGATATGTCAATTTTTATCCCAGCTTCCCTGAACCCACCTTTCTGCCACCTCCCTTCTCTGCCAACCAGCCGCAGACTTCTAGGAGCAATGGTTCTGGTCCTTCTTCGGGAATTTACAAGGTCTCTTTCTCTTAGCTTAGAGCAGCTCCCTCCAAATGCCCTGCCCCCAGGCCAGTCTGATTTAGAAGGCAGGTCTCTTCCTTTGGTGAATGGCGGTTGTGTTTCAGAGCTTTGAGACTATAAGATGACCTGGCCCATTAACGAACACACCAGGGTTTATGTAGCCATCCTTTGGAAGACTGCATACTTTCTCCTTGGTCCTGGCTGTCACCCATGCCATTTCTGGAACTCTCTTTGGGAGCTTCCTCCAGCCTATGGCATGTTTATTTGACTATCTGCAAGATGACAAATCTTTGTTCTTTCTGAGCAGACTTGATTTTTAGAAAGTGTTTTGTTTAAAGGTGGCATCGAGGACAAGTCAGTATGTGGGTAGAGAGGGTCCTGCTGTGATTTTTTAGGCCACTGGGCCTGTCACTTTATGGCCATACCCGGGGATGCAGGGAGCAATCTTGGGGCCTGGGTCTGTGCTATTTAATACTTCGCTACTTTCTGCCAGGGGGAAAAGAGAGAAGATCAGACACATTTCTGCCCCCTGCGCATTTGCAACGAGAGTTTTTTGTTCATTTGTCCTTTTAAACAGCTTTATTTGGCTGGAATTGGTAGCAGACTTTAAAGAGTGGAAAATGGCAAAGGTCTTCATTGGCCTCCATTTTCCCGGGACTCTGCCTAGGGCAAGGGCTGGGTTTGCTTCTGTTTGACTTGAGGGTGGGAACTGGGGCAGAGTTCATAGACCTGGAAATGGGCAAGCAAGTTTCTGGAATCTGTACTGTGATGGTACTTAACCACAGCTGAGCATTCGAATCACCAGGGAACTTTTATGGACTACCGAACCCCACCTCAGAGCAATTAGAGTCCCTCCACTTTATGGAGGAGAAATTGAGGCTTCAGTTGAGAATAAAGCATCACCTTTGACCTTTGCCCCCAGTCCTGGCATCACAGGTCAGAGGTGCAGAGGCAAAAGATGTGTTAAATGGGTAGAACAGACACACGTTCTTTGAAATAATCATGACCTGGGAAAGGGGGCAGAGAGTATCTCCCAGTAAAAAACAAAATGAAATAAAACTAAAAAAAAAAAAAACCCAAGAAACAAACAAAAAGACCTCTGGATGGATTAACATGCAACCCGAGGAGGCCTTATGATAGCTGAATCATATTGTGAGAGAAAGCCAGTTGATGGTGGAGAGTCGATTGCAACTTGCTGAGAGAGGTCCAAGACCAGCAATGGAGTCCTCCCACCTCTGAGAGCTCTTCTCTCCTGCCTTTTGGTCATCCAGCCCTCCCAGAGCCCTTCATGTTGGGAAGGAGGAGTCTGGGAACGGTCTGTGTTAGCATGCATTCCTGACACGACATTCCCTAGAGAGTGGCTCATTTCTTTATAAGGCACTGCCTCCTCCAATGTTCTTTTTACTGCTTCTGATTATACCAATTAGAACGCTTAAAGGAGGTGCTAACGTGTCTTTAACACTTTTCTTTAACACCTGCTGATTTCTGGTTGTTTAAGAAAGTGGGTGTGGTGTGGTTTGGGGCAATCAGCAGAGAGCTGCTATTAGAGTAGCAATAAGAAGCAGAAAACAGGTTAACAGAGATGGGAGTGATGGGCAAACGATTTAAACAAAATCCAGATCCTGCAGCCAGAGACTCCCCACCACCGACGATGGCATGAAAACTCCGGCCCAAATGGGTCAGGGGTGTTGTTTTCCCCTCAGAACTCCAAGACTTTTCTTTCTCCTCAAATTCTGAATGGTGAATTCAGCTCATGAACTGATTTCAGGGAGACTTGGGTATAGCACGGTTCTGGGGAAGAGCGTGAACTGGGTGACTTGGGACTGTTCTTCCTGCTCTGCTGGTTTCTGTCCGCTCGTGGTGAACTGTGTCCGGGTATTAAGGGCCGTCACGCTTCCTGGGTAAGCCTGCTCCAGCATCCTTCCAAACCCCCTGCATCTGCAGGGCCAGTGCCACCCTCATTAAGCAGGAAGTCCTTCACTTGTCCTTTTGCTCTGTCGCCCATCAGAGTGACAGACAGGTCACTGCTCTGCGACCAGTCTAGCCCTCTTTCCCAGTGCTCAATCGGTCACCTTCCCTGGACAACTTAGTAAAGAGGTCTGATTCGAAGCTTGCTTCTATGCCATCACAGCCCAAGCACTGAGCATTCCTGGGCCCCCACACTAGAATTCTGACACCCCACACTGCTGACACCCCACACCTGGCAACTAGAACCAACTGAACAGCCCCCAGCAGCACACACTAGGCAGGAACTCTTGGCCCCTCACCTGGTCTGCTGGGTGGTACTCATTACGGATCTCTACTCTCCCACATGTCATCAAGATGGAGTGATGTTATATTTTTTTCCAGTAGCTATTTCAAGTGAGACTCTTCCATATGTTTATAGGTACAGGGTAAATCTCAGGTGGCATCACAGGAGCTGGGGCATACAAGCCCAAGTCAGGGCACAGTGGAAACCACGAGCAGGGTGGTCTTCATTCCTGGAGAAGGGGTTTTAGTATTCGACACAGGATACCCTGGACTTCCGAAACAGATTTGATGTCTGGAAGGATTTTTTCCCCTCTCAGTTCCAGAGTTCTCATGGCTTAAAAAAAGATCTGAAGCAGGAAGATTGACACCTGGATGTCTGGCCCAAATCTATCCAACTGTGTGACCCTGAGCAGGCTACTTCTTTCCTCTGGAACTTGCTTCCCTCAACACTAAAATGAAGGATTATCAGGAATACGCTTTAAAGTTTCTTCAAGTTCAAACATTCTGTGTCTCTGCGAGGTGAGGTAGCATGGCAGATACCGGAATCAAACAGATCATATTCAAGTACTGAGTTTACCTCTTCCTGTTGGCTTTGAGCAAGTTACTTAACTTCTTTGAGCCTCAGAATAATAGGGTGGGGTAATAATAGCAGCTACTTGTGAGTTTCACATGAGGAATAAATAAGATAATGCATGTAAAATGCTCAGCATATGTAGATTCTCATGTGCTCAATAAAATTAGCTTTTATCATTAATATATGTGTATGTCCCATTTTTATCAGAAACGGCTGCTCCAAGTTTCAGTAGTTTGGGTCTCATTTTATGTTTCTCCCCAGCCTGAGGTTTTGAGCTCCTTAGGATTAGAACTCTGGCCCAGATCCAGCGGCTGGTCTCCCGCTTCCTTGCTGAACTTTACCACCTGTGCTTCTTCCCTGTAACGGAGGAACAGCCAGCACGCAGGCTGTTTTCTACCTCGGGGCCTTTGCACAGCCTTTTTCCTCTGCCTGAATTACTCTTTTTTTGTTCCCTTAACTAGCTCCTTTTCATTGTTTTGGTTTCTGCTTAAATTGTCAGCTCCTCATAGTGGCCTGATGACCTAATATGTTCTTAAGACTTACCACAATTTGCATGTATTCTGTTTATTTAGCTACTGTCTTGTGTCCATCACTCCCTCTAGAATGTAACCTTCACGTTTTCTGTCTTGTTCACATTTATATCTATAGTACCTAGCAGTGGGTCAGCCACAAAGTAAGTGCTTAGTAAGTATTTGTTGCATGAATAAATTAATAAACAATATGATATATTTATATGGCACAATATGCAGCACCTTCATAACTAGGCTTTCATTTTTAAGTCATAAATCTCTGTAAGGGATACAGAGATTGATCAGCTGGAGCCTAGCTGTAATTACCTACACAGGGTAATTGCCATGCAGAGATGATGGCAGTGCGTGGGAAGAGCCCTTACCCCACTGGGAATGGAGTGGGATGGGGAGGGACAGTATCAGCAAGAGAAGACCTCTGGGAGGAAGAGGGATGTTAAGCTGAACTTTGAAATGTGGGAAGTTATCTAGGCAAAGATGGGGTTGGGGTGGGCAAGCACAAAGTCATAGAGGGATGAGAGGGCAAAGTCTAATACAAACTTGGAACTGATAAAGAAGTTAAGAGAGGTGTGGATAATACGTTGTGTGTTGTAGTGAGGGGCAGACTGCTCTGATAGAGGAGATCAAGGAAGACCCTGGGGAGAAGATAGCACTTGTAGCCAACTCTTTGGAGAGACGATAATGGGAGGTACCCAGAGTGGTTCACCCATGTGGCTGGGATGGAATCCAGAGGGACGGTCTTGACTTCACTTGTCCAGGGACCTGGGTAGGAGCTGAGGGAGCAGGTATTGGGAGATAGTGGCAATTGGCTCCCTGAGGTCAGACCTATAACCGAAGGTGAAGCCCTGGCCTGCGGTTGTCATTGGCAGGTGCTCTGCCTTGCTGCCAGGCTCCAGAGTGACATTTGCCTTGAGGCACTGGTACCTTAATCCCTGCTCTCTAAGCTAAGGCCATTGAGAATTCTAATGGGTGACACAGGGCTGGGGTAATAATAGCAGCTAAGACAGGAGGCAGAGCCAAAGGCATATGAGCAGACAGGTCATGTGAATGTATGAATGAGCTGGGAGTGGTTTAAAGCAGTGGTCCCCAACCTTTTCAGCACCTGGGACCAGTGCTCTTATGATAATCTAATGCCTGATGACCTGAGGTGGAGCTTAGGTGGTGATGCTAGTGCTGGGGAGCGGCTGCAAATATAGATGAAGCTTCACTTGCTCCTGTGATGCTCACCTCCTCCTGTGCAGCCTGGTTCCTAATAGGCCACAGACCTATACCAGTCTTCGGCCCGGGGATGGGGACCCCTGGTTTAAAGAATGGAGAGTTTAAGCCTCCTCCAAAGACACTTGAAGCATTACAAACAACAACAGCTGTGCCTGGTAAAACGACATTGGGCGGTTGGGTTCAGTAGTAGGCTGCTAAATTGTAATCTGTTAGGCATGGGATCCACCAGAAGTGCAAAGGGTCAGTGGTGAAACCTATTCACTAGTTCCTTACTTCCCACCACTGAGGCCCCACACCTTGACCAATCAGACCTGGGGCAGCCCTCACAGAGTCCCCAGGTCAGTGGGTCAAGAGATGACTCTGGGAGCATCAGATGTGGGCAGGACCTCAGGGCACCTAGAAAGACACGTATGACTTATCCAGAAGTTTTAGATGAGGAGGCCAAATTAGGAATATGATAAGCAGAAATCCACAGTGATTTCATAGCAAGTTAGAGAGGGAAGTGTGGGAGAGCAGCTCTCCAGCAGGTGTCTGGGGAGGGCACAGTTATATTGGGGAGGGCAGCTGCCAGGCCTGAAGGGAAAGCCTCCTGAGGCCAAGATGGTGGAGCACATTTGCAAAAAGAACCAGAGAAGTGCACTGCGCATAATGAAACCCTCTCAAGCCTGTGCTCACAATAAATGACTTCATTCGAGAGAGCACAAGCCTATGGAGAGAGAGATCTACCAACATTTTTGACAGGCTCCTGTAAAGCATGGCTATTGGTTCTCCTTGCAAATGTACTTCTGACTGTATTTTCTTGTTATTCTGTCTGATCTAGTTGTATGTTACCTGTTGTTTATTAATGCCTGTTCTAATCTGATTTAGGCAGAATGAGTCTTTATCATTAAACTTGCACAAACCATGTAAGAGAGTCTAGGTATTGTCCTTGGATCACCTGGGGAGACTCCTGGGCCTCATCTCAGACTAATTTTCATCAGATTATCTGAAAGGAGTTCCTCAAATCATCATTTTAAAACTAGTGTCTTACATGATAAATGAAAGTCACTAAAATTTAAGAAATGTTGGCATAAAGTCGTGAAAATGCTTTTTTGAGATTAAAAAAAAGCTTGCTGAATGCAGAGAGTCCCTGTGACATGCAATAAACAGAACAATAAATGGTCTAGAATGGAGTATAAGAAATATCTGATCAATCACCTGGTCATTCAGTATATGTTTACTTTCTGGGCCGAAAGCCCCTGAGGATCTATATAACTAACAATTCACAGCTCAGTTTGAAGGGACTGTAATTTATCAGGAAGGATGAGAAGTGGGCCAGGGGGGCCCAAGTCTTAAGCCCCAGATGGGAAACGAATGGGGCAGGGTGAGGAAGCAGTGGCTGCATTCTCCCTCTAAAGGAGGGGAGTGGGAGATGGGGGAAGTTCACTCAATCTCCTTTCCCCTTCTTAGTGGATTTAAAGGCCTGCTGCTCCAAGCTTTGCCTTTCTATGTTCCCATCCTCACCATACACAATGCAACATTTGATTTGGGCTAGTAAATATCTTTACAAAGGTAAATAATCTAAAGGGAAAAGGAGGGTTACCTGTTATATTCAGTATCAACTGGTTTGCTCAAAGTGCTCCCCGTCTGAGCACACTGAGTGAGAGGAAAAGATTTCTGGGGCATGCAGGCAGCCTGGGAACCCACTGTGGGCCTGGGGTAGCTCAAAAGCAGCATGCAAACCCTGGTCACTTCTGAAGCCAGGGAGACAGGGACAGGGGATAAGAGTGCACCAGAAACGAGCTCTGATGACACTTCCTCCAGTCATCCCAAAGATCAGCTAGGAGGACTGCTTCCCCGGTGCACCCAGTTCTTGCCCCAGCACCCCACTGAAACTGCCCTGACCAATGGGAGCAAGGCCTCTTTGTTGCTAAATGCAGTAATTCTGATTTCAGTGACCTACCTCTCTGCAGCATTTGACACTAGCTCCTCCTTGCAATCCTCCCCTCCCTGATTTCTTTGGCGTCAGTGCTCTCCTGGCTTTCTCTAACCTTTCTGCATTTATTCCTCAGGCTCATCTATTTTCTTCTCCCATCTCTTCAACATTGATATTCCATCAGTGTTCTATCCTCGACTCAGAATATGGTTCTTTTCATCTTACTCATTTTCATTGGGTGATCTCACCCACTTCTGTGCACGTCTGCTACCCCCGTTCATGGATTTAATTCAGCAAATGTTATTGAGCACCTACTAGGTGTCAGACATAGTATGACTCCCAGGTCAAAATTTGCAACCCAGATTTCTCTTATAATCTCTAGACCCTACACCAAATTATCTTCAGAATTTCGTATATGTACGAAATACATACTTATTTGTACTTACATCATTATTCATAATACAATAATAAAAACTCGAGACGGGGTTCAAGTGGAAATGATTTAGTAAGGGCATTCTCTTTGGGAAGAACTTATAAGAGAGTAGGGGGTTGGTGAAACAGTAGGGAAGGGGAAGGACTGAGCAAGGATGTCTCAGTCTAGCCAGAGACCAACTGGAAGAATGGGGAGGCTCTAGACCCTAAATTAGACTTCAGAATTACTCTGCCTTGACGCTGAGTCTGAGATTTGGCACCTTCTGTGTGAGAGGCACTGATCCTCCCCTGGGTGTGGGTATAACAGCCCAGGTGTCTCTTGGAGAAGTGGAGACCATCAGCCAAAGGCAAGTCTCTAGCTAAGGTCATGGGTATAAGCTGATAGGTGCAATATTGTTGGAGCCGGGTGCAGTGGTCAGTAAAGGGGTCCTGGGTGGGACACCAACAGCATCTCCAACAGTAGCTATGACATGTGGTCCAGACTATATGTCTGACACTACCATATAATGTATATTAACAAACGTAACATTTAAAATAACCATGTAACGTAGTTATGATTATTTATGTTTTACAGTGAAGAAATTGAGGCATAGAAGTTAAAAGTAACTTACCTATGGTTCCTCAATAAGTAAACAATGTAGCTGGATTCAGACTGGGGAAGGGTGGTTCCATACCCTTAACTCTTACTTCAACTTCCTCAGTGTAGTGAGTCTTAACAAATAATAGGCACTAGGAATCCAGCGTGAAATGAACACAAAAATCCCTGCTCTCATTGAGGTTATTTTCTAGTGAGAGAAGATGGACAGTAAGTGAATAAGTAAAAAATATGATCCAGATGGTAATAAACGCTAAGGGGAAAAATAAATCAGGGAAGGGAGACAGAGAGCGCTAGGTGAAAGCCCCAGCTTTAAATAGGGTCGCCCAAGGACGACTTCACTTAGGGGGCATTTTAGCAAAGATCCAAAGGAGATGGTTTCTCTGTTTCTGCTGTCACCACTCCCTCTGCCCTACCCCAGTTTACTTTCCCTCTGCACAGCTGGGGGATAATCTTTATAAACCACCTGATCCCATTCCTTCCTTCACTGGTTCCCTATTGCCCTCGGGATAAATCCAGCACTCTGACAAATCAAAGAGTATCCTGATTTGATACTTGCTTCCACTCCTGCCTCTTCTTTGGTGTCTGGGACAAGAGTACAAGTGGAAACCTAGTGGAAACCCACATACCCTATGTATATCTAAATATTGAAAATTAATATAGCAAGCTAACAAACTATTCTTACACTTTGACAAATATATCTTCGTAGTGACCTAGGAGGCCAACTTTAGATTTCGTTTTGTTGGACTCCTCTGAGGTCTATGCCAGAACTTGACAGCACAGGGAGACGGGCCCCCAGGCCATGTTCTCCCCCACTTCTCTGTCCACTGCCCAGCTCTGTCTTCCACTGCACGGGTCTTATGTATGCAGGGGGACATTCCAGTTCACACACCCATATTCCAGTCACATCCTTACAAATGACAGCCCTTTACTACCACTTAGGCTTAAGGGTGCTTGTGCTGGTGGTGTTACTTGCCTTGGGGGATTGGACCTGGGAAATGGGTGCACATGGACCCAGGAAGTAGGCTAAGGGCTCTTTGGGCAGAGAATTTTAGAATTTCAGGTACTAGGAGCTTGGTCTATGAGGGAGGTGGAGATATAGCATGGAGTCCATGTAGGCAGGTCTCCTCGGCCCCAGGGTGGAGTTGGGAGTGGCAGGTATGCAAGAGGGTCAGAGCCTGGACAGGGCTCTCTAAAGCACTCAGAGCAGCACTCTGTCATCACTCTGTTCCTCTTACCCATGCGCCTAAACCAAAGTAAATCACTTGAACTGTCTCAATATGCCATGGTCCTTTGCTTCTGTGATTTTGCGATTTTGCAGACTGCAGAGTGGAAGTCATTCACTTGGACTCCTTGGCGTAATTCCTCATCTCTTGTGAGCTCCCTGACCTAATCCCCTCATCGCTGACAGTTAACCCCCACCTCCAATGACAAAAACACTCTACACAGTGGCACTAAAATGGAGTGTAATATAATATAGTGGCCTAAGTATGGGCTTTACAGTCAACAGTCCTGGATTTGGTTATTTGCTTAGCCATTTGCTAGTGATGTGACTGAAGTTCTGCAAATTCTGTGCCTCGATTTCATCTTTTATGTGAAGGTTACCATACTAAGTTTATAAGGTATTGTGAGGATAAAGTGAAATATTGTATACCCAGTGCCCAACAACAGTCCCTAATAGCATAAGCACATGGTAAGAAATTCTTTTTCCTCCCCCAGCTATGCTCCTTACTTGAAACTAGACACACAAAGAACCTTGAGAGATTAGGCTGCTCCACAGAAAGATGCCAATTAGATTAGCTCGCAGCCCCTGGGCCTCTTTCCTCTTCTCCTGAGTTAGTGAGAACTTCCTAGAGAATGTTAGTACCTGATTTCTACTTGAGTTGTCAGAAATTATTAGTTGGTAGTATGTAACCTGGTACTGACCACCACATTTGGATGCTGGGATAGTCAAACTCCAGATCTTGGTAGCAACACTGACTATTTGTTGTTAGGGATGGAGATTTCTCATGTCCGCACAATTATGGTAACAGGCATGGGGGCTGAGGAGCCAATACAGAAGGAAGTTGGTCATTTCTAAGGAAGGGCAAAACCCATAGTTACCTTGTTAGTGCATGGCATAAGTGGGCACGCAACAAATCTGAGTCAAACTGAACGAAACTAAGCTCAGTGAGAAAAGCCATTAAACTCCAGTAGAAAAAGGAATCAAAGAACTCTCAGGTAAGTCAAAGAAGAAATACTTCTGGGCCAGTAAGCTATAGCTAGTAATCAGAGAAATGGACATTTAAATGTAATGCAATATTTTTCCTAGAAAATGGGCCAAGATTTCAATGACTAGTGATGATGAGGATATGGTAAGGGGGAGGAGTTCTCTTATGCATTGTTGTTAGACATGTAAGTTGATACGCCTTTCTGCAAAGCAGCAATGAGCATGATTAAATAAGTTATGGTATAGGTATACGATGGGCTATGTGTCATTAAATGTAACAGTTTTAACGAAGTTTTAGACAGGAGAAAAAGCTGTCACAGTGAAAAGTAGCACACTCTATGGTATTACACTGCACACACACAAATTACATGCACAAAAAAGACTGGAAGGAAATAGGCCAGATATAAATTCCTACCATTAGCATCTCTTATACAGTTCTTTGAATATTTTATCTTTTCTATAATTAGCAGGTGTATCTTTTATAATGGGAAAGAAATTCTGTAATTTAAGAAAGCGTCATTTTGCTTTCAGACAATAGGGCGGAGAAAATTATTTATGGAAGTCTCTTGCCACTTTTTGACTCAGGCGCCAGAGAAGAAGAGGCAGTTCCTTTTGGGATGTAGGATTTGGGGAAAAACAAAAGACACAGCCATCTTCCCATGCTGAGTCTAGCCCTTTGTATCAACAAGAAGAAACGGAAAGAGTCTTCTCACCTGGGGAGCTTCCCTGTCTAACTGGGAGGCCTAAGTAAGCCATTCACACAGTCACAGGGACTGTGGTCTCTTCACCAGACTGTGACATTCTCATCACTGTTGAGATTTGAGAATGAAGCCTGAAAAGAGATTTTGTTTCCATTTGTGGCTTAAATCTTCCAATTGTGGCCTTTTACCTCCAGTAGCTGGAAGCGATTGATATGTGGTAGCGCACATCTGTGGGTCATGTATCATGCACGGTGGTTTAAGCAAGTACAATCTGGGGAATAGGAAATTAAGTGAAAGACCCTAAGGAAATACCGCACCAGTCTTTATATAAGAATGTGAATTAACCAAAGTCTACTTTGAGTTATAAAATAAATGGATAGGTTAAATAAGCCAAGAAGAAGAGAAGACCCCCTAACTACCAAAACATAAACTTAAAACTGAAATGTTATAACTATTTTGACTTTCATTTTATTTTTTGATTCTTAGGAATTACAAAGTCCAAGTGCTTAAATAAACTTTATTACTTAAACTATGTAAAAACATCTTGATTCACTTAGTCTGCTTATCTTTTGGTTTTCAAGATGGTCACTGTCACCTTATCTGGCCTTGATTTTAGGAGTAGTTTCCCTTCTCTTAATTTTCATAAACATGCCTTTTTATGCCTTCTTATAATGAAAGTACAAGAGACATCAGACTATCCACCTTTCTGATCAGTCCCACCCTTCGCTATCTGTTGTTAATCAACATGACTCAGCAACTTGATTTTTTTATAAGTTGACATACCTTTTGAACAATAAGTAATCTTAGGTAGAGTGGTGGTAAATATATATTATTAATACTTTGTGTGGTAAGTATATATTATTAATACTTTGTGTACCATCTCTTATCAATCGATAGAATGTGCCTAGAATCCTTTATTGGAAAAGATCCTTTGGCCCAGTTTGAGTTTGGTGATGGAGTGTACTAGTGACTGCCATCGATGTGAGGCATGGGGAAGGATAGCACTCATGCAAAGGACTTGGAGGGTGATAGGTCCCTGTGTGTAGAGAGCTTGTATTCAAATGAGGAAAACACGCTTCCTCCCAGGAACAAGAGAGACAAAAATTAAAAGTAAAATCAAGCCATATTACAAATACCCCAGTAAGTAAACATCCCAAGAAGTGTGATTGACTACAAGGAAGACTAAGTTATTTGCTAAGTGCTTGGAGAAGGCAGAATGCCCTCCGTCAGATGAGTTAAGGTGTTCTGAGGCAATGCATTTTTAGTTGAATTGGAAGGCAGCCGGGAGACGGGGCATGAGTTGGAAGAGTAGTCTGGATGAAGAGAAAGGCAGGTTTCCGGATGCTTTTTGACTGTGTACTCCAAAGTCTTCACTGTCCAGAGTGACCATGCCTGACCTCTGACCTACCAACAGTGAGGACGTGTGCAAACGTGGCTTCACCGTCATCATCGACATGCGAGGCTCCAAGTGGGACCTCATCAAGCCCCTCCTCAAGACGCTTCAGGAAGCCTTTCCAGCCGAGATTCATGTGGCCCTCATCATCAAACCCGACAACTTCTGGCAGAAGCAGAAGACCAACTTTGGCAGCTCCAAATTTATCTTCGAGGTGAGCCAGGCCTCTCTCTTAGCACCCCCTTTCCCTTCCCCTTCTGCCACCTGTGTGTTTCTCACTTGTGCCTCTCCATCTCCCTTGATACGCATGGCTGAGACTGGTATTTCAGGATTCCTGGGATACTGTAGCCTTACTGGTTAGAGTCTGGGGAGGAAAAAGAGGATCAAGTGATTGTCCCAAAAATTGTCATTAAGCACCTGTGTACTGTTGGTGAATGTGTAAATTGAGACAGTTGTTTCTGGGGGCAACTTTATAATTTGGGTCAAATGCGTTAAAAAGAGTTTATATCCATTGATCTAGTAATTCTTCTAGGAAAATATTTTTAACATAAAAGCTAAACAAAACTTTTTGAAAATGTAATTATAATTGTAAGCAAAAATGTCTACAAGGTTGTTCATCACAGTGTTTTTCTGCAATAATATACACACAAACATATACACATATGCATATACACACACACATATATAGTTTGTATTCTGAATATCCATTAATTTTGATGAATTAATAGACAAATACTATGAAACCTTTAGAAATCATATTTAGTTATATGTCAATTATAGCTCATCAAAAATCATATTTAGAAAAAGTATCACTGAAAAATGCTTATTATTTTAAAAAGGCATGTTACAAAACAGTATGGGTAGTATAATCTGAAATTTGTCTTAAGTGTATATGTGGAGAAGAAGGCTGAGAAACACATGAAAATGGTAGCAGTAGAGGTGGCTGGATTATGGGCGATTTTTATTTTCTTTGTGTTTTTCTATCCTCCTTCAAGAATTATGTTATTACCTTTATACTCAGGGAAAACATGTTATTTTTTAACTAGATATTTTTTTCCAGAGGGCATATGTGTCCCCCGAGAATTTTTAATGATAACACATCAGATTAAATCATTGGCTTAGAATCTTTGTTCCAACAAATCTGACCCGTTTCACCTTCTTGGCGTTCTAGCCTCACCTGTGGGGATGGACCTTGTATACGTGTGTCCGTTGGAAAGGCAGAGCTGCTCTTCAGCTTGCAGCAACTTCCCATTCCAGACGCTTGTCCCCGCCGCCCCCAGGGCCAGGAGCGCCTGCATGTAGGGTGGTGGCCCCAATATTCTGTCATTTGAGCAGCCTGATCACCTGAGTGAAGCAATACTCACTTTGTGTAAATAACACGCAGAATCAACTTGGTATAAAAACACTCACTCTGCCAGCACCCCTCCCCAGCACTAGGAGGCCTATAGGGAAATGCTTTTTGTATTTCTAGTTTGTTCATACAGAGGCGGTGACAACAACCCTATAT
The DNA here is from genome assembly GCF_902729225.1 of Pteropus medius. Classification (NCBI taxonomy): domain Eukaryota; kingdom Metazoa; phylum Chordata; class Mammalia; order Chiroptera; family Pteropodidae; genus Pteropus; species Pteropus medius. The sequence continues at coordinate 8,689,485 of NW_024351543.1, forward strand.
ATTTATAACCTGAAAAGACTGAAAATAACCTTTCCAACAAATCCTGAAACTTTTGCTTGTGTAGCTGCCCAGCACTTCCCATCTCCCGTCGCCCCAAGTTGAACAAGCTTGTCTCTGCCTCCTAAACAAAAAGTACAAGAGAGATAGCTGGACATCCCCCACTTAGAATATTTATAAAGTAGTGCCTTACAAACAGCCAATGAAACATGTAATGCAGACTGAGCGTACAGGCTTGTTCAATAGCAGATACTTAATGGATAATTGGTGAATGTAATCATGGGAGACTTCCTGGACGTGGTAAACTTTGAGCTAGATTTGAAGGGGAGAGTGCTCTAGAACAGGACTGCTCAAAGTTTAATACGGAGTCCCTTGGGGGCCGTGTTAAATGTAGATTCCGATCCAGCAGATCTGGGATAGGTCTGAGATGCTGCGTTTCTAACAAACTCCCAGGGGTCTTAATGCTGCCAGCCCGAAGGACACACTTTGAGTAGCAGGATCTAGAGCAGCAGAGGTTTGTATCACTGGCTGCACATTGGAATCACCTGGGGAGCTTTTAAACCTACCCACGCCCAGGTCCTGGCTAACTAAATTGGAGAAAGGCATCTGCTACCCGGGAGAGCCTGCTCAGCCTGCAGCAGGAAGACAGACTCAGATCCTTGCAGCCCAGCTAGTGACCCACATTGCTTAACTCAGCCATGATAATGTCCTGGGCTGTGGGCCTGGGTGGGATTTCAGGCAATGAAGAACTAGACCTCTAGGCACTGGGTTTATTTTTCCTTCCAGCTTCTCCCGCTTCTAGCATCTGAAGCCCTGCTGCGGTGGACTAGGGGGTGGAAAGGAGGAAGATGAGGCCAGTCGAGACTTAAAGGCAGCCTTTCCTGGAAGGGCAGATAGCGGGCAGGTAGAGAGCCTTTTTGAGCCAGCCAGTCTGTTGAAAGTGCTGACTGTGATTTGTGGCTCCTGCCCAGTGGGCCACAGGCTCTCTCACTCACCCTTTCCTAGGCAGGTTGTGGTCATTATCATGTGGACTTACCTTGGTCTCCTTCGTTGACTCTCTCTCCTGCCGCCTTGGTCTTCTCCCCACTCTCCCCATTGCACTGAACCTCCCTCTGTGTGTCTGCCCTCCCAGACAAGCATGGTGTCCGTGGAGGGCCTCACGAAGCTGGTGGACCCCTCCCAGCTGACCGAAGAGTTTGACGGCTCCCTGGACTACAACCACGAGGAGTGGATCGAGCTGAGGCTCTCTCTGGAGGAGTTCTTCAACAGCGCTGTGCACCTGCTCTCGCGCCTGGAGGACCTTCAGGAGATGCTGGCGCGAAAGGAGTTCCCCGTGGACGTGGAGGGCTCGCGGAGGCTCATCGACGAGCACACGCAGCTTAAGAAGAAGGTACTGAAGGCCCCTGTGGAGGAGCTGGACCGGGAGGGGCAGCGGCTGCTGCAGTGCATCCGCTGCAGCGATGGCTTCTCAGGGCGCAACTGCATCCCGGGCAGCGCCGACTTCCAGAGTCTGGTGCCCAAGATCACCAGCCTCCTGGACAAGCTGCACTCCACCCGGCAGCACCTGCACCAGATGTGGCACGTGCGCAAGCTCAAGCTGGACCAGTGCTTCCAACTACGGCTCTTCGAGCAGGATGCCGAGAAGGTGAGAGGGGAGCCAGCTTACCTGGGGCTGGGGTGGGTGTGGGGGGCATGACTTTCTAGCGAAATCGATAGAGGCTGCTAGTCCTGATTAAGGATAATACTTTAGTGAAAGGCTTTCAGAAAGTATGCCTACTGGTTTTAGCTGGCACACATTTCAGTCTTATATTTGACCATTTATCACTGACTTTTTAAAACTCCCCTTATGTAGTGTTTATTATGCACCAGGCACTGTTCTAAGCATCGTGTATAAATCAACTCATTTTAATCCTCTCAAGTCCTATAAGGTAAGTATATTACCATCATCCCGTTTTACAGATGAAGAAAGTGAGAGGCTGAATAACTTGGCCAAACTAGGAAGTAAAGGACGGCTCCAGGGACCATGCTTTCCCCGCACTGTTGAACACTGCCCCTCTCAAGACATGTAGTGAATGGTTCAGGCCAGCTGAGTAACAAAAATAACAATGCTGTTAGCAGCCACAAGAACACGATATAGTGATTATTGCTGTGCGGTGTACTTTACTATGACAAAGCATTTCAAATACAGAGCCTCATTTAATCTGCGAAGTCCTTCGGTCCTTTGAGGTGAGAGTTGATGTCTCTGCTGAAGACAGGGGGATGGGTGCTCCTTGATCTTAGGGCTGCAGTAGCAGACTTGACATACGGATCCAGCTTTTTTCAATTTGAAGTGCAAGGCTCTTCCTGCCATACCACTTCTTTCTGAAGGTTTTTCCTTGGCTGTTCAGCACTTAAGCAAGACTCCATTTTTTCCGGCAGTGAATTTTCAAAGCTTTCCCGTTATTGGAGCAGATATGAGAAAGTGAAAAAGAAAAATATCATATAGTGTTTCTTTGATGAAGACACAGAAGTATCTTCTCTAGATTCTCTTCAGACGAACACGGGTTTGCTATTATATATACTTTAGGAGGAGTGAAATGAGCTCTCCTATCAGTTTTCTGGGAATAACATATTAAAATGCACAATACTACTCTCAGAGATGCCATGCCATCTCTCAGTAGCCTGTGAGTTTTATAGACTGCGTCTGATATAATAATGGTTTTATGTCTTTTAAGAGCCCACATTGAAAATGTCTCAAGTATTTTCGAGTGATGAAATCAGGATATAAAACTCTATATAATGATGATCTCAATTTATATGTGAGTGCCAGCATAGATATGACTGGGAGGAAATTCACCACAATGTTAATAGTTTTGATTTCTAGGGGCCAGGCTTATGGCCAATTTTAATTTATCTGTATAAATTTTATGTATTTTTCAATCTTTTATAAGTTATAATTAGAAGAAAATCAATATATGTAATTTTTAAAGAATGCATAGCCCTTTCTACAACAGGACTCTCGAATATCATTTAATTAGTTTTTGTAAGAAACATGTTGAGGAGTGTCTTTACACCTTAGGAGCTGCAAAGGTTTTCCCTGACCTTCCTGAGGGCTCTTTGCCCAGTGGCCTGACAGTCTGGGTCTGGCTCTGGCCTGTTCTGGGAGGGGCCACTTGGACTGCAGAATCCTGTCACTCACTGTACACCAAGTGATGAGACACCAGGTCAGGAGCCAGATGCTCTGTGAAGCCAGAAGAAGGTACTTCTGTGGAAAAGTTTGGAACAGATCTTCTGTCCTTGGGATGTCTTTGGGGCAGGACATCTGCTTTGCAGCCTGGCCTGGGTGCCCATTTCAGTGAGCCGGGGACAGAATGGGAGGCAGGCGACTTACGTCTGCCTAGATGTGTTTTAGAGTCCAAGGCAGTGCACAGCATCCCCAAAGCTCTAGGATATGAGAAGACTGCATAGGCACAGATAGGGCCTGTTTCAAAAACTAAACAAAAAAACCATACCTTAGCCCCCAGGTGGATGGCTGACCTTCTCGAGCCAGAGGGGTGTCAGTCAACCAAGCAATAATTGCTGCCACACATACATCCTCTCAATCCGTGCTCACAAGAATCGTATAGTGTATTATTATTCCTGTTTTATGGTTGAGGAAATGGAGACTCATAGAGATGAAGTGGCTTGCCCAAGATCACACTGCCGATGAGACACAGCCAGTATTTTGTCTGCTCCAAAGCCCACCTAAGCTCTTATCCAATAACCCTACTGTCCTTTGCTCCTAGGACCTGCTTCATGCTATCACGGAGCACTGCTTGCTACCCCCTGAGTCCCCTGGGCCATGCCCTGATGACTCTATGAAAAATCTCAAATCCCATCTCCTAATGCTCACTCTGCAGCAGCAGCTCTTAACCCTCTGTGCTGTGGACCCCTTTGGTCTGGTGAAGCCTATGGACTCTCTTCACAATATTTTGTATTTTGTAAATACAAAATAACACATGTGGGCTTGGAAAATAATTACTGAAATGCAGTTCTTAAGTTTTAAAAAATAACAGTAACGTGTACTTCTTTAGGAACCTGTTAAATAACAAGACATACTTGTAGTCTCACAACTACCGTAAATTCGAGTATAAATGATACTTTAGGGCAACAACCCTGATGTGATATGAAAACGCGTGTGTTTCTATTAACGTTAGAGGCACAAGTGTTGCTAACAGTAATATCGTTTGTCCCTACATTTATAATTGAAGAGAATGCTGTATTCCAGATAGATGTTCGTGAAAATAAAGGGCTGCGTTTTTCCCTACCCAAGTGCACGATCCCTGAATTCAGTGCGTGGACTCTAAGTTTAGGATCCGTGTTCCATGGTGTGTTCACATATTAAAAGGAAGTGTGCGTGCATGCATGTGTGCTTGGATGTATGGTGTGTGGGTGTCTGAGTGTGGAGGGGGAAGGGAGAGGAGAGAATATCAAAAACAAAGCAGAGGGAGTGAGAGGGTGATGGGAAGAGAGCAGCCCAGGAATATTTTGATATTGAGCCAGTGACGAAAATGCTGCTCAGGCTTGACTCAGCTGCCACAGAAAATGTGCCGGGTGTGGGGCAAAGGAGAAAAACAGTCCTTTTAAGTTCCTGCAAGATTAATTTAAAATATTTGTGCAGAACGAAGTGCCTTAGCCCTTGACTTATTTGGTGTTTTTGGAAGGGGGTGAGGAGGGTAGCGGTTTGGGTGAGGGTTGTACGCACGTGGATTCACATCTAAACAAGGGCGTCAGGAAATACTTACGGCGTGAGCCACGTCCGAGCCTCCTTTCTTGGTGGGAGGCTTGTCGGAGGCCTTTAATTCCAGATCTGGGAAGCTCTTGGCAATTGGAGGAGTCTGGTGATCACCCAGCTTCTATTTTTGTAAAGGGAGGGGCAGAGTCTCCCCTCTGGCCCTCTGGGGTGACAGCTTGTTTCCCAGGGATTGAGTGATGGATAGCACTCCCTATTTACCAGCTGGCCTTGGAGAGTGAAGCTACCTCTCACCACCTTCCCCTGACCTCTGTGATGACCCCTGCATTCTTCATCTTGGGGGTGGTAGTGAGGGAGCCATTTTCTCTTCCAATTAAGCATGTAGGGAGGAGGGACTCTGTTCCACAGATAATTCATAAAGCAGGCCACCCATTCATTTAATAAACTTCTGTTGAGCAGCTGTCATGAGCCCAAAAGGAGGTACTTGGATAAAGACGAGTAGGGCAGAATTTTTGCCATGGAGCGGAAAGCTGTGATAACCTCCTATTTATTATTAGTTATGTCTGCTGTGTGCACCCCACTGTTGTAGGCACAGCCTCTGCGATCGGGGAGTTTTCAGAGAAGAGGGTATTTTGCAGCTCAGGAATGACAAGAAAGCCTTACTGAGCAATTCATGGGAGGGCTGGCTATTCAGAGATGACTCAAGTAACACACTTGCTTGAAGATGAACACTGCTGCCTCGGCCCGGTGCCCTCTGGTCTGTAACTAATGGGCCTGTCCTCCACTGTGTTCACAGAATACAGGCTGGGTCGCCCCTCATTAGCCGGGCACAGATTACGGCTCTCTTTGCAGCCCTGTTTCACAGTCAGCTGCCCCCTCGGATGCAGTGGAACCTGTGTGATGAAGGTGTCTGCCCTGTAATCAACATCCCATTACCAGATAAGGGAGGCCTCTTCTCCATTAGTGGGCAGTTTGTGGTATTTCTGGTCATTAAGAAGACTCACTGTAGATGTCCCCTTGGAAAAGGGAAGCGTGGGTGCTGCTCAGTGGAGGACCCTGTCTCGTCCCTTTTCCCTTTCCTGCATGTCTAGAACACCTTAGAATGGTACAACTGGGAAAGATCCTGAGATAGAAGGGTCTACCTCCCATGCGCATGTGACCTCATGATACCCATCTATGTGCTGATGCCAATGATAAGTATCAGAAAATGCTGCAGCTGCCGTACCGCCTGCCTTCTGACCTGGGGGAGGCCCATAATCTTCTAGTCTTTATAGGGAAGGAGAAGTGCTTAGAAAGGCTCCAGTGCATAATTAGACTTAACTGATGGAGAAAGCTTTGTCTACTTTACTTCTGAATAAAGAAGGCTATACTGCTCTCTACCTAGGAGATCCATACCTAGTCTTACCCAAAGCCATTCCAGAAAGGAGGAGTGTATTGCCACTTCCTGTGGGAGAACCTCCAAAAGCTGCCTGGCGGGGTTTCCAGTACTGGGATTGTGCTTATTATTGTTTTAAACAGCACACTGTGTTTGTTTTGTGGATAAACTTATGCTTGGGACACACCCCAAACAAGATCTCTCTTGGGAGCATAGTTAGGTGCCCACCTCCTCTGTGACCAAGGCATCTGCCCGGGTGAGGACCTCTCATTTGCTGAGAGGAGAGTGGCGTCAGCGGCTGCCTGAGCCTGGCCTCACCACAGCACCTATGAGAAGCTCCCTTTGAAGAACCTAATTTTAAATGCCTTCCTGCATATTCATTTTTGCATGATGAAATTCTAATCACCTACGGGTGCCATGTTCATGCCGAAATGGAGCTGTGCAAGAAGGGGTTTGGATTTGTCCTGGGGTTCCACTTACCAGTTGGGAGACCTGAGGTACATCATTAACCTCTGCCCCCCAATTATGGTCCTCAAAAAAACAAAGATGAAGAATTTGGGCCAGCCCAGTGACTTTTGACTTTTCTTTTGCCTCCACATGCACTGTTCTCATGTACAGTACTCTCTATGAAAATGTCTTTTGGTGGGAGAAGTGGGGTGGCAGGGCATGTAGTGATCATGGTAGTGGTGGCAGTGGCCGTGGTGGCAGAAAATAGGCTTGTAAGGGGACATAGAAGCATCTCCAGAGTAGTTTGATAAAGAGCCCCACTTACCCCAACACAAGAGTACCTGCTGTTCCTCCTCCTTTGAGACTTGCTACACTAAATGATACCTAAGCTCTTTTACAGCTCAATAATTCTATAAAAATATTTGCCTTCTTGCTATTCATTCTTCCTTGTACATCTATAGGATGCTCTTTTCTCTTCAAGGTTGTCACCTTGGGTGATGATGGAAAATAAGAAACTTTTCTCAGAAAATTGTAATCTGTTGAGTTCTTTTCTTGTTTTAAAAACAAAACAAAACAAAACAAAACCCGCAGCTGCTGCCGGAGTTGTTATGAGGCCCGAATGGAATGGGGTGATGTATGTGGAAGTGCCCGGCACCATGCCCAGCCCAGCATAGCTGCTTCCTAGGCATAGGCTTCCCTTCCTTCTCCCTGTACCATCTCAGTCATGATTTACTCTTCAGCCATCCGGCACCTGCTGAGACCATGCAGTGTGTCATTGATGCTGTCTTTCAAATGAACTTGCTCCAAATAATTTTCAGTGATTTCCTAATGGAACAAAATCAAGAACTGAATTTTGAGGGAAGTTAGCAATTATGTTGGTTCATGGAGGTTCCCAAAGATCACTAGGTGGTGTGGTGCCCCTGGGTGAGGCGCAAGAGAGGAGAGCCCAGATCAAATTGTGGTCATATCTGATAGGTCAGGGTTGGGGGAGATGCCACAGGGAAAGGACTCTGGAAAAACAGTGTCCTGGAAGCAGCCATAGAGGAAAGCAAATTCTCCTCAGTGAGATTTGATCGCCCCCTCCCCATGTACCTTCTACATCTGAGACATTTGTCACCTTCTGCTTTGTATTATATCTAAATGTATTTGTCTTATTCTTCTGCAAACTTAGGGCCAGATACACTTCCTATCCAAGAAATACGTCTATGCATTTTGATATTCTTGGAGGCCTGTGCAAACAAAATAATGTTACTTTCATGCTACTCATCAAGAGAAAATATTTATGGGGCCCATTCGGTAAAGGATATCATGGTAGAAAGCAGGGCACTGTTTTGAGGGGTACATGGTATTGTTTTGCTGTGTGTATGTTCTGCTAACCACATTAGTAATTCAGGACATCTCCAGGGTGCTCTGTCACTGGGCAAAATATTCACTGCTGTTTCCTGCCTTTTCCCTCCAAGGAATGAAGAGTTCCGATCACTCCCTGGGGTCCAAAGTAGGACCCAAAGTCTCATCCTGCCTGGGGTGACAAGAGCCAGTGGGGCCAGCTGTGGGGAAACTGTGCTGCCTCTCCTTCCTGCCAGACGCTGGCCCACTGCCTCTTCTCTTCACCACCGCTCCAGTCCCTACACCTTTCAAGCCTCGCTGAGCATGACTCCACAGTCATTCGTCAAACTGAAGTGCCATTGTAGTAATTATAATACATAATATTTTTTTGAACGTCACATTTTAAAGTGTTCTCACATTCCTGACCTTAGAGGTTTTCTGGTCCAGCCCTTCCTTTTACATAGAAAATTTTGACCCAGAAGCAGAGACCCACCCAAAGTCATCGATCATGGTGTTTCATTATTTGGTCTCCCATCTACTTTGTGTGGCAGGCCAGGCAGGCGTGGATATGAGCATCGTTTTATAGATGGGAAAGCTGAGACTTGGTGAGGTTGGGAGGTGTGCCTGGGATAGAGACAGGTAGGCAGCATGGGAAGGTAAGCCCTCTGCTCTGAGGCTGGGGCTCCTCCTGTGTCTGTCTGTCTTCCTGTCTCTGTCTCTGTCTCTGGCTCTCTCACTCTCACTCCCTCTCTGTCACACACACACACACACCCGACCTTGCCCAGCAGGAGAAAGGACACACATGCCAGCAACCCAGGAGGTGGCTAGAGGGGCTGGGGAGAAATGGAGGGTAAGAGTCATCTGACCTTTGTCCTGGCCACTGCTCTGGTAAAGGTGCAAGCACAGACAGGCCTCCAGGGGGCGTGCTGACAGGTCTCTGTGATTCAGTTGCCCTGGCCTTCCTTGTTGGGAGGGAGGCTTCAAAGAGCTGCGACCTTTGGGGGCAGCCAGAAGGGCAAGATCTTTATGGGCGGTTTGTAATTTCCTGCTTTTTTGGAGAAAGGCTCCGGTGCCCTCATGTTCCTGCCCGCCCTCCTCCTACTGGGCCCGAAACTGCCGCCCCCCTCCATCCCCTGTTGACTGGGCTCAGGGCGAGGAAGTGTGTCTGTATTCCACCCCAGCACAGGACACGGTGTCCTGTATTATTTCTAGCCTTTTGGTCCTGGGAATCTCTGCTTGCTTTTTCTCATTTCCTCCCCTTGAACATTAGAAACATTAGGTTCCAAAAATAATCCAAGTCACAATGTTCTGCAGGCTGTATGTGTGAGTGTTTTCTCCCAAAGCTGTTTTTCTCCCTCTCCTTTCTCCCTTGCCTGCATTTTCAGCCCCACTGTATGCTGCAGTCACCAGGCCTGCACCAGGGCTGTGGGCGTGGGAGCAAAAGGAGGAAGGCCTGGGAGGAACGCTAGGCACACGAGGCTTGGCTCGTTCCCAGGTCTCTCACGCGGGCTGGATGGGGCCAAGACCTGAACTGTCGTATGTGAATAGCCTGCGTATGTGGCCTCAACTTATGAATGGACCTCATAGAACTACATACCCCATGGTTACGCCTTGGCACCGAGAACGTGACACTATGTTAACAGTACTTTCCAGAATGCAGATTGTCATGCTGATTCTGTCCACAGCAATTTAGGTGAGCTAGGAAAAGTAGGTCCTATCAGAGATAGAACTTGTGTGAGGCACAGGGAAGTAACTGAGAAATATTTATTTGTCAACAGACATCGAGTGTCTACTATGTGTCAGGTCCTCGGCTAGGTGCTGAGGATCATGTTTCCCCACCCCTGGCTCTTTGGATAGGGGAATAGTGTAGGGAAAATCAGGTTCAGCATTGATGTGATTCCAATACCTTATAAGAAAAAGATGGTTGGAAATAGTAATCACTCCATGAGTTAGACCCCGATTAGGTACCAAGGTCTCTTTTGCTTACTCAGCAGCGGTTGGGAATGAGGGGGAGACTAGCGTGTATGGGGGAGAGGCTGCAGAGGTGGTTCAAGGAAAAAGGAAACGTGTTAGTTCTGCCCTGGGAGGGAAAGTGGAAGAAATGTCTTCAGTCCCTTTTTGAAGAACATAAGACATTCAGGTACAATTTATAAAGTGAAAACAAAAAACAAAAAACAAACAAAAAAACAAATTGAGTCTGGGGAAGGTAGCTTTTTCAAGATCCCTTTCTAGGCATTTTACTTTGAGGAACCTTCCTTCCCTTTACCTTCTGTCCTACCCCACCGCACCCCTTCTCCCTTCTTTTCTGTTGTGACCTCTCTTCTCCTTGCCCTTGCACCTCCTGCAGCCTGTACCTACCCCACCCTTTCATGCATCCATTCTCTCTGAACTGGTTGCTTAGCTTCCCTTTTGTAGTCCTGCTTCCTTCCTTGGGTGGAGCTAAGGAAGAGCTCCCTGTGTGGTTCAGGCCTCCCAGGGAGGGCCGAGAGAACACAGGCAGGGAGACTCAGCCAGGGCTTCTAGAAAGAGCACTGGCTTCGCAATCACAGAGACCTGGATTTGAATCCTAGCTTAGTTACTCCCCAGCTGATTCGTTATCTGTGGCTAATTCACCCCTTCTGAGCAATTCATTTATCTGCAAAATGTAGATTTTAATACATGCCTTAGGATTGTTGTATGGATTAAAGAAAATGTGTATAAAGTATCTAGTATGCCCGGAACCTAGTAGGTGCTGAATAGATGGTAAGTTTGTGGAGACAGACTTGAGTTGGGTCATACACATAGTTGGGATCAGGAGTGAAAGAGAGGCATGGGGAGACTTTCTTGCAGGGCCTGTGGGGAGGGAAGGCAAAGAGTACACCCTCATCACAAGAAGGATGCTGGAGCAGACAGTGGGCAGCATGTGGCAGCAGAACAAGGAGATGTGAGGTAGGGACCTGGTGTCAGGAAGGGATCCTCAGAAGGATCTTGAGAAAGTGAGTATTAGAAACAGGATCTGCTGCTCATAGAAGGAAAGGGAAATGCAAGCACGTGACCCGGTTGGCAAGATCTTTGAACACTGTTGCTGAAGATAAGCCAGTTAAATAAGTGCTGGGTATTTTGCTGGGGACAGGTAATCTGAAGATGAGCTAGAGTCAGGCCTTCCCATGTTGGAGCAGGGGGCACTGGCAAACAAGTAGCTGCTGCACTAGGCAAGCTCACCCACTGAGGTACATACCACTGCTATGGGAACAACATAGATGGGAAGGCATTCAGTTGAAGTTGAGGTGCAGGAGAAGGGGAGAGCAAGAGCCAAAGGCATGGCAGCCTCAAGGTGCAGGGTGGGCTTTGGGAGCACCCACTGTCCGGTGTGGCTGGAGCTCAGGCGCCACAGGGAGGCGTGCAGGGAGGTGATATCCATGTCATGTTGATTGCCAGGAGTCACAACAGAGGGTCAGAAATCTGGTCATAGCACTCTCTGAATAACCAGAGACCATGACGAAAACTGGATTCTGATGAATGGTTCAGGTGCTACCAGGAGCATCTTAGAATACTGGAACCAGAGGTTCAAATCCCTAATCCAGGGCAGAACTCCCTTCCAGCCTCCCTGACACGCATTCTTTTAGACTCTGCTGAACATTTCTGGGGACGAGGAAGCCACAGCTTTGTGAAGCAACCCATGTCATCATTATACAGCACCATTTGTTAGAAAGCCCTCCTCCTACCAGGCCAGGATTTGCCTTCCCGGAGCTTCCACCCCATGGCCCCATCTCTGCCCTCTGGGGTTCTCCAGGACTAGTCTCTTCTTTCTCCCACAGGGCAGCCCTCAGATGACTCAGAGAAAGTCCTCAGTGACCTTCCCATTTTTTCTGCTCCAGAAGAACTCCCACTAGTTCTTCTGGCTTATTTTCATTTGATGTGGGCTCGGATCTTCAATGTGGCCTTTCTGGGATGAGTTTTTCAAACATTAGAAGGGATGGGGAAGGGTTGGCAGCTCTTGATCCCACTTCCGCAAGTGAGAAAATGATTTTGTGTGTCAGTGCACTTGTTTCTTGTAGCTCAAGCTAGTCTGAAACACCAGGATATTTCCACCTAGAGAATTATGTTCTCTCATGCACATGGAGAGAGGCACTGTCTCATATGTGAATACAAAAGGATGTCCTCTTACATGTACACATGGAGAGACTTTTCCAGGCTGAAAGTGTTCAATTGACAGGTGTCTGGTGCCTCGAGTTAGGTGTGCCCGGGTCAGTAGTAGTTGTCACTCTTCCTCAGGGAAAAGCTTTGCTCCAGGGTATCAATTGTTCCAGCCCCATCCCCACGTCCTATAGTTCTCCCTGAGGTCATTCCCAAGCAGAGCCAGAGACTCTTGGTCTTATCTCGGAGGAGTCAGAAAACCCACGGTGGAACACGCAGAGGAACATTAATTCCCTTGGAGGAAATCTACCTCAACTGGCATCCCAGAAGCGTTCTTCCCCACGACCCTCATTCCGTGTCCACCAGGAAATATCATTTTTCTGCCCTTTGGTTCACCTCCAGTTTCTCCTTAGAGACCCTTTTCTAGGATATGAAAGGCCCTGCTGTTGGGACAGTTGCTGTGATGGTGACAGAAGACGTGCCCTTTCTTGATATAGAGAAGAAAGGGATATTTGGTTTCTTCAGTGCGGATCAGGTGGACTGATTGGTCCCACCACAGACTGACACTTGTCCTGCCCTAGGAGATTTCCCTGGAGAGCTGACCCTTGTCATGAGGTGTCAAGAGGAAGTACATCTAGAAGGACCTAGAATGAAGAATGTGACCGGACTTGGTCATTTAGCCCCCATCATCAAGACACCCTGTTCCGTGCCTTGCACAGTCCTACTTTCTCATACCTTTGTTCACATTAGCCTCCCTCCTACCCTGCCCATTGAAGGTCCAGCTCAAATGCCGCTCTTCCCACTCTTCCCTGTTGGAGGTGGTCTCCTCTGGGCATCTTCCTATAGCCCTTATCCATCCCCCTCTAATGGCCCTGCTCCAGCTCATCTTGTATTATAGCTTTATGCTCAGATGACAATACGTTTCTGTTTAAAGTCCTCATTCTCTCAATTATATTGCACATTTCTGGAGGTCAGTGCCAGTGTCTTAGATAACTCTGTGTTCCCCAGAGGCAAACAGTCAGTGCCAAATAAAAAAATGGACCGTGGCACAGTCTGTACTCACTAGGCTGCCTGATGGAACAAAACTTTTGAGAGAACTGTGAGCTGGCACAAGAGCACCACCTACTGCTGAGAGCTTCCAGGGGATGCTGCTTTAATGCTCTCACTTAACTGGGGTTTTTTGTGAGTTTCTCCTGCAATGGAAAGATTTGGAGGCAGGAAATCCAGTCCTGGTCCTTTTATAGTAATCCAAGTGTGAGGAGATGAGGTGGTCCTGGGAATGTAAAGGGGAAGGGTGAACTTTGGATACACTAAAGGAAAAAAAATGGATTAGGTGACCGACTGACTGGATGCCAGGAGAGAAGGAAAGCTCAGGTAACTACAGGCCTCATGTTAGGATGGTGACAAGAGGATGAGAGTGGAGAGAAATCCCAAAAACATTTTGGAAGAGGATGGATGAGTAAATTAAACTCAAATTTTAATTTCTCTTAAGATACAGAAAAATGAGAGAAGTGGTGACTAAGGTTACTAAAAACATTACCATGAGTTATCTGGTGATTTGCATATCTGTCCTGCTCTTAGGGACAATGACACTATCTGTCCACAGGAATTTCCTTTAGTTCTTTGAATAAGATTGTTAAAGAAATAGAGGGTTTTGAGGAGTGATTGCGCTCTTCATTCCGTACGTTCTTCCTGAGCTCCTGCAAGGTGTGCTCTGCCACGTAGGGTCTGGAAGCTGGAAGCATGACCAAGCATCTCCTCCTGGATGTGCCTGGGCCAGGCTACTGTGTGATCTCTCACCTGCCTGGGCCCCATTGCATTAGCTGCTGCTGGAAGAGGGGGGAATAGGAACAGGGGAGTGCTAGCTCTCTTCCTGAGCTCAAGGTCAAGCCCACTTAGCACAGACCCCTTATGCATAACACCTGCCCCCTTCTCTCAGAGAGAGACTGCTGAAGGAAGGCCACCTCCTACTTAGCCCATGTGAAAATTTTTTCCCAGATGTGCAAGTGATTGGCACAGCCGATTTTAGGATGCGTGGGAGGACTAGATGAGAACATCCAGCAGACACTCCATTTTTGCAGTAACAATAATAGTTACCATTTATTGAGTGCATCCTTTATGCCAGGAACAAACATTAGCTCATCTAAATTAACTTGCCAAGGGCTAGATCTCAGTTTATGACTAAATTTAGCTGTGGGATAAAGTTGGGCACTATTTTCTAAACTTGGATTAAAAGGCTTTGACCTCTTCAATGCTACATTTTGGGAAGTGAGTGAAACACATTCCTTCACTCTATTCCTGAAAATATTTTATCAGCATCTGCGGTTCAGATGGAAGGAATTTGGCCCCTCAGAGTCAATATCCTGGGGCTGCCTGGGCCGCCCCATTGCTTGGTTGGTCCTGTTTCCCATCTGCTTGACTTGCTGGCTCCTGGATGAGCAGTTCTTCCTCACAGGGGGATACTGTATGCCAGTGCTGTAGGGAATTCAGTCCATCCAGCAAACAGAGTAGAAGTAAAATGCAAAAACAAACAAACAAACTCCTTATTTAAAGTCTGAAAATATTTATATTAATAATGGACTTGGTGAAACTTTTCATTAGATCACTTAGCATGAGGAAGGCAAGAACAAAGGGAGAGGCCTTTAAGGCCTAACATGAGCATGTGCTTCTCTATGCAGAGCTGAGCTGCGGCTCATTTTCAGAGATACTGTGTGATTTTAGCATGAAGTTTTGCAGTCTGGGTTTCTCTAATCAGAAAACAACTACTTTTGGTGACTGCCAGCTTACCTTGTCTGAGCCCAGTGGAAGTGGAAAGGAATTAGCATTCATTCAGCATCTACTATGTGTCACGCCCTGTGCTGGGCACCTTTCATATGTTATCTTTATCTCCTCCTTTATATTTATCTTCTTTGACCCAGACATTGAAGGGTTTGTGAGAAAAGGAAGTGGAGGGTCAAAAAAGAAGGAGGGGGAGAGGGAGGCAGAGAATCCTCAGTTGGCGAGAAGTCTGTAATGTGCCAGTTGATGTTGTTCTGTGAGCTCAAGGCTGGCTCAGACTCCCCTTTGCAATGCGATAATGACTGTCTGTCTTGGAGCCTCAGTATAGACACCCAGTTCAGGGTTAAAGGCGAATTTGACCGTATCACTCCCTTTCAGTGCTTCCCCGCTGCAGCCGAATAAAGGCCCAGTTCCTCTGCCTTTTGATCTTTGCCCCTTTGTGACCTGACCCGTCTCTTATCATCCCTTCTCACTACTTCTGGCTTCATGCTCCAGAGCTCTTTGTACCTCCTCTTTATTCCATGCTGTTATAAGCCTTCATACCTTTGCTCAAGCTGTTTTCTCTCCTTAAGATGCCCTTCTCATCTACACTTTTTTCACCTAAGTCCTGTTGTCTTTCAAGTGTCGTTCAGCTCTTGCCACCTTCTGGAAGCTATCCATGCTTTCCCCCTGTCACTACCTCTACGAAGCTGAACCAAGTGCTCCTCTGCTGTCAGCCCATAGTATACACTTTACGTAGTACTTTTCACACTTAAAATTGACAGGATGTTGAATGCATTTGTCTCCTTCACTAGACTCTGACCTTGATCTTTTATCATCAGTTTCTAAATTCAAGGTCTGGAATACAGTGGGTACTAAAGAAGTGAGTAAAATGTCGTGCTAAGCATCATGAACATGACACTGTATCAGGATGCTTTTGGCTCTAAGAAACAGAAAACTAGACTCTGTTGCAGTGTTCCCTATTTTAATCCATCTTGTCTCTTTCTCTCCTTCTTTTTTTTTTTAAAGGTGTTAATTATGGTTATTTTGAAAATCATCTGCTAATTCATAGCCCGATCATCTCTGGGTCTATTTCTATTGGCAGTTTTATTTTTCGATTAGCAATTACTTTTCTCTGCTTTTTCATATGTCTAGTAATTTATATTATATACTGTAAATGATATTGTAAATGATATTTTTTGTACAGACTCTTGATTAGGTTATCTTTCTCTAAATACTGTTAAGTGTTGTTCTGGGATTCAGTTAAATTACCGGCAGGTTTTGATCATATTGAGCCTTGGTTTAGTCTTTACTGTAGCAGATCTACTTTTATCTTTTCATTAATCTTAGGGTATAGCCCTTATTCTTAGGATGTGGTTTTTACTTCAACAGCCTGGTCTTTCTGGAGTCTCAGCTCAGCCCAGAGTATTCACCAAAGTCTCTTCACACTGTTGGAATTAGAACTCCCAACATTTCCCCAGCACTGTGTAACATCTAAAATTTCTGCTTAGCTGTCAATATCCTCCACTTCCCATAGCTGTTCTCTGCTAGGTCTTCTGGAGTCTTGCCTTGCATATTCACAGCTTAGGATCTGGCCAAGGACCTGACGGAAATTTTAATGAAGATTTTTTTTTAGGGCTCCCTTTTCTTAACTCCCTCTTCTCTAATATCCTATCACTGAAATTTCAACCACGTTACCAGTCCTGAACTTTGTTTTTTTTAGACCCATCAAGACTGCTGCTCTCTGCTCAGCTCTTATTTTCCTGCCTCGCAGTTTGTAAATACCCTCAAGGAGAAATTTAGGGCAAACATGGGATTTATGTGTGTTTTCCTTCTTTCCTGGACTGTTGGTCTATGCCGATTGTTGAACAGTGCTTATAGATGGATTAAATCTGATATCAGCTACCCCACTGTAAGCCTCCAAATGAACTGTTTAAATAAAAATGCAAGTGTATCAGAATCACCTGGAGTGCTCCTCCTGAATCAGGATCTCAAGGAAGCTGTATTTTTTAAGAAAACATTTAAGATAGTTCTCAGTTAAGGCTAGGTTTGTGAACTACTATGATAGACACTGGAGTAGTGAATTTGGAGGACAGAGAAATCAGAATGGGCTCAGTTGATCAAAGAAGGCACCGAGAGGAGGTGAGACTTCGATTATATTTCTAAGGATGGGAATAATTTGGTATTTGAGTGTGGGACATTTCATGGAGGGAAAGATGTGGGCATAAATATGGGAGTCAAATGGGTATGGTATGACATGTTTGCATGGCAGTGAATAGAATATGGCTGGAAAGGATGCTTGGTATAGGTCAGTGGTGTGAAATAATAGGGAAAGACAGGTTTGGACCAGATCAGGAGGAAGGGAATGCCTTGAATGCCAGAATAAGGAGACTGGATTTTGCATTGTAGATGACAGCAACAGTAATTTCGTGCGATTTATTTTTGTGTTTGTTTTGTTGTTTTTTGTTTTGTTTTGTTTTTTGTTTGTTCGTTTGACTGAGGGAATGACATGATGAAAGCAGTGTACTAGAGAAGTAGACCTGTGGGGGGCAGATGTTTTGGTAAAAGGGAAACAAATGGAGTCAGGGAGACCAGTAAGGAAGGGACTTCAGTAATGTAGACAGGCAGGACTGAGGGGCGATTAGCAGCAGCAATGGAAAGTAAAGGATATATTTCAGAGTTATTTGAGGAAAGAAAGAATAAACGGGCCGTGGGGATGAAGTACAAATGTGGGAAGTCCAGAGAAGGCAATATTTTCATGGAAAAGACGTAGTCGTGGAGGTGCTGTGGAGCATCACGGGGATGTTTACGTTGAGTCACAGGCACCGCGTGACAAGCAGTAGCCTGAGATTTAGGTGTGTATTTGGGAGACAATCCAATAGTGGTTTAAAAGCATGGACTTGGAATCATACAGACCTAGATTTGAGTCTTCAATATGCTATTTGAGTTTTCATTATGTGACCTTGGCCAAGTTGTTTAATCTCTTTGAATCTGTTTCTTCAACTAGAAAAAGGTGGTGATGATGGTATCTATTACCTGATAGGGCTGTTATGAAGGCTGAGATAGTGTGGGTAAAGCTCACTGCGTAGAGCTTGGCACGTATTTATTCTTGTCAGCGATCTGGGTAGTTAAGGTTAGAATGTACCCTGGAACAGAGGAAATTGTATGAGATTAAGGTTCAGATGGACACTAGATTCTGAATTTATCTGTATCACTTACAAACTGTGTGATCTTTGGCAATTTCCTTCCCATCTTCGTACTGAGTTTTCAGCATGTTTAAAATGGATTTAATAATACCTGCTTTGTGGCATTATTATAAGGACTACGTGAGATAATCTACAGAGGTGCTTGGCACAGGGCCTGACACACAAAATAGGAAATTCTATTTGTGTTGTTGAAGTTATGAGCCTGGGTGGATTTTCAAGTGGACAGAGTCTGATGAATAAAGGGCAGAGGGCTGATGGCCAAGTCTTGAGACTGTCACAGCAAGGGTGTGGGGGACAGGAAAGGAAGCCGTGAACAGGCAGCCAGAGAAATGGAAGCAGGTCTGGATAAATCAATGTAGGATTGGAGGATTGGTGAGCTTTCAAAATGTGAGTGTTTTTATTGTTTTTGTCATTCTGAGACTAGACGTGGCGTGTCAGGGAAGAGAGTGCAAGTGTGCGAAAGTGCTGGTTCTCCTGAGAGAATTTAGTGTGGGTTAGAGACTTGTGAAAGCAGGAGAGAGAAGCTCATCATGTCTGCAGCCAGATGGCCTGCCTCTGAAATTGACCTGGTCAGAGGGCCAGAGAGTATAGAGTTTCAGAGGAGGGCTGCATCAGATTCTGACAGGAGACCAAAGGGAAGGGGAATGGGAGGAATGAAGAACTCAGAAAGGAGGACGCGATAGGTCTACGTTGTGGGTGCAGACTTAAGAAAGTAGTACAGGTAGTCCACATACAGAGGGCTAAGTAGGAAGTAGATGGAAAATAAAAGTGGCAGGGGCAGAACACACTTCTGAAAGTTTGGTGATGATGGGAGGGATTGATGGAATGAAGATCTGAGCACATTGGAAAGTGGAGCCACGGGGCTAACAGCATCGACACTGAAACCAAGCTTCCTGGGTTTGAATCTTGGCTGCACCACTTATTAGCTGTGTGGCAGCTTTAGGCAAGTTAATTAACCTCTTTCTGCCTCAGTTTCCCAATCTGTGAAATGGAGATGATAATATTGGGGGTTAATATTAGGGAGATAATTATAAGGTTAAGAGGATCAAATGAGTTAACATATGTAAAGTGCTTAGAACAGTGCCTGGCACATAGTGAGCTTTCAACAAACGTTAGTTGCTATTGTTGTTGTTACCATTATTATGACTCTTGTCATTGAGAGAAATTGAAAATGGGAAGAGGATGGAGAAAGGGAAGACAAGGAGAGACATGGTAATGTTGAATATATAGTTTGGTTCTGAAATATGGATGCATCATCTACCAAGGAGTCTTCTTAGACTCTAATTAGTGTTCTGACTTACAAGACTACCGTGGACCACCTTTGGCACTAATCTACTCAAGACGACGTAAGATGGGAACCATGGCTTGCCAGCAGGACAGTCCTTGCACAATCTGGCTCAGGTGCAAGGAGGCAGGAACCACGGAGGGCAGCTGCCCCGAAAGAGCCAGTAGCTCTTGTAACAACTCCGTTGACACCACATTCAGGGGCCCTGCAACGTGCCAGTTACAAGAGTCACCCCATTCAGGGAAGCCCAAGGTATGGTGTCCCCATCAGGTATCTGTGGTTCATTGTTAGTTCTTCCAATCAGATGCAGTTTACCAGTATGGGCTGGGGGCGTTTTTATAACAGGATGATTTAGTAATGTGTTGGCACATACTATCTTGATCCGTTTCCAGGGAAACAGAACTGGTATGTTACCTGAATGTCAGATTATCACGCAGAAGGCGGGAGGGTTTTGTTAACCCCTTGCTTATAGTGGGACATTAACCTGTTTTATAGAGAAATCGGGAGGGTTCTAAACATGAACAACACGTTAGGATGTTAGATCTGAGATTCGGGAATTAGAGAATTTGGGTATAGAGAGTGTAAGAAACATGCTAGGGGATCCATAGCGTCTACAGAGACACAGTCTGGCTGGTGAAGTGTTTGGTGTTCTGTATGATTCTTGAGGCTACAGTCATGAGGTCTCCCAGGTAACTAGGCCGAGACACCATCCCAGATCAGCTGGATTTATGGTAAAATCACTTCTCTTTTATACAATCTATTAAAGCATTCCACCTGACATGCAAAACTCCTAAAGGAAATAATAGGCAGAGCCCAGAGAATCTTACATCCCTCAATAGATATTTGTTGACAGCTGCAGTCCATTGGGCACAAGTCCCAACCACTTCGCCTGTCTATAGATACCAATATAAAAATGGTCTCTCAGAACTTTGAATGCCCTATGGCCTGCAAACCTTGCAAAATACAAAAGAGGCAAGGTGTCAGATTCCCTTCGATGAGGAATTTTGGGAATCTAGAACCAAGGTTTACATTTCGAGATCCTTTATTTTTTCTCTCTTTGCCCCATTTTGGAAAAGCTCAAACCTAGGAGAGTGGGTAATCAAAAATGAAGGTTGAAGTGGCTTGAGGGTCCCGGGCCAGAACACACACGTGGAGTCTGTGTGTTGTCCTGTTTGCACAAGAACATGCGCCCCAAGGTCAGAGTTTATGTGAGGGCAGATTGGTAAAGTGGGGAAATGTGCTTTTGGTTCTCAGCCACTTCTCATTTTAGGCCTTCTCTCCTGTCTCAGGCTCCTCCGCCACCCCATTTTAAGATCTCATCCCTGGGTTGTGCTCACAAAGGGCCTTGCTTTCTTAATGAGCTATTTCTTACTGAGCCATTTCTTACTGAGCCATTCCCATATTAGGATAAACTAATTCCAGGAGGGCTTGCTGGAATAATGCATTTTAATAGGCATCTCTCCTGAGTGAAAAACTGTTAAGAGCCAAAGGGATTGAGTCTCTAATAGTGAAAGAGTTGGGGTGTGGCAAAGGGGATGGGTAAGGGGGAAGGGAGAAGCAAGGCAGGAGGGTGTGAGACCCCTGGTCAGGCTCACAGGATGAGCAGGAGAATGGTGTGCATAACCATGAGGACGTGTATGGGTCTGATTCCTGTGTGGGCAAGGGCATTCACAGGGCCCCGGAGTGTGTGTCAAGGCGGAGGCAGTGGGAAGATGCATAAGTGTTCTCGGTCTGTGTAGCTCCCTGTGGTCGCTCTGGGGGTGCATTTCCAAGAGACGCGGGCTGTGGATGTATGTGTTTGTGTACGAGCTGCAGGTGTGATTCAATTAGTCCATGGTGATTTTGCAGTGAGGTGAACCTACTGCAACTCTGAATCATACCTTTCGTCTGTTTCGTGTTCTAATTGAAAACATTATAGATGTATATGCCATAAAATATGCTCACTATATAGATTTTAAATCTACCAGGTATGTAGCACTTAACAAAGCATGAAACCATTATCTTATTTGAATCTCACTACTACTGCCCTAAGGTCGAAATAGTGTAAATTGCCATCCCCATTTTACAGATAAAGAAACTGAGCTTCAGACCAATAACCTAACTTGTCAAGGTTTATACAGAAGAATCTGCACTAGAAGCCAAGTCTCCTGTTTGAAGTCTCTGGGTTTTCCACTCTAAAACATATGAAATTTTATTGTGGAATTGACTGCATGTCAAGTTTCCAGACATAGTCAGGTTTGCTTACAAGGTGGTTGTCAGTACTCTTTAAGGCACAGGATTTGATGGATGGATCACGGGCAGTGTACAAACAGGGCACTGGGACACGGGTGATGTTGGAGTGTGCATATTTAGGTAAAGAAAATCCATCATTGTCTTTCGTCCTCTTAATCAACTCATCAGAGCTGAATATGAGCAACTTAAAAACCAGTATAGTCTGTGATTACAGACAGTATAAAATACTCACAGTAGATGGTGAGGTGGTTTGAAAGTTAAAACTCTACAGCAGATTCCATTGCTAAATTGAAAATGAAGAAAATAAGCCCAAGATCCTTATTTAATATCTTTGCTCTATGAAATAGTTTCTGCTTCATTAAAAACAGAACAATAATAACCTTTTAGTCATCCTCATCTTTAAAAGAAAAGGGGAAAATGGTTCCTGTTTATTTTCCTAATTTACATTTTAAGTAGATTCTTTTTTTTATCATTTATTATATATTAAGAATCAAATTTTTATATATTCACTGCATTTTAGCCAGCATAAAAAATAACTTAATTAAAAGCAAAACATGAAAAAGAAGAAAACAACCAAAGTGGCTTGCTTACATGTAACATCCATCTTCTTAATTAGACAAAACTATGTTGGTTTCCAAACAAAGAGATAAAATTTCATTATTTAGACATGAACTTTCCTCTTAGAAGAATTTTGTTATTATAGTACATTTTGTTGAACCTACCATTCGTAGCTTCTCAAGAAAAAAAACAAAAACAAAAAAATAGATCACAATGTTTGAAACCACTGTAGAGATATTTTCATTAGTTTTTCTTTAGATCTTTGGGTCAGTCTAGTTCAAGTGTCTTCCAGAGAGCCCAATTCAAATGAATTAAATCATAAAATGTTCTAGGTGGAAGGGAGCTTAGAAAGGGTCAGCTTGTCTGGAGATTAGCAACCCCAGAGCCCATGGCCAACTTGCTCATGCATTCATTTGTTCATTTACGAAGTATGAATTAGGAGAAGTGAAGCTGTTTGAATCAACTATCCCCTATGCACTGATGGGGCAAGGGCGACAAGAGAGGAGAAGGCTGCGTGAATGACCCCCTGTAAGGGACAGTACCTTCAGCTGTAACCCCACAGTGTCCTGGTGACTGCCTGTTGAGGGGCAACTGCCCTGTGGAGCCCAGATGGAGTGGAGGAAGTAGGACATTGTCTCAAGAACCATGTTCAACAGGTACTCAGTGAATGTGCATTGGGTGAAATGAACGAATTCTAGACCCTGGGCTTCACTTCTCTGACCCTGTTTCCCATCTGTAAAGTGGGCCTGGTGGATGCAGTGAGATGAAGTGTGCAAATGGATGTTTTGTATTGTAACACACCAGACAAATGTCAGGGCTGAGAGGAAGAAGCTGCCTTTCTTTGGCTATCACTGTTTTCTCATTCACATGCTTTTATTCAAAAAGTTATAAATGTAAGTTGTAGCATTGAATATGCCTTCTGATCCAGGAGACTCAATGAAATATTTTATTTTGAATGGAAAAGAATACATTCTATAAGTTTCCAAATTGGGCTGAGTGTAAATCAGGATGCTTACCTCCATTCTGAGAACCACTTATGCCTTGTAAATGAGAAGTCCAGAAATGAAGAGACTTGCCCATAGTCTCATGGATAGTTAGTGACAGAGCCAGGCTTGGAACCAGCCTAGTCTTCATCCCACTGGACTGCACACATGCACAAGAGTGCACACACATACACACATGTGCACATGCACACATGCATGCACACACATTCTCTCTCTGCAGCCAGTTCCACTGAATGTAACAAATGAAAGTTATCCTTGCAGGCAGCCAGGCTTGGAAAGGTGAGGATTATATACCATTGGGCACCAGATTCAGCCCCAAAGAAGACTTGAGACAGTTTGTTGGCAAATAGCCATCTTGGAGAGACCCTGATTCTTGATGTCACGTGGGACCATCTGGTCCCCAGAGCAGGTCTTTTTCTCTCTGAGACGTGTGTCATCTCTTTGGAACGCTGCCTCCAGCACAGATGAACTTTCCCAGAATGCCCGGCCACTGGAGAGCAGCTCCTGTGCCCAACATGGAGTGCAGAATTGGGCAGAATGGCATGGGCTCAGACCTCATCCTGTGAGAAGTGCTTTCAAGAAGGACTTCTCAGTATTCTCAGTTCCTCCAGTATTCTTCACCCTCGCCTGTCTTTTACCTCACTTTTCTTACTGCTTTCCACCCTAACTGGCCCGTGTTCAGCTCTCCTTGCTCTGTAGTCCAGCAGGGACCTGGCACTCGGCCATCTAGTCATTCTGGAGCTAGCACATAACTCCACTGCTTATTTGCATATCTAAACAGCATTTAACAGAAATTACAGAGAAGGTCACTTCTCGGCCACTGGACAGATAGCCAAGAATGTATATGGAGTAAGCACTTTTCATCACAAGTTCTAAGGACTTCAGGCATTTCATATTTTCATTAACTTTATCAGTTCTTTTGTCAATTAGGAAACAAGATAAGAAATTATTTTAGAATAGGGTTGAGAGGTAGAATTTTAAAGATCAAAAATTGCAGAACAAGATTCCTCTAAACTCCTGGGGCACCTGTCTTCTTTTCCCCCTCGTCCTTAATAATAATTTCTAAAAAGACAGAAGCCCACCTGAGTGTCTGTGATGTGGGGCTGGCCATGGCTGGTGGACCCAGGATAGTGCACGCAGCAGAGGGACCCAGCCTCTACTGCAGCCCTTACCTCATCCCAAACTACAGTGTCAGTTCCAAGTCTAGCTGTCCTCCTCTCCAAAGGTTTCACACCTTTCCTGGCTGTATCACTTGACTGATCTGGATAGAAAATTACAGAAAATCCAACTTAAATAGGCTTTAATAATAAAGAGGATTTTTTGGCTCAGGTACTAAGGAAGTCCAGAGACAAGGTGGAAATCAGGCAAGGCTCAATCAGGACTCTGCCTGTGTTTCCTGCCATTGTTTTGGCTACACCCTTTCTCTGCCCATTTTCTTCACCTTCAAGCTGCTAGAAGAATGGCTGCAGCAGTTTGAGGCTCGGGGTCACTATGACACTATCAGAGGAACAGAAGGTGTATCTAAAGAACTAGGATTCTGTTTTTCCAGAAACTTCCAGCAAACGTCCTCTCATATTTTATTGTACTGAATTAGATAACATTCCTATTTCTGAGACAATCCCACTGGCAGGGAGGTGTTATACACTGATTGGCGAGATCTGGTGTTCTGAGGTGGGATAATTCTTAGAGTGACCCAGCCCACCCCTGGAGCTGGGATTCCGGTCAGCGACCCTTAAAGCATGTGCGCTGCCTGGGATAGAGGTGGAAACCTAAAAGAAAACCAGAGTACAGAATCAACTTTTCTAGAAACTCCACGGCCTCACAAATCCAGGGTTTGATTCAGCTCAGAGTCAATTTAACAAAGTGTGTGGTTGGGCAGTGCATATGTGCCATGTTAGGACGCCTTGTTCCAACAAGGGGTTCTCTCCTCTCCTGGGGCAGTAGGGAGTGGACTAAGCCTACCAGCTTGTCCCCTCATCATCTATCACTAAAGCACGTATGGGGCCCTTTTGAGATTTTCTAAAAGTTTTTACAAAGGGGAAGTAACTAGGGATAGTAAATAATTTCATCTCCCTGATTCTCTCACTTGTTTTCCTTTAGGCTCTGTTGAGAAACACAGAGGCAGATAGTGGGTCTTTGTGCTAAAAGTGAGAGATCTCCCAGGAAACCAGACTGTGGACCACCCCACTTTGAGAGCCGTGACTGGGTCTCACCAGGCACCAGCAGCGGGGCTTATTTTGCTTCCAGTACCTCTGAAAGTTTTGCGCCGTTGGACCCATGACCCTTCTGATTACTCTGTACCATCTTGTCCTCTCTAGATGTTCGACTGGATAAGCCACAACAAGGAGTTATTCCTCCAGAGCCATACGGAGATCGGAGTCAGCTACCAGCATGCCCTAGACCTCCAGACGCAGCACAATCACTTTGCCATGAACTCCATGGTGAGTGGAGCACCTGCTCTCAGCACTGCCTTGGGGGCAGGAGAGTGGTGAGGGAAGGGGCCTGTGGGGAGGATAAAGAGGGCCAGGAGCAGACTGCCAGGCTGACCAAGAATGGGGAACTCTGTGTGGATCCTTTAGCATTCCATTTGCCAGGATTGTAACATGTACAGGACACATGGCCAGCCAGTGTGGTTCTGTAGCAGATTATGGCCCATTTCTGCCCCCGGACCCTGCTTTACAAGGTGAAAGGAATGTGCTGGAGTTGTAGAAGGCAGTAACTCAGCACAAGACTAGGAGGGAGTTACCAGTTCCACTTTGCCGACTTAACCAACTAGCATGTGAGTCGCTGAGCTGGAATGGCGAGGATCCTAAGGCTCTGGTACATGGAAACAGTTGATTGGAGAAGAGGAGCCTTAAGGAAACATGGTTTCTGTCTTCAGATATGTGAAGGGCCTTGGAGAGAAGAGGGTAAAATTGCTTTGTGCTGGTCTAGGAGGTGGAACTGTCCAGGGATGGCAGTGGGAGAGGGAGGCAGGACATGGCTCGGGGTTGGGGTGCATTGGGAGTCAGTGGGTGCCTCATCATGAGGAGTGTTCAAGCAGACACTGAATTCAGAGAGGGATGTTTGCTAGCCTTGTGACCATAGGGAACTTACCTCTCTGTTCTTTAATTTCTTCATTTGTAAAATGGAAATAATAACAGCTACCTTATGGGTTGTTGTGAAGATTCAATGAGTTAATTGTAAGGCAGTTGGAGCTGTGCCTGGTACATGACAAGTTATCAGTAAATATTGGTATTATGATGATGATGATGTTGTAGGAGTCTAGTCTAGATAACATCTCTGTTCCCTCATAAAACTAACACTTTGGGATACTATTATTTCCATGTGGTCACTCTAAGACTTTATTTCAAAATCTTGTTTGCCCCTTGAACCCATTGTATTTGAAATGCCTGCAACCAAAGTATGCTTCTCTTCCTCCCCTCTGCCAGCTCTTCCTACGTGCACTACTGGTCTAAAAGAAGAGCTTCACCATCCCGCATATACCTGAACGTCAAAGACCCCTTATTATTTCAGCCAGTGATTCTGGGAGCGGGGAAGTGTTAGAAAAAGAAAAACTGGAGGATCATAGAGGCCAGGAAAGAAGAGCATTTCATTTTTTACCATGTTGTTTTAAATATGCTGTACACCAAACTTAATGTATTGAAGAAGAAATAATTCTGGCCTCAACTTATTTAATGTCTAGTGGGAGAGAGAGACCATCATGGTGCAGCTCGATATGTGTGATGGTAGAGATATGCTGAGTTGACTCAGAACCTTAAAATCTCAGTGGTTTAAACCAACAGGAGTTTATTCCTTGCTCCTACCACATGCCCATCACTGGCTGGTGGGAGCTCTGCTTGTCACGGTCCCTCGGGGACTTAGGCTCATGGAGCAGCCACTGTTTCAGATGCTGCCAGTTGCCTTGGCAGACAAAGCATGTAGCCAAGCACTGGAACTATGCACCTAGAAGTGACACATGCCACTTTCACTCACGTTTCATTAGCCAACACCAGTCACACAGCCACATTTCACTTTGTGGGCGGAGGTATATGGTCCTACCACGTGTTGGGGAGGAGAGAGTGGGATATTTATGAATAGCCCTAATGACTAGCTCAGGGAGCCATCGCAGGATGGAAGATAGAGACGAACATCATTAGATTTGCATAGAAAGGTAACTCTGTCTGCAGAATAGAAGGTTGTGGTCCCAGGCAGGGAAAATATCAACATCGATTTTGTTATCAATTTTGGCTACAACAGTCTTATGTCTTCATCTAAATGTAAAGACTCTTTGCTTTCCAAGCTAGTATCCTATAATTATGTCTTATCCCTGGCTCAGTTTAGTCACAGAGGAGCAAAGCAATTGATCACAGGTGATTAAGAAGGCAAACTCAAATATAGTCAAGTTTGATTATGTGTCCTTGTAGATTTCCAATGGTGAATTTTCCAAATTCTGTGCCAGAATCTTCATGTCACCCAACTGCCTGGCCCTAAGCCAGACTAACTCAATAAGAAACAAAGACAAACATAATTAGGGAGGTAAATCTTCCACCAAACCCCTCAAAACAATGAACTACAAAGCTAAATAGAAAGAGCCTTTGGCTTTGAATTATCTGCACCACTGCTTGTGTCTGTTAATATGGATAACTGAGCGTTAGTGGCACATCAAAAACCTTCCTCTGACATATTCACTTTTGAAGTCTCCATATTCAGGACAATAATGAGAGAGGAAATTTACTGAAAAGGAAGCATCTTCTGGAGCTGGGAGAGTAGGAAGAATAGATTTAATATGCAACAACCAATTAGCGTATTCCAGCCCATCTCAAAGTCTCCCACCCTGAGAACGTGTACAGCATTCAGAGGCCTCTGTAGCCTGATGAAGCTGGATCTCCTCTCTGGCCGCAGGGCAAGGGAAGGGAAATCTCAAGGTTGTTTGATCAAATTGCGTGGGCACCCGTGCTTTATAAATGGGGCCTTGTGCCTTTGTTAACTGGGAGGTTACAGGTTTGTTATTAAAAGGAACTTCCACAAAGAGGGATGTCAGCATCCCGAACAGGTGAAAGGAGGGAATTTACAGACTCATGTTCTCTGGCCTGAGTGATGGATGTTGCTGCCAAGAAACAGATGAATGGAAGCAGCTACTGCTGGAGCCCAGTGACTACAGGAATGATCAGTTACAATGGGGAGGTGGGAATGTGGGTTGTCCTATAAATTCACTGAGGCATTTCTGTCGCTGTTCTTGGGAGTTACACACTCAGCTAGACATATGTCCTCACATCTTTCCTGTAAAGGTAGGTGTAGTGTACTTTGTTTCGGGCTACAAGTGAGTGCTTTTGTGTCAAATCTTGTTTTAGCGCTGAAATAGGCCAGTGATTCCGTACCTTTCAGGGAGGTCACAGACCCTTTTGAAATCTAATGAAGGTGGTGGGTCCTCTCTCCGGAGATATATGAATGAATTTTTTAAGATAGTTTCAGGGGATTCGAGGAAATACTAAAGCCTATCACTCAATCTCCCCAATTTAAGATCTCAAGAACCTCATGACTCTTTATTCACACATTCCTCAAATAATTAAGGATCAGACGTTATGCTGAATGTTGGTGAACAAAAGCGAGATGGTCTGTCCCATGGAGGTTCAATTTAAATGAGGGGAAGAAGGTATATTTTTCAATCAATAATCAGTATTGACTTGTTCATTGTTCATTCATTGATAGTAATTAACTGTCTGAATTAACTCTATAATGTACCAAAGAACTTATTATTTAAAGAAGCCCTAGGTATACTGTTTTGTAAATGAAAATGATCAACTTGTAATTTCTGTTTTCTATGTTTTGTTTTCATATGTCTAGCTTTTATACTGGTTAAAGATCCAAATCCAGCCAAGGTGACCATTACTGAGAAATAATTTCGTATCATTAAATTGTGGAGGAAAAATCAGAAATTTCCTAAATTTCATTTTGAACTGGTACCAGTAAAGGCTCTCAATTATTAACATGCCAAGAGTGTGGTACCCTGCTGAGTCTGGTATGTGAGCAACTCTAAAAGGAAAAGGTTAAAATTGGTTGATGTTTGGCTTTTGTCATAACATGTTTTTTGCAGTTCCCACTGGGGAATCCTATTCTTTTGATCTTAAAAAAAACTGATGATAATAATGATAACCTACCTACTAAACCCAGTAGGAAAATATTTTCTGGCTTTTTATAGTACCTCAGAAAGCCAGGTTTTCTCAGCTCCCCAGGGCCCTCCTCTTTCTTAATTATGCCTGTTGTGGCATAATTCTTACAAATTCTCCTCCTGAGTGTGGCCTTCTCCTCTGGTGGGAGTGGGCAGATGGAAATAAGGTCGGGTTGCAATATGCAACAGAACAATCATATAGCCATTTAGTTCTAGTTCTAGTCATGAAAAGACATATGAGTATATACAAACATAACACAACCTTATTTACAATTTTAATTTGCCAGTTCTTTGGGGGAACAATAAATTGTTAATAATTTCTGTCTAACATTTTAAAATATGAAATGATACTTATTTTCTATTATTATAACTGTAAGGATTCATATTATTGATAACCATGTGCAGCTTGGCGGTAGGAATCA
The DNA here is from genome assembly GCF_902729225.1 of Pteropus medius. Taxonomy (NCBI): domain Eukaryota; kingdom Metazoa; phylum Chordata; class Mammalia; order Chiroptera; family Pteropodidae; genus Pteropus; species Pteropus medius. The sequence continues at coordinate 8,719,072 of NW_024351543.1, forward strand.
TTTCTGCTGCAGCACGTGTGTGATAGCTGCTTTCATCCTATTAATTTGCTCACTGGAGGCACATATTGCCACTTGATGGTGAGCAAATCAGACCATTTGCGGCGAAGTCTGTGGTGCTTTCTCTTTGTTTTGAGGGAAGGCTACAAATGGTAGCACCAAGGAAAAATCAGATCTAGCATAAGACTAATAAAGATTCTGGGGCAGGTATCCTGACCCCAATCTCAGAAACCTTAGCCTGGGGTGCTCTGTCATCTTTGATTCTTGGCAACCCTAAACTATGTTTCTGCAGTACTTCTGATAATGACAGTAATTCTAAATTTTGGTTTAAGTGTGCATGTGTGCACTTGTGTGTGTACACACGGGGACACACACACACACACACACACACACACACACACACACACACACACACTTGCTATTGTGATATTTAAATAGCCTGTATTTGACCCTGCTGTAGTTGCAGAGCCCCTTCATAAACATAGAGCTCATTAAAAATGAGATCAATTTTATTTAGTGTTAGCCTTTTTAGTATAACTTTTTTCAAAGAATCATGTAGTGAGCTTGCTAAAAATGCAGATTTTCTTTTGGCTTTCACCCCAGTGCTAGAAAATTGTAAACTCTGAAGGGTGGGACCCCAGGAACCTGAATTTTTAACAAGTTCTCCAGGTGATTTATATGCATATTAGAGAACTATTGTTCTGTGGACATCTATATTATAAAGTGGTTCTGTATTAGAATGAAGCATCACAAGTTCTGAAAGACAGTCTATTTCCAGCGTGACAGCATGAGGGGCTCCATAGATCTGCTCTTCGCTGAAAATTTAAAAATGTTTAAAGTTTCTAGAAATTGTCCTATGTGCATACAGCAAATGAAGGAACATTTAAGAAAATCTACTAAAATTTGATAAGAACAGTGAGTCTGTAGTATTTGAACCCAGACCCACTCTCAGCCTCTTCCCTCCCAGCTCAATAAGATGGAAGCTTCCTTCCAGACTTGTGCAACCAAGGACACAAGCCTCCCTTTTTTCCCAGGCTGCCAGATGAAGGACTGTCTTTCCAGATGGGGCATTTATTATCCCACCCCAAGCTACCTATTGCTAATGCTAAGTTCTGAGTGAATGTGGTCAAGAGCTGGAACTCCTTCTGCCTAGTCTCCACTCACAGAACAGAGGTTCTATGATGGGTACAACACTACTAAGAATTCTAGGGCTCCAGATGCCCTTGCCCCAGCTTGTAATGCAGAGCCATGCTGGGAGAGGCAAGCCAAGAAGACCCGAGGCTCCTCAGCTCCCTCCACTGAGTGTTCAGCTCTTGAAGTGGGGTATCATTCAGGGAAACACACCATTTTCTCTAACCCCATCTCCAGAGACATGGCTCAGAGATTTTGCCTAGGGGTAGAAACAAACTGTAATACTGAGAGTGCCCAATCTTTTCCCAAAGCAACTGACTTCATTTGTAACAGAGAATAGAGAAGTTTAAAATAACAACACTCTGGATGTGGTTCCATAGTGTAGTGGTTAGCACGTCTGCTTTACACGCAGAAGGTCCTGGGTTCACTCCCCAGTGGAGCCATGGTCCATGGTCTACGGCCGGGCCATGCCAACCTGAACAAGCCCAATGTCTGATCTCGGAAGCTAAGCAGGATCAGGCCTGGTTAGTACTTGGATGGGAGAGCACCTAGGAAGACCAGGTGCTGTAGGCATAAATAATAATAATAAAAAAATAAATAAAATAAAACACTCTCAAAAATGCCCTTAGGGAGGCTCTGGTCTAAGGTAATTGAGAGAAGACTGGTAGAGTCATTGGAGATATCCAATAAATGGTAGTTTGCATGCTAGTTTCCCAGAGAAAACCGGGGAAAGAGACCTTCTGGGGCAGGAACAAATCTCAAGCACTGACCTCAGAAACTATCCCTTCAGAGGAGCCTAAATTTGATTGGATAGATCTATGGAGGAATTAACCCCCCAGGGCATTGTCAAAAACAATAATAAGCTAGAAATTAGTGGAATTTAACAGCTTGGAGTGGTCAGGGAAAGAGAAAGTTAAAGAGAGCACTGCCAAGACCATGTCATCAGGAACAAATGAAAAGAGCCAGAAATGATTTTGAAAAAATGAAATAAGGAAGTTAATATAACAAAAGCTATAAACATATATTTACTCTACTTTCTTGTCTCAGCTTCTTTAAAAGACATAAAATTATAAAAAGTGATAATTATAATGATCTAATGTTGCGTTTCTAACATTTATAGTTGTGATATATATAATAACAATACCATAAAAAGTGGAGAAAAGGAACAAAACTATATAAGAGTAACATTATTGGAATTAAGTTAATATATATCTGAAACTGATTGTGATAAGATGTTCATGGTAAGCCCCAGAGCGACAGCTAAAAAAGAAAAAACTAAAAATATTGTGTGAAAATCCAGTAAAGATATTAAAATGCTACATTATAAAGTTTTTACTTAATGCAAAAGAAAGCAGTATAGGATGAATAGAGGTATAAAAAAAAAGACATGTAACAGAAAAAATTTACATGGCAAATATAAATCCAGCTATATCAGTAATAACGTTAAATGTGAAAGGATTAAACAGTCTAATCAAAGGTAGAGATTTTTAGGCTGGATAAAAGAACGTGATCCAACTATATACTGTCTATAGGAGAAAGATTTTAGATTAAAAATTTATAACAGTTTGAAAGTGAAAGGATTGATAAAGATGTATTACGCAAACAGCAAACCCAAGAAAGCTGGAGTGGCTACACTCATAACAAACTTAAAGACTTTAAAACAAAAAAGTTTACTGGTGAAAGAGAAGGACATTTTGTAATGATGAAAGGGTCACCCCATCAGGAAGATAGAACAATTATAAATATATATGTACCTAATAACAGAACACCGAAATACATGAAGTAAAATCTGACAGAAAAAGAAAAATACAATTCAACAACAATAAAAAAAGAGAGAGACTTCAGCAGATATCTATACTTCACTGTTAATAATGGATAGAACAACTAAAAGAAATAAAAAAATAGAAGACATGAACAAAGAAATAGACTATAAAACAAATAGTTATAAATACCTGTATTAAAAATAAAAAATATCAAATTAATAACCTAAACTATTAAGTAAGGCATTGGAAAAAGAAGAGTAAACTAAACCTAAAGCAAGCAGAAAGAAATAAGAAAAATTAGAGCGGAAATTAATGAATTAGAAAATAGAGGAACAATCGAGAAAAATCATGAGACCAAAAGATCAGCAAAACTGATAAACCTTTAACTAGAATAACCAAGAAAAAAAATCACTAGAATTAGATTACAAGAGGGGACATTACTATCCATCTTATAGAAATAGGATTATAATGTAATACTACAAACAATTGTATGCCAATAAATTAGGTAACGTCGATGAAATAGACAAAAGCCAGATGGCTTCACCACTGAATTCTATCAAACATTTAAAGAAAAATTAAAACTAATTCCTCAGAAGCTTTTACAAAAAATAGAAGAGGAAGGAACAATTCATAATTGATATTATGAAGCCATTATCACCCTGATACCAAAACCAAAAAAGATATCACATGAGAAAAGAAAACTACAGACCAATGTCATTTATGAGCATGGATGCAAAAATTCCTAAAGAAATACTAGCAAACCAAATACAGCAAAATATAGAAAAATGATATACCGTGACCAATTGGGAGTTATTCCAGGATTATAAGGTTGGTTTAACATTAGTAGAATTTTAAAAAGGGGGAAATCCCACATGATCATCTCAATAGATCCAGAAAAAGCATTTGACAAAATCCAACACTCTTTCATAATAAAAATGCTCAGTAAACTAAAAACAGAAGAGAACTTCTTCAACCTGCTAAAGGGCATCTATGAAAAACCCATAGCTAACATCATACTTGGTAGTGAAAGGCTAGATACTTACCCATTAAAATCAGGAGCAAGACAAAGCTGTTTGCTCTTGCCACTTCTATTATTGGAGGTTCTGGCCAGGGCAGTTATTCGGGAAAAAGAAAAGGCGTCCAGATTAGAAAGGTAGAGGTAAAACTATCCCTGTTCTCAGATGACATGATCTTTTATGTGGAAAATCCTAAAGCATCACTAAAAAACTATTAGAACTACTAGTAAATGAGTTCAGCAAGAGTGCAGGATAAACAATCAATATACAGTACGTATTTCAATATATTTACAGTGAACAATCTGAAAATGAAATTAAAACCATTCCATTTATAGTAGCATCAAAAAGAATAAAATACTTGGGAAAAAAATTAACAAAAGGAGTACAAAACTCATACTCCAGAAACTACAAAGCATTGTTGAAAGAAATTAAAGATAGAAATAAAGGGTAAAACATATCATTTCATATTCTTAGATTAGAAGACAATATCATTAAGATGGTAAAATTGATCTACAGATTCAGCACATCTCTATCAGAATTCTAGCTGGTTTCTTTGTAGAGATTGACGACCTAATTCTAAAATTCATATGGAATTGCAAGGGACCCAGAATAGCCAAAACAATCTTTAAAAAGAACAAAGTTGGAGAACTCATATTTCCCAATTTCAAAACTTACCACAAACCAACAGTAATCAAGACAGTAAAGTACTGGCATAACTGTAGACATATAGATCAATAGAATAAAATTGAGAGTCCATAAACTCCTGTGTCTGTGGTCAACTGATTTTTGACAAGGATACCGAGACCATTCAATATAGAAAAAATAGACTTTTCAACATATGGTGCTGGGACAACTGGATAGCCACATATGAAAGAATGAACTTGGACCCTATGTCATACTAAATTAAAAACGGATAAATTGTATTTCATCAAAATTAAAAATTTTTGTGTTTCAGAAGATATCATCAAGAGATTGAGAAGGCAACTCACAACATGGGAAAAAATATTTGCAAATTATTTATCTTATAAGGGACTTGTATCTAAAATATATAAAAAGCTCTTACAACTCAATGACTAAAAGACAAATAACCCAATTAAAAAAATGGATGAAGGATCTGAATAGACACTTCTTCAAAGGAATATACAAATAGTCATAAGTACATGAAAAGATGCTTGAAAATGCACTAAAAGATGCTAGTCATTAGGGAAATGTAGATCAAAACCACAAATGGATACCATTTCACATCCATTAGGATGGCTATAATAAAAAGTCAGATAACAATAAATGTTGACGAGGATATTGAGAAATCAAAACACTCATATACTGCTTGAAGGAGTGTAACATGGTGTAGTCACTCTGGAATACAGTCTGACTGTTCCTCAAACAGTTAAACATTGAGTTACTGTATGACCCAAAGATTCAGCTCTTAGGTATATACCTAAGAGAAATGAAAACATGTCTACACAAAATGTCCACGTATTGTACACAAATGTTTATAGCCACATTCATAATAAGTAAAAAATAGAAAAACCCAAATATCTATCAGCTGATGACTGGATAAACAAAATATGGTCTATACATATTATGGAATATTATTTGGCCATAAAAAAGGAACGAAGTGCTGATATGTGCTATAACATGGATGAACTTTAAAAATATTTTACTAAATGAAAGAAGTCAACAAAGACCACACATTTATATGATTCCATTTATTTAAAAGCCTAAAATAGGCAAACCTATAGAGACAGAAAGTAGATTAGTTGTTGCTATGGGCGGGATAGATGGGAGATAGGGGGACAATAGTGAAAAGCTACGGGGATTCTGTTTGAGATGATCAGAATGTTCTAAAGTTGACTGTGGTGTTGGTTGCACATATCTGTGTACTAAATACTATTATACTAAAAACCATTGAGTTGTATACTTAAAATGGGTGAATTGTATGTTCTGTGAATTATACCACAATAAAACTGTTAAAAAGAAGAAGAAAAAGACAACGGGAGAATGAATGTTAAGTGGGTTCCTACTAGCATTACGATAGAACCTTTTTAATGGTTAAAGAGAGTGACCATGGCAGCATGGACAACAGCCCTGGTGGTATTAGCAAAGCTGAGGTAGGAGGCTTGGGTGCACCACTTGGCATTCACTCATTGGTGTATTCAACAGACTTTTGCTATTTGTATTCTCTGTGCCCTTTGCTAGACACTGAGGAGAGCAAGAGGACAAAAGACACAAAGCTGCCTTCAAGGAGCTTGTAGTTTAGCCATTCTCAAATTCATGTACCTAACGCAAAGAGAATTTTACCTACTAGGGCGTAAGCTCCTAAGGGCAAAGCTGTGTCTGTTTCATTCTCACCTTTATCTCCAGGACCTATAACAATGCCTGGAGCCTAGTAGTCTTCAATAAATGCTTTTTGAATGAATAAGGATAGTAAGCATGCCACAGCATCTGTCACCAACCTGAAGCAGCGTTTGGGCAGCTAGGACACAGAACTGATAAAGCAGGGCCTTCACTTCTAAGGGAGCCTTATAGGATGTGATTACAGCAGAAGCTTAACAAACCACGGGAAAGAAGATGAATGAAAGCAGCGGTTTCCATCAGGGGTGGGCCTTACAAAGTGCCCAGGTGATGCACAGTAAAGTCCAGGAACTACTGGACTGGATGATCTTTCAAGTTCCACCTGCCCCCAAGCATCTTTGTTTCTGGGGGTTCTAATCCTAAAGGTGGAAGTCAGGCCACTAAAAAGAGTCCTTCTCTGGCAAGAATGAATGTGATCCAGTGTTTGCTGTTGACACTGGGATCCCTAAGGTGGGTCTTCTAGGGAAGATACTGCATGTATCACCAGCCAGACCTGTTCTTGCTAATGAAGTCGGACAGGATGCAGTGTTTGCATCTCCATAAACAGCCTTGTGGGTGGAATTTCCTTTTTCTTCCAGCTCAGTGAGAGGATTAGATTTTATTTTCTGATTTGCTCAGGATCCATTTATGGTCCTTGCTCTTGGCACCATTGTCAGCATTAAACCTGTCCTAAGGAGAGAAGAATGTGCTTTGAAGTAAACCTGGTAGAGCTGATGCACATATCTAAGGCAGCTGTCCTCCACCCTGGCTGCCCACTAGAGTCACCTGGGGAGTTTTGAAAAAACACCACATCTGGGCCCCACTGCCATAGTCTCTGGCTTAACTGTGCAAGGGTGGAGCCCAGGAAATCTATACAAGGTTGAGAACCAGACTGAGAATCACTGGTTCAGGGCGAAGAAAATAAGCCATCTGACATGGCCTTGGGATCAAGCTCTAAAACTACTGGATATTTAGCCTGTGGAATTGGAAGTGGGGACTTCCCTTTAAGGTCAGGAGTACCCAGGGAGAAAGAGTATCTGTTTTCACTCCCTGTTCCATGCTCCCCATCCCAGCCTCAACCTGCCCCTTAACCTTTACCTGCAGGTCTCTACTCAGCCATGTTTTAGGGATTGGTTCCTATTCAAATAAGAAACATAGGAAAGTTTCTTGTCTTAGGCAGAGGCTTTCTCAGTATCACTCTGATGCACAATGCTTCTCTCACCTGCTGCCCAGTCACCTGGCCTGGGTCCTTTCTAAAAGGCTTCTGTGAGTTGACCTGCAGGGCTTGACTGACCAGCCAGGTTTCTGACTCGTGGCTGGCCCTGGCTTGGTTCAGCTTCTTCTCTTGATAACAGACCTACTCCTGGCCCCAGATTTCCCTCCTCGTCTCTGTCACTCCTAGTCCTGTGCCCACAGCCCTGGTACCTCTTTTCTGGTTTCAGTCCACTGCTCTCTGGGGCCTCTGTCAGCATGTTCCTCGCTCGCAGGTTATTGATTGTGTCCTCGTTGTGTGCCCCTTGAGCCTTGCAGCTCAGTTTACCTATACACTTTTACATACTCATATGTAGCCAATGTCTGCTCTCTGCCAGGCCTGCAGCTCCCAAGAGTTAATTTGTCTGAAATTCAGCCAAAGCCGAATCATGCCTCTTCTTTGAGGTCTCCTGGAGCCAAATGAGAGGCATGAAATAGTCTATGAAACCTAGCACGTCAGATGAGATAATGTACACGAAGGGGCTTAACCTGTAAAGCATGACACTAATATGAAGTCTTGATGATAATAATAAGCAGCAGCATTGCTTGTGCCATTCTGGGGCATGAGTGCTAGCCAGCCAGGAGGAGTATCAGATGACGGACAGAGACTGATCAAAGACATACATGTGAGATGTTTGTAAAAATCAGGATATTTGAGAACTGAGAGGTCAGGACGACGTGGGCAGTTGAGAAGAGAACAGTATTAAAAAAAGAGAGAAAAGAAAAAAAAAAAGCAGAAGTCAGAGTTCATGACACAGCTAGAGGCCCAGAAAAAAAGAGCTGAAGGATTTCCATCAGCAAGTCCTTTTGGTTCTACCCTCAAACTGTATCCAGAATCTGGCTACCTGTTACCACCTCCACAGCCACCACCCTGGGCCAAGGTCTGTTCACTCTCTCTCTTTGTTCAGAGCTGAACTCAGATGTCACTCTGACTTCAGGGGTCAGCCTGCCCTGACTTCTCGATTTTAAGTAACACTTCCCAACCCGATCAGTCTTTTACTTAGCTATAGTCTATACATACAGCACTGAAATAAGAAATATACAGTAAATATTAATTTATTGTCTGACTCCTGTACTAAATTATAAGCTTCATAAGCAGAGGAGTTCTCTGTCTTGTCCCCTGCTTGCAGAGTGCATTGTATCATTGAATGAATGCTTGAATAAACAAATAGGACAGAGATTTAAGACTCCAGCAATAAGGCAAGATATCGATTAAAGGGACAAAGAGTTGCCTTAATCCCGAGCTTTCCCGTAGTTCTGTGGAATCAGGGACCTGTTCCCCAGGGTAACTGGCCTAGGTTTATGGGTGGAGATTACTACTCCAAGGAGGGAGAGGGCAAGAGAAGCCCACCTGCTAAGCTCTTGCCCACTCTGGACTTGAGATATTCTGGGAATTCCAAGGGCAAGTCAAGGGCCCCAGTTGGGGAGACTTCAGAGATGTAGAAATTTTTATTGAATTTGTTCTCCAGGGACCCTATTTCTCTGGGATGTGAGTTTTCAAACCTTTAGGAGAAATTTCTTAACATCTGTCTTCTCCCTTGATGGAAATCCTTGGCCACTCTGACTGCTTTTCGCATTTATGGCAGAGTAAAACAGCATGGTGTGAAAGAGCATGAGCACCAGGAGCTAACCATGGCTCTATGTTTCCTTCCTAGTTTTGTGATCATAGGCAAGTTATTTCCATTTCTCAGAGTCTACCACCACCGTCAGTAAATGGGGAATAATGATCGTGCTTTTGCCAAGGATGTTGTAAGGATGAGAAGTGATCGTGCATTTTAGGCACAACATTTGGCCTGGTGTGATGCTTGGCAAATGTTCAGCAATTATTATCGTCAGGCTCAGGAGTGCTAGAAAAAATAGTTCTCTTTGTTTGGGGACAGCTCTCAGATTTCTCATCTACAGAACTTCTCAAACTTTAATGTGCATATGTATCACTTGGAACAATCTTGTTAAAATGCAGATTCTGATTCAGGATGTTGGGAAGGGGCCTGGGATTCTGCATTTCTAACCTGTTCCCATCTTGTACTGATGCCACAGACCGAGCTCTGAATAACCAGGTCCTACAAGAGAAAGGGCTGAAGGAAGAAAACTCTGGGCAATGCATTTTCTTGAAGTCTTATAGCCTCTGGTTTCAACCTAAAGGCAGCCTGAAATTACTACATACTAACCCAGAAGGGCTGCATTGCATTGTTCCCAACCACTCTCTCCACTGGTGTCCCTGAATGTGGTTCCAGCTTCTCCACCCTTCCCTACCATATCCTGCAATGATGCCTCATACACAGATGCTCAATCCCTCCAAGAAAGTTTCTTTCAGAACCGAGAAAGAAGAGAAAGAGGGGCTTCTCTTTTACTAAAATCTGCTCCTGGGTTTCCTTGGCCCTTGGACATATGGCCAGGCGCTTGTTTTCATGGCTGCTTAATGGTTTGTAAAGCAATTGCTGGAGGAAACATTGCTACAGCAAGCCAGGCGAGAGGGACAGAGGGCTTCGTGAGCCAATGTTATCTTTGCTGAGCACAGGGGCTGCCCTAGCTCATCTCCTCTCCCTGCCCGACAATGACAGATGGCTTCCACATGGTTTGACCTACTGTTTGGCCAGACTTGACCAGATAGTCATCCATCAGCTGCCCTATTTGGCCCCCTAGAGAGTACCCTGTGGCTTGTGGGAGGCAAAAGTTGGAGGTTTCATTTAGAGCTCATCACATCTCAGCTATTGTAGAAGAGTTTCAGGCATGGGCAGTTCTTATTCCAGATGTTATCATCCCAGTGTCCATATGTTTTGAGGTGGGATCAGCAGGTTTACATGGTAATGTTAAACTAATTAATCATAAAATGATACTTTAACAGCTTCAGTACCCAAAGTGGGTTTGGTACTAGCAAAGATGTAAGCAATATACATTGCATTATTAATCTGGAGAAAGGAAGTGAGATTCAGCTTTTTCCATTGCTTTGGCACAGTCTTTTTATTTTCTTAACTCATGTTGAATGTTACTCCCGAAGCCTCTGAATGCTGTATGGGAAAATCTCCAAATACCTCTTCGTATGGCTGTCCCTTTGAGTGTAACAAAACAAAAACTTAATATATGGTGCAGGGCATAAGAAAAGGTAGCTAAAAGCAGAGGAGTCATGCACAATAGGCATCAGGAGGCCTGGGTCTAGTCCCAATATGCCCCTCTCTTCGTTACTTTGAATATACCACTATTTATTTAAGAAAATTTTAAGTACCTACTAGGTGTATTCAAGAAATGTCTGGGTTTTATTATTTTTTTCTAATTGAATGAGATTGTTACATGAACTTGGCTTCTAAAAAGCTTTAAATAAAGTGTGTTTATATTTCTTTTTTTAGTAAAGCAGTATTTGCTCACTAAAACTTGCCTATTTCACTTATATGTAAATTTTACTTTACTATAAAAAAAAAGAAAAAGCTTTACCAAAGTAAAAAGGGGAAATTTGAGTTAACTGCAGCTTTCATGAAATGCAACCTGACCAAATCTATTAAAATTAAAGATACATTAAAACAATTTTAAAACTAAAAAATATTAAAAACACCAAATCTATTAAAATCGAAATCACTCTGCAACTCTTAGAATTATTTGCGGAAGAAATAAAACAAGTAAATGAAAAGAATGAGTTTGATAAAAGTAAAAGATTAAACATGAATTCCCCATTAGCTGCATTACCCATATAGACATTTGATGTTTTGATGTAATAATTTTAAAGGGGAGGAAGAGGGCCCTTGACACTGTATACTTCTTCTGTACAGTATTAAGAATTTATTTTTTTAAAATATATGTATACACCAAAAATTTTTTTAAGCTTCCATATACACTAGAAAATTAAGATGATTAAAAAAGACCCTAAAGAAAAGTTCCCACCACCGTGCGTCTCTGATACAAAATAAAAATGCAAATCAAAACTACAATGGGATACCATCTCACACCTGTTGGAATGGCTGTCATGGAAAGGACATGGAAGTGATAAGTGTTGAGAAGTTGTGGGCAAAAAGTAACCCACATACATTGGTGCAACCATGTGGAAAATAGTATGGAGGTTCCTCAAAAAACTAAGAATTGATTTACCATATGATCCAGCAATCCCTCTTCTGGGTATTTGCCCCCAAAACCTGAAAGCACTTATCTGCAAAGATATATGTACCCCAATGTTCATAGCAGCATTATTCATGGTGGCCAGGACATGCAAGCAACTGAAGTGTCCTACGATAGATGATTGGATAAAAAAGATGTGGTACATATATTCCATGGAATATTACTCAGCCATAAGAAAAGATGAAATGTTGCCATTTGCAACAACATGGATGGATCTTGAGATAATCATGCTAAGTGAAATAAGTCAGAAAAAGTTGAAAACCATATGATTTCACTCATATGTGGGATATAAAACTGAAAGCAACAAACAGACATGATAAACAGATTCATGGACATGGACTGTAGATTAGTGTTGCCAGAAGCAAGGGTGTGGGAGGAGTAGATGGGGGTCAAAGGGGTCAAATATTTGGCGACGGAAGGAAATCTTAACTTTGGGAGGTGAACACACAATGCAATATATATATGACATACTGTTGAATTGTACACTTGAAACTTATTTGATTTTATTTATCAATATCATCCCAATAATTTTTAATAAAAAATAGATATCAATAACTGATAACATTTAGATATGATTCCCTGGTATGCATGTTTTTCTCAGCTGAGCCGACGCTATTTTTATATTTTTTATGTTTCACATTTTGATTTAACCTTTGTTTTTCATTTGACCCGAATAATTTTGCTGAGTACCTTGGCCTTGGATGGTTGTTTGCCTGGCCTCCCTCCCTTGACTTTTGGATTTGGAGAGTCAAGGTCTCCAGAGCTTGTCTAGAGGACTGAATCCCTTTCAGGAACATGGCCCCTACATGCCTCACCTTCTTCGATCATCCGAGGGATCACAGCTTCCATTTTCATAATAATAATTTAAAAGCTGTAGCCTCATTAACTGGAATGGAATTGAGAACTCCATGCCAGGACTCATTCATCCCAGAAGTGAGATAGCTCTTCACTGACTCTGCTGCCCCTCTGGAGGTGAAAATGAGAAACATCGCCCCTGGACGGCAAAGTGAAAGGCCCCATGCCCAGCGTGGGGAGGAGGCTTCTGCCACCTTTTGTAAAATGGTCAGTGCTAAGGAGAAGAATCTGTCCCCTTATATGTCTTGACAGTCGCACTTCTGGGTGCTTTAGGCCTGGTTAACACGTAGCCTTAAGATGGCTATCCCAAAAGACTTCTATTTTCCCAGCTTAAGGTTTGGAAGAACACTGTGTTGAAAGGGCATGGCTTACAGAGCAAGTCACTGGCCGATTCCGAATTCTCTGATCTCTCTGGGTCAAGGAAAGATCTGTGGACCATTCAGGGCCCCAGACCCTTGAATCCTAGGAGAAGAGCATCTGTCAACAGTCAACAGAGGGGGTGCATTGTGCATGGTAGTGGCCTGACAAACAGCTAGGGCAGCTTTGCCTGCTGTAGAGCTGGGCACATGTGTCAGGCTCCTATGGAAAGGCGCTTTTCCTAGGAATAGTAGGGACATTGTGTCATGTTCTCTGTGAAATACAGCGGGACTCCGGACTCTTGTTGGAATCTTTGCCTCTAGTTGGAATAGTTGATAGGTTTTTCTTCTGTTATGTTTTTTCCTAATACTTTGATTTGGTTTTCCTTTAATTTGGAGCAATAACAGCAATCTGCTGGAACTGGGAAAGGGAAAAGATTTAACATTCTTATTGGTTATATGCCAGACAATGGACTGGATGCTTTATGTCTCATGTCACCCACAGGAGATTCAGGGTGGGAACCTATGACCACCTCTGCTTTCAAGAGTGAAGTGAATGGAATTCAAGTGCTACACATATGCAGAAATGATATGCTTTAACAATCAGCCCCTGTGTTTTAACAACACAGAGCTGAGGGTTACCAAAATGATAGCTTGTATCAAATGATTATTTCTAGAAGAATCAGTATTTTTTTTCAGAGCATACCACATAAAAAACTTCATTTTAAGAGAAAAGTTAGCTGAGTTTTTAAGTGGAAAGTTATCATTATCTGCAAGTAGCGTTGCATGTTTTTCTAGCCAGTCAGGGCAGACAGGAGCCAGATTCAAAGGGGGAGCCTTTGGCAGGGCTGGAAACTTTCATCGAGATTCTGCCAAGAAGTACTTTAAGGGGAATGACTCTGCTCCATTGATTTCAGTTAATCACAGTAGGAGACAAGATCTCAGGAGAAGGGGCCATCTATCCTGTGATCTCCAATTAATGAATGCAGAAATGAAATAAGAAAACAGAATTTTGTAGGCAAGAACAGTGGAGGCAGGGTATAAATATAGAGGGTTTTTGAGTTAGCAAGATTTGCTGGAATTTAGTTATTTTTCCCATTTGTGACCGAAATGATGAGAGGAGAGCCTTAGGAGCGGGGTAGGATGGGGTGAATGAAACAACAGAACACGCAGTGAGCACGTTGCCATTCTGCAGGGTAGATGGTGTTTGTATCTTGGACTATGTGATACTTTGAATAATGATAATAATAGCACTGCATATATATGTGTGTTTGTGGGGGGAGGGTGTTAAATGAATAAAGCAATTTGGAAGTAAGGTTTTAAGAAGATACTCACTAAGCCAGAATTGTTAGTCATGTTATTAACTTCTGGCCAGGGAAGCTGGTCGGTCTAGGCAGCTCTGCTCAGGGGAAGAGGAGGGGAGCAGCTGGCCCTTGGTCACCCAGCTCCAGCCATAGCCATCACACAGCAGGCCAGAGAGCAGAGCCAGGATGAGGGGCTGAGGCACGTGACAGCGGTGGCTGGGCCATGTATACCTCCACGGTGGGCAGCACTCCTCTCCCAGGTCGCTCTCCATGCATCGTCCCCTTGCTAACCTGTTAACGCACAGAGCAGTCTTTTGAAAGCATAAATCAGATCATGTTACTCTTTTGTTTAAAACCTTCCCATTGCACCTGGACACTTGAAAGTTTGAATTACTCTGGTGTCTTCAGTTTATGCCCCACTACCTCCAAAGAAGAGAGTTCGGGGAGGGCAATAGATTTGGTCAACATTCCCCCAGGCACTGAAGAAATAAGAAAACAGCGAACTGAATTCTCTCTGTGTTCAATCTGGCTGCCCTCTCTAAACACAGAATGTATCTAGAGGCCTGGGTTATATGGAGCAGATGCCGCTTACTCAGAAATGGAATATCTAAGATCATTCAGCTCAACTCACTCACTTTACAGATGAAGAAACTGGGGCACAGAGAAGGCAAGTGACATCTTAAGCGACTGCCAGGGGTGAACCAGAACTCATGTCCTCTGACTCCTGGCCCAGTGACCGACTGATGGACAGCTCTGCAGATAGAAGGGTGTTTAAGGCTGGTGGGGAAGAGTGGCAGGGCCAGGCAGATGGGAGGCAGTGGAGGAGGCAGCTTGTAGGAAATGGACAGGCCATAAAGAGTCACAATGTCTATTCCTTCTGGCCATGTCCCCAAGACAGACCATACCCCCAAATGCTCCTTAACAGTGGCATGAACCATGACACAGAAGAACCACACAGATGGATTGACCAAAGGCCATGACATGTCATTTGTGCCTAATGACTAAGCACCCCTATTTACCCAGACTCTTAATCCAGCTCTTTAACCCTGTTCTTTCCTTTCAAGTCATTTGCGACCTTCTGCACCATTCCTCTTTTCATTTGGCTGCAGTTGAGAATCTGTCTGCTCATTTGTCTCAGGTTCTAGGCCGAAGGAGAATGGAGGCGGATGATAATGAACTTGGGCAATATTTCCTGCAGTGTTTTGCTATTCTGAAAAGGGGCTATAGAGAAAAAAATGAGCAAATGTATGAGTCAACATTATCTTTATCCCTCTATTGTGAGAAATACTGCCTCGACTTCTTTTGTGAAGAGTAATCATTTGTTAGTTTTAGTTAGACGTTTCTCTGCCCACTGATAAGGAAACAAAAAGGCATTTACTGTGCTAGTCTCTAGAATGTGAAATGTAAGCTGTGGTCTGTTTTTCGTTTGTTTGTTTTTAGCTTTCATTTATGATCACAGGCTTAAGGGTTGAAGGGGGCCCTGGAGGACCGCCAGCCTCACCACCCCCTTCTGTGCAGGAAGCCCCCTTCCCAGCATCCCTGCCAGTGGTTCAGATCCCTTTCCTCTGCATCCCCACAGCAAGTTGCCTCTACCTCTCAAAACACTTACTTCATTTTGCTTTAAATTACAGTCATTTGAGGACTTTTCTTAAGTCTCAGCTGTGAGCCCCTGAGGGCAGGAATCCTGTCTCATTTCTCTTTGATCTCTCACAGCAACCAACACAGAGCCTGGCCCACTCTCCATAAATATTTGAATGAGTGACAAGGTGTGAACAGCCTCAAGAAGGCAGCCAGTTAGACATCTTTAATAGCTAGAAAGTTCTTCCTAAGAGTGAGCAGATATATGCCTCCCTGTGTTCACGGTGGGGAGGATGTAAACAGGCAGTAATGATAGAGGGCCAGGCACCCATAAGATGTACATGAGGGATCCTGGGGACAGGCTAGTACTCTGCTCTTATTGCTCTTCTTGTTTTCCATCTGGCCAAAGCATACAAGGTCTTTCCCAGGATAGGAAAACCCAACAACCATAGATAGATTTGGATAAATATGTGTGTGTGGTGGTGGCGGGGTGTGGGGTTGGGGGGAAGCATTTCCAGGATTTGAATCCAGTTTAGAAGGACAGCTATATCAGACACCGTCAATGTTCCACCCATATCCCCTCAACCCGCCCCGAAAGTCATCTGCAAATGGTTCCCATACGCATTGACAGCTTCCTGTGTTTCTCTGCCCATGGTCACTCTCTGATATGGGAGGTGTGCTTGGCTTGTGTGGAGGTCAGACTGGAAATGCCAGGGAGTTATTCTAGGAGCGCCCTTCAATCATGAGCAATGAGACTTGGTGCATAAATACCCCAGATTCCTTGTCTCCCAGTAGGATGGCGCAGGAGTGTGTTCTATACAGTCTCTCAAAAAGTTTCAGGAGGGATGACCCTCAGTTGCTCACAGCAGTAACCAATTAATGAACACATCCTTTATTTTTCTCCCTGTCTTCTTTGACTTCCCCACTCCATCACTGTGCTTCCTAAGGACCACACTCAAATAAACTATCTGTCCCAAATCCTTGTCTCAGGGTCTGCGTCAGGGGAACTCAAACTAAGAAAACACAAGCTGGGGATTTGGGGGAATCCAAATGTTACTCCCTTAGAAGACAGAACTTTTAAAATCAGTACATACCTTTTTTTTTCCTTTTCTTTCCCTCTATTTCTGAGTGCAGAGTTGGTTTTCCTGTCAATTCTGTAAATAGAGTTGCTAATTTTAAGTAGAATCTGTATCCTAACTCAGAAAACAAGGCTGATAATGATTTCTAAATCTCTGAAGGATAGTTATTTCATATAACGGGAATAAGTAATTCTCTAGTCTGTTAAGGGAATGTACTATGTCAGAAAGGTCTCAGGCCAGACTAAAGAAAGAGATTATGCATGGGATATACATCAGGATAGACTTGTGTTCAAGCATGTCACTGAACATTTTAAACTTCTGCAGAGATCTTCTAACTGGAGAGAGACCTTATACACCTGGCTTAGGTTAGGGATGGAATGCTTGGTGTCAGGGATAGCTAAAATGAATGCGGACGATGAGGGAAGAGGGAAAGGAAAATCAGGGACCTTTATTAAACTTACCCAATATTAATGAGATACCCCTGAGCTAAAAGAACCAAGAGAAAATGCTGTTGTTGAAGAATATTATCATTTGAGAAGATTTGAAAAGAAAAACGATGTACAAGCCACCTGCCACCCTTATACTTCTTCAGACAGACATCATGTGAGTCAGAAAAGCTCTCTGCGGGTGCCACAATATTACTTG
This sequence comes from Pteropus medius, assembly GCF_902729225.1. Taxonomy (NCBI): domain Eukaryota; kingdom Metazoa; phylum Chordata; class Mammalia; order Chiroptera; family Pteropodidae; genus Pteropus; species Pteropus medius. The sequence continues at coordinate 8,736,485 of NW_024351543.1, forward strand.
ATTATTTTGACACCTCAGACAATTAATAGGAGGTAGCAGTTAAAAATAACCATGCTCACTACTGTCTTATATTTGTGAGGTTTTTCTTTTGTCTTATTCCTTCCTGGAGGGTTTTCTGCTAGCCTAGTAGGAAACAACACACATTGTGATCATGAATTTTAATTGGCAATCAAAGATGGGAATGACTGTGAATGAAACACAAGAGGAAAGGAGCAAGCAGGGCCAGGATTGCTCCACGGATGTCTTTTGGGGGTACCCACAGATTCCTTTTGAGGTCAGCTGGGAAAATGTTCCTAAGTCAAGTAGGGATAGAAAGGTTTCCATCGATCTTGTTTTTAGCATGGAAAAATGTTGTGGCTTCAAATGCTCTCTTTATTTAAACCCTGACTGATAGCCGGTGCCCCAGTTCTTTTGGTGAAGGGACAGGTGTGGAGGCAGCAAAGTCTTTGCTTAGTGATTGGAAGATGTGAGGTTACCATGCAACATGTCCTTTGCCCTCTTTGATGTGCATCGCTGCCCTGTTGTGGGTGGCAGTCATGCCGCGAATATAGCTCTCTCCTCAGCAAGAGAGGTGCCTTTGGGTCTTCCAGCTTTTACCCTAGTCTGAGCCATTACTTCTAGAGAGTAACTCTTAGAAGTACCATGCATGACCTCATAAGATAATTGTGAAGATTACTAAGGTAGTCCTTGTAAAGTGACTGCATTTATGTGCATTAGTAGTTGGCACAAAACTATGCTGGTCCCCAGAATGAAAAGCCTCAGTTACTGCATCTACTATCTATTGGAGTTTTATGTCATAGACGAAGACTTCACTTGGACCAAAAATGGATACAGTAGTATAGCCTATACCAGCCTCTCACATACTTTTTGTTTGACGTAGATTCCTTCTCCCAAATACCCACCCCAAAAGTGATAAGTGGATGCCTTTTCAGCCTGCCCCACTAAACACTCATTCTCCTTTGCCTCCCAGAATGCCTATGTCAACATCAACCGCATCATGTCTGTGGCTTCCCGCCTCTCTGAGGCTGGTCATTATGCCTCACAGCAAATCAAGCAGATTTCCACGCAGCTGGACCAGGAATGGAAGAGCTTTGCTGCTGCCTTGGACGAGCGCAGCACCATCCTCGCCATGTCTGCAGTGTTCCACCAGAAGGCTGAGCAGGTGAGGCCAAGGGAGCTGCTGTGGCTGCTCATGGTGGGAAGGGTGGGGGGACGTGCACTTTTTGTAGAGAGCCCCTCCTCTCTTTTTGAAACACTGAAGACCTTGCCGAGTAGTCACAACAATAACCCATGTTCTACCACTTTGATGGCCCCTGTGTACATAAAGAAACATTGGTGGTCTTGCTTGTCATCCACACAGGAAGGAACCCGGAGCCTGTTTACATTCCACTGGGTAGTTTATTGTTGTCTGCTTGTGTGTGTTGATTGCTTAGTATGCATTCCCTTAGCATAGACCAAACTAAACTGTGAAACTAAACTGATCATTGAGTTCTGAGAGCAGGGGAAAGCTAATTTTACATGAAACATTTGCTATAGAGAACAATAATGTAACAATAATACGGTAGATAGAAATAACAATTATTGGTTGCCATTTATTTACTGGTATTGGCCAGTGATATTATGACCCATTTTATAGAAATGAGCACTGAAGCTCAGAGAGATTAAGTGACCTAAGATCCTGTGTTGGAGCTGGCTCTAATCAGATCATGGGGAGCCAGTTGTTAAATTTTCATGAATTTTGTGAGGTGGTTAAACATAGCCATTACTTAAAACTACATTTACATTAAATATGTCATATTAAAAACAAAGCCCATAAATACTCAGAACTCATTTCTTCCCAATTATTTTGCTGCATTTTATTATCTAGGTTCTTGAGGTTGTTTATATGTATTTATCTCTATGGTGAAAATACTGTATAGTGTGGGCTACCAATAATCTCTTTCTAATTCTACATTTGATGATGTCACATTGGTAACTTGAAATAGATCATGGTAGGAGTTTCATACCATGGAAATCATCAAATGCTACAAACTGAGGCTTGATTTATTGTTTTAATGATTGTCTAGAGTCTTAAAAAGTTAGGGAAAAAATATTTTTAAATGCTGACTAAACTTAGAATTGTGTCTTGTCTGTAGCTCTTACATTGTGAATAGCACACAAGATTGAGGAAATATTCTTTGATATTCAAAAACTATTATTCCATTCGTCAAAGAAGCCCCTCACACCATGGATGACTTAGTAATGTTCTGACATAAGTCTTCAGATATTTTCACTGTTGTCTTACACCAACATGAGTGAAAATATCAACCAGCTTTCATGTTGAAACTATATGTCTGTCATATACAAAAGTGAGAATCAATTGGCTACATCGAATTTTCAATAAAGAGCATCATATATGTTATTATTCTGTGTAAATTATGTGCTACAAATCCTTTATGTTAGTAAAGTTTATAATACACATGTGTGTATTTGCGTGTGTTTACATATATGTGCTCGTTGTTAAACATTTACTAATACACCATTGTGAAATTCACACAATCTATGGGCAGCTGGGATTTCATCCCAGGTGTGTGTAACGTTATAGTCTATGGTCTTAACCTCTAAGTTTCTCTTTTCGTATGACAATTGAGTGGCTCACAGATAATGGAGAGTTGAACACAAAGCCATACCTTAAATCTCTCCCTCCATTAGCCACCAGATGTGAAAGGCTATATGGAGTAGTTGAAAGAGTCTAGTCTGGGAGGCCAGACATATGTAGGTTCTAATCACAGCCTCATCATTCATTAGTTTTTAGGCAAGTCACTTCACCATTCCCGGCTTGTTTCCTCATCTCTAATGTGGGGATAATCACAAATCTCCCTGCACTGTTAAAAAGATTTGCAGTGGAGCATGTAAGTTGCCTAGTGTGCTTTTTAAATGATAGATTTTACTGTGGGTATTTGTTCAACATACTATCCCGGTATTTTGTATTTCCTTCACTGTGCCCGTTTCCACCGGAGACCTTTCCAAAGGCTAAAATACTTGTGTCACAATTCAAGGGTAGCCATCCAGAGGGACTTAGCCATGTGTTTCTGTTTGTTTGTTTGTTTTTTAAGATGATGGTGGTAATGACTGATAGTGACTGGTTCATTCTTAGGACCATGAGAATATTCATGTCTAATCTCTTGTTCTGTTTTCAACCCTATTACATGCACACTTTATTCAAGGTTTATCCAGACTGGCAAGGGAGACCCAATGCTTCTCTCTCTGTCTCTCCTTCTTTCCTTGAGCTCACCGTTTTGTGGGATCTGCTATAGTGGACTCATTTTAAAGTATAACAGAGAAATTGCAAAGACCTTAAAGAGGCACCACCCTCACAATTGACACATGAATATCAAGTTGCTTTCAGGTTCCTTTGTAAAATGGTTATTGGTGGAGCAAAGAAGCTTCTGAGAATTTATCGAGTACACACAATCCGATACCGGACAGCATCCAGAGCTCTTCCATAATTGTTAAGAGATGTCTAATGTGATAAAAATATACAGAATGAAAAATCAACCACAACAGCCAACAGGCCAGGGACTGAAAGCCGGGAGTGACAACAAGACTAGAACTCAAGCAGTTACGATAAAAATAGTGCTGGAACAGAGTAGCTGGAGGAGCCAACTTCTCGTTGATGTTTCCTGACTTAGTTTGGATCAGGAGCAATTTTATTTGTATCTATTTTTTATGCAGTTTTCTCAGGTATTATTAGTCCTTCAGGGAAACTCGTAAACCATGGTTCTTTTTTTAGCTAGGGATAAAAAAAACACCAAACAATGGATTCAAGGCTGTTTTATCAATTTGTTTATTTAGGCAGCTCTTTATTGTCCTCATATGGGCTGTTTTGGCAATGAGATAAAAAGGTATTTAGGCAATTAATTTAAATGGAGCTGTGCATCCAGGCGAGAAGAATCACAGACAGAAGCATTCCAGACTGTTGGGTGAAGAATTATTTGCATTTTAAAGGTGTACTTTTCCACCCAATAAATCTGAGTGATTTCTGTTGGCTCACCCTTTGTGCATGGAGACCCATAGTCTTCCACAGTTGTTAATTTTAATTTTTAAATAATTTGATATCTGTCAGTATCTATATCTATATCACATCCCAGGAGCCACTGCCACCTACACGTAGTGTATGGTGCCCCTACCCTCTCCCATGCCTAAGAATACTGACCCAATACTGGAGATCTTCTTGAGGGTTAATCTCCATTGCTTATGGGAATGGCCTCTACAAGTTTGGGGGAGGCGGGGCTGAGAGTCTTGTGTGAGGTGTTCTTTGCTCTTCTTCACAACTCAGTGTATAGACTATAAAGTACATGTGTGGAAATATCCCATTACATTACATGCACCCCCCCCACACACACATACACATGTGCCTGTGAGTGTGCACAGGGCAAGCAGCTCTAATATATCCATGTCATGTAGTGAGCTGTTTGCACACCTGTATTTTGTAGCCAATGTGTGGATATGACCTGTTGAACACGCAGATACCTCCCACCTCCAGCAGTTTCATAATAATCTTCTGCGTTTGTGGAAACTACACTCCCTAAACAGATACTGGGTCTGACTTCTAACATGGAGTTACTGTTAGTACACTTAAGGGAAAAACTGCACTCTCGACAGAGGTCTCTCTTAAGGTTTCCGGAGTCCCAGTGCTTCTTCCCAAGGTATCTGACCGTGTCCACAAAATCCACCCGTTGCCCACCCCCAGTGCTCCCACCCTGACCTGGCCGCATCTCCTTCTAGTTCCTGTCAGGAGTGGATGCCTGGTGCAAGATGTGCAGCGAAGGTGGCCTGCCATCCGAGATGCAGGACCTGGAGCTGGCGATCCACCACCACCAGTCCTTGTACGAGCAGGTGACCCAGGCATACACAGAGGTGAGAACCAAGCAGTACCCCTAGGGGTTCTAGACGTGTATGGGTATGGGTATGTGGTGAGAGCACTGGCCTGTACACTGTGGAACAGCCTAGGTTGGGCTAAGAAGAGAAACCATTTTTCTCCCTTTGGAGACACCTTTAGGATCCTTGATCTATGAATGATGGTGTCTCCAGCCAGGCATCAGAAAAAACTGGGCCATCAGCAGGCACCGCCTCAGCAGGCACCGCCTTAATGTGGCCAGCCACACACACACACACACACACACACACACACACGCACATACACACACACACGGACACACACATATCTGGCTCACCATGTATGTGAAGATTGAACTCTCTATATAAGGAAGCAACACTGTGCTGCTCTGGAGTTTGCTTTCTGGCTGGTACACATCAGCCTGCCACCCCTTTTATGAAGCAGCTCAGCAAAAAATACTCATTTTCTCACTATACAAGGTCCAGAGGAAAACTCACCACAGGGTGGACATAGGTATTTGCAGGCATGAGAAGCTGCCATAGAAGTGAAGAAAAAGCTAAAAAACTCTTCCACCGAAAATTCAAAGGCCGGGGACATGGTACAAAGTTAAGAAGGGGAGAAACACTTCTTGATCCTCGTTCCTTTCAAATTAAAAGGGTCAATTAAGTGCATCTGTGTGGACATATACAAGTAGGTAGGTTTGCTAACTGGCGTGAATTCTGAGGGAGGGAGCTGAGGGATGTAAAGAAATGCGCTGATTAAGGAAGTTTGGTGAGGAGGGGAAAGCGAAATCACATCTGACCCACGATTTTCTTCTGGGGCAATATCTGTCTGAGCAGTGTTTTCCATGGTGGGTTTCTGGACCCACAGTCATCAGACTCACCTGAAGTGCTTGTTAGAGGTCAGATTCCTAGGTTACACCCCAGACTGAACCAGAATGTCAAGAAGTGGGACCTGGAGCCTACATTGTAACAAATATTACCCCAGGTGAGTTTGATAATGTTGATGCCAAAGAATTGGTGGCTTCTGGGTGAGACTAAGGGTTTTTGCCAGTGTCAGAATCTCGGCTTCCTTACCAGCAGTGTGACCTGAAGCAAGTTACTTAACCACTCTAAGCCTCAGTCTCTTCTGTGAAATAAAGATGATAACATGTACTTCATGGGGGAGTTTTAAGTGTTATAAAGATAATGCACGTAATTTACCTGGTCCCGTGCCTGGCAATAGTAAGTGCTAAGCATAGTAACAGGTTTTGTCATTATAGGAGGCAGAGAGGAGGGCTTATGAGCCAAATCTCATCTCATCAGCTCTGATCCGAATGGCCCAAGGCTTTCTCTTAGAACTGTGCTTCTGCCTATGGGTCAAAATCTCTAAATTTACCATTTATAAAACACAAAAATAGAGTATACAGATTAGATTAATATTATACTTATATGTTTCACGTCGATGGGCTATGAGTGTAATTATAAATATAGACACAATGTTTTTCTGCATTTATACTAAGGCCCTAGCATTGTGGGACATAGACATTCCCTCCCGGCCCACTTCAGAGGTCAGCAGGCTGCCGCTGCCTCCTACAGATGTGGACTGAGGCAGAGGACTGGAACTCACGTTGACATGGATTTCAGGACATGGTCCTCTGCCTCTGACATAATGTAGTGCCAAAGGACAGCATGTGCCTAGAATGCACTGAAGAGAGCTCTCGTGGGTTTGGCCATAGAATATCTGTCTTATTCATGTCTCTGGAGGATATTTCCTCTGTATTATTTAGAAGATATTTCCCCTCCCCCTCCCCTGGTGCTACATTTTGGGAGGCAGCTATGGTGGGATGGGGTGGATAACGGTGGTCACCTAAATTGTATGTATTCCTTCAGGCAGGTTTCCTCACTTGTCTCTGCTGTACTTTCCACTCGTGCTCCTCTTTTTCATACCCCAGCCCTACATGCGTTTCTGTGGCAGGGGGAGCAGCAGCTGCCTCTGTGCTCCTGAGCCCCCAGCCAAGCTATTATCAGAACATGAAGGTAGGGGTGAGGGGAGGCCGCAAGCCCAGCAAACAGCTACCCATTGATGGTCATAAGGCCGGAGGTGAGAGCACACCTCCTTCCATACTTTGCTGGTATAAAAGGACCATTTCAGCTCCAACTTTGATTTCATTGTCAACCAAGTTAATCTGGGGTCTTAAAATTGCTATCGATTCTCCAATCACTACTGTTTTAATTGAAAAGACACATGCTCTACTGAGTACTCTGCCAAGCCCTGGAGAGCCACAGGTGTCGATCATATGATGCCACTTTCCAGACTTCTTAGTGCCTGTAATTGTGCCAGGATTCCAATGAGGAGTGACAGGGAATGTCCTCCTCACACACTGGTATCAGCACTGAAGGTGAGTGTTGGGAAGCCCAGGAGCATGGATGGTTTATCCACAATCTAAGGGTCCTTTCTTTACTCTACATGTTATGGAAAGATGAGGACGTTACCACTTTCAGGAGGAAAAAAAGGGGATTGTATAGAAGGAGAGCAAAAGTTGGATCAATGTCGAAGAAAGAAAATGACAAGGAAATAAAGACAGGAGAGAGAAATGATGATGAAGATTAAATTGGTAGCCAATCCTATGTGCTCGGCCTCATTCTAAGCACCCCACATGTGTTAACTCATTTAATCCTTACCACAACTCTATGAGGTATGTACCATTGCTATCCCTATTTTACAAAGAAATTGAGGCTTAGAGGTTAGGTAAGTTGCCTCTAGTTACACATCTAGTAATTTGGAACCAGGTAGAAGAAGGTAAAAAAGAAAGAGGGGAAGAGGTTTATGGAGTCAACATATATTCAACTTCATTTCCGAAAAGAAGTCCTACTACCTGACCTGTCAAGTGAGTCAGTCAAAATATTTGTCAAGTACTATGTGCCAGGTGTTTTCTAGATGTCGAGGAGACAATGAACAGGGCAGAGGCACTGCCTTCATGGAGCTAACATTCAAGAGGGGAGAAACACAGATTCAGGAGTTTCATAGGCAACTGGCTGCCGCCCCTGCAAATCCTCTACCCCAGGATTCTGGGGCGCTCTGCCCTCTCCTGGGCTGCAGGCTGGGCGCGTTCCTTGGTTGCATGGGTCTGGGTAGGGCTGAAATTCTTAGTCCTAATCAGAAACCTCTGGGCAGACCCTCCTTGTCTGCCTGTGCCCTGCCTGCCGCTCTGCTCCCTTGACCTGACTTTGCTTCCTGCCTACAGGTCAGCCAGGATGGTAAGGCGCTGCTGGATGTGCTGCAGCGTCCCCTGAGTCCTGGGAACTCCGAATCCCTCACTGCCACAGCCAACTACTCCAAGGCAGTGCACCAGGTGCTGGACGTGGTACACGAGGTGCTGCACCACCAGCGGCGACTTGAGAGTATCTGGCAGCACCGCAAGGTGCGGCTCCATCAGCGGCTGCAGCTCTGTGTCTTCCAGCAGGATGTCCAGCAGGTAACAGGCCCCTGCACCCGGCATCCATCCCAGCTAGGTAGATGGCTCAAGTTCCTGACCTAGGTGATCAGGCTTGGGAACATCTGATTTGTGGAGGGAAGAGGGAAATTCAGCCCCTAGCTATTCCATCCTACCTCAAAAAAAAAAAAAAAAATTTTGTCTGGACTTGTTGATTGCATGTTTCTCACCTAAGCAACTTTATAGACTGGGCCTTCTCACTCTGTGATATTGAGAAATAGTAGTAGTAATTCATTCTGAGAAATAGTAATTTCTTGCAGTCATTTGACATAGTTTTCTTGGGAGAGAGCTTGACCTCTCACTTAGTCATGAGCTTTCTGGACAAACCAAGGGCCCAAAGGGTTATCTGAGCACTGTCAGGTTTGGACCCCACATAACATGAACCCACTTCCTAATTAGGGATGCAAGTGGCCTGCTTGAGTGGGGGTTTTGGGTGGGACACAGGGCCGTTAGGGGATTCTTTGGCAAAACTGGACTTGGGAAACCACATTAAAAACATGGGCTATTGATGACTGTATGCTCCATAATTAGAGATTATTTCTGGCTTATTCTGTTCTTTTGCATTATTATACCAGTCATAGCTTTTTCCTTGATTATGGATAACAAAGATATGGTTACATTTTTTATTTTATAAGGACAGCCTTGCCGCAAGTGCCCTTTTAGATGAAATAACCCATCCTTCACCCTTCACGCTTTCTGTTTCCCTGAGGATTCCTGAAGGCTTTGCTCTAAGGACTAAGGGGGCTGCTGGCTGGGACCTGGGTACTGAGATCGAGGCTTAGTGTCATCTCCCTGCTGGTTCACTATGAGAGGCAGGGTTTTTTTCTGGGACCCCCACACAGTTTCAAGATTATACCTGTAAAATACTATATTTTACTCTCCCTTCATGCCTTCTGTGATATTGACCAGGTGTAATCTGAAAGCATATCAAAATATGCATGAAAAATTGAGAGCCAACTGGACATGTTGTCAGACACATTGGTTCGTTCTCTTCACAGCTGTTGTTGGGAGGGGCCCTGGTGCTGGCTGTGACACCCTCTGAGGAAGGGTTCACCATAAGGTCAGTAGTACGTAGCCTTCAGGAGTGTCTCCCATTCTCAGGCTGCCCTAACTCCCCTGCAGCTCCCCTTCTCAGCTGGGGCAATGATTGAGTCATCAGAGGTAATGTCTAAGCCTCAGGAGAGATGGGCACTGCTTATGTGCTGGCCCCAACGCTGAAACTAGTGTGGGGCCTGCTGGGAATGGGGAAGCAAATGAATCAGTTGCCTACTCCTGCCATCTGGAGCTGTCCAGAGAAATATATCATTTCTGTGCACGAGAGAGCACGGAGTCCATCTGTGATTGAGACAGAGGGAGGTGGCAGCCTCTGGAGGCACACAGAGGGGGTACTACTATTTCAGTGAACTCTGAGTGACTTGGGAAGACTATCCAGGCTACAGATCATGCAGCTTCCTTGGTGTGCTCTTTGTCTTTCTTCTGTTTTCATGGCTGTTGTACTAGGATGGGTACTGCAGAGGGGCAAGAGGCCAACAGACTTGAACTGTTATCAGACTCTGCTATGGCTCCTGTGACATCTTAATGTTGCAATGGAGTGGTTAGTGTGACATTCCTACACTAAAGCTAGGAAAAGTTATAATGGAACTCTACCTGTGGCTATTCTATATCATACTCTTAAAAATGAGACCATTTCTGGAATTGACACCCAATTAATTCATCTCTACTGTACAAATCAAATTGTTGGCACTGAGGAAGAGCAAGCAGATTATTAGGTGGACACAATGGGGGTTTGGATTTCCCATGAGAACTGAATGCCCCAAGGTGGTTAAATCCATTGTTCTTTTCAGATTATGTGAATATGGCTTTTGGGAACATTACTCCATTCACCCATTGTCCCACTCATTCTTTATCTCATCATGTATCTGACTCGGACAAACGTACAAAGAAAAATGTGAGAACAAGGGCTACAAACCTAGTGATGATCTCAAATGTTTACCTGCCACCCAAGCAGCCATTAGTGCCTGATATATGTCTGAGCTGGCACTTCAGAAGTGTGCCAGACAATGCTCTCAGCAGTTAGACTGAAGGACTTGGCATTTGGTCTCCCGACTCCCAGAAAATTTACATATTTATCGTTTTTGATTTTGCGTGCTTCATCTCTTCTATTCTAGTATTTTCTTGAGAGTAGAAACCATGGCTTCTTCCTCTCTGTGCCCCTTACAGCTCTTAGCTGTGTCTGGTATAAATCTGGGATTCTCTTTATATTCCTGCTTCAGCTGAAATTATCATTGGAAGACCCCAGTTTCTGCTTCTGTGATGTAAACATCATTTAACCCCCCTCCCAACACATTCAGCAGTTGCTGGTGAGTAGCTGGAGTCCGCTTGCAAAAATTGTGATGTGAAAGTCTTGAAGTTCCAGGTATTTACAGCCCAGGAAGAGGACACAGGGACATACCCTCAGTGCTCAGCAGTTATTCAGCAAGTTTGGGCCTCTGCAGTTGGCCCAGCACTTCACTGGGTTCTGACAAGGTGCCTGGTTAGTCAGAATGGAATACGACATACACATTTGAAAATATGTAGGACAGTTCTATGAGAGCATGCCTGTCAGTGTGCAGGGCAATAGAGTATTGATGAAACAGTTATAGGCAGAGGTGTGAGAAGTCAGAGTTGGTGTCTTGAAGGAGGAGAGAATTGATTGAACCATATAGTCTGGATCTAAAACACCTGAGCACTTCTGGCATCCAGAGATGTTTACTCAGCAGCCTAAGTGGAAAGCTTGTGAGCAAGCGTCAGTGGCTGGGGCGATACAGAATCACAGATAAGGGCATGGGCTCTGGAGTCAGACGGCCTGGGTTTCAATCTTGCTGTGACAAATCTTGGCTGTGTGACCTTGAGCAAGTTTCCTCACCTCTGGTGCTTCAATTTCTTCATCTCTAAAGTAGGAACACTCATAGAACCTATCTCATCAGACTGAGTAATATACGAGTACAGGGCTTGGCACAGCGCCTGCCTAGCATGCAGTAAATCCTCCATTAATGTTGTCTGGGTTGTTGGTCACATTCTCTTTGAGTGGTACTCGGGCGCCCCCTGGTGCTCGTGCTGTTGGAGACCCTCAGCATGATTCTCTTGTTTTTTACAACAGTGACTATTTCATGGGTCTGCTGAGTTCCATTTTATTCAATGATAAAATCTGTCAAGGACCTGGAAGAGAATACAGTCTAACCTACTCTACGGTCGACGAAGTTGAGACCCTGAGATGTAAAGTAACTCTGGCCATAACCACACAGCCAGTTAATGATAGTGCTAGATTCAGTAGCTAGGTCTTCTGGCTCCCAGGCCAGCGTTCTACAGAAAAAGCCACATGAGAGAGGAGCCGGGAAGACAGAGAAGGAGAACTGGAAGAGAGACGAGAAGCACACATGTGTACTTAACATACAGGGGAGAATGACAGACAGACGGACATGTATATACGCCCTGAAACAGGGAGGGAGAAGGAGAGACAGAGATAGACAATGGGGGAAGAAAAAGAAAGGGAGAGAGATTTAAAGACAAAGGGAGAAAAACAGACATACTTGAGACAGGAGGAGAAAAAAAAAGAGGAAGGCGAGGAAAGAGACGGAAAGGAAAAAGACAGTGCGTGCCTAACTCCTCGTTCCATTGCCATTCCGGGGTGTGGTCTTTGCCCAAGTAGGAATGCTTTGTCCTTTAAGAGGCCAAAGCAGAGTAAAAGCAGAGAGATGAAAACCAAAGATAGACACCACTGAAAATGAGATTGCATTTAAACATCTGCAGTGAGAATCGGCCTGACACATCATCTCTGTGGTAGTCCTCCCTTGGGTCCCAACACGTGTACGTTCCGCTTTCTCTTCCCTGCTGGGCTTGGGGACAGTGGAACTAAATCTCTGAGGATCGCACTGGAACTTGGGTTCATTCAGCTGCAGAAAGGCATGAATGGGGCACACCTGCCATGGTATTGCTCATGCAATTATTTTCAATACTATTGTTTTTCTGGTTTAGAGTGGGACAGTACTGAGCAACAGCTGAAAAAGCACTCCATGATAGCATCCTTTGATATCCACCTCTGTTTCTTATTTTCCCCTAATTCCTGTGGCTTCTTACGGATGTAAAGGACTACTTCCAAGCTTAGATAGACCAGACTTTGTGGCGAGAAGAACAAGGGATAGCTAAATTCTTGTTCTTTCTAGTGGATGCAAATTCTATCCCATTATTTCATAGCCAGAACAACCATTTCGAGCACTCTTTGGAGGCCATCTTGTTCTGCTTCTCTTTTTCTTCTCTTTCCATTTTGTGCAAGAATAAATTATAAGGTGTTTTAGAATACCTGCTGTGTGCAAGGCCCTGTGCTAGGAGTTGGAGATTTCTGGCTGGGAGAAGACATATACACCTAAGGACATTTGAATGGCACACAGGTATCTAGTTCAGGCCAACGAAGCAAAACAACAATGGGCTGGTAGAATCAGAGCAGGGAAAGTTCCCTGTTTGTGGTGGGATTTGCATTGGTCCTTGGAGCTCAAGCAAAGGAGGTGGGGATGGTGTTCCTGGGGAAGGCCAGAAAGCAGAGAGTTAAGTTTTAGCCAGGGGATAGAGAAGAGGAGGTCTAACTAGATCCCTGCTTCTGGCAGCCAAAGCGGGAGGTAAGACTGGAAGGCTTATGAGTAGTCCTAGAGGTGTGTGTGGGACATTGACATGTTAAGGCTTTAATACCCTCCCTTAAAAATAGTGTCTTTTGCTTTTAAGCAGTCCAGTCAGGTGTGCTAGTGAGGGGCAGTGATAGCAGAATTTCTGTGACTCAGTGACTTTCCATTCTGAATGAATGTATTAATATTAAAGTCCGTAGTTCTTGTATTACAAATGAATCTCACCTGTTTCTATCAGTTTTTCTGTATCCTCACATGGAAAATTACAGCTTTTACTATGTCAGCTCTTGCCTGTCCAAGAATGTGTAAAAAGGATTTGAGAGTAATTTTTGAAAACTCCAGTTATTCAATCTTTTATTAACCATAGTGACTGTAGACCCTTAATCATACTAAAGCAGGTCAGGCATGGTATAATCCAGTTGACAGCTTTGCATAATAAAAGATGAGTGCTTTGTGTTGCTCACAGAATGATTAGTTAGAAAAAAGTGACCAGAATGATGATGGATCTAAAAATTAACTCCTCCTAGAAGAAGGAAAGATTAAAGCATCCAAGAAGGAAAAAACTCAGGGCTTAGTCTCAGGTAGATCTGGGAACACACACACAAGGGGGAACCATTCAAAATTTGAACTGGTACTTGGTGGGTATGTTGGGGAGAGGATTCAAACATCAGAGAGATTCCAGCCCTGAGATTTTGTTACTGGGATTAATTGTGTCTATAAAAGTTTTAGTGTTCAGAGCTCAGGATTCATCATCTTTATGAGTAAATATGTTTGAACATCTAATTCCTTCACATGCCGTTTCTTATTTAATCTTCCAAGTGATAGTTTGGTCTCTACCTTACTGATGAGGAAATTGAAGCTTAGGAAGGTTAAGTAAGCTTGCCCTTTAGTTTTGCAGAACAGGAATTCAAACCCACCAGGTCCAGGCTCTTAGCCTCTCTGCTAAGCCCTGGGCACTATGCTAGGTGATGGAAATGCAGAGAGACACAGCCCCTGCCCTTGAGGGGTTTATGATTTAGTGCTGGAATGTTATTACCCAAAGGGCCCTGATGGATTACTTGGTCCCAAAGGATGAGACTTGCCCCAGGTTATGTATATAGCCTCTGACACCAGAGATTCATGCTCAAACTGTCTGTCCAGTAAGACCAAGTCCTACTTATACTCAAGCACAATTTTCCATCTGTTCCATCATTATAAAGTGCCCTCTTCAGTTATTTATCTTGCACAAATTTCCCTAAAACAGACACTACCCATTCTTATTTGGTTTTCACTGTCATAATTATGTTAACTCAGCATTGCTGATGCTTTTCTTTGTAGATAATATCCACTTGTCCATGGTAGTATTTAGCAGTATTAAAGTTCTCAATTAAGTTTTGATGGTGATAATCCAGTCATTCAAGTATATTCAAGTAGATAACAGATGATTCTTTGGGCAGAGTGAATGCCCAGAAAGAGCAACGTTGAGACTCAGTTGAATTGGGGAGGTAGAAAGGGAGAGCTCCGCTTCTCAGGATTGCTTTCTGATTGGAGTAAAGATAAGGACATCATCCCTTCTGCCTCTTTGGTGTCACTGATCGTAGAGGGAGGCCTCCATTTCTCTCCTCATGGTAGGAGGCTGGTACCGAAGGGTCTGTTCCTGTCCTCTGTGTTCTCCAGCTAGAATTAGCAGGGTTGGCTAGGAGCTTTAGAGGCTTGCCTCTGACACACTCAGACTCTCCTGCCAGAGTATTTCATGGACTCCTAGTACCTCGCCACACTCTGCACCCCACCTCGTTCCTTTTGGCCCTACTTTCTGCCTTCTTCTCTTCCTTTCACCACCATGGCCATCTCCTGTGCTACTTATCTTTATTTTCTGAATACAAACACTTTTCTGAGTGAAGAGTGGTCTTTCCACAGTGAGCACCTTCCAAGGAGGACCTGGGTGCCTCCATCAGGCAGGGCCGGGAGGCTGGCAGGGCCTGGGAGGCAGTGAGAAGTTCCTTCCCAGGAGTTACTGAACCTCAGGGCTTTCTTGATCCACTTTTAATGTCCCCATTTCCTTTTTATTATTGTTAACAAATGACAAGACAGTCACCATCCAGAGTCACTTCTTTCTAATAACCCCTATGCTCAGCATGTCTTTGATCTCAACATGCTAGAGCCTTGAATACTAGGCTGAAGGATAAAAGACTCACACTTATAACTAGTGGGAAGCTATTGAAAGATTTTGAGCATAGGAAACAGGCAGTCAGAGTGAAGGTCTGAGGTATTTTGATGTGGGGACTGGATTGGAGTGGGAAGATCCTGGGAGCCATATTCATGGTGTGGCCACAAAGCATGAACTGGGGTGATGGAGCAAGGGTAGATTTGAGAGCATTTATGAAAAAAAAAATCACTGGAAATCACTGTCCATTTTGTTACAGAAAACAAAGGAGGTTTGAAGTGTGAATATTGAGCTGTATTTTTCACAGTGTGGTCCTTGGACCCCTAGCATTAAAATCATCTGAGCAGAATGAGGAGCTTAGTAAAAACACAGATTATCTGGCCCTATTCCAAATTTTTTTGGTTCAGAATCTGTGCGTAAGATGGTGTCTATGTTTTAAAAAGAACCCCAGGTGATTCTTAAGCATTCTAAAGTTTGAGAACCTCTGACTTAAGGGGTTTCAGCCTCAGTGATGAAAAGTGTGGTGACACCATAAAGAAACATCAAGGTACCAGTGTGAGGAGATTCACTCAGGGAGGGACCAAGGACACGATGAGTTCTAGTCACTTTAGCCTCCTCTGTTGGGAAGGGACAAATGTGGGCTGGCTGGGAGTGGAGGGGCCTAAAGGAGGAAGGCAGCTGAAACTCTGATGACTTCTCCTACCATAAAGCAGGGCATTTATTTTGATCATACTTGTTCCAAAGAGGGAATAGAAAACGAACTGCTGGTAACTGAGCATTTCAAGTGGCTCCCACTTGCTATCCTGGTGGGACTAGCAGTTTATGGGCTGTTCCCCTTCAGAATTAACGCTCAGTGTGCTCTGTGAGGAGACAGAAACAGTGACTTGTTGGACTGTCCTGGGTGCTCTCACACATCGTGTGTACCTGAGCCTTTAACAGGTCAAAATGTTTGTAGACACCTGCGTCATAACCTCTCCTTCATTGGCCTTCGAATAATGGCTTTCTAAGGAGTGAGGAGGCTGGGGGCTTGGAGGCGGGTGCTGAAAAGGAGAAATTCTTCCATTTACTTAAAACAACAAAACATTTTGCTTACTTCGCTTTGGATCAAATAGTGACAAAAACTTAATAATTGATTTCAAATAAAATGATTGATCAGAGAGCCAGATGAGGAAATCAGAAGAGTTGGGATTCTGATTCCACAACTATTTGCAAAACCTCTCCATTTTTTTTTTTTTAATGGTTTTTGTCCTTTATCACACAGGAAGTTCTCAAATTAGATTGAGTTCATTCACTCATTTATTCAGCAAATGCTCTTTGAGAACACAGCAGTGAACCAAAAAAAGCCCTGCTCACACGGAGCTTACACAGGAAGTGGCGAGAAAACACCACCACAAATATGTAATATGTCACAGGGAAAGCCAGTGACGTATGAGCAGAGAGCTGAATGAATGAGCCACGGGATGTGTATAAGAAGAGGTTCCAGGTCCGTGAAATGGGACCTACAAAGTCCTTGAAGCTGGAATGAGCTGGTACATTCACAAAAATGGGAGCATGGCCAGAGTGGCTGGTGAACAGATAGCAGAAAAAAGCGGGTAAGAAGTTTGGAGAAGTGGGCTGGGTCCATATCAAATCAAGCCTTATAAGCTATGGAGAGAATTTGGATTTTCTAAGTGTGATAGGAAACAATGATAGTTTCAATAAATGGAGTGTCATGATTTGATTTATGTTTGAAGAAATAGGTGTAGCTACTGTGTGGATGGAGACCGCAGGAGTGAAAGGAGGAAGACCATTCAGAGGGCTGCTGGGGTGAGTGAGGAAAGAAGGTGGCTTGGACTAGGGTGGTGGTGGTAGAAATGGTGTACAAGAAAGAGTCAACAAGAAAGACTCTCAGGCTTGTGGCTAAGCAGTTAGGTGAACTGTAGTACCTTTTGCTGAGACGGGGAAGACTAGGAGAGGAGGCAGAAGGGAATAAAGAGTTCTGTTTCAGATGCATTAAGTGTGAGGTACCCATTATCATTATATGTCAAACTGGACAGGAAGAGTAGACAGCTGGGTACAGTCTCAATCTCAGGAGAGAAATTAGGGCTGGAATGGTGAATATGGAAATTACCAGCACACAGATGATATTGAAAGCCATGGTGCAAGAGAAGAAAAGGAAGAGGTCCAGAACTGAGCCCTCGGAAATTCTGCAATTTAGAGGCTGGGCAGACAAAGGGAGGTTTAGAAAAGAAGACTGCAATGGAGATCCGTGAGCCCGGGGGCATTCCAGTGAGGATGCTGTCTTCCTCTAAAGTGGGGCTGAACAAGGTAGGCATCTCTGCAGGGTGGGAGGGCTTTAGTGGCCAGGGATTCAGAGCTTGAGTTGCTAAGGGTGGCTCTGGAGGGCAGCCTAGTACTGGGAGTCCTCAAGGAAGGATGGTCCAGGGTGAGCAAGGAGGGAGTCTTGTGTAGGGACAGCCTGGCGCAGGATTTTGTAGCCCAAGCAAAGTGAGTAGAGGTTCTATATCAGAGGATGGCCTGACATAGGTACAGACTGGCAGATTAAGGAGGCCATCCACGAGAGGTAAGGGCTGTGGTATGTAGTGTCACAGCCTGGGTGGAGCGAGGAGCACATCTATAAAGGGAGGACAGCCCAGCTTAGAGGACTGGAGTCTAAACAGGGTGAGTAGGGGTCTACACAGGGGGCTAGCCAGAGGAAGTTTACTAGGTCTTGGAATTGACCCTGAGGAAGGGAATGGAAGAAGATTAGAGAGTGGATGAAGTTGAGCTGCAGTGTCATTCCAGGGAATCCTCAGCCATCTTTGGGGCATTCTGAAGATTGGGTGACAATTCAGAGCTGTCCCAGGATGGGGAAAGAAAACTGGGTCTTTATATAGTGGAGTTCAACAATGTATACAGGCCAGCCTGAAAAAGGGGTATAACCTCAGGCAAAGCTATTGTCTTCAGTCAAAGGTAATAATCTCAAAGGGGACTGAGAACTGAAGGCTATCTGCCTTCGGGTGACACTCCCAGCAGTTGTAAAAAGTCCTTTATGGCATATCATAAAATCCACCACCTACATGGTCTCAAAGTAGCTCCCCCAAATCTTTATTTACAAAGGGAGTAAGAGAAACTTTTGCAGTGAAGAAGGCTGCAAGACACCACCTTAATCGAGTGATCAAAGTTAACATCTCTAGTGATGGAACAAACTGAAATTGTATCCCACCTGATAGAATGCAGTGGGAAGAACAAGAATCATTTCTGTGATATTCCTGATTCTAGTCATGGGAGAACATCAGGCAAATCCAAACTGAGGGACATTTTATAAAGTAATAGCCCTGTGACTGTTTATAGTGTCAAAGGCAGGAAAATCAAGGGAAGCCTAAGGAACTATTCCAGATTAAAAGGACAACTAAATACAACACATGCTTCTGGTCTACACCCTTTTGCTCTAAAAGTCAGTGTTGGGACAGATGGCAAAGCTTGAATGGGGTGTGGGTATTAGATGGTAGTGTGGCTGCCAGAACCACTTGGGTTCGCATCCTGACTCCACTATTTTTTAGCTATGTAAGCTCAGGTGAGTTAATTAACCTTTCCGATACTCATTTTCTTCATCCAAACATGGAGATAATAACTCTCACTTCCCGGGGTTGTGTGAGATAGCGTAGATGCGACGATGAGCAGCATGCTGTGGCCTAGTGTGGCCTAGAAACCATAGTTTCTTTTTCCAAGGAGAGAAGCTGCCGTACCCTCAGTATAATAAAATCAGGAAATATTTGAGTTGGAAGGAGATTTGGGGATGCTGATCCAGCATCCTGAATTAAGGCAGTGAGGTCTAGAGAGAAGGCACACACCTGGCTGGGTCACAAGTGGTTAGGGGCAGAGCAGGGACAAGAACCAGGTTCCTCTTGACCCCAAGGATGGTGTCTATACGTTAGGATAATCATGTTGGTGTCACATTGTTAGGATGTTTTAGGAACTTAGAACACTTTTATATGTAAGTGGAGCTTAGAAACCAACTTAAAACTTTGTTCTAAAGGTGGTGGTCTCTAAGTGCAGGGGCCTCCCGCACTGGGCTGGGTGACCCTTGGGGTCTCCTCTAACACTAAGATTCCATCATGTTAGAAGAATCCAGAAAATGAGAGCCCAGAACAGAAAGCAGCTAGGCCCTTGATTTTCTCCCATTAACTTAGTTGTATTCATGGCCACTGTTCAGAAAATATCAGCTCTTCTCTTCAAAAGGACTTTTTCTCTTCTCCTTAGCAGATAGAAAGGACTGTCTCTTCCCCTGAAAAGTGTTCTGTCTTGATTGTATGCTGGTAGGAATAAACACAATTAAATGAGGAAGAAAGGGGGTGATTAGGGAATTATGCATAATGGCTGTTAGATTGGCTCCCAAATCTGGTTCAGGATGTGAGTATCTCTCTTGGAAAAAGCTGTTCTGGGAAAGGACTAATTTTTGTTTGAAAATTTGGGGCTTAAAAAAGGAGGAGGAGCTTTACAAGTTGTTTACCAGACTGTCTGCCTGCTGTAGTGGTGAGGAGTTTCGGACTTGTTTGGATTATTATTCCAATGACAGGGCAAAGATCGATCATGCCTCTTGCTGAATGGGGTAGCACAGCTCCAGAGACAATAGGGCTGGAGCCTCAGCCGTATTTGCACTTGACAATTCATGGCTACGTATGGACATTGGGTATCTCCTGCATGTGCGGTGCTGGCAGAGATGCTAGGGGCAGGGGCAGGATAAAGGGTAGGATACAATGTAAGAACCCCATACCCCTTCAGAAACTAACTACCTGCCACGTGGGGCAGTGTAGAGGGTGGGGACACACAAAGAAAGAATGTCGAGTGCAGACTGAGAGAGGTACTAAGACAGTTACGGTGGGAGTATGGAGCTGGAAACGTTCACACCAAAGCTGTGTGTTGGGGGGATGAGTTTTAGTTGAGTTCAGTTCGACATGTCTTAAGCAAATCGGTCTGTGCTGAGTACCACACTGTGTCCGGCAATCACAAGGAGGCTGAAGTCTAGTCGGGGACACAGGCCTGTGGGCAGTAATTGTGGAACAGAATGGGAGAAGAGTGACACCACCCTAGCCTGGGTGGGTTATTAAAGAGAAAAGGCTTTCCAAAACCAATGATTTTGAGATGGTGCTTAAAGAATGAATAGAAAGGAGTCTGGGAAGTGGATATAGGGAGAAAAAAAATATGGACATTTCAAGTGAAGTTAAACATAGTGACAGCAAATCTCAGGAGGTGAGCAGCAGCTTTTGGGATGTTTAGGAGTGAGGTAGGAACTCATTGGAGGGGGCGTTGAAAGTGAGGTGGGCCCGGCCACAGAGGAGTCTGCATGTCAGATTAAGGGGCTTCTCAAAAACTATGTCCCAGTGAAATGTTCCTTCAAGAATGTGTGGGTTAATTCCATTTAAGCCTTGGTTTGTGTTCTTCGAATGCATTTGGTATCCCTAATTTTTATTATTAGGATCCAGCTATATTAACATTGTATTTATTTTTAAACTTCAGTGTATAAAATTGCTTCTTTGAAACTAAAGGCACATCTCGTCAGAATCTGACAACTATCATTGGGTGCTACTTCCCACTCAAGTTCAGAGGCAAAACTGTCATTTATCAAAACCAGAGCATGAGTATCAAAATTGGGAAAAAAAAAACTTAAGAAAAATGTATCATCTCTGTGCTATCCCTCTTACCTCGTTTGCTTCTGTACCAATGACCAGTCCCTCCTTCCATGCAGTTATTCAAGCTATGCCTTTAGGAGTCAGCCTTCCACCTGCCTCTTCATCACCATCATACCCAGTCACCAAATTCTAGCCATTCTTTCCCCTAAGTATTACTCAAACCTGTCTCTCCACAGATACTGCCATTGGCCTGTGTAAACCACCATAATCTCTTGTCAGGATTTCTACACTAACCTACCATTTTCCCACCTCTGTTCTTACCTTCTTCCAACTGATTCTTCACAAAGCAGCCAGAACCATAATTTTTAAATGCACATCTGATGATGTCTTTCTCCTCCCTGCAGGCTTTCAGTGGCTCTTAGGATGAACTGGAACCTGACTCGGTATACCGGGCCTCAGCATCATCTGGTTCCTGTCTTCTTTAGGCCCATTTCCTACCTACCCCTTACTCAAGCCATGCTGATCTTCATTCTGAACTTGATTAGGTCTTATTTGCTCTCGGGTCTCAGCTAAACCTCACTTCAGAGGGGCCTTCCCCGAATCCCCAGCTAGGGCGCACCTGATGGTTGGCACTTCTCACCATCGCAATTAATGACGCATTGTGTGATTTGGAGTCTAGTGCTTGTTACCCACATAGACTGAATTTCTGGAGTTAGGGCCATGCCTGCCTGGTTTAATACCATACCCTGGGCTATCCTCGTGCCCAGAACTAGGGCATAATAAATCTAATAAAGATCTGTTTGAATGTGTGAATATTTATACCCCACACATGCTTCTCTGCTTCCTGAAGACCCCTCAGAAAAAAAAAAGACAAATTCTCCTATGTCGGAAACTCTTAAATACCAACTCAAAGCCATTAATAAGTATAATTATCATCCTGTACTATCTTAATTATAACTGATAATTGGATATTTTAAATAAAATCTTATAGAGGAGAGAAATTAAGCAGGGGTTGCTAATAGAGAATACCTTGATAGGTACATATACTTTGGTAGGGTCCAGGATTTGCCCAGAAATGCAATTTATTCTTCAACCAGTGTTGTTCAGAGTCTGGAACTCACCAGAATTTCCAAAGCCAGGCTATCCACACTTCAAATGCTGCACATTAATTTATGGTGTGTAATATAATTGTCAGGCGTTGCTGGTGTCTGCTCAGAAGCACATCTCTGCTGTCCTGTCTATGTGGGAAGCTGGATTGTACTCCCAAGGTTGGGGGGACATGGAATCAGGGTTAAGAGAACATGTGGTCTAAATGTGTATGTATCAAGCATACAAGAGTCAAAAATCAGCATTTTAACCAATAGCTCATATATTGATTACGTTTACCTATCCTTGGGGACTTTTTTGGTTTCTGTGTATTACTAAAGTAATTTTGTTCAGTTCTTAAATCACTTGCTTTTTTTTTTTATCTGTTAAATTGATTTCCATGCAGTTCCTGAATCCTCATTGAGGTGGCACATGTTTTCCCCACAGCTTTGGTTTTAATGGCAGAAGCTAGACTAAATGGAGGCAATGTAACATCACAGAGCAATCAAAGTTATGTTTAAACTAAGTACAAGCCTCTCAAATATTAAATAAATGGATTTTTTAAGTGGTTAAAGTAGAGCTAATTAAGGAAACTGTCACTAACTGAAAATGAATCAACATTTTAAAGAAAGCAAAAGAACTTAAACAAAGCAAAAGAACTTAAAACAAATTGCTTTAAAAAAAAGTTTAAAAGTTTTGAAATTACTCCCAGGGAGTATAAAAGCGAACCATTTGTCAACAAGTGAATGAAAAGCATTCTTCTTTAACTAATTTGCCTGAAAATAACCAATTTTATTAAAGCTAGAGATAAAAAAAATATATGAAGTAAAGTAATATTCATGAAAATAGTGCTGGACAAGCAAGTCACACTTAACTGCTCAAAACTAAATTAAAAAAAAAAATTGTAATCCAAAAATCTGTCATAAATTCCCAAGCATTCATGAAGGCTGCAAGACAGCTCTTTTGTATATAAAAATTATCCCCAAGCTTCAATTCATTCTGAAAAGGGGATTAATAAAAGTTTAAATATACATAAAAATTTTAAAACCTCACTATCCATAGTATACAATATATGGGAAAATTTGCTACTAGAACTGCTTATCTTTGACCTTGCATGCTGATACTCATTATCCCCATTACAATAGAGAATTGTGGGATCAAATTGTGGCAATTCAAGTACAAATGCACTCTCCTGATTTTTTTGTTGTTGAAAGTTCACTGTGCGTAATTCTAAGGAAATTAGAATTTTTTCTTCTAAGAAAGGAACATTTAGAGCTCCTTTCAGGGCTGCTTTTCAGCATTTGCAAAAGGTAAAAATACAGTTAATTTACTACTGCAATTTCTTTTCAGATGTGCCTCCAGAATTTAAGAAAATATTTATTGCCAAAATTGGTTATATAAAGTGTTTAAAATCTCTCCACCCAATGTTTAGATAAAGTCATTTTTTTAAAGGCCTTTTCTTCATTTTAATGGACGATTACCTGACCTTTCAGCTTTATTAAGTGGATGTTTGTTAAACCTCATTAATATATTCATATGTATATTTCTCCAAACTAATACCATCTTGTTGTGGGCCTCATGATACTGTTACTGAGGACTTTGAAGGCTTCCATACTTTGTATGACTGCAGGTATTGATTTATCTCAAATGTCAGAGGAAGTGAAGCCAAAGGCTAGATTCTGTAGAGCTAGAACTCCATACCTATAGTCCATTGAATGATTTGGCCTATCTGCTGGCCAAAGGGCAATCTGTAGAGGAAACAGAAGAATGAGTTAAAGCATCCTTTTAAATAAGCCTACTTCATCTAAATCATTTTCCCAAAGTACTTCTAAAACCTGAGAAGGCCAGTATATTATTAATCAAATGTTCAGTTAAATTTTAGTATGGTAGGAGCAGAGTAGACTCAGTTGAGTCTTAGCAGGATCTGTAACAGGTGTGCCTGTACTATAATTCTGATTTGATTTTGGCCAACTGATTTATTGAGCATCAATTCTTCAGAGACCAGAAGATGAACTGCTTCCCTTCTCACGTGTTTTTGTTAGGCCATCTGAGTAAATGCAAAATGGGTATTAGAGGCTTTGGTCCTCCCTACATTTCAAGGCTTTTACTAAGGAGTTTCCACTCCCCATCAAGTGCCCCTTAAGACAACATATTTTTTCACCTTCTCAGTATCCCTCCTTCATCTCTCTACTGCTCTAGCCACCTCTGTTCTGGCTTCTCTAAAGAAAAATATCTTGAGGCCAAATCACTAGATCTTAATCCTGGAAGGACATGGAATCTCTACTGCTTCCCAGGAGAATCGTGGATGCTAAAGGCCTTAAGGATGCAGAGACTTTATTTGGTCGGTTGGTTAGTGTTGATTGGAGGAGAGAGGTGGAAAGAAGCCAGAGAGGGCAGTTGTCCTGGTGATCAGCTAGCTTGAGCATAGCTGATTCCTAATTTCTAAGATTAGGAAGAGAGTCCCAGAAGTACATGAGGCAGGATCCCCATGACGGGCTACGACTGCCAGGAGCATTTTTTGGTGGAGGGCCAAGGAACTGCCCTGATCTGACACTGCCCGATTTTCTCCCAATGTGTCTGACTTTATGTGGCTGGCATAAAGTTAGTGAGGGGGTTACACGGCGTCTGATAGCCTGTGTACCTTGTTTAAAATAATGGACTAATTATGACTAAGAAATTTTAGTTAAGAGTGAGATTGTTATATTGCCAATGACAGTAATGACATCCCCTGTATCCACAGTGGCATCTACATTTCCACCCGGGCTGTTGCTTTTGATTGGGATGGGGACTCACGTATATTGTCACTTCTCTTCTGCTGGAAAGTCATTGTTTCTGTCTTCCTCCTCTGACCAGGTGTTGGACTGGATTGAAAACCATGGTGAGGCCTTTCTCAGCAAACATACAGGGGTTGGGAAGTCCCTGCATCGAGCACGGGCCCTGCAGAAGAGGCACGATGACTTTGAAGAGGTGGCTCAGGTGAGATGCTATGTGTGGCTGTGTGTGTGTGTGCTGACGTGCATGTGTGTAACCTGATGAGAGAGACGAGGGCTGTGGCTTCGGTGTTTGGTGGGGTATGTCAGGTCGATAGCCCATGGTGTCTGGGCTGCCCTCTGCCTGATGCATGGGGAGCTTTGTCTACTCTTAGATCACTAGGTGAATAGTAAATAGACCCTCAGATTATGGTCTTCAAAGAAAATCTTTCTGCCAGCGTGATCTGTAAATGTCTTGTCTACAATCTGGTGATGGCATCATTTTGGGAATGATGTTAGACTCATCAGCAGCCAGTACTACCCCTGTGGTTGGCACTGCAGACAAGTAGGAGCTGAAAATCAGCACCAGCTCTTCTTACAAAGCTGTGTACCTTCCAGGATCTGGAGGAAGAGATGGCACCTGTTTACCAAGCCATGCACCCACAAAGCTGAATGTGCCCAGAGAATGTACCTTCGTATCATTGGCACAAAATAATTTGTCATTTGCGCAATATTCTGCCTTTTAGCTGAGCTGCCCACCTGATCCAAAAAGGGCACTGTTTTCTGATTTGTACAAAGAGGCTGTATGAGAGGCCTTAACCATTTGTCTTTACTGGTGGAGGAATATAAGAAGGTTTCTATTCTGACCTCTACCCCCAAAATTTATCTTAACTCCCTTATATTCCTTTTTGGGGGAGTTTCCAAATGGATCCTGAAAATATTTATTTTCAAGATGAAATACTTTTGTCCAGTTATTTTTTCAGGTGTGATCAGTTGCAGTGGAAAATAAGATGCTTAAGAATAAGGCAGGGAAAGGGCAATTGGGACGGGTATCTGTATGGGACAAAGGGGTGGCTGCCGTTGGAGTAGAGAGGATGACAAAGCTGGGGTTTCCACATCGCGGCTTTAACCACGGGTGGCTCTGATCCCACTAGGTGTGCATTCCTCAGTGTAGGTGTCACACTGGGCATTTTGCAGAGCCCCAACTCTCACCCAGGGAGGCTGCCAGCCCCAGACAGATAGGAGCTGTGGGTGCAAAAGGAGAGGCTCTGCCAAAAAACCAAAGGAGTCTGCCAGAGTCCAGGAAAGCAGTGGGAGCATACCATATCTCTAGGGGAGCTGCAAGTGTATGTTGAAAAGTGAGTGGCCTGACAGGAGCCAGAAGGACTGCGTTAGTTAGTGACAGGAAGCTCATGAGTGCAGGTAGATTAGACCCAACCTATGGAATAAAGGCTCATATGGAATTTTTTGCACTGTTTCTGGGAACATAAAATGGTACCGCCACTGTGGAAAACATTGTGGTGGTTCCTCAAAAATCAAACATAGAATTTCCATATGATTCAACAATTCTATTTCGGGGTATATACCCCAAAGAATTAAAAGATGGGATGCGAAAAAGTATTTGTATACCCATGTTCACAGCAGCATTTTTCACAATAACCAAAAGATAGAAGCAACCCAAGTGTCCATTGATGGATGAGTAGATAAACCAAATGTGGTATATACTTATAGTGGAATATTATTCAGCCTTAAAAAAGGATCTTACAACATAGATAAACCTTGAGGACAGTACGCTACATGAAATAAGTCAGTAACAAAAGGACAAATATTGTACGAGTCCACTTATATGAAGTACATAGAATAGTCAAATTCATTGGGACAGAAAGTAGAATGGTGGTTGCTAGGGGCTTGGGGAGAAGGGAATGGGGAATTATTATTTATTGGGTTCAGAGTTTCAGTTTGGCAAGATAAAGAGTTCTGGGGTTGCATGATAGTAATGGTTGCGCAACAGTGTGAATCTATTTAATGCCAATGAACTTAAGTTTTATATTATGTATATTTTACCACTACCACCACAACAATGAAAAGAAGCCTCATAGCTACACAAGGACTTTCTGAAAAATCAACTGGACTATGCCAACATAAGTGTGCCTTTGGTGGACAAGATGTATGTAGCACAGATCCAGAATATTTGGGTGGCCAGACATTCTGGGTGCCTCTCCGGTCTGTTAGCGGGCAAAGAATGAGAGAGAGCCATATGAACTCCTGTCTGCTGAGAGTGTACCTGGGACAGTCTGTTGGAATAGAGCCATCCCATAGCTTTGGTGCTCTTGCCTTTTGGCTGACCTGTGGCTCAGCCCTTCCTCATTTAGGAAGGTCATCCCTGCAGCCACCCACAGCCTTGACCTAGCCCATCCCTCCTACTCTCTTCCTGCTGTATCCTCCTCATAGGTAGTACCAGCCTTGGTTATAGGCTCATGAGGGGGCTGTTGCTTTCCTGTGTCGTCACAGCCAAACAAGCCTAGAGGCCACCCCAACTTTAATCCTGTTTCTCCCAATTGTTCCTCTGCTTTCTCACTGATACCTGATATGCCTTTCACATGAGACAATGTCTTTCATTTAGCACCAGAGACACATTAATTTAAATTCATACTGAAGAAAGAATGGACATATTTTTTAAACCTTATGATTCCATTATTTTATATCCTACCAGTTCTGAATGATGGATAGTATTAGCCTTATTTTATAGAATATAGCACTTAAGCTCAGGAAGTTCTTCAGTGTGCCCAAGACATTCATGTTGGTGGCTCTGCTGGGATTCAAACCCAGGTCTGTCTGACTCGAGTCATGTTCTTACCTAACTCCATGCTGTCCCTCCTGATTAAGGTATAGGAACTAGGTGTAAAGTTCATTTCCAAGTGCCAGCTTGCTCATCAGAGTGCAGGACAAAGCAAGAATGGGAGGAGGGGGTGCTGCTGTGGCCATCCCATTTGACATACATTACAACTTCTCCCTGGCCCTGCCAGTGAGTCTTCGCTTGATATAATCCACTTCTTCCTGCCTCTGCTTTCTGATAAGACTGTATCTGAGAAATAAGAGAGAGTTCTACCTTCCAAAATGCTCATGCTTTTAGGAGGAGTGTTTCCTCTGGAAAGGGGAATAGCAGATGTGGCACACCTAAGGGAGAGGCCGTGAGGAGGCCATGTTGCCCTCTAAATAGGGCTCTGGAGATGGGTCACGTGGTCTGGAAATCAATCCTGTCTTGTTCCCTCTTCCCCACTTTGGGGAAGGGAGTGGTCAGTGGAGTGGCCTAGCCTCCTGGAATTTGTAGTCCATGTAGGAAAACCAACTCCGACCATGGCGAAGGCAGATGGACTGTCAGTAGCCGTCTGCTTCAGCCCTGCCTTGCTGTGTGCAGTGTGATCATCTTGCTCAGGTGGTGAGAAAGGGGGCAATCTGGGCAGGAAAGGGCACTCTCTTTCACTTTTGTTTTCAATTAAGTAAAGGCCACTGGGAGGAGAAGGGTGGATTTAAATGGGAATTGTATAAATCTTGAGTCATCAGAGATCAGTGAAAGTGTAGAAACTCTTTCCTTGTTTTGGGGTGCTGGGTATGGGATGTGGTCAGGAAAGTTGTCACACATGGTGTGAAATAGGAGGCTGGGGGTTGCTTGTCAGCAGTACTATGGAGGGTCATAATTTAGTGATGGAACCTCTTTCAACTTTATGTTTTCATTATTCTTTGACCCGAGGCTGATATGACAAGGCAATTCTGAGCTCCCATTCACTGTATTCAGGTTTAAAACTTGTCTTGAAGCAAAGCTGGAAGAGGGCTGTTGCATCTGTTACAGCTCCTGGAAATTTGCCCTCTGGGGGGTGGGCGGGTGGGTGGGAGGGAGTGAGCCCTCAAGCAGAGAAAATGGCTGCCTGCATGGAGAGTTCAAGGGACAAATATGTCTCCACTCTTGGGATAGTAGGGGCAACTGTGATTCTTCCATTGGTTACTCTTTGGGGTAAAGACATTTAAGGCAGTTATTAAAATTAATGTAAATGATAGCTGCTAATAATTAATGTGGCAATCTATTATCCCTCATAAACTTTAACTTTTGTGTTTATTACCTCTTGAACACATTTTAATCAGACTTCAACTATCACTTGAAGGAAATGAATTAAGTAAGAGTCCTCAGTTCATCCTGCAGATGGCACTCTTTGAATAGCCTACCCAGAAGCTGAGCTGAAGGAGGAAAGGAGCCACAATCATGACAGCCTGACTAAGGAGGCTCCTGGCAGGCAGGTGGTGAGGGTCTGGGGCCAGGGGATGCACCAGGGGTCTGTCTCTACAGGTCTTTCTAGTCCACGCTTCTGAAATTGTCTGTGCTCAAATAAAAGACCTGGGCACTAGTGGGGAACCCCTCCAGGTCCTGGTAGGAATTTGACTCAAGTTTCCTATAATCTCATCACATGACGCAGGCTATAGAGTAAATCAGATTTTGAAATGTGCTTACTCTGTGTGTGTGTATTTATTTATTTTTTGGCATATTAGCTGTCATCAAGAGTATGAACAAGTATAAGATGGAGTTGCTGCCCATATTTGCATAGCTGTCAGGGGATAGATGTGTCCCTATATGTCCAGGAAGTAGAATGGGATGTAGTACTGTTATTTAGTCCTGAGATATTTACTATTACTCAGCAGAACAGTACCCAAGTGCCTGTGGTTTGGATAGCAGCTGTGCCTGCTCTTTTCATGATCTGCTTCATAACCTCGTTATTTGAAATGCCAGACTTTCTGTAAGCTAGCTTATTCAAAAATTAGCAAGCATTTACATTCAAATATGTATTATCTAAAATCTCAAAGCTCCAAATCACATTTAAGCAGGTAAGCATATCAAGTAGCATCAGTATAACGTTTTTGAAAAACGGACCATTTAAAGAAAGATTTTAGGAGATATAAAAATAGTCACAATTAAGTACTTCATTCGGTAATCTCTGGTTGGTTATTTCTCTATCTGACCCTTGCTTTTTTTCTCAAACTTGAATAGAATACACTTTTAAAAATTTCATCCTGAATCTTGTAAAAACAGGCAAAAATGAAAGGGAGACATTTTAGTGGGCGTACAAGTGACCTTGACCATCAAAGTTATTCAAAGGGTAATCAGCTAACATACCAGAGTACTAAGAGCAAGTGGAATAGGCTTATCCATAGAGATGGAATGCCTGTGCCCTCAGAGTTGGACAGCAGTACTCAGCAGTTGTCATGTCTCATCAAGTCTCTGTGTTGGGCACTGTGGAAAAATTAAAGATATCTACAGTTTCTGTCCTGAGAGACTCACGATCTAATGAAAAACATGCAGCAAACATATTCTAACCCTCTAAGGCACATATTCCCATAGTAAGACAGGAGACATAATCATTACTCTTTTAGGCTTTTCAAGGACCATTTCTAGTAAAACCAAGATAAACCACTAGTTCATTTGGCAATCCAATAAATATACCTGCATAGGGGGTGGTGTAGTGACCTTTGGAGTAAGTTACATCTTTCTTTTCATGCCTGAGACCAATTATAGCAGCTGCAAATACAAGCAGAAGGAAAAGAGCCTAAATAGATGCTTTTTCACACTCCAGCTTTTTAGGGAAGATGAAAGGTTTTTAGGCAAGATGAAAAAAGTCGTGAGGAAGAAAGCCAGGAAAATGCAGAGATATTAATGTCATAAAGTGGGCAAGTGGAAGAGTGTGAAACAGCAGAGAAATGAAGGGCAGTCCTAGCCTTTGGGTCTTGCACAGCACTCTTCCATTTGGGGTAGGTTAGGGACGTTCACTCCATGGAACACTAGGGAGAAGTTGCTGGCATGAGCCAATTGATGGCAGGGGTCTGTGACCACTCTCAGGAAGAAGAAAGATGTTTCATGGCATGGATGATTGTGAACCAAGAGTTTGTGAAGGTCATTTTGTATACACTTGGTGTGGAAAATTGAGAAGGAATTGGAGCCAATATCCAGGATATTATAGAAAGCCTGCCAAGAACCTCTTATCAAGACCACGAATTGTTCCGCATGACACACAGACACTTTTGCTGCTTCCTGTGTGAAACAAATGGCACAATTGGAAGAAACTGAGATTGCATTCCTAAGGACTTTAAAGTTCTGGGTAGCAAACTGAAAGATTCAAAAGCACAGGTGGTGTTTTTTCTCTCTCGTTCTATATGATGGCAATGACTATGGAAAAGAAAGGAGGTTTTGAGAAACAAATGGCTGCCTACGTAGATGGTGTTTTAAAAAGTTTCCGGAACTTTATGCTATAGAGCCAGGATAATGGACTTCTGACAAAGGGTTGAGTGCATCTTGTAGAGATTGAGAAGGATGTGTTTTGGCAGAAAACCTTGTTGACCTATCTGAAAGGATTTGAGGGAATTTTGAAGTGGAAGGAGGAAATTATCCTAGTGAAACCAAAACCAGATGTATGAGGCACCACACAGGTGACATAAAATGAAGCACCTTGTGACGGGAATGCTCTTAGGTAACCTGAGGTAAAAAACCAAAACGAAACAAAACAAAACAAACGAAGAATACAGATTGCAAACTATATTTATAGCCTTCATTATCTATACATCAACAAAAGCCATATGTAACAAATAAAATTCTCAAATTTTAACACAAGAAGATAAATATCATAAATATTCCTGAGACTTTAGAGTATTGAGCTTATAAGTAGAAAATGGCAACAGAAGAGGAATTTTTGTTTAAAGGACTCATTCTAATAAGAGGGGTGAGGGTATTTCAGAAAGGTTCACAATTATGTGAGATCTACAAACCTGAGCATTGTAAACAATATGGAGAAATAATAGAGATAAAAATAGGACAATAAAGAAGTCATGATTGTTCCTGGAGAGGATTATAGTGTGCTCTATCAGACGGAGGATATGGAAAATGCTGTTCTGATACGATTTCAATTCTAGCTCAAGGAAAACAATGGTGGTGATGAGAGTCCTCACATGTACTGGCATCTCCTGTAAATTTTGTGACATTGTAAATAAAACATCAATAAGTTGATGAGAGCAAAGGCTTCTACATGGTAGAGAGCAAATCACTGTAGAAAAGCTCAAAAGAGTGTAAGTTGTATCTAGACTCTCAAGAACCTTGACCTTTGGATGAAAGAGTTTAGACTTTACTCTTAGAGAGAGAGGACTATTAAAGGCTTCTGAGTGATGAGAAAAATGAAAATATAACCTCTAAACCAGAGAGATAAGAATTTCTATATATGCTGGCTGTTTAGATCATATATGGTATATTATGCCTAATCCTAGAAAATATATTTTCAAAAAGATTTTGACATACTGTATTGTAATTGTTGGAGGGTTGTTGGGATAGTGAAGTTGAAGTAACTAGATATATTCAGTTTTGAATTAATAATATTTTATGAAAGGAAGTGGGTGAGTTTGATAATT
This sequence comes from Pteropus medius, assembly GCF_902729225.1. Classification (NCBI taxonomy): domain Eukaryota; kingdom Metazoa; phylum Chordata; class Mammalia; order Chiroptera; family Pteropodidae; genus Pteropus; species Pteropus medius. The sequence goes on from NW_024351543.1 coordinate 8,768,525, forward strand.
GAAGGCTTCCTATAAAAGAGATAAGGGTGGAAGGTATAGTGAAGTCAGTTTTAGCTTAATTCAGGTATCGCTTCTAACCCACAGTTGCTTTTTTATTAGCTGTCCAAAACCAGAATGAAACATCTTGAGATATAGTGTGCTTCTTATCATGGAGGTTTTCCAGTACACACAATCCTTAATCCCTTAGAATATAAATATCCACAAGTCTTTTCCATGTTAAAAAGCAAACAAACAAATAAATGGAAAAAAAAAAACAAAACCAACAACAAAAAACCCAGACTAACTTTTTTCTGGGCCCTGCTTTGCCCTGTTTTTTCTTCTCTCCATAGCCCAAATCCTTGAGTGAAGAGTCTATAGTTGCATCTCTACTATCTCACCTCCTAGATGCCTTTGACCCTTGCTATTGGGTTTCTGTTTCCTCTAGCAAACTGAGGTTAATTTTACCAAAGTCTCCACCTGAACATTTTTGTTACTAAATCCAAAGAACACGTTTCAGATATTAATTGGTCTTTCTGAAGCACTTGACCTTGTCAACCAGTTTTTTTTTTAAGTTACTTTTTCCCAAGCCTTCCATAACACCATGCTCTTTTGGTGTCCTTATGTCTTTCTGGCTGGTCCTTTTTAGACTCCTGTACTTTTTATCCAGGATTTGTTTCTCAGACCTTTTCTTCTCACTTTACACTCTCTCCATGATTTGATATTCTTTCCGAGGCCCAAGAGATACCCCTGCTCTGATGCCTCCCAAATCCATGTCTCATCTCTGATCTCAACCCTGAGCTTTCTGTTCATAAATCCATGGCTTTCTGGACACTCCACTTACATGTCTCAGAGGATTCTCAAACCTAGTGTGTCCAAAATTTATTTTGTCTTCTTCTATACCTTCCCATTGTGCTCTTTTCCCTGTATTCTCCATGCCAGTCAAGGGCACCCAACCACCCAGTTGCTCAAGCCAGAAACTTGCAACTTATTCTTGACCCCCCTCTTGCTATCAACCCTCATGAATCCATCACAAAGTCCTACTGCTTCTGCCTCCCTAATATGTCCCTTTCCTTCCATCTCCATTGCCACTGCCTTAGGTCAGAGTCTCATTATCTCTTGAATGGATTATCACAATAGCCTGCTATTATCCCTGACTCTAGTAATATTCTTAAATTCATCCCCAGACTGCCACAAGAGTGGTTTTCCTAAAACACACATCTCATCATGCTCCTCCATTGGTTATGGAACTCGCAGTTGGCTTCTCTTGGGGATAAAGTTCAAACTCTTGATATTATAAAGCCTTTATGACCTGGCAACTACCATCTCTGGTTTTACCTTTTACCCTTCCTGTGCCCCTCTCCCCAACTCTGCCCTAATGTCCTGGAGTTTGCTCACAGATGCCATGCTCTCAAGTGTCAGTGCTGTCTCCTCTTTAATCATTCTCACCACTTTAACTCTGACCACCCTTGACCAACTTTTATTCATCTCTGAACATTCATCTCAAGTATCACCTCTTCCAGGAAACCTTCAGTGGTCTCCACAGTTTGGATCGAGTGCCCCTTTTTTAGGCATCCACTTTTTCTGGTCACATCCCTATCATGGTAGTTATCACACAGTTTTATCAATTTTATGGTAGTCTTACTCCCTAGCTGGACTGTGACCATCCTTAGAGCAGGAATTTTGTTTTATTGGTCTTTTTATCCCAATGCCTAGCATGGTAAGTATCATATGCAATTGGCACTTGAAAAAGAAAGGAACAAATGGTATAGAGGGGATTCCTTTGTTGAGTGTATATCAGGCCAGTTAATCTCTGAGGTCTCTTCCAACTCAAAGAATTATAAGTGTAAGAGAGGTGGATTAGATGAATATTTGTAAGAACACAGGCCTCAGACCATGTAACCTGGGACCTCATCGAGAACCACCCTGATAGAAGTAGTGAGACTGCCCTGCACTCGAGTCATCCTCTACAGCCCCAGCCCAGAGTCTGGCACTTGGGCAGTAGCATCTGAGGAGTCAAATTTTGAGTGAGTTTTTGGAGATCGTCTGCATTTTTTTTAATTAAAAAAAAAAACAAACACTAAAAAATATTTCAGATGAAGCCATAGGAAACCAAATTTGATAAGAGGACATGGTAATTTTTACTCTATTTCCCCAGCCCCACTAAGTGTCTATGATTTTTTCCAGCTGAGATGGTTACCACCACACCGCATCTGACTACTATGGGAGGCTGTAACCCTGTCCTTTTGTTGGGTGATATGTGGCAAAGGTCTTCTTCCCTTTCAAAAACTCTCTTTTGTTAGGGATGAATAAGATTGGCTCTTTTGAAAGGGATCTTAAAGGCAACACTAAAACAAAAAGTAAATTAGACAAAAGAAGCATACTGATTTCATGTTCAATATATTGATTTTGAGTCCAAGACAACTTATCTGGTCATAATTTTTATTCAGTATATCATGTTTACTGATAGACTTTTTTCTTCTCCCTGTTGAGGGGACTCTAATAACAATAGTAATAATGATAATAACAACAACAGTGACATTTATTGAGTACTTTCTATGTGCCAGACACTATTCTAATTATTTTTCTTATGTTAACTCAGTTCTCATAACATTCCATGAGTTGGGTATTTTTAATTCCTATTTCTAGATAAGGAAACTGAGACAGAGAAATTAAATAACTAGCTCAAGCTGGCAGAGCTAGTAAGTGGTAGAATTGAGATTCAAACCCCAGCAGTCTGTCTCCAAGGTCTAGGCTCTTGACTACCTTGCCATAGAGTCTCTTGATTCATATGAACTTTGGCTATCTTTGAGATCCGCCTGGTGGGGTCCTCTATTCCCCCTAGAGCCAGTTCCTAGACTTCTTTCTATGTATGGATCTGGATAATCCCTCAGCCAGCTGCATGTTAGCACTGTGGCTGCATGATGACTAAGTGACACTTTTTCTCTCCTTATGTGTAAGATTTACCTTAGTGGACTCAAGGGTCCCTTGCATGACACTGTGACAACTTTTTAATCCAAAAGATCTGTGTGACCCCAGGCCTGTGGGAACTCTATGACTGCTCTTTCTCTACCTGTCTATCTGGTTTATCTGAAACACATGTACCCACAGCTGATGACAACTGGCTCTGCTCTCTGCTGGAGCTTGGCCTGTTTATCAATTAACTTGGCCAATATCTTGCCTGAGTCTTCATTTCTGTTTTCTAGCACAAAATGGTGAACCATATTTAGCCCAGCCCAGGACATTATTTTGTCTTTTTCCTTTTGCCTTTTGCTAAAGCTCCTAATTTCCATCATACATACCCCTTGATAACTCCACAAACCTATTTGAGACATTGCTCTCAGTTCTTCTTTCTCAGTCATTGGGATGTATGGTGTAGTGAACTAAAGCATAGCATTTGCAGTCCAGTCTGTTCTTTCCTTTTATTGACCTTGGGCCTTGTGGTGATCACTTAATTTCCTTGGGCACCAGTGTTCTCTCTACCCTGAAGAGTGATGTGAGGGTTAGAAATAACATATAGAAAGAGCCTAGTAGAGAATGTGGTTGCCTGATGAATGACGTGCTCTGTGGCAGCAGTGGTGACCGTGGTAGTGGTGGTGATGGAATACATCTAAGTCTCACTCCCTTCCAGATTAGGTTGCTAAGTACCAAGCTGTCGTCTCTCCAGACAGGTTGATGTGGTCTGCTTATATGTTGGAAAGAGTAGGTCTGTCCTTTGAGATGGGCCATGTGCCAAGGGGACAGACAGATCAGCTACAGATACTGTTAAGCTTGGCCCTTGGGTTAAGGATTATGGAAGAGATAGCCATCCAGTTTGATCAGTTGGAACCAAGGAAAGGCAGTAGTGTAGTGGTGCATCATTCCTGGGGCTGGCAGGTGGGGAGTACCCAGCATTAGGCATCCAGAAACCAATGCGTTCAGAGATACAAGGGGGACTGTGGGCAGTTTACACTGGGAAGGCTCTTAACAGATGGCAGGACTCCAGCCACTGGGCTCCAAATCAGAGGCAGGGTTGCTGGGGCACCAGGTAAGAAAGGGCTGGCTCTTAGGGACATGACAAAAGTCTGGGTATCAAATCTGGACACCAGAACAGGGCTGGATTGGCTGCCCCTGGGACCTGATATAGAGGACCAGTCTGTTGGTAAGATATGATTCCATTTTATTTCTGTAAATGAGCTGGAGCCGAGCCTGCCATGGAGCTCAAGAAAAGGGAGAAGGAAGGAAAGAAAGAGTCAGGGCACCGAGTGAGAGCACTCTCCCTTCTAAAGGAGTCTCTGACTCAGTGGACCTCCTTAGAGGGGTTACCGAATGTGTAACCACTGGTTTCACAGTGTGTCAACAACGTACCTACCTGGCACAGTGAGAATACAGATGGGAAGAATAAAGTTATTGTCTCTCAGAGAGCATTTGCGCAATTTGGAAAAGAAACAGAGAAAGCTATTCCAAAGGAAAGCTTTCTCTTCTGCCTAGTATTGATTCTGAAAGCAAACCACGTATTATCACATCTTCCAATAATTAGTTTCAACACAGGTCATCCTGCCCAGATAAAGAGAAACTGAATCGACTTCCTTTCTATTCCCTCTTTTTCTCATTTCTATCTTTCACTGTGAGCAGGGGAGCCTCGTGAGTGTTCTTGCTGCTGTGGAAGCCAGCATTGTCTAAGCTGAAAGTAAGAGGGAGCATGTGATGGATTTGCATACAGGAGGAACATATGTAAATTCCTCAATGAAAATATTTCTCCTGGATAAAAATATTTTGAAAACTATTTGCAAGGTTTTAAACCTGTGCTATAAAGACAAACATATAAAAATAAGTAATAAGGACAACTACCATTTACTGAATACATACCTTTATGAGAAGTAGCTCATTTAATCCTTGAAACAAACCTATGGGGTAGGTTTTAATATTATCCCCATTTTTCAGATGAAAAATTGGGCCTAGAGAGTATCACTGAAGTGCAAGAGGCTAGATTTGAACCCAGGCAATCTGACTCTAGAGCCCACACTTTTAGCACATATACCTTCAGAGTAATGGGTGGGGTGGGATTGAGGTGTCAGCTTATTCAACTCTCAGTTTGATTTTTTCAAATAAAGTTTTTACTTAAAAATTTTTTAATTACAAAAATATTTTCAATATAGAAGTGCAAATGAGCGAAAAAGAACAAAAATTATCCACCCATTTAGTTGTTTAACAGTTGCTAATACTTTGATGTTTATTTTTCCAGATATTTCTCTATACATATATATATGTCAGTCACTAGTTTTTTTCACTTAACGATGTATCGTAGTAATAGAGATGTATCTACAGTGTCATTTTTCTTTGCTTGTGAAGTCTTTAGTATTAAGACTTCTTATTCTTTTTCATATTCTAGTAACTTATAGGCTATTAAATGTTGGTACAGTTATAAGTGGGTAAGAAGAGCAAAATAAACATTGAAAGCAAAAGGTTGGGTTTAAGTCAAGCATTCAGAATCTTTTCCCAAGAGAAAGCTTCAGAGAATGGCAGTCTACAAGTGCCCTCTCAAGCCTTTCCTGTTCCCCATTGTAGGTGCATGTATATTAGAGGACTGTGAGGACCTTCCGAGCCCCTAAAACTGGCTAGGGTGGGGCTCAGCGATGGTGGTGGTGGTGGTGAATGTTTCAAATTAGTAACCACTGTAGCCCCTTTCCTCTCCTTTCTTCTTCTTTCCTTCTCCTCCTCCTCTTTTTCCTTCATTGTCTATTCCATCTTCTGCTGGAATATCCTTTCCTGAAACAGAGGTTCTAGTAGGGGTCCAGAATGCAGTGCTTGGCTCTGGTCCAAGTGTGGTTGCAGGTGGGCAATATTTTCCAAGACCTTTAAGAGCTCCTTGTGGCAAGTACTTTCTTGTTGTGTCATTGAGGATCATAGAGCAAGTCAGGAGTGTCTGGACTGAAGGATAAGGGCTTTTGAAAACTTGTGGGTGGATGAGGTAGCTGGTGACAGGTGACAAGTACCAGGAACCAGCACCTAAGAGCCCTGAGTGAAAAGGCTTCACGCTGTAGATTATGCAAACCAAAAAATAAACACACATCACCAACAAGAACAACCCACTGAGTAGATTATGTACCTTTTATTCCTCTGCCAGTGAGCAACTGGAGGCATTTTCATGAACCAGTTTTGTTTGGACTAAATTTTTAATAGGAGAAAAGCCCACTGCCAAGTTCTGAAAGGAATAAGGCATTACATCTGAGTTATTCCACCTGGAAAGGGAGACAGGTTTGGGCAGAGGGAGCTGAGCTCTTGAGGCCTCCTGCAATTCCAGGCATCATCCAAGCCTCATCGAGATAGATACTTTTATTCATCTTGGGATACACAAGGCAGATGCCCAGACAGCCCAAGGCACTCCCCTTTTATGTCGGTAGAGGCTAGTACAGCTGTCCTGCTACATTCTAGGAGCTGACAACACTAAACTCTGGCTATCTCAGCTGTAATTACACATTTACATGGTGTTTCACACTGTGGGCTATTTCATACAGTATAGTTCAGCCTCAATGATGCCAGCTGTGGATTGAAATAACTCTGGTGGACTTCAGTCCATCACATGCCTAGAATTTGAAAAATCCATGTAAGGTTAAAATAGGAACTCCAAATCCATGTGATAGATATGTTTCAATTTTATTTGTTATGAGGCTTGGACTCTGCCTAAAATTATAGACTCTTCAGTGTCTTGGGAATTGACAATGTCAGTCTCATTTGCTTAAAAAATACAGCTAAAGAAAAGAGAGTTATCTGGATGCAAACCTTGGGTCTCACCCACTTGCCGTAGCTGTCACACTGGTAAAAGTTTTATAAGTTATAAAGTTAGTAAGGTTCAAGGTTGAGGGTTTACTCAAAGGAATTACGTTTCATCATGGCTCAGGTGGCCAGATTTGGTACCAGATGGCCTTGACACACAGTAACTTCCTAGATTCTCTCTTTCCTTACTCTGTGCCTCACATGAAGGCCACTTCAACAATTAGAGCCATTATCTCCCCATCGACAAAATGGAGTTACAGATTCTTCCTGCCTTCTACCTTGTGGGAGGTAACAAAAGCCAGTGAGAAGGATACAGAGATTGGAACTCCTGGATACGAGACCCAGAGCTACTCTAGCTGTATATACAGATCACCTAGCCTCGCCAGACCTTGTTTCTATGTCTGTAAAGTGGGAATGATATTTATTCCATCATAGTTGAAGTAGGCATTAAATGAGATAATGTACTTAAAAGCACTTTAAGTCTAGAGCACAGAGCAAATGTAAATTATCATCATTATTATTAGGGAGATATAGTGACAGTGGATGAGATCATGTCTGGAACACACTCAGAAAAGAGGAACTAAAGATATAGAAAAGATTGATGATATTGCCCCATACCAAGTATTTCCCAAGAGAGAGAATGTGCTGACCAGTCTCTGAGTTTAACTGAACTCTTCATGCACCAGGCTTCTTACACAGTTCGAGGGCCAGATTCTCATGCGTAGCAGGATTAGCTGGGGAAACTTTCCACATTCTAAAGCTAAAGCTAGTGATTTAATGAGCCTTGTTCTGATGTTTATATAATTGTAGATCAGTGAGGCTTTGGGGTCCGAGTGGATTTTAGAAGTGGAAATGGAAACAGCATGAGCTTTGTGTGTAGACCGCTCTGACCACTTATCTTACATGTCCTTCTAACCGAAGGGAACAGGGAAGCCCTTCTCACGGTGACCCGCTCAGCAGCAAGCAGAGTTGCCCAGCTCACGCCAGCCCTTCCAGAGAGCCCTGGGGCATTCTGTGAAAATATTCATGCCCTGCGTGACACACCTCTTGGCCAGCTTGCTCCTCCTAATCACATGATCCTCTTGCTTAATTTTCCCTTTGTAGTGTTGAGGCGGGTTTGTACTTAATTATTCAGGGTTCTTGCCGAAGCTTTCAGGACTGAGGATTATGGGTACAGTGTGTGTTCATGGAAGATAGCTTTTGGCCTGTGAAAGTTGGGAACGTTCAAGAGCTTCAGATAACGAGGTGAATGATGAGATGTGAGCCTGAACCTCCTAGCCCTTCCTTGTCTCATGGTCACATCTCCAGCTATTTGGATTCTGCCCTTTCCCTTGAGGACCCTGAGTGGGGACACTTTGATCTCTCTCAGCATCTCTGCTCCAAGGGAATGCTCCAGTGGATGAGTCTCTTCACTCAGTCTCCCAAAGAAGAGAAATGGGAGAAACATGTTGTTTCCTTTTCGAAAGTGGGGATCCCGAGGACTCAGAGGGTCCTGGATCTTAGTTGACAGTCTGTGGTCAATAGTCTTTGGTGGATATATGGTGTCTCTTCTGTCCTAGAGCAAATCTCTGAATCCCACCCTGTTTGAGAAGGGTGTGCAGGTGGCCCCATTCTTAGTGCAGGTCTCCTTCCTCTGTCTCTCCTGCCTCTCTCACACCCCCCTCCACTGCTTGTCCACACCGCACGGCCACTGTCTGGGGCTCCTCCCATGGTGAAGGCCAGAGCTGGGCTGTCTGAGTCCAGAACTGTGCTTCTCTGAGGACAAATGGGCTATTCTTCCTGAAGAGCCATTAGCCACTCTGCTATATGCCCCAAACAAGCTTTCCATCACCAACTCCGTCTTGAAGGAGAAACCCTGCAGGCTGTGCCTCTCTTAGCTCTTGCCAAGGCCCCTCACGCCGTACCGACTCCCCAGGCTGGACCTTTGCCCAAGTCATTCCTCTGCTTGGCAGATTCCTCCCTTATGCCTTCACAATTTAGATTCTTTAAAGTTGGCTCAAAAATTTACCTCCTTGTGAAAACTTCTCCAGGCTTATCCATCTTACCCGATTGCTCTGTGACCTAGTGTGCCTTCAGCATAATATCACCACTTTGTACTCCTGTTATACCTCATTTCTTTCTCGTCCTTGGAGAATGAACTGTTCTACATAATTTAATTTCATAGAGAACTAAGAATTAACCCTAAGTACTTCATGCTTAAACTTTTCAAATTTCATTTTTATTGATGGTAAACTTTCTGAAATATAGCTTAAATTTTCCGTGCCTTGTATACAGAGCAGTCTGAACATAAATCGCTCTTTTTTTTTTTTTTTTGCTGCCTCGGGATGTGTGGCAATGTTCACTAATTCCAGTCATGACTAGAGACATCTCCAGGGCCACTGCAGAGGCTAAGGTTTTTCTATCCCCTTCATTGAGGGTCCCACCCAACACCACAGTGTCATTCTAGGGCTGGCCTGCATTTAGGGCGTCCTGATCAGGGAATATAGCCCCCAGAGCAGTATGTGTCACTCCCTACAGGTCTTAGGACAGCCTGTGGTTAACAGTCGTATATCTCTAAGATAATGATGATGATGATGATGATGATGATGATGATGATGATGGTTTTAATGGTACACCTGAGAGGTAAGTGACTTAGGCTTTCTAAAGCCACTGAAACCTCAGTCCCAGAGTGGACCAGTAAGATTGGAAGAAAGAGGCTGATGCTTCTATAACTAGATATTTCCTATTATCCCTTTCATTTTTGTATCACTCCATCTTTATTTTGCTTATTTTTATTTAAAGAGCCCTAAGCATTTCAATCCACATCAGTTTATTAGTTTCATACACAGAGGCACCCAAGGACTGGCCCCTGCCTGTCACTCTGCTGCTGTCAGCTCCATGCCATGGGCATTAGAGCTTTGATATTGATATGATGGTGATAGGGAACTCTTTTAAGCAAACCAAACAGCCCATTCCAGGCTCTTGGGGTATTTGTCCAAGAGCCTGCCTCACTTTCAAGTATTTTCAAATTTGACATGTCTTTAACTCTTGACTGTTGCGGAAAACAACTCAGGGTCATGGGTAGTTGATGCTGGCATTGTGCTGAGGGAGAATAGTTTTTAGGATTTCATAGGTGATTATTTTTAATTGGAATTTTTTTGCATATATGTCATACCAAAATCATGTTTCTTCTCAGCTGTGCTGAGCCATGTCATAAAGTCTAAACTGAGAAAGGTGAAATCTCTTACTGGGGCTACAGAGAAACTTTATATTTTTTGTGATTATATATTTCACTGTGGTTGATCAAGCATTAGTGTCTTCAGGATCCCAGAACTAGGAAATGCATCTATCTCTAAGCTAACTAACTACATTTGTAATGGAATTTATTTGTATTTTTAAATGCATTCAGTTGACAAAAATATATAAGGTTCTTTTTCTTTAAAATTTATTTTATCTGATATTTTTCAAATTTTGAAAGGGATTCCTTTAGTTGCAATAACAAGTAAAATATTGCAAAGAAATGTAAATAAAAATGCTAATTACCCCTGCACTCCCACTTACCAATCTCTCTCTCTCAAGATAATCATAGTCAACTTGCACATCTTTCTTCTTACACATACAAAAATAAGCAAACATATAAACATAAAAATTTCTGTTTGTTTTTGGAACAATTTCTAAAGAGTTCCCTGAATATAATTTTTAGACTTTAAAAGCTTTTCCCATTTTTTCTGATTATAAAATTAATACATGTTCATCATAGAACATTTGGAAAACAGAAAAATAGTGGAAAAGAAAAATCATCCCTAGTATCACTCAAAGATACTTATGTATAAACTATTAATATTTATTGGCAAATTACCATTTAGCACAGCATAATGCAAACAATGTTTTGCTTGAGGTCAAAGAAATGTGAATTCCAGCTTGGCATCTGCCATTCACCAACTATGTGAACTTACTCAAGTTCTTTTGCCTTCTAAGCCTCAGTTTTCTTATCTGTAATATGATATGATAGTATAATCTACCATGTTATAATGTTTATAAGTGGATCCAAAACTGGTTAGCCCTAAGTATCAGTAGTTTTTTCAATCAATTGATTGATCAGTAGATAGACTCAGAACCATAGTTTGGTTTGTCCTGACTTCTTCATGTAATTTTATATCAAGAACACTTCCTCGGATCACTAAATCGTCTTTAAAACATAACCATAATGACTGCATCACAGGACTGCACCACAATATAGTGAACCATCCCTTGTTGTTGGACACTGTGGTTATTTCTAGTTTTTACTTTTATAAATCACAGTTAATATATTTAAACTTCTAAGCAAGATGTCAAATACATTATAGTCCTTAGTTCTCTCAAGTGTTTCTGGTCTTTGGGAGAATTACCATTCATTCAAAGGCCATAGCCATTTTAAGGCATTTAAAACTAGGTTTCTCTCACCTCGGAATTTCAGCCCAGGCTTTGAGCCCTGCCTTTCAACCTTAGACAGTAGCTGCAATTACGGTCTCCTGGGGAGCTGTTAAAACTGTGTACCACCATCCCCACTCTTGGCTCATTCTGGTTTGAGCAATCTGGGGGAGGTCATAGGCATTGCTTTTCTCCCCCAAGCACCTTTATCTAACCCCTCATCCTGTCCTGTGAGAACCACAGGACTTAGATGACCCCTTAAGTCTTCTACCATCTGAAGGAGCACAAGAAACGCACTGTGAGCAGAGGAAGTTGCATGGTTGCCCTCACTGGGGCTTCCTCTAGGGTCTCAAACAGTGGTTCCCCCCAAAAAGATGATTTTGCTCCCTCCCTAGGGACATTTGGCAATGTCTGGGGACATTTTTGGATATTGCATCTAAGGGGTTGCTATTGGCATTCTGTGGGTAGAGGCCAGGGATGCAGCTAAACATCCTACAGTACACAGAACAGACTCTCTGTTAGTTTCCTAGTCCTACTGTGACAAAGTACCACAAACAGGATGGCCGAAAACAGCAGAAATGATTTATCTCACAGTTCTGGACGCTAGAAGTCTGAGATAAAAGTGTCAGCAGGATTAGTTTCTTCGGAGTGCCGTGAGGAAGAATCTGTTCCAAGCCTCTCTCCTGACTTCTGGTGGTTTGCTAGCAATCTCTGGCATTCTTTTACATTACTCCAATCTTGGCCTTTATATCTCATGGCGCTCTGTCATACTGGATTAAAGACTACCTAATCCCAGTATGACCTCATCTTAACTAATTACACCTGCAACGACACTTCCTGAGGACGGTCACATTCACAGGTGTTGGAGGTTAAGGCTTCAACCTATCTTTTTGGAAGGATAAAACTCAACCCATAACAGCCTCCCAAACAAAGAATTATCCAGCCCAAAATGTTAATACTGCTGCTCTTGAGAAATCCAGTTCCATAAAATCTGTGGATCAAACCCAGAGAATTTAGCTAAGGTAAGAACAGAGAAGGGAGCAGGGGACCAAGGTCTGCGAAGGTGGGCAGTAAGCAAGAACATAATTAGCAAGGCGGGTCAGCGACCTCTGTTCTTTGGTCAGAGGTGGTGAGCTCTGTGTAGACATGGGTAACCCTGGACCTACAGGGCTATGTGTGACCAAAAGAGGGCAAAAGGACTTGGTGCACTCTGCCAGCTGGGGCAGAGGCAAAAGTGTGGGCCAGACCCTCTGCTTTGTTCACCTCACCATCTGACCCCCATTTTCCTGGGTCAGGCCTAGCCTTTCCCTGCCTGTCCCCTGCAGGGGTGAAACAGAGAGAAAAATAAATTCACAAACCTTAAGGTTTTCAACAATATTTTTAAGCCAACTGCCTTGTATCTCTAAAACTCTGCCTCTCCCTCTCTCACCCACTGCCTCCCACAGACAGCCAAACATAGAATATGGAAAACAGGAAAAACAGCAACACTACAAAGTTACATCTTTTGAGAGAGAACATTACTTTGGGTACATTTTCCCCCATACCACTTGAATTGCCAAACCCTGCAGCAGGTGGCCCTACTTGTCTCTATTCCTTGGGGATGCAGTCTCACCATACTTGTTTCTTGGGTTTAAGAATGCCATGTGAGAACAAACCTCTGCAAGGCCAGGGTGACTGGGCAATCCACGTGTCCACATCTGAACACTTAGGTCTAACCTTCTTTGAAAATATTTTTTGTCTACGTTCTTCAGTCACGCTTACATGTTCTCTTTCATTATTTTTTCCAGTTTGAGCAGAATGAGGGCAAGGAGGGAAGGGAGAAGGGTGATCAGGGTGGAGATTGTGTTTTCAAATTCCCAGCATGGTGGTCTGCTTCTCCACAGCAATATGGATGCCAGCTGGCTGCATCTGGGCTTGCTCAATGGGAAGAAGATTAAATACTTCCTTTCACAGGCTTCAGAACTCTGTGTCTGCATGGCACTCTCCTGGTTTTTACCTTGTAAATAGATAGCACCTCTGGGCCAAGCTCTGACCTCTTGTCCGCTTCCTATCTGTATCATCTTCTTTGGGTTCCAGTCTAAGCACCAATCCTGGTTCTGTCTCTGCCTTCAACAGATCTCCATGCCCCGGGGGGATAGGTGGGGAGAATCTGGAAGAAAGTCCTCCTTTGCTTTATGTCTCTGTTCCCTAGGAGTGGCAGCATTCTCTGGAACTTGGCTGGTCCTTTCTTAGAAGCTAGACCTGGTATTTTCTGCCAAATAGTACCTTGTAACCTATACTGGCAATCTCTAGCATTGACCCTGCCTTTTGGTCCAGAAACAAGGTATTGCTATGTTGTCATTATTATATTAAATAAATAATATGCTAACAGTTAGTTAGCTCTCTCTCTCTCTCTCTCTCTCTCTTTTTTTTTTTTGGTATTTTTCCTGAGAATGACTACATATATGGCCTGCAACTGAGAGGAAATACATTGAAATTCCTTTAAAGCATAATATGTGAATGAAGAGGGTTAGTGAGGATTAGAAGGAAACAAAAGGAATCAGTAAAAGAGAGAATATCCTAGTGAAGAACAACTGCTTTTCTGTTCTCAGAATTCCTAGGCCTAGGTACATTCTTAAATGCATAAAAAAAAATTAGACTGTAGGAAAATAAAACTATTTAAAAAATGCGGAGTTCTGAAAATATACCATTTATCATTAGTAGGAAAAGGTACTGAAGCATTTTAGATATAGAGGAAAATGCTCTCTAGAAAGTTGAGATGTGTGTAAGAATAGGACAGGGTGACGATGTGTATGTAAACCTGAAAATGCTGGCATTTAGGTTCCTAGGGATAATCTCTGCACCCAGACTGTTGGTGTTGGGATGCATCTGCACCTGCAGTAATTATTTTTGGTATCAGTCTCGATCAGTAGACTGAAGATTAGTGCAGTCTCCAATTTTAGGAGCATCTGGTTAGGACTACTCATTTGACACTCCCTGTTTGGACATACAAATTGCCCTAATAGAAGCAACTATTGTTTGTTCCCTTATTCAGAACACCTAGGAAGATGTCCTCCCAGCAGATGTAATGTGGTGGGTTAACCAATCACTGGTACCTCTTCTCCTTCCTACCACTTCCCAGCAAAGACCACTTTGCCATTGCCAGAATCCATTCCCCTCCTCTCCTGCAAGAGCCAGAAGATGGAGGAAAAATGTATACCTGCTGCTCCAAGATGAAAACTGAAAAGCATTTTTCTATATCACCCTAGTTAAACATTTTGGTTGATTGGACATGATGTGCTAGATCAGTACTATATTTTAAAGATGTTACATGCCCAATTGAGTTTCTTTTAATTATCCTGGGATTCTAACTCCCATTTACATGGAAAGTACATTCCCAGTGCTAAATAAGAAGCTTGCAGAGGAACTTTTGGATCATTACTCGTTCTAAAACTGGGAAATACCTACAGTGGAGACGAGAAACAGGCATTTCCAAGCCTTACTGCTGACAAGATGTTGGGCTGCAGAGTCTTTTGGTTGAGTGCCTGTTGGAAGGAGAGCGCAGAGCTTACTAAGTACGTTCATGAGTAATTGAGGCAGGAAAGATGAGTAAGATAGGACTCTTTCCTTCAAGGAGAATACAGTTCTTTCTAAAGTCAACATGTATGTGGTAGAAGTATATCTCAAAACAAAAAAACCGGCAGTAGCAAATGGACAATTACAATGTCATCATTTAAAAAGCAAAGGAATAAGAGTGAGTATAAAGCAAAGTAACAGAGAAGAAAAGGAAATGGAGATTTTACACTGAGTTAGAGAGGTACATATTTCAATGAATAGTGCCTGAAGGTTACAGTCAGAGAGACATGGCCTGCCATTTTCTGGCTATGTGACATTCTTCGACACGTTACTTTACCCTTCTGAGCCTCATTGTTCTCATTTGTAAAAGGAAATTAATTAATGCCTATCATATGATTGATCCCAAAGCTTAAATGTACTGTATATAAAGAGCCTAACACAATGTCTAGTACACTATAGACACCTGATAAGCTGATAACTGCCTTCTTTGACACTTGGATTATTTAAAAATGTGTTATTTATTTTCCAACTTCATGAGGATTTTTCAGAGATATTTCTATTATTGATTTATAATTTAATTACATTATGATTAGAGAAAATCTTTTGTATGACTCATATCCTTTTAAATTTGTTGAGACTTATTTTATGGCCCAGAATATGGTTTATCTCGGTAAATGTTCTGTGAGCACTTGAAAAGAGTGTGTATTCTGCTGTTGTTGGGTGTAGCGTCCTATAAATGTTATTTTGGTAAAGATGATTGAGAGTTTTCAAATCTCCTATATCTTTACTAATGTCTTATCTACTTGTTCTATTATTTGTTGAGAGGGAGAATTAAATCTCTGACAGCAATTGTGGATTTGTCTACAATTGCAAGTTTATTAGTTTTTGTTTCACATATTTTAAATTTTTGTTTTAGATGCATAAATGTTAGGATTATTACATTCTCTTGACAAATTGACTCCTTTATATTATGAAGTAACCTTCTTTTTTCCTGGTAATGTTATTTGCTCTATCTAATATTAAGATAGTTATCCCAGCTTTCTTTCTATTAGAGTTATCATACTATGTTTTTGTCTATCATTTTACTTTTAACCTATTTGTGTCTTTACGTTTGAAGTGCATTTGTAGACAGCATATTGTTGGGACTTGCTTTTTTATCCGATCTGACAATCTTTGCCTTTTGATTGTGGTATTTAGACAATTTACATTTAATGTGATTATTGATATTTTGAGTTTAAATCTACCTTGTTATTTTTTTCTATTTGTTTCATCTATTCTTTGTTACTTTTTCTTTCTCTTTTTCTTTTTTTGGATTAATTGAATATTTTTATGATTTCATTTTATCTCTTTGTTGGCTTATTAGCTATAACTATTTTGTTACTTTAATGGTTGCTTTAGGGTTTATAAAATGGGTCACTAATTTATCACAGTTTACATTCAAGTAATATGATACCTTGCATCATAGTATAAGAAACTTAAAATTGTTTACTTCTATTTCTCCCTTCCTGGCCTTTATGCAATTATTGTTCTATATTTTACTTAAATGTGTGCTTTAAACCCCACACTAAATATTATTATTTTTGTTTAAATATTTTAACATATTATATTTTAAAGATATTTAAAAAAGAAAATTTTTTATAGATTTAACCGTATAGTTAGAATTTCCAATGCTCTTCATTCCTGTGTGTGGATCTGCATATCCATCTGTTAACATTTTCCCTCTTCCTGAAGGACTTCTTTTAACATTTCTTCTCATTCAAGTCTAGTGAAGAATTCTTTCAGCTTTTGTATGTCTTAAAATGTCTTTATTTCACCTTTGTTTTTGAAAAACTTTTGTGCTGAGCATAGAATTCTACGTTGACAGTTTTTATTGTTGTCTTTACTCTAAAAATGTTCCTCCACTGCTTTATTGCTTGCATTGTTTCTGATGAGAAGTCTGCTGTCATCTTTATCTTTGTTCTTTTGTGTATAGCATGTCATTTTTCCTTTGGTCACTTTTAAGATTTCCTTTTATTCCCCACTTGATTTGATTCAATTTTTATGTGCCTTGGTGTTTCCTCCTGTTTCTTGTGTTGAGGGTTTGTTGAGTTTGTTGGACCTGTGGATTTATAGTTTTCATTAAGTTTGGAAACTTTGGTCCTCCATTTTTTCCTCCAAATCTCTTTTTCACTCCCCCCAACTCTTTTAGAGATTTCAATTTGTGTATATTAGCTTGCTTAAAGTTGTCCTGCAATTCCCTGATGCTTCATTTTTAAAAATACTTTTTTTCCCTCAGCATTTCATTTTTAATGCTTTCTATTGCTGTGTTCTCAAGTTCAGTCAACTTTTCTTCTGCAATGTCGACCCTGCTGTTAATACCATCCAGTATGTTTTTCATCTCTAGAAGTGCAGGGTCTTTTTTTTAATGTCTTCTGTTTCTCTGCATAACTTTTGAACATATGAAATAGTCATAATAACTATTTTTAATTCCCTATCTGTTAATTTTAACATCTATGTCAATTCTGGGTCAGTTTTGATTTATTTTTTTCTCCTCATTATAGGTTATATTTTCCTGTTTCTTTGTATGTATGCCTGGTAATTTTTTACTAGATGCCATATGTTGTGGATTTTACCTTGTCGGTTGCTGGATATTTCTGTATTTCTATAAATATTTTTAAGTTTTGTTCTGAGACATAGTTAACTACTTGAAAAAAGTTCGATCCTTTTAGGTCTTTCTTTTAAAATGTTAGGTGATACCAGAGCAGTGCTCAGTCAGTCTAGGGCTAATTATTTGTCCGTGCTGAGGCTCTTCTGAGTACTCCACCCAATATCTTGTGAATCATGAGGTTTTCTGGTCCGACTGGTGAGAGCAGGTACTATTCCTAGCCCCGCGTGGGTACTGGATTCCGTTACCTCTAATCCTTTCAAGTGGTTTTTTCCTGCAGTGTCAGGTAGTTTCCTCTCACACAGATATGCCCCAGATTGGGTAAGGAAAGAAGATGAAAGAGATTTATTTGTTAACTACAAAGTACTATTTGCTGTAAGGTTTGATTTGCTTGCCATTCAGTAATGTCAAGATCCAGAGACAAGTCTTTATCCTCCCCAGTACCTGTGCTTCTGTGTCCTTTTCCTTTAACTCATTTCCCATTTAGAAAAAAAAGTACAGCTTGCTACCAGCATTCATTTAATTTTACATAAATTAAATTACATAAATTAAATTATGTAATTTTGATGCTGAAGCAAATCTGACTGGTTTTCAATGTAAAAATAAAATATGAAAACTGTTCTTGGAGTTATTTCGAAACAGAACTTGTCTCTACTTCTAATGTAACAGAAATGTATACATAAATTAGATTCATCATATGCATCTCCGGCTAATGACTGTTCCAGAACGATGTTAACATCACACATGCTGTGTTTTCCAGGAGTTGACATTTTCAGCGATTGAAAATTACTATATTTTGTAAATAGAAGTACCACTACTAAAAACAGAATACCATAAATAGAATGATGCCATTTTCTTCCAAAGACTATCTCTATACTAGAGTGATGCAAAAATTATAATATAAGCGAGATATTTCGTGGCAAACTTTGGAGATAAGGTTAGAACTGTAATCCACGAGTTATCTCGGGGTAAACGCTGTAGCCACAAGTACCGCCAGCACGTATTCTCAGGGCAAATGGGAAATGGGTTAATGCTTGTGTATTTTTGCTCCTTTCTTCTCATTTGGCCCATTTGTTCCAGCCATGCCAGCCTGGAAAAACAATCATCAGGAAGGACGTTCTCTTCTGGTCCTCTAGTAGTGATACTCACCAATCCATACTGCCTCTTTTGAATAATGCATGAATTCTCAGCCTCAGCCTTCCTTCCTTATCCTCAGAGCATAGAGCCAAGGGTGCTAACTCCATATTATCTAGGAAGTCGACTCTTGCTTTAATTCATTGTCTCTTTCACCCTTTTCCTTTTAAAAGCCCTGCATTCTCTCTTCAGTCCAGGGAGTGTGAAACCATGCTTGTGTTGCTGGAATGCCTGTATTTGTAGGGATAAGTTATCCTAGAATGTTCTTTTTTTTTTTCCTGAGAAGAAAGCAAAAAAGTACCAGGCCAAGGCTGCAGCAGGAGAAATGGAAGGTAGATCTGAAGGCTGAATTATCTAGGGCAATTTATCTGGTTGACATAGGGAAGGGAGTTGGGGAGGGAAGAACAGGAACTGTAGCCCAAATCTTTAACTCATGGGCTCTGACTACCACAGGCCCTGCTCGAAAGTCCTAAGGGCCAAGAGATTGATGCCCCAGTACTCATAACCCATTTGTGTCATATTAGTTGGGAAATGTTGTTAAGGGGTCAAGTCTAAGGCAGAGGCTAAGAGACTGAGAAACCAAAGAATGCCTAGAAACTACACTCAGAATTGAGGATAAAATCTTGCTCTGAGGTAGAAACTGTTGTTGATTTGGTCAGAAGGGAAACAGGAGCCTGTTATGATCTTTGTCCCAATTTGAGGCAATGACAGACATCAATGTAGCGCTTTAATACTCTGGTTGATAATCTCTAAGCACGTTCCTATTTCAAGACTGTGCCAGAAGGTAGGATAAACCAAATGTAATTGAACATGGAACATGATTTCTAGCGTGTAAGGTCTTGTCAGGTATTTGATGAAGGCCAAGGATTGAATATTAGGATTGATGGGGATTCATGTAGTCTTTAATTTATTAATTCATTCACTAAATATTTATAGAGCAGTTACTCCATGCTGGGCACTAAGGGGAAGATGTGAAAGACATTTTCTGCCCCTAAGCTGACGAGAAAAGCAAATATTTGCATTAGAATGTGACAGGTACCATTGAGTAGGTCAACACAGTTCATTCTGGGAGCTCAGAGGAGCACACCTAAGCCACCCTTGGGAGGAAAGTGGATATGAGTGTGGAATTTCTGCATGAAGTGATGCCTGGGCTGAGTCTTAAAAGGTAAATAAGAGTTGGTCAAGTAGAAAAATGGAGGAAGAGCATCTCGGGCAGAAGCACAGAAGGAAGATTCAGTGCAATAGTTTCTGGGAGTGAAAGTTTATTTCGCAGGCTGTTTGTAGGGGAGTGATGTGAGTTGAAGCTGAAGGGGAGAAAAGCAGGTGTCAGATGAAGAAGGCCTTTGCATTCCACACTAAAGTATTTTACCCCAAAGGCAGTAGGAAGCCACTGAACAACTTTAAATAGAAGAGAGGTGTGACTGGATATGAATTTTAGAAGCTCTTTCTGGTAGTGTTGGGGAAGAGGGCTGAATTTGGGTAGAGCAGGGAGCCCAGCTTTTAGTGCTGACCCCATTGCCCTCCCACTTATTTTTATTGTCCCTTTCTCTTTTTAAAACCCATTATCTAGCTCTTCCCTGTTTTGTCCAATGTGATTTCCTGACACTCCAATTTTAGTCAGGTTGACTCAACTTATCCAAACATGCCATGCTCATTCCCATCTCTGAGTCTTGTTCATTCAGCAAATGTTTAGTAAGTTGTGTGCCAGTCACGGTGCTTGGCATGGAGAACCAAAGGTGAGACATGGAACCTACCTTTCAAGAGCACACAGACCAGTTGACGATACCTTTGGAAGCACACTGTTACTACGAGCATGATAGTGGCTGTGGTATGGGATAAACAGAGTACCATGAGCAAAAAGAGAGAGAGTCCTGTCTATCAGAAGCCCTCCTCCTTCTGTGCTAAATCCTGCCCATCCTCAGTCTTCTGTATTCACTCCGTGTAAGAGGCAGAGTAGTGTCTCTATATACTACACACCAATCATACTCCTCTTCTACTCAAAACCACTTAGTGGCTTCCCACAACTTTGGAGTAAAATACCTTAGCATGGCATGCAAGGCCCTTCTTCATCGGACAGGGTAGTTTAATAATGTTTTGGAACTTGGGCGCTGAAGCCAGACAAGATTTTAATCTTTGTTCTACCACTTATGAGACATGACCTTGGCCAGAAATTTTTTGTGCCTCAGTTTCTTCATCGATAAAGTAGGGCTGGTGGCTGTATCAACCTCATAAGGTTATTGTGAAGATTAAATGAATTAATATGCATATAAACCTTTGGAATGGTCCTTGGAATGTGAAAAATATTTGATCATTTTTAGCTATTCTCAGTTTTTATTCATTTTCTTCTAGGCATCTACATCATGTCAAGAAACCTTAGCTCCTAATTATTATTGTTTTGCTTGACCTTTTTTATGTATTGTTATAGTATTTCCCTCAAGGATGGTTTTATTCACCTTTGAGGTAGCATACATTGTATTTGTATCTGTACTCTGAGGTAACTAACTACAGTGTTGAATGTGTATTAGAATGACCGACCATCTCAATCTGCCCAGTACTGATAGGCTTTCCAGGATACAGGACTTCCGGTGCTAAAACCAGAAAAGTCCTAGGCAAACTGGGACAAAGTTGTCCCCTGACATGCAGTGGGGCACTTCAGTTTTGGTTTTTGTTTACCTCCTGTTGGTCCCAAACTTAACTTGAAAGCAAGCTTGCTTTGGCTCTGCCACACATTTTTATTTTTTGGCTAGAAAATACAAAGTCACAACCTCTGTGTTTCTTTGGGGTTTCCCGAGATTCCCTAAAGTTTAAAGTGGAAGGTGTGAGGAATTCCTGAAAAAAACTCTCCCCTATCAACTCCAGGTATATTTACTAGAAATTGTGGACAACCTCATAAGAACCTTCCTTAACCTGGCCCACAGCCCCAGAAGTCTCCTTATGCCTGTCATTTTCCATCCCTCCTGGTGTTTCCATCATGACTGTGAGTACTTCATTTGCTTTCGGAATTGAGGTGCCCTTATTTACCGTTATTTAACTCAGTGGCAAAGCCTCTTTCTTCACACAGGAATCATCTGTTTGTCCACGAATTCTCCAGGTGGAGTCAAAGGATTTTTTCTCCTTTCAGCTCCATTCCCACCTCCACCTTACCTGCTTTAGGACTGCAGTTGCTTTTCAGAAGGGATGCCTTAAGGATCAACTGGGACTTCTCTTGGTATTCCTTAAGGCCATGACAAGTGTTTGCTGAAGCCCTTCTTATCTCCTCCAGTGTAGTCAAGAGGCTGGGTCAACAGTCTCTGAAATGTTCCACCCCATTCTGTTTGCTCAGGCTGCCGTAACTGGATAGCTAACATAACAAATTTATTGTCTCACAGTTCTGGAGGCTAGAAGTCTAAGATCAAGGTGTTAGGAGGGTTGGTTCATTTTGAGGAATATGAGGGAGACTCTGTTCCATGCCTCTCTCTTAACTTCTGGTGGTTTGCTGGCCATCTTTGTCATTCCCTGGCTTGTAGATATATCTCCTGATCTCTGCCTTCATCTTCACATGATGTTCTCTGTGTGTATGTGCATGCATGCTCGTCTGCGTGTGTGTGTGTGTATGTCTATCTTTTTACACGGTATCCTTTTTGTAAGGACATAAGTCATATTGAATTAAGGGCCCACCTTACTTTTGCTATGACTTGATCTTAACTAATGGCATCTTCAGTGACACTGTTTCCAAATCAGGTCACATTCTGAGGTACTAAGGGTTAGGATTTAACATGTGAATTTAGGAACAACACAGTTCAACCCTTAACATCCATATCTTCAGGTAAGTCCAAAAAACTCCATGGAAACTGGTGACCTGTCCTCCCCAGGCAAAGTAAAACACCTTATAGTCACTGCTCATAAATCTATTTCAATTTTCCACTCACTTTGCACTTGATACTGTTTCTGCTCCTAGATTCAAATCGTCACTGGTAACCACTTGTTCACCACCCTCTAGGGCATTGTGTGACTGTAGGGATATTAAGAAATATAACGTATGCTTGAGTCACTAGCTCTAAATCAGTGACTATCAGGAGATATTTTTAAAGGAATCCTGCTGCGAAAAAGTCGTATCCATGGCATATATATAACAGCTATTATAAAGGCAGTGACTCCCATCATGATGAATAGTAATTATAAGTTGATTGAAATACTCTAGAGAACACTATGACGTATTCATACAGGGGTTGAAGGAATTTGTGCGTGTGTGTGCGCACGTGCGCACATGTAAGAGATGTGGCGTGTGGGGAGGGGTGGGTGGGGGAGGGATGTGCATGTCATGCAGTAGCTTAATAAACAAAATCAGTACTCTTCCCTAACCTTCCTGCAAACATCAAGCCTTCCCTGGCCACGCAGGCAATAGCCTGCATCTCCTCACTCTGGCGGTGGCTGCTTCTTTCTGTTAGCTCCCTGAGTTGCTGACCCCTTCTCCTCCTAAGAGATAGCTCTGTTTCAAAAGATAAAACTAATTAGTTACAAGAAACTTGAGGGAAAAGTCAAACAAGTTCCCCAGTTTACTGTTTCCTTGGTGTTCTCATCAGAAACCCAGAAGATCTTTGTGTTGTTTCTGACTCTGGCAATGACAGCCTGAGATGTGAGGGCAGTGGGGGGCGGGGCAAGGGGGGAGGGTGTCAGTGGGGAATGGGGACTCTCGCAGGTCTCCTTGCTCCTTTCCAGAGACGCCCCACCTCGGAGAAATCCCAGAGACAGAGGAGGCACCCAGCTAGTGCCCACTTGTGCCAAGCTGCCAGGCAGGCTGCTAGCTTGCTGCGAGGCGGCAGGCGGGCTCGGCGTGAGCTCAGCTCCTCCGTGCCAGATCAGGGAGCTGTCGTCCCCGCTCCCACGCCCCACACTCCAGCACTGGGCAGCCCCGGGTGGGCTGGGGGAAGGCATAAAGCTCAGTTTGTGACTGCAAGTTGACTTTCCCTCACTGTTATTGCTGGCAGAATACGTACACGAATGCGGACAAGCTCCTAGAAGCAGCAGAGCAGCTGGCTCAGACGGGGGAATGTGACCCCGAGGAGATCTACAAGGCAGCTCGACACCTGGAGGTGCGCATCCAGGACTTCGTGCGCAGGGTGGAGCAGCGGAAGCTTCTTCTGGACATGTCTGTCTCCTTCCACACGCACACCAAAGAGGTAAGGGCAGCCAGCCGAGAGCGGGCATTGGCTGGGTTCGTTTTTTCTGGCAGGGGTCTGGTCGCTTTCCCAGTAAAATGGCTTTCAAGGTACGCCCAGGGTCCTGGGTGTTCTGGGGGTTACTAGCCCCCTGTGATTGAAGACATTAACAATTTGCCCCTAAAAACCTGTGTTGAGGTCTCAACCAATATGGGGGATATTTTTCCATCTCATCTCTGATTAGGGGGCCAAAGAGACAGGTGGTTTGGGGAGTCTGCTAGAACATTCAGTCTGCAGCTAGAGAAATTTGGGAACCTCTGGTACATGAATATTCATTGCAAGAGGAAATATAAGAGGATCAGAGACTCTCTTCCCAACCGACACCCACTTGCTCTTGGTTGCTGTTTCCTGTCAGAAACCAGAGTCCCGCAGAACTCTCCATCATCTTTGCTGCCAGCAAGGAACATACAGAGTTTGCAAACATGTTCTATGTTTTTATTTAAACAAACAAACAAACAAAAAAGGGAATTAAATCTTCTCAATGAGTTTGCCACAGGGTGATATTAAAGCGAGTGACAGCCAGTGAAGCAAGAGGGACTGAGGTGCCCTCCAAAGAAGAGGAAGTTTGCTGGGCTTAAATCTGACCCTGAATCATTCACAAAGTGGAGACAGGCGAGGAGAGGATGGATCATGTTCTGTTGTTGGCAAGGCAGGGGGCCCATGCAGAGGAGGAGGGTTGTAAACCTGCGATTGCCGTTCATTTCTGATTAATACGGGGTACTCTGAAACTGAGTAAGTGGCCAGTGAGGAGGCACATTTAGCATCTCCTATGATAACACCCTTGGCAGATGAACTCATTAGGTACGTGCATGCTTGTATTCCCCTAGGAATTCATTTTAATGGTGTATTAATTAAAGTTTGATTGCTGCTCAGGAAAAAAAAAATGAACCCTACTTAATTAAGTTGATTTTTGAAATTTGAAATGCATTAAGGAGCCTGGTTGTTACTACTTCACAGGCTTTCTGACACTTTGTGGGAATGAATGCAAATTGTCGCAGTGCCTATCAGAGAAAAACATGAAAAGATAATGTTTTCTAAACTGAGATTCCCCAGGCAGATGAAGGGCTGGCAAGCTCCCCGAAGCTGGCTCTGCTTCATCTCCATGGGACCCACAGACACTCTCTGATGAGTGTCTGTCAAGCAAGGGGATTAGCTTTAATCCAGCTTTTCCTGCCTGGTTGTCTGCTTGCTTGTGGCTCACCCAATTCTTAACAATGGTATCAGAAGCCAAAGGCATGTGTATTCTCCTTTAATTATGAGCCTGTAGGTGATGGAATGGAGCATGAATGAACCGGAGTCCTGTTCCTTGTGAGGGCTGTGGGAGTGCTGGCTGCCCAGGGAAGTGGTGGATGTGTCAGTTTCCATGGAAGTGCCACTCCCGAAAGGGTAACATTGGTTCTAGGAATCTTTTCTAGCTACATCTCCCACCTTCTGTACATGGAGCTAGGAGACTAGGATTCTAGTCCAGATTCTGCTGCTGTAGAGCCATATGACTTATGCAGATCACCATGTCCCTGGCCCCAACTACAAAATTTTGCAGTTGGACTGGGTGGTCCCACCACCCCTTATGGTTCTAATGTGAATTCAGGATTCTTTTTCTTCTTCTCCTCTTCTTTTTAACTTGATGTGGACAACAGTAACAATTAATAATAATAGTAATTAAGCCTGAAGTAATACAGGTGATTTACCTAGCCTAAGATTTGGTTCATTGTAAGCATTCAAGATATATTAGCTAGTATTTTTTTTTAATTGGGTACCTACTACTTGCCAAACACATATATCGTCTCATGTAATCCTCATGGTAATCTTATGATATAGATTCTATTAAATATATTTTCAAGTGGAGAAACTACGGGTCAGAAAAGAACTGCCTAAAGTTACAGAGCTTCTCAGTAGTGCAGCAGAGATTTGACCTGTCTTCCTAAATACTGCGCCCTTGTTCTTAACCGCTACCCCACATGGTCCTGTCCTCCTTTTTTCCTCTTGTGTCTCCTCCACTCCTCTGCTCTCCTTCTTTCTTCTTACTCTTCTATTTCCTCTTTATATTTTCAAACCCTAAAGCGGAGGCTTGATGGGGAAGGTAGACCTTAGCCGAGAAAGTGCTGGCAGCCTGGAGGTATGGGAGATGTGAATAGTCAGAGCTGCAATCATTTACCATTGTCTACCCTCATATCTCTCAAACCTTGCCAGGCTTGGTCCTATTTGAACCTGAGACTTGTTTTCACACTGCGATCCAGCTTATGAAATCACATTCATATGAAATAGCACTAAAGAGAGCAGCATACTTTGAGGGGCAGATGAGGAAAGAGAACAGGAACTGGAATGTATTTAGCACCCACTCTGTGCCACACTGTCTATCTAACCAATAGCCCTAAGGATTACCACTTTTATTTCAGTTTTACAAATCAGAAATTAATAATTTGCCTAGGGTCTTGCAGCTAGGATGTGGTGAATGTGGTATTGATCCCAAATCTTTCTGACTCCGAAGCCCATGCTTTTCTCCTTTGCCACATAGACTTTCAAAGGCCAAAAAATAGAGACTGGGAAGGAGTTTCTCCACCAGGAAATTTATTCAAACAGGAGGCTTTCAGGAAATAGTGTAGTCTCTCCCAAAATATGAGAGAAATTAGGAGCAGTTGTGCCTGAATGCAAAGGGGTGTGTGATTGTGAGGATCTTTCTAGTCAAGAGATGTGCAACTCTCAGATCACACAGATTCTGACTTTTTTCCACAATGGAAAGAAAAGTGTTATCTTGGCTGTCATGGAGAAGCTGTTCATAGGAGTCATCTACAGGACTTAATTTCTGCATGCGCCCTCTTAGTCACCTTCCCAACTCAAAATGAGTCTGTCTGAGGCCCCCTTTAGGAAGAGTAGCGACGTGTGCACACTTATGCATTATGTACACATATACATGGATATGCATATGTGCACACATACATACATATGTGTGTTAACACACACACATTAAGTACAGCAAGATCTTGGATGCCAAGGAGGACTGATTTCCAAATCTAGATCTTTAGGCATGTCGCGTACCTTTGAGATTACGTAATCTCTGTTACTTTGTGATAATTATGATGATTATTACAGAATTGAGTAGTACAATACTAGCACCTATATTTTTTCCTAGTAGAAAACTTCCTCCCAAATTTATCCTTCAAGCATCTCTAAAGTAGGCTAAATAAGGAACTTGAGGACTCACCTCTGGCATCATTTTTCTTGAAATTCTTCCCTAGGGCTTCCAACTTCCCATCCAGATTGGACTAAAACACCAAGTACATATCTCCATCCATGATGTTGGGATCACACTGAGCTGATTGGCTCTTCCTCATTAAATTCGAAGTGCTCATGTGTAGAGTACACATGTGGGTTTAGACATGTAGATGTAGATTCTACAGTACATTCCCATCACTACGTCTGATATATAGAGATGCTGAATAAATATTGAACAGGTATACGTGGCAATGGGAAGCTAGTCATTTCTTTTTAAAAAAGAAAAAAGGTAGTAGAGAGGAAAAGCCCATTCCATCACATCTTTCGCCCACTCTAGTTCTTTGTCTTGAACTTCATAGGCAATCTAAATAAAGGAGGGTGGGTTTGCCTATGGGAGCTTTCCTCTAGGACCTATATAGCAGACACAAATGGATTACGAGGCAGGTGGAAGTGAGCATCCTTGGATGATCTAATGAAGAAGGATCTCCTGTGGTTTTATCTTTTTATATTCTATTTAATACCTCTCAAGACACGCCACCTCTCAAACCTTGGGAACTATGGGTCCTGTTTTCTCCTGGGCCTGTTAACTCTTGACTCCTTCCTCTTGACTCTGTAGGCAAACTTCTGGCTTCTTACCCAAGACAAGATAGTAGCCAAGTCTTTAAGTCTGTTAGGGACTTTTGAGTTGCTATGGTTATTTTTCCCTCTTATAGTAGGTGGAGTAAATGAAAGGATGATCTTCTGCTCAATTTTACTAAAGTGCCTTGGGTAGCATCGGAGTTGCTGGTAAATATTGTCATAGATCCTTCCTACCTAGTTATGATTAACTCCTTCTTTTCTTTGCTTTCTTCCTTTCTGCCCACTTACAATTATTTGCTAAGTTTTTGTGTTAGTGCCAATGTGTATGAGAATGTCATTGTTGGATGTAATTTTGAAGGAATTAAAGCCCCCAGTACAGAGATTTCTAAGCAGGAACTCAATATCCATCTTCATAAATGATTTAACCTGGGCTTCCTATGACTCCCCAGTTCATAATTTTACTTTTGGCCACTTTCTGCATCAGAAGACTTACTCTAATTAGGATCAAAGAGGAAACAGAGGAAAATATGAAAAAGATATCCTTCAGGCTCATTTCTTCTGCAGATTGAAGAGTCTGCTTAATCCCATTGGCCCTGCTTAATCCCATTGGCCCTGCTCTGTGAATTCTTGGTGACCGTAGGTATCCGGATGGAGGGTTAACCTTCAACCATTTCATTGCAATGTTGTTCATAATTTTGAGTAATTAGAAACCATCTAAATTTTCTATGTTGGGCAATTCATTAAGCAAATCATATTATGTTTATATAGTAAAATATTATACAGTCATTATAAATCACATTGTCAAAGATCGTTAATTGGTATGAGAAAGGGCTTGCAGTATATAATACATTAAAAACTATATATCCAGCATGAGCAGAGTTTTGATCACATGCATGAAATAAAGACTAGAAATAAATATACAAAGAAGTTAAGAATGTGATGGGTGATTTAATTTTCCTTTGCATTTATTTTTGTTTTATACATTTTCTTCAATGATATTTTTAATTGAAAATTAGGAAAAAAAAGAAAAAAATTTTTTTAAAATTAGGAACAATCCCAGTAAGTGTTATTTTACAAAAATAAAACTTTCATCCCTCCTTAGAAGAGCTACGTGATAAAGGAAAGTGACAAACATGTGCTTGGAGCCTTCTTATACATCCAGAGCCTCAGCTATTAGTTCATACTGTGCTGAACTTTCAAATATCTTCTTTTTGCCTGAGTCTAAGAGGGCAGCTGGTGGTTTGCTGGTCTGGAGAGTTAGGGAGAATGTAGAGAGAAGCATTTACACAAGTCGTCATTTCCTTTGTCCAGGCAAGAGACATTTGTAGCAAGTGTCATCTGCTCTATGGAGATCATCCAGTCAGAATTCTCTTTCCTTGCTGTGTTTCCATGGAAATGCTGTAATTGCTAGGTTTCAAAATACCCATTTTTAGATATTTTTGTAGTAATAATATGCATCAAATTAACTAAGGAATGTGGCCAAGATAATCAACCTCAGCTCTTTATTAGACAGCTTATTTAAATGCCCTTTTCCATTTGTTTCTAACCTTGTGAAATCATCTTCCAAGATATTTCTTTCTCAAATCAGTACATGGGCGCGCGCGTGCACACACACACACACACACACACACCCCACAATCACCATAGACACTCACATGTACACATGTACCATGTTCCTCTACCCACCCACTGTGGAACCAAAACTAAATGTCTTCAAAAGGGATATGGCCTCAAGAACAAAACAGCTTCATCCTCTATTTCAATTGTGTTTTGGTTTTCCTTATCAGGAAAATGGGGATAATAGTACTTACCCCCACAGAGCTTTAAAGATAACTTAGTCAATATATTTGTGTGTCTATTTGTACACACACACAAATAAGTGAGATCTATCTATCTATCTATCTATCTATCTATCTATCTATCTCTATATCTATATATTCCTTACAAATAGTACCTGGCATATAGTAAGTGCCAGATATTATACATTTAAAAAATATTTTTGATGCAAGTTGTCTCCCACTATAAGGCAGAGGAAAAGTTTAACACACTCCTTCATTTTGGAATTGGTAAAAGATGAACACTGGATTTGGTCCTTCAGTGTGCTAGGTTTACTGATAAGGAAAACCAAGGTGCAGAGAGGGTAGGTTACTTACCAAAGGTTGTATAGCTAATACATGCTAGAATTGGTGTTGAAACTTTTAACCACTATGCTATGTTGTCTCTCTATACAATAATTTTTTAGGAACTCCATTATCTCTTACCCACCGACTTTAGCACACTTGGAAAATGGTTTTGCTCTGTAGGCAAAATGGCAACCAGAAAGTATGAAGTAACATCAAGCTATAATGAACATATCCTGAACTTCCTGATTTCATACTGATTTGAAATAAGTACATTCATACTTGTAGGAATATGTATCCCAGCGTACATGGTCTTGAAAACTTGTGTTGTGTATTTAAAGAAAAGAAAATGAACTAATTACAATCAGATTATAAATTGCTAAATGACAGGGACACTGAATAATAATTTGGTTATAGCCATCATCACAATGCTATAGGCTTATTCATAAAGCTATATGTTTATTTAAAGCATTGATAATAAGTAAATCATTTAACTCATAATCTTTGAAGTAAGCAGTGCAGTTCTTACTCTTCTCATTTTGTAGATTAGGAAACTGAGGCTCAGAGATGTTCTCACCTGTCTAAGGAGGACATTCTTTATACTCCCTTATTCTCTACCTCCAAGGCGTATTAATATTGTTAACTCAACCTCTTTTCCCACATCTGGGGCCTCTCCTGTCTAAAACAAAAAATACCTTGTCCAAATCTGAAGATTATTTTTGTCTCTCTTTATCATTTCTTTTTCTCACCCCTTATTACAAAGGCCATACCATGATTTACCATTCTAAGAACCAACTAGATGAAATAATATTCTCAAGGTGGATATTTATCCATGATTTTAACTTACAGAATGTTAGAACCAGAAGATAACTAACAATTTTATTTTGTGCTTTTCTCAGCCTAATTTACAAATGAAGTCTTGGTGAGCAAAGGGTGATTTTGTTCAAAGGCACTGTAAGTTACAGGATGAACAGAACTCAAAATCCACATCATCTTCTATCAATTTTCTCTCTCTGTTGGCTTTTTTTCCTGGTAGAGCCCTGAACTTATCTTTTCTGCTAGCCAGGTGTAGATTCTTTGTTTCTAAGCAAACTTCAGACTCATCTTTCCCTCCATCATTTATCAAAGTGCTCAGTAAGATTAGTTAGAGGTGGAGTACTACGGCAGCCACTGGAGATCTATTTTTCAGCATGAGAAAGAGCTATCAATAAATGAGTTTTTAGTAATTCAGTTCAGCTCTTCATCATTTCCAGTGCTTATTCTGTTCAAAACACTATACTTAGCTATTTTAAACTTGTCTGACTAGTAATGTCATCCTGACTGCATTACATCATCTTGAATATCATGGGGGAAATGTCTCATACTAAAATTAAGATAAGCTACATCTTGAGCATTAAATTTTCTAACCATCTGTCAATCCTGCAAAGGACAAAATGATTTAACATAGCATATATTTTCTTAATTAATCTTCATTTGGTTCTTATTGAGCATCACATTCTTTTTTACATATATGCAAAATGATAATAAATTTCTAGGAATTGACATCTAGCTACCTGGAGGAAGTGTATAGAGCCCTCCCTTTCCTCCTTTCTGAAAGATGAAACAATATTTGTTTATCACAGTCTCCTGTTCTTCCCAATCTCTCAAAGATGAGTGGTAATGAATATAAATATATAAATATAGAAACACAAACCGATCCATAGGTGTGCTGATGAGGACAGTCTGATGTTGCACTGACCGATTGAAGGTATGTTGGGTGCCCCAAGTCTGACTTTCTTGCCCTTGCCCCAGACTTGGCCCCTCCCTTCTGTCCTGAGTAGAGTCTCTGCTCTCTTCCCACAGTTGTGGACGTGGATGGAAGACCTTCAGAAGGAGATGCTAGAGGATGTCTGTGCAGACTCAGTGGATGCGGTCCAGGAACTGATAAAGCAGTTCCAGCAGCAGCAGACCGCCACGCTGGACGCCACACTCAACGTCATCAAGGAAGGCGAAGACCTTATTCAGCAGCTCAGGTCAGCGCCTCCCTCCCTGGGGGAGCTCAGCGAGGCCAGGTCAGCATGGGCAGTGCTTTCCAGTGGGAAATGCCTCGGACTAGACACGAGATAAGTCATGTCCCAGTCTCAGCTCAGCCACAACCAGCTTTGTGGTCTTGTGTGAGCTTCAGTCTCTCCATCTGTCAGATATAAAAGTGCCTACACCATATTCAACTTGAGTTTAAAATGAAATAGTAAACAGAACAGCTCTAATATTCTAAAGCATTATTCATCATTCATGATGTTATTCAGCAATCAGTAACATAATTATAACAAAATTAACATTCAACAGAAAATAAATAATATCTTCTTTAAGAAACATGGCATATTTAGTTATGTTGAGAAATGGTCTTTATGGAATATAGTGTTCTTTGGCATCTGATCTCAGGCTGAACTCTCAACTCCAAGGCCCCAGTTGGCAAAATGTGACCAAAAAGAGTTGGCTTTGGCCCCATGAGAATGTAGAGAGTGTGTGATGTCCTCCTTTGTTCTTCATTACCCACTTATGACCTTTTCATCATTCCTTGCTTCCCAGAAAATAAAACTGTATCAGCCTATACAAACATTACTAAGAAGGAAGATCCTGTCTAAAGCTTTAAATTCATTTAGAATCATTCACACATTGCCTCCTTTCTGTTGGCATCAATATGTAGCTTCTTGTTCCTGTCAAGGGCACTGGTTCCCCAGATAAAGTGTCAGGAGGCCTTGAGCAAGCCCTTGGCAGCCAGTTCTGTGCCCAGGTGCTATGTAAATAGGGTTTGATGGTGCTAATGATTCCCGCCCGCAGAGACTTGTTCTTATCCCATAATCACTGAGTTCTGGGACCTCTGCCAGCTCTAGACAGAAATAATCTCACCAACCCTGAGGGCCTGTAGGAATTACTTCAATTGAGAGGGCTTCCCCTCTCAATAGACTCAGGCCAACCCTGGGGCCTGTAGGGATTACTTCAATTGAGAGGGCTTCCCCTACCCCATACTAGTTATCCAATTAAATAAATAATAAGAACTTATTTTTTAATGGTTCTGGCATGCTTTTCTGTTGGAAATTAATTATTTCTATTCTAAATATGTACATGAGAGGTTCTGAGTCCTCGTGTTGCATATTAACAAGACAGCCTCTTTTCCTTCATCCCCCAATTCATCTTCATGAATATATAATACATGACAGTTTTGTCTGCCTACCTGGGAAGCTCTAC
Organism: Pteropus medius; assembly: GCF_902729225.1. Taxonomy (NCBI): domain Eukaryota; kingdom Metazoa; phylum Chordata; class Mammalia; order Chiroptera; family Pteropodidae; genus Pteropus; species Pteropus medius. The sequence goes on from NW_024351543.1 coordinate 8,801,317, forward strand.
TGTTATTCATTTCTGAAGAAAATTCCAAATAGCGGACAGTCACTTAACCTCTCTGGATCTCAGGTCCTTTGTCTGTGTAATTTAGCTCTGTCAGCTCTAGAATTTTATGATGGTTTTGTGTTTTCTCTCCAAATACTTTTCATAAGCTTGCCACTTGCTCTTAACAGCTGCCACCCTTGCACAATGCCTAAGGACCAAAGGCCACACAGTGATGGCGAAGGCAACGATGTAACTGATGCCTCTTCCACAAGTTTAAGTTTCGTGGATTCCAGGGAGGACCATAGGCATGTGACCATTCATTCCTCCACTTGCTTGACTCCTGCCTGGGTTTTCCTTCCTAATAGCAAGACCAGTCAAAGAGAAAAGAAGTAAATGGTGCCTATTGGACCTTGGCAGGATGCCTCACACACACCAGGACACACATCTTCTCTAGGTCTCCACTTCTCTAGGTCTGCCACTCATCACTGAAGTCCCTAAGATTCCCATCATCTCTGTGATTTCTAGTGAGTCTGACATTGGCATAGTCAACAAATGCATAGTATTGAGTCCATCTCTTATATTCCTTTTATGGTAGGGAGTGTCCACCCAGTGGTGGGATTTCATGACCAAATAGGCAGGGTTAGGAGGTAGAATTGGGAGTTCTCTGAATGATAGAAGGAAAGGTTTTTGACAAACTAGCCTTATGCTCCCTTCAGAAACAGACAGTGTGGGCTCAGCTACCATCACTTCTGAGACCAACACAGGCTAAAAGGACTAGTTTTCAGAAAGTTTGCTGATGAGATTCAAAACTAATGATTTTCCCTGTGTCCTCTGACTTACTAAATTGTAGAAGAAACCAAGATATCATAAGATATTGAATGTGCCCATTTATTTCAAGTTTTAGAGCTCTAGTTTACTCAAGGCCTTGTGGAATGTAAACTTCTTAACCCAGATTTCTTATTACAATGACCTCTTTGGCGGGCTCGCCACCACCTCACTTCTCTAAGCAGATCAATAATGTTTACTTCTTGGTTCCCGTCTACAACATGTCATCTCCCCCTAATACTTTTGTGTAGACTCTCCCTGCTCAGAAAGTGTTCCCCTCCTATCTACTTATCCGGGTTCATCCTTTTCTTCTACTGCTCAAATCAGTTCATCCTCTTCGAAACCTTGTTGTCACAGCCTCTTGCGCCCTAACCTCTGCTCTCCCCACCTGGGCCTGTGTCCCAATCAACACTTGATACTTCACTTGTGTCCTTTCAGGATTAACAGTCATTCATACAGCACACTCCTGGTCACAGAGCATGTTTACCACACAGTCTTATTTAGCAGCAAACTGTGAAGTGAGCAGGGCAGGGATTAAGTCTACTTTACAGGAGACAACTGGGGCTTGGGGAGGTGATTTCCCAAGGCCATTAGCCCACCTAGGTCAGAGTGGGGACTTAATCCAGGCTCGTAGCCTCCAGAGCCCACGCTTTCCTAACTGCAGCTTAAAGCCTGTGTAATAACACTAGCATATAACTCTGGCATTGCATTGTGGATAAATAATTTTGGCAGCCGTAACCTGGTTTTAAGAACAATCCTGTGAAGTAAAACTAGGAAGGGTTTTTTTTAATTATATGTCTTTAACATGTCTACTGTTATGCTTTGTATTTAATGTGTCTATGCTTATGCATGTGTATATGTGTGTATATTAAAACTGTACATATTAGACTACATATATGTATGGAACCATTCCATTGACCTAACACTTTATGCTTTGTCAAGCCCTTTCCCATCTATTATTTTATTTGATCCTTTTCACAGTTCTGTCTGAGGAATAGGAGAGCAGCTAGTCTCAGAGCTACCGTGCTGTGAACCCCAAAGAAGATACATGTATATTTGGTTTGCCTACTTAGCAGATAGTACCAGGCTCACAGTAGGAGTTGGATAAATGTCTCTCGATTGAATGATTCATCTGATTCACATCCACCTTGCTTAGACGAGGAAGAACCCCTGTTCCTCTATGACTTTTAACATGGCAAGGCCCCTCCCTTCTTTTTTTCCACTCTGCCACAGGGACTCCGCTGTGTCCAACAACAAGACACCCCACAGTAGCTCCATCAGCCACATTGAGTCAGTCCTGCAGCAGCTGGATGACGCCCAAGTGCAGATGGAAGAGCTGTTCCATGAGCGGAAGATCAAGCTGGACATTTTCCTGCAACTGCGCATCTTTGAGCAGTATACCATTGAGGTACAGGGGGCGGAGGAGAGCAGTGGGAAGGCCTCCAGCATGGCTGAGGGTGCTGCCCCAGGACTGGAAAGAGAGTGTCCACAGTAGCCAAAGGGGATTTGAAGGGGTTATGCATCAAGGATACATTTTTAGAAATCAAGAAATCCACATTCCGTCTTGTTATATTCCTCCATCCTTCTCACCCCCACTGCCAAGCGACTCTTCTGTTTCACGGTCTGTCTGGGGATGGCTTCAATGAGAAGGTTTTTATTGGTGTGCTTTGGACTCTTGCTACTTTGGTTCCATAAAGATGATGGAATTAGCTGTTTTGGGATTGAGTAGAGTCCTTGAATTCTATAGCTTCGTGAGTAGGTAGGTGCTAAAATTAGGGGGTCTCCTCAGCAGAACTAGATCAAGAATTAGATGATGTCACACAGCAGCCAGCAAGTCAGGAGCCTCAGGAAGGAAGACCTGTATTCTTAATTTGCTTATTAAGAAAGTAAGTCTGTGCTCAGGCCATTTGATGGTCATCTCATAGACTCCTTAGTTCACTCTGAAAAGGTTAGAATTGGGTGTTCCGGTATACTTGTGTCACCTTTGTGATACTTATTAATAATGTCTGCTCAAATAATATTCACCTTTTATTTATTTATTTTTTTTGCTTTGAAAAAGTAACTAAAGCCAGGTCAGTAGGGTTTCTGGGGATTGAAGATTATCTGACACAGGAACTTTGTCCTTTTCAGGGGGGCGTTAAAGGTACTGTTCTCCCAGCTGGTGTAGTATGACTGAAATCCAATTCTCCATTTACCAATTTTTTAAACTTGTTTTGCATTCCAACCATCTCCTTTGATTTGGGGCTTCTAGGGCTTCCGGGTGTCTGGGACTGATCTTCCCAACAGTATGCAGAAACTTCCACGGAACTGGTGTGGAAGAAAAATGGCGCCTTTTTTTTTTTTTAATGTTGAAAACTCCAATATCCCAATCCCACACAGAATCAGAAAACTGCCCTGGCAACAGCTGCCCTTTTTTCAATCCTAAGACCAAAAAATATTCATATTTAGAATCAGAAATGTAAAAAAAAAGCAGTCTTTTCTGTCACTTACTCAAAATTTTGTAATCTTTCTCTTCTTATAAACACACCTCTACTCCTGCCTCCCTGGAAGCTGCTGCAGTTTCTTGCTTAAAGATTTCATGTTCTAAAAGGTGCTTTCTGGACAATTTGTGGAACAAAGGCGGAGATTTAAGTTTTTAAATCTAGATCTTGATGATCTTTCCAATTTATTCCATAACTTAAGGTGACTTTATTTTGACTTTTATTTATACTTTGTTTTGAATCTACACTCACAAGGATTTCAGGTGTCAAGGAGTATTAAACATATATCGAAAGAACAGTTAAAATGCCAGTGGAAAAATAGAGATACTGGCATGCAGTGAAGAGCGAACATGGCGGACTTCATAAAGGTGGGACAACAAAGGCAATAAAGGAAAGAGGGGTGTGAGTTATTATTATCAGGTAATTGGGAGTGAGACTCACAAAAATAAATGGAGGGCGTATTTGATTGCAGTGTGGTAGGCCCCAGGCACACCCACAGTTCTTCCTCAGCTCCATTTTGCCCACAAAGCATGAATGCATCGAGGGGGAAATTATGTTAGCAGGTGTGGTGATTTTGCTGTTGTATTCTTTATTTACTTTCCTTTCATTCCTGGTCCATATCAAAAAAAATGCTTAAGGGGAAAGAAATACTCTGAGAGTTTGGAAATTTACCTGTTATTTCATTTGATGACTGTGGTCTTGAGGTTAGGGTTGCTGGTTTATTTCTGGAATTGGTCGGTCAGCTTCATTTTGCCATGGACTGCACCATGGACACCAGCTGGGAGCAGCACTAGGCTGTGTTTGCCTGCAGTGATTCTGGGAAAATCCATCCTCACTCTTGAAAAACAACCCAAAGTATATGCAAAAAAATATTCTTTAAAAAAAAGAAGGCTAACTGCAAATCCAATGGACCCTACTTAAATGTTGCAATAGGAGAGCTCGATATTTGAAACATGGGATTTGCATTCTTCAGCTTTTATATTGCACTAAAGTTCCACCTCCCGCCCTGAATCCTGGGCAACAGTTTAGGCCTCTTGATATGTATGCAGTAGAGGAAACACTGGAGAAACAGTGTGAGAGTCTAGTAAAATGGATGAGATAAAAATAACAATTTGGTTCTGCACCCTCTGGTGTTTTAGGCAGCAACATCCAGGTTTTAGAAAGGGTCTTGTTCCCCATGTTGGGGGAGGCCCAAAGCTTGGGGAAACGCCACATTTTATCTTAGGTAGAAATGGAAATCCTGCCAAACCTATGGAAAAGCTCTGCTTCAGGTCAGATTGTCAGAAGTTATTTTTGAGAGTGATGAGATTATTTCAAATACCAGCTAGTGTTTCACTGTGGGGATGAAGAACAAACATCTAGAGAAGATTCAGAATGTGAAACTGAGGGTGGTTTCTGTAATGAAAGACGTGTGGAGCTGACATAAGGCAGGGCAGGGGCTGTCATTGCGGGACCTACAGCTATGGTTTCCTTCCTTAAAGGAAGGAATCTGATGGGCATACTCAGAATTCCTGGGGATTACTGAAAACCAGACCAGGCTTGCTTCCCTGACATCTAGAGAATCTAAGCATGACCCCTTAACCGTATCACTGATGGCCGAAATGGGCTAATTAATTTAAGAATTAACATAATACAGGAGTTCTGTACCAGTCGTCTACTCAGTAAGAATGGTGTATATGGCTCCCACAATGTGACCTGGGATGAGGTCCGAGGGCACCCCCACTAGTCAGAAGGCACCCCCACTAAGAGTGAAATTTTTCCCAAATGGATTAGGCAAATGATCAAAAACCAGGACTGCAGCTGCATTCTTGACATACCTTCTTAGATGCCATAGAGACTAGGCAGAGTGACCTACAGATGTTCTATAAAGTGTTCTCCTGAATGGTCAGCCTCCCTCTATGAAAGACACTTTATATGAAACGGTTATGATAAGAGAGTCACTTCAGCAAATGAAAATAATGTTTATATTGTGGTGGTAAAAATATGGATACTTTTTCTTGTTTTTGATGCTTCCGTGCATTTCAAGTTTTCTACAATTAATCAGAAAGATCAGAAAGAAATTAAAAAAATATATATATTTTTAGAAGCAAGAACAGGCCAGTGGTCTACAAACTCTTGATTATGCACCCTCTCAATAATTTTTAACTTGCAACTCCCTGTATATGCATATACATTAGTTTATAAATTATACATGTTCTACCATGACTGACTAATCTCAAAACTCAGTGTGACGTTTTGCTTTTTCATTATAAGTTATGGTTTCATACTTCAATAATTTTCTGGATAATTTCTAATTATGTTTTTTTTGGGGTGGGGGGCTGGTTTCTTGACAGATCTGCTCAGATTGTCATTGTTTCTTTACCCCATAATGTGGCTGATAAAGAGTTAAGAGTTCTCTTGTGCTTTCATGATTAGTATTATCTTCAAGCAGTTGGAGGAACCGTGTTAAGCCATGTGTCTTTTTGTGAAGATTGGTGTAGTTACAACTAGATAAGAGAGAAATCCATTTAACTGGGCAATAAAAAGAGCAATAATTTGAAATATGCTGAAAGCAACTGAACAAATGAGCCACAATCATTGTGACGCTCCCACCTTCCCTGAGGAGCCTCTCCTCCCATACCACCTGCCACATGATCAGACAGAAATATCAGCTTCATCTACTAGTGAAAGTTTAGAGAAACTTTCTTTTTATCGGTTTGATCAAATATGTGTGCATATAATATATATGCACATATATATGCATATTTATAGATAGAATTTTTCTCTATTATCAATAGATAATCTTGAGCACCCCCTGGATGGGCATAACCACATTGGAGTGTACCAGAAATGACACCAAGATATTCTACACAAGGGACTTTATGAAAAACAAGTCACAGTTATGGTCTTTCTTTTAAGTCTCTAACTATAATGTCAAACAAAATTTGCTCTATGTACCTGAAAATTAATCTGTGTAATTAACCTGAATAAGGAATGAAATAGACAGCTATAAATCTATAAGGTTCACATTTGGAAATGCAGAATAACTACAATAAAGTAAACTGAAGTCTGCACAAAATATTTATTTGATATACTCTCTAGACTTTTATCAAATCGATTTCAGGATCATTAAGGGATTTCCCCTTCCATCTTCCTTTTATAAAAGAAGGATTGTTCACACAGCTTTACTATTCTGACAAGTCATCTGTTTTCAGCAAATTATTAAAGATCCCTGATGGAAACTTTCATGTCACTCAGTAATGGAGTGAGTCTGAGGCTGTGGACCTGCCATCAGGTAGCATTATCAAGGTTCACATGCTGTATGCTTCTTGTTTCTGGAAGATGAATGCATGGAATTCAGCAGAAGGGAGTGGAAGTAAGTTCCAGTATTAGACATTTAGCTCACCTGGGAGAAAAAACATTCTAACACTGAAGATTTGATAAGTACTAGAATGAGTGAACAATAGATATGTAGGAGTTTTTCAACAAAGGGGAGATATTTGGAAAACAGTAGATTCCCACAAATCTCAAACTGATTAAGATGCATAGATATGGACAAAATAATCACTCAAGATCTCCTCAAGATTAGTCATGATTACATCAAAGGTCTCAGCTTTAATCATCATGATAATGAAGAAAAGAACATGAAATTGGTCATAAAAGTTGTTCAATTATACAAATTATCCGATTGGAATAGAAATTAGGTAACTGAACATTGGAACTCATCAATTCAGATGTTGCAATATGTTTTTATATTATTTTGCCAAATATTAAAAACAAATAAGTATTTCTTTAGTGCCAAGTCCTTTCGCTTTTCCAGAAAATTCTTGTGAGATCCTCATAGGTCTTTCTATAGCTACAGAAATACTTTAATTCTCTATACAGATGATATGTCTTTCTAAAATAGGGAAATATTATGATATACCTTTAAAATAATCTGTATTAGAATTCACTGATTTTATCATTTTGTAAATTGATTAACAGGAAATAACTTTGTATAGCATTCTTAGACAAGAAGAATTAATGACTATGGCAATTTAGTTTATTTTAGTTCTACGGTGGTCACCTATATCAATATACAAACCCCTTGTAGATAAAATAGTTCTTCCCATGCAATGAGAATGTTCCTTTAGCTGCAATGTGTCTTTCCTTATTATCCACCACTGTAGGTCAGTTGAGAATATTTAGCTTTCACTTTTCTCATCTTAGTAAAAATAAAGACATCATGAAACAGAAAAACATTAATTCTGCCATTGATAGTCCATGTATTTCAGAGCTTCTCACCACAATGAAATGCCTTAGACTCTTCTTCTCATTTTTAGTTGGAATGGGATTGGACCTTAATGTATTAACATATGTGATATATACACATACACATACACACACATGTACATGTATATTATACACATACATATATACACATATACACATATATTACACACACACACACACACACACACACACACCATTTGCCGAGAAGCAGTATAGCACAGTCATCGAGTATGTAGTATTTTGAGTTGGATTGCCTGGGCTTAAAACCTATTTAACCAGCTTTACTAATCATGTGACCTTAGGCAAGTTAAGTTTCCTCATCTGAGAAATGGGAATGAGAATAATAATTCCTAGCCCATCGTATTATTAAAGATTTAATGAGTTAACACATGGAACATTTTTAGCAAAGCTTCTGGAACTTAATAAACACTTAATACATTGTAATTGGTATTATTATCATTATTATTCACAATATATTTTCATATATACATTTTCTTCCATATTTTAAGTAGTTAAACATCCTATCTTATTCTTCCCCATTGTTTCTTTCTGAATTTGTTACTGGGTCACAGTAGGCAACCCCTGAGTGTTCATGCAACTACTGTGAGAAGCAAAGACATTGCTCTTGCCATCTGGAGGGCAGGTTACACTTCTCTCTACTGAAGCTCTCATCCTGCAGTTCACACACACCGTAATACCATATTGCAGGTGTGTCTCTTCTCCATAACAAAGGCCCCTAGGGAACCAGAGAATTCTAGATAGGTTAACACTACTTTTATACTGAGTTATCTGGCTAAGTCAATTAAAAAATTACCAAACTCTTAGACAAAAATATTCTATTGGGGGAAAGCTGTGTTTTCTTACGAGGGTAAATTTTTTCTGGTGTTTATATATGACTGAAAATGCACGATTTATTGATCTGTTCAAGGAACACATGATTAATTTAAAAGGTTTATGTGAAGTGAAGAAAATGGAGTTATCATGGGTATTTTTGAAGAGACAACGTAAACAGGGAAAGGCTAAATGGGCACTTCTCTGAAGTGAGAATAATAACAAGGATGATACCCCCAGAATCAGCTCTTGGACCAGCCTTATTGATAGAACACCATGGTTGAGAGCACTGGACTTTGTAGTTGAATGCTTAGCCCTGCCACCAGCAGCTCTGCAACCATGGGGGAAATGATCTGACTTCTTCTCTGTGCCTTAGTTTCCTCCAAGAGTTGTTATGAGGATTAAATAAAAGTTAGTCAGATGCTTACTGCACTGTCTATTCCATAATAAGTGCACAGTACAAGGTACAATATCTTCTTCAACTGTGATCATTATCTTTATCATCATCGCCAGCATCTAAAAATGATCTGAAGACTACACATTGACATATCCAACTTTGCAAGTGATAACAAAAAGCTAAATTGATGGGAATAGATCACAGGAAGTGGAAAGAGAAGGGCCAGGTGAGTTTTGATTCAGGCAAGTACAGAATAAAACATTAGGAGATGTTCTCTGCATGTAAATACTGAGAAAAATGTTCTCTGCATGTAAATACTGAGAAAGACCCAGAAAATGGGAGGAGCTAAGGGAGAGGGCTCCCTGAGGACAGTGCCCAAGGCAGCTGTTAAACCAAGTCCTTAAGGTCAATTTTTGGCAGCAGAATGCTGGATTCAGTGAATCTCATCTGGCAGGAAAATCTTGGGCTTCATTTTGAAGTGAGCCTTCCCATTTCCCACTGCTTCTTACCTCTTATAAATATCTGTTTAACTCCTTTTCTGATTTCCCTTATGCCTGTAGCTCTAGAGTAGACAGTTTACTAGAAGAGGCATGTTGCCAGTGTATCTCTCAAAGATGTCATCGTACCCTGACACTCCAATTAATTCAGGAGAAAGAGGGAGATAGAGGCCACTGGAGCCGAGAGTGACTGGGCCAGGAACTGATATGGACCTAATTGAGTGGAAGGACACAGCAAAATAGGTCAATTGAAAGCTGAATGCCCTGTGGGCACCTCATGTTCTTTCATTCATTCATTTGGTTCAGGTCCTAGTTTCTGCCCTGAACAAATTCTTCCAGGTTTCTTTTCCTAATGGACTTAAATCACCAAATTAATTTCCTGATGCAGGTTTTTCTTTTTTAGAGTCTTGTCTCTTTATTAGCAAAGTAACCTGTGCCTCATATTATAAGCCAGAGATAAACATCTGGGTCTGGGGGTTGTTTCAGGCCAGAGGGTTTACTTTGAAGGCTGATGGGACTTGAACAAACTGGAAAGAGGGACAAGGGCATTGCAGGGCTATTGAACCAAGGAAACAGGCTGGAGAGGGCAGAGCTAACTCTCCAGGCCAACAAGTAAACCAGCTGATTGGTTCATATAATAGAAGAGCATGAGATGAGGCTGGAAAGCCAGGTTTGTTCATTCGCAGTAGGTAGACTTCAGGTTTGAAAACAAAGATTTTCTTTAAAAAAAAAAAAAATGAGCACCTGCTATGTGCCAGCCTTGTACCCCAGAAAGAACGTAGAGAGGAACCCAATGTAAGAACATTCCTTGAGGAAACAGAAAATAGAAAAGAAAATAATTTAAACTCCAACGAATTTAAATGCACATATCAACCAGAAAAAAAAAAATACACAAATCAGGCTATTACAAGGCTTCTGGGCATCGCTATGTGAGGGGAATGGTGGGAGAGAGTCAGACACAGAGTAAAGAGCATTTAAACCCAGGGAGGGCAGGCTTAGGAGTCAGGCCATTTTGCAGAATAGCCCCTTGAAATTCTCATTCTTCAGGCTTCGTGATAGATTGAGCCCTACAGCTTAATAGTATCAGGTGGCAAGGGTAGAGGATGGTAAAGGAGAGGGAAGGAAAGAATATAGAAACACCAGATAGAAAATACTGGACATATTTCACATTTGGTTAGTTCCGAATTCCCAAGATACCAGACCTCTGAGCCTCTGTCTCCTAACTTAAGCACCTCAACTTTTCTCCTCCTCACCAGGACCCTCAACACTTTTCTCTTCACAGGTGTCTGGCCTTGGGACCCTTCTGGGTTTTTGCAGCAAACAGGCCCTTCTAGACTCAGTTCTATGGAAACAAAACAAAAAAAAAAACAAAATTAAAGGGAAGGCAGGTTCTTTCCCTTTCATGCTTGTTGTGTTAGTTTTGTTCTAACTTCTCTTAGTTTGTAAGCAAGGCAATAGATTAAATATTTTGCTTGGGCTGTTTTCAGTAAATTATCTGATTAAAGAGTTATTTCCAACATATATTAAGAACTCTCACAAATCTATAATCAAAAGATAATTAACTTATTTTTTGAAAAATGGGCAAAAGACTTAAGAGATACTTTACAAAAGTAGTCACACATGGCCAATAAGCATATGAAAATGTTTTCACCATCATTAGTCATCCCAAAACCATAATAAGATATCACTCACTTCGCACCCACTAGGATGACTAAGTTTAAATAGACTGACAATACCAAATGATGGTGGATGTAGAGCAACTGCAACTTTCATACATGCCTACGAGGAACATAAAATTCCTCTTGGGAATGTCCGACATACACCTACCGTATGACTCTACAGTCACACTCTGAGGTAACTCTCAAGAAAGATGGAAACTTGTGTCCACAGAAAGACTTGTATAAGAACTTTCACATCAGCCTTATTCATAATAGCCAAACACTGGAAACAACCCCAAAGTTCACCAACCGGAGAATCACATTGTAGTGTATGTGTGTGCGCATGTGTGCATATAGTGGAATACTAGTCAGCAATAGTGAGGAACATATACACAACATGGATAAATCTTAAGTACAGCATCTTGAACATAAGAAGCCAAACATAAAAGAGTACATACTCTATGATTTCATTTGTATGAAATCTAAGAATAGGCTCAACTACATCTGTGATGACAGAAATCAGAAACTGGTACCTGAGTCAGGGGTAGGGGCAGGTTCTTTCTCCCTGGGAGGAGGCACAAGTGGACTCCCTAGGGTGTTGGAAAGGTTCATATTTTGTTTTTGGTGATGGCTACATGGGTGTATAAAATTGCAAAACTCATAGAACTAATGCTTAAAATATGTATCTTACTGTATGTAAATTGCACTTTAATTTTTTAATACAGGAAAGAAAAACATGTCTTTATAGGCCTAGTCTATACAGTCCTATTCTTCCTGTAAATTATCTCTTATAAATTATGTCAGTTATCTCTTTTCAATTTAACTCCCTTTTCTAGTTAGAGAATTAATATTTTTCAAAGATGGATACAATAAAAACCCGTTTTGCCTGCCAGCTCGATCCCAAGGACTTCCCACAATAAGTAGGTATTGGGTTTTCTGCTGAGCCCTGCGAATCCCGTAGTTGACACGAATGAGGTGGGGACCCAGGACAGTGAAGATGCTATTTTCCCACCATCTGTGTCAAAGACAGCAGCTATACTTTCAGTGAAGAAAGGTCTTAACTGTTGGACAAGAAGTGTAATGCTGTGCCCCTCACAGAAGCCCCTCGTGCCAGACCGTTCGCCTTTTCCATCCCAGTCTGTATGGCCCCAGTACAAGAGTTAAGAGTGCCACCTCCCAGCTGCCTCCAGCTGGTCTTCTGTTTCCTTCTGTCCCCTGATGTTCCTGGAACAGCACCACTTGGTAACTGGGAAGCTTATGCCACATGTCAGCTGGTATGAGGCCCAGCATAGTGAAAATCACTAAACTGGGAGTCTGGGATACGTGCTTAGGCTGTCTGGGCCATACTGTGACTAATTTGGGGTGAGGCTTTCATTTTTCCTTCTTGGAAAAGAGGGTGACAGTTCCTGTGCCATAGCCTTCACAGGGCTGCTGTGTGGGTAGCATGAAATAACAGACCTGGAACCCACGTTAACAACATTTTCATCTGATTCATATATCAGGTGGAATTATTATCCAGTTCAGTACTTCTGAGTTCCTCTCTGTGAATAATTGCAGTGGTGGTAAAGGAAGTGTCGGCTTCAGCAAGACTGTGCCGTGGTTGTTCCCTCACAGGTGACAGCAGAGCTAGACGCCTGGAACGAGGACTTGCTCCGGCAGATGAATGACTTCAACACGGAGGATCTAACACTGGCAGAGCAGCGGCTGCAGCGCCACACAGAGCGGAAGCTAGCCATGAACAACATGACCTTCGAGGTCATCCAGCAGGGCCAGGATCTGCACCAGTACATTATGGAGGTCCAGGCCTCAGGTATGTGACCCGTCCTGTCCTTGTCTTCCTGGCAGACAGGTGATGAAACAAGAACATCAGCTTGACTCCAACGAGCACTTCCACTCTGTTCATTCATTTTATTCCTACAGGTACAAGGAACAGGTCTTTGCCCTCATTTTAAAGAAAAAGAAAATTAAACATGAAAGCTAAAATAACTTGTCCAAGGCTGCCCAGTTAGACTGCGGTAAAGATGGGAATAGGGCCAGTGTCTCTTGGTGCTGTAGAGAGAATAGGAAAATCAATGATCAAAATTAGCACAGATTTAAAAAAAAATGGTGTCCCGGAAAAAATAAACCAGGCTGACATCAAAAGCAGTCAGCCATCCAGGTGAAGTGCATTCAAATGTGCAGACTTCCGCGATTCTACCCCTCCTCCCCCCACACACTCTCTTCCCTGTTGTCGACCCCCAGGGCTGGCTCCTTGTCTCCAGTTCATGCCGCTCAGAGTAAGTGGGTTTTTTGTTTGTTTGTTTGTTTGTTTGTTTGTTTGTTTGTTTACACTGATCTGTGTATGAGCGTAGGAAGTGTTGATAAAAATATATGGCAAAATCATTTAGTTTTATTAACTTCTCAAGAAAACATGCCTGAATTACTCAGATTGGACTTCATTTCCTGCTCAGGATTTATTCATTGTTCATCCCACACATGCATGAGTTCTGACAGTTATACCTGCCACTCTCTAAATCGACTTTTGATATCAGAGCTGGAGAGAGCCATAGTGGTCCCCTAGACCACCCGGTCTAGAAAAAAGAAGTCCCTTAGCTGGGTACAAACCCATTGCTCTCCTCCCCAAGTCCTCATTGGCTCAAGTTCCTTACCCTCTGGGAGGAGGCAGACAGGGGCTCAGGCCATTCACTCTTTAAAACGTCATTGGTTCATGAAGGATACTTTGAATCATGAGCTTGTCAGTCAGACTTTGGCAATCAAACTTAACTTTAGGGTACTGTGTTTCTTTTAATGACCTGGAAGAGTACATAACAGCATTCAAAGGAACTTCACTTCTAACCAGAGGAGAGACAACCTAGTAAATTCTATTCACGTTGGTCAGTGTAATCTTTTCTTGAATTTTCATTTGTGTTGTGAACAGGCTGCAACTGCCTATGAGATCCAGGCCTCGTAGGTATGCAGACTATGCCCGGCGTAGCCCCAGGAAGGGCCATTGACGTTGCAGTCTATCTGGAGACTGTTTTAAAAATGACAATGCCCAGGCCCCACGCCTGGCTATTCCGATTTAACTGCTGCTTGAGCAGGACTCAGGCATCAGCAAAAAGCTCCTCAGTTGATTAATTCCACTGTGCAGCCAGGGCTGAGAACTGCTTTTCATCATGATGGTTAAATCACAATAGCTGATATCTGCAGAATGCCCCAGGACAGTGATTCCCAAATGTGGTTCCCAGAGCAGCAGCAGCAGCTTCCCCAAAGGACTGTTAGAAATGCAGGCTTAAGGGCCCATCCCCAGAACCTGCTATATCAGACTCTCTTGTGGTCTGGCCCAACAATCTGTTTCAGAGCCCTCCAAAGGATCTGATGCACCATTAATCTAGGACTGCTGATCTAGGACTGTGGTACTCAAAGTCTGGGCCCTGGACCAGCAGCATCAGCATCAGTGAGTGCTAACTAGAAATGCAGAATCCCGGGCCTTATCCCAGACTTATGAATCTGAATCTGTAAGTTAAAATCTCCAGGCAAATTGTGTGCACATTGAAGTTTGAGAAGCAGCAGAGTTCTAGGCTATAGCCTGTATCTTTTCATGGCCTTAATGAGGAAGGAAGGGAAACTGATTTTTTTTCTTTTGATTGAAAACCTTCTCTGGGCTCAAGGTTTCACCCTGCTGCTTGCCCTCATGATGCGAACAATAGCTGGCTATCCAGCTAAGTCTGGGAAGCATGAGAAAATGTAGACAGTACCTAAGAGAGAGGCTGGGGCAGAGAAGCCCTGTGAGCACCTTCACCTTTCATCCCTCAGTACTGATGTGTCTGGCAGGAAGAGAGCTCCTCTGCCTGAAAACTTGTAGGACCAGGGTGCTGGCATGACCTTAGGTAAGCCCACCTCTGTCCTAAGAGCCAGGTACCCACGGTTATAGAAAGACTGTTAGGAGCTGGCAGTCCCTGAAGACTGCTTGTGGCTGGGTGTCAGCTGTGCTTGGCGGCCACCTTAACCATGAGGGATGAGTGGGTGAAAACACCCCGGGCAGATGCGTTGCCCACTTCCACAGTATCCTGTTCTAGAAATGAGCTTTGTCAAAAGAGGCTTGATTGGCCTGTTTGGCCCTTTCTGCTGGGACTGGCTGTTCCCCTGCTTCTACCACAGCTAGCTTCTCAATCTGGCATAGCCCATGAGGCTTCGAAGAGAGTAAATCCAGAGGCTTCAGGCATGCTCACTCTGCCCGCTATCGAATGTCTGGTCCTGCAGAGGAGGTGTCTGTCTCATCTCTGGCTCGGGGGAGGGAAGGGCAGAATCACACCAGAGCTGGAAAGTCAGAGTGGAGATTGGGAGTGGACCCAGGTAGACCTTGTCTCCAGGTGGCCAAGGAAAGCAGGAATTCAGAGACATGGGACTGAGGCAGTGAATGGCTTGGGCATTTACAATGTACATATAATAAATTATATTTGACCTAAAGGTAAAATAAACTGTTGTCTTAGGAAAAGGTCAACTAGCAAAATTAAGAATTTGGTTGGTATTTGGCTCTCTATACTAAATTAATTAGGGGCTTATACTTTGATTTTATAGGAGTAAATGGAAATAGGAAATTTCCATGCTTATTCTCAGTTGTGAAGTTTGTAGCATTGAGCCAGGTTCTACTAAATCCTTCTGGGAGCCAACAACTAACCAAAGAATAAGTCTTTGCTTAAATCAATATTAGCCTTAGGAGTAGAAGGCAAAACAGGAATGATTTCTTTACTTGCTCATTGTTCTTTCCTCACTTTAGTGTAATCTGTTTGATCTTCAAGTTGAGAGCTGTTGGCTGGAAAGTCAAGTTCAGGAAAACACACTGGCTGAATTTAAGGTCCAGTTCCATCACCAACAGGCAGTCTGACTTTGGAAGTCCCTTTTCTTTCTCTTTAGACCTTAGTTTTTTCTTCTGCCTAATTGGCAGGTGGGCCTCGATTCCTAAAGTCCCTTTCAGTTCTCGCTTTCCATGATTTAGCCTTATCACCTCCACTGGTTATGCCACAGATCTTCTGTCCAATGTGGTCTGACCACATGACTATTACACTTGACCTTAGGAATAAGACAAGAGCCATATATCCTACAGAAATGTTTCTTTTGTGGTTTAATCAAAGCTTCAGTTTCTCTCTTTATGCAACATTTTTAAGTGAAAAATTTTTAGAGTCTGGCAATAATGCTTAAAATTTGCTATTCTTGGGAATATCCCAGCCACGGCATTTGAAAGTAAATTTTTAGGATACATTAAGTTTTGGGGGGATTACTCTTCCCCTCGAGCATAGAAGTTAAAAGTACAGTATGAGAAGAAGACTGCTGGTCTGGCACCCTACCACACCTCTTACTACGAGGGTATCCTTGAGCACGTGACCCAGTCTCCCTAAGTCTCACCTTCTTCTGGAAAATGACGATTGTAAGAATACCAACCATATTGAGTCATTGTGAGGAAACAGTGGGATAATACACGAGAATGGTAAGGGTTCAGTAAATCTTGATAACAATTGTGTATTACACTAGTATTCTAGCACTTACTGCATTCTGTTGGGGTTGTTTGTGTTCTTGCAGCTTCTCCAGCAGCGTGAGAACAGGACTTTCTTTCTTGTCTTTACATTCCCAACATCTAGCAGAGTGGTTATGTCTTGCACATAGCAAGTTCCCAATAATAATATGTTCTGAATTAATCCAGATCATACATCAGTGTGTGTGGAAGAGATGTAGGCAAAAATAATGGGCCGCAAATAATTTTACTTGTGTCGTAAAAGGAAGGAAAAGGCCTGTGTTTTTCCTAAATGGAAGCTGTCTAGTTAATGAATGTGGATCTGGGGAGAGGTTGAGAGGAAGGGAAGAGAACTTTCAGGAAACAGTGGTTCTCAACCACATATTTTACACAGTGGAGAAGCAGCACAGAATTTCTCAAAAAAAAAAAAGAAAAAGAAAACAAGGTCTGGGCCTCACCCCTCAGAAATTCTTACTTAATTGGTCTGACTGGGCCCAGATTTTTTTTTTAACTTCCCAGGTGGTTCTAACGTGCAGCTAAGATTGAGAATAGTGATCTAAAAACCTGATTAAAGGACTTTGTAACTTCTGAACTGGTGTTAAACTAAGGCAGTGATGCAGAAAGAGGTGTGGGGAGGGGAGGAGACAGGAGAAAAGGTGTTCTCTGTCTAAGGCAGACACATATATTTAAAGAATATACACAGTCAAAAACATGTTACAAGTACTCTAGACCACAGCTACCTCCCCTTGAGGAAATTAAAGTGGTTCCCCTGACCAGGCAGCAAAGGAAAACAAAGTAAGGTCTTATTATTAGCTGTGGCCTTGAGCCTTAAATAAAACTGTGCCAAACATTCTGGTAACTGATTGTAGCAGAAGGAACATCTCTGTCCTTGAATTGCTAGCCATAGTACTATTTTATCCAGTGGTTCCCGATCTTGTTGGAAATACCCTCGGAGCTTTAAGACTTTCCAATGCCTGGATACCCCTCCCAACACACACACACACACACACACACACACACACTGATGTTATAGGTCTGGATTGTGACCAGGACATGGTGATTTTTTTTAATAGTTCTCCAGATGAATCTAATGTGAGCCAAGGTCCAAAGTACTGGTCTAATAGCATTCAAACCACCATGGTCCCTAATGATATACATTGACCAAGTAAATAAACATCTGATGGTAAGATTGTATATTTACATTTTATACAAGCCATTCAACAGTCCCATCAGTAATCAACAAAGAATAAGTTAAAATTTCCCCAAGAGAAAGGAAAAAGTGGGAAAATGGATATTTTTTAGGCCACTAAATGGCAGGCACTGTATATACCTTATCTCTTAGTCCTCACAACACCCCCACAGCGTCCTTGTTGGTATTGCAATTGAACTGAAGCCCAGAGAGGATAGGAAACCAGAGACTCATTGATAATAGGTTACATAACATAGGTTCAAAGCTAAGTCTGTCCTTCCCCAAAGCTCTCATGTGCTTTCCACCACAACATATGACCTGAGCTCCTCCCTCATTAAAGAAGCCCATGTGTTCACTGAACAGGTATTTATTGGGTGTTATGAGACAAGCACTATGCTTGGTCCTGAAGATTTAGAGGCATAAGACAGATGTGGCTCTGGTATTGAAGAGCCTACATCCCTGCAAGAACATGGACAAGTTACTAAGGAGCCAACCTCAGTGGAAGTATTCTGATGGAGGGATGAGTACAGGACATTGTGGGAGCATGTCAGAAAGAAATCTCAGTACGACCTTCTTTAAAGAGACAAACTATTTCATTACAAATATATTTTACCATTTGATGGAAAGAACAAATGTGTCTTGTTGCATTTCTGAGAGCCCCTAAGGAAGATATTTAAGCCTGTCACTAGACTGAGAGAAATAATGTCAACACAAGCAACTCCGTTTGTTCTTAATTGATGGATATGTACCAGTCGATGAGTTTTAACTGGGACGCATGTCACTGTGTTTGGGGGCAGTGGGAACGAGAGATGAGTTTCTTTTCTTTTAGGTACAGCTGGAGTAAGTCATCATGTTCTTCTCATTCTCCATCTACAACATGATGTGTTGTTGATCAGTGCAAAGGTGCTGTAGGCATCATCTTAGCCCATTTTATTTCCTGTGTTCATCTCACGTAAAACAATCCCAAGTGAGGTAGATGAAAATGAAGGGCTTGAGTCTCAGGGCAGGCTGCAAGCCTCTTCTGGATGATTTCCTAAGCAGGTGACTGGCCCCTTCGATAAGTTACTAAGCTTAAAAAGCCTATTTACATGCAGTGGAGCAGAGGTGAGCCATGAGCTTTCCATAGAAAGACACTTTGCCCAAGCCCAGCATATTAAACACTAGAGACACAGGTAGAATGAAAACGAGCTGGAAAAAAAATCCGCGTGGTGGCTGGAAACAGAGAAGAGCATCTACTTATGCAGGTGCATCTTAAATTCAGAAAGTAAACATGAGGGTCAGGGGTCATTCCACTTTGCTGAGCACTGCAGAGGTAAAGATTTTTGTGTTTCCTCTTATTTTTTATTTAAGTCAAGGAGGCGCTCTACCTCATCCTCTTGGTAATCGAAAATAGTAACTAGAGGGAATTGACTGCCAAAAGAACAAGCCATTCTTTTCTGTCTCCCACAGATATTTCAGGAGTTAGGACTTGGAACTATGAAACTGACAGAAAAAATAAACATGAAAAGATACTGAAATTATTACCATGTAACACCAGAAAAAAATTTTCCCACTCTCCCATATTGTCCTTATATAAAACACTATTTTTGCCTCTACAGAAATGAATTTCCTTTAACACGTACGCCCCCGACTGTATCCTGCAGGTGTGTTGGTGGTAGCAGAGATGAATCTCTGATGGTGTGAGTCAGAGCAATGGGGAAATCCCCCAAAGAGGACTTAGTTTTTAGGTGGCCATACACTGAGATTGGTGGGCTTTTTTGGTGTGATCCCCATCTGAACAGTGAATGAGAGTATGCCTTTGGCAGAAGTCTTGAGCCAGGTCATTTTGGCTTTGTTTTGTATCTCTCAATATGATCCAGAGGCTGGCTTGTGAATTTCTGGCTGTTGGCAAATCCCCCAGCAGAGACTGCTGGGTGCTTGTCTGGGGATGGACTTCCAGAAAAACCACCTCTCTCTAACTCCACTTGGTGACAAGGAGCTGACTATCTGGGAAAAGTTATTCCCAGGCAAAGAATCAGTTAATCCAAAAGAAGGGGCATGCTTTGAGCATCCCAAACAAAGCCAGTTATAGCAATCTATCCAATTTCACGGAGGGATATGTAGAGGTTGGGAGGGTGCTGGAAATGGCTATTTCCAAACTCCAGCTTTCGTATGCATATTGCAGGAAATGTGGTCTTTACAGTACTACCTAGTTTTTGTTTACCTTTTTTTTTTTTAAATCAGGAATTGAATTAATCTGTGAGAAAGACATTGATCTGGCAGCCCAGGTACAAGAGCTACTGGAGTTTCTCCATGAGAAGCAGCATGAACTGGAGCTCAACGCGGAGCAGACTCATAAGCGGCTCGAGCAATGCCTTCAACTGCGGCACCTCCAGGCAGAGGTCAAACAGGTGAGCCTGGCCCTTCCACCTTCAGCTTGGGTTCTCCGCTCTGTGGAGCATACAGAGCCACAGATGTAATCAGACCTTAGGAGATAGGTAAGTTAGTGATTGTGTTCTTTCTGAATGCTAAGCTGACACCTATTGGCTCTAACAAATAGATCCAATGTTACAATGGCTCGAACCACAAATATATAATTTCTCCATCATAACAGCCTTAGGGGAGCATTCCAGAGTTTTTCCAAGTTTTTTTCTCTTCCTGATTTTTTTTCTCTTCCTCTCTATACTCAATCCCAGCACACAGTTAATAGGAAATACAAATCTGGTATCAATAAACATATTCAGCCTTTAGAACCAAGTTGATTAATTTGGGGCATCTGTGCCTCGTACAGTGCCTGACACATAGTTGATAGTCAGTAGTAACAGTTGCCATCATTCTCTTCAATGTGTGTGTGGTTCTTATAAGAAAATTTTCTTGCCATATTAAAGTCAATTTTGAAGAAAAAAGTTCTCTTCTATATGAGACATTATATTAGCCATTTCTCTAGGCATACCCAGATCTCTAGAAATCTCTAGAGACATACAGTGTCCAGTGGCACATTTTAAAAATACTATGTATTTTTATTGTGAACAGAATAAGTGGGAATTATTAGCATGATGAATGGGGACTTCCTATTTAGACAAAGTGGAATTGAAGATACAAATAAAATTATAGTTTTATTGAGTGCTGTGTGCCTTTTACATCTATCTCTTGATCGATCCTCACTACCATTCTCTGAAGCGCGTTATTCCCATTTTACAGATGAGGCAACTGAAACTTAGATAGGTCACCAGACAATGCCGTTACTGAGAAAAGAACACACCATCCTTCTCCACAGGTCCAGGAAGGCTTCCCCACAGGGCAGACTTCAGTGTTTGCCCCTTCTGCTCCACATGCTCCCAGCAAACATATTCCCCTGCTTCTTCTAGGCAGAGCCCCACCCAGAATATCCTAAGCAGAGACACATCTTCCTCTTTTAAACATTTTTTTTTTTTTTTGTATAGTGACTGCTAGAACATTTAGATTTAAGTCTATTAATTTAGCCCATGGAACAAAAACATCATGTTTGATTTAATTACTGCTTGGTCCCTTATAGTCAAGGTACTCCTTGCTAATGCCTATGTCTTAGTTATTATATTGTTATTTATTATAATGGGCAAAAGTATCTTCTCTCATGAGCCTACGTACTCTGTGCTCAAGATCCACCTTCAGTGCAGGTGAAATCACTGAGCCTCAAGCAAGGCGAGATCACAGTGCTGTCATCTAGGTTGTTTTCTGTTTAGTTACACTGGGGTCACACTTGAATCTCTGGAGAGAAATGTTATTCATGGGACATGGTGGAAATCCTAGCAGGCCCAGAGCAGTGATGAGTATACAAATTCTGAAACTCTTGGCAGTAATGTTGGTACTTTCTTTTCATGTGAGAAATACTTTCCATTTGTGATCTCATTTTACAAGAACAGGCTATGGGGAATAGTGGTGTGTGTTTACTTTACAAATGAGGAAACTGAGGTATCGTTAAGATTAGTGCTCCCAGGGCCTCTTGACTAACTCAAGTTAAACCTTGAGCCTAGGCCTCCTAAAGCCAAAATCATACAATTTGCCTCCGCTGGGCCCCACTCCTGTCCTGGGGTTCCAGGACAAATAGAACCCCTCCAGCAGATTGCAGTCTGGAATTTGCTCGGCCTCCGCAACATCACATCTGAGAAGACAGGCAGGCATGGCTTGTACCTGGCAGAGAGGGTGGCACCTGATCAGTCAGTGGGCCCAGCAGGTTATGGGAGTTTGCCTCTGCTATTCATACTTGGTTGTTTTGTCAGTAGAAGGTGGGAAGAATGAACATCCGAACAAAACAGATAACGAGAAAGTTATTCCTATTTAATTCTGAAATGCAATACATACTTTTGCTTTTGTTCCTGGTTTTGCATTTTATTTTTTGCTCCAACATTAACAGTAAAACCAACTCCCCAGTTATGTTTTTCTTGACTGATAGGAAAATGGAATGAATTTTCATCCTCCAAGTCTACATTCTGTGTAGGATGAGGAGCTGGTATGATGATAAGTAATTTGTCAAATGGGGAATTAGATCATCTATCTATGAATCATCCAGGCTTGACTAATATCTGTATACATTTCCATTCAGTATTTTATGAGTTGAAGGACAAAAGAAGAATTCTTCTGTGGGGGTGAGAAAATTCCTTTTCCCCAACGTGGCGAGAATGACACACAGTGGGATCATAGTTCAGAATGGTGCAGGATTGCTTGAGTCAGACTTTAGGAAACCTGTGAAGGCCTTTGAGAAAGACATGGGCCCTTGGAGGCACCAAAGGACCGCTGCTCAGTTTAGCCACCACGCCTCATTAGACAGACTTGCTTTCCTTGTCAGTATAAGGCTCTTTCTTTAGGGAGTTGTCTGATCCAGTTTCAGAGAAGGCAGTTGTGTTTGATGGAAGTTGGTGGAGCAGGAATTATTGACTTGGAAGCTGTTGACACTTGGAAAGAGGGAGTTAATTTAGATGTCAGTATTGATCGATGGGCTAAATTTAGACACTAGCTTGGGAGTAGTATCTCTTTTGAATATACTCTCAAAAAAGGGAAGAAAGAAAAAGGACACCTTAATTGAAATGCCATTAATGGGGACAGAAAAGGAGAGGACAATGTATTATTACACCACTGTGTCGTTAAGAGTTCTCATAGATTAAAGGTTTAGATTTGGCCATCATAACCTTAAGTGTTGTTATACCACAATTATATGAAACTGAAGCTTTGAGGAGTGATGATGCCACAGACATTAGACTGAAAATTATTTTCGGAATGGTGAAGGGTAAAAGAAGTACAGATTTGTAGTTGATAGATGGTCACAGGGATGGGGAACACAGCATAGGGAATGCAGTTAGCATTAATGTAATGGCTAGGTAGAGAGCCAGAGGAGAGAAGGAACAATCAGGGGAATTGTTTTATAAACTATATCAATGTCTAACCAATGTACTGTATACTTGAAACTCATAATAAAATTTTAAAGAAATATTTTCAAGTATTTAAGACAAAAGAAATTGATTAATGCAACTGATTTTCTTTCTAAGAGATTACTTTATATCTAAGGTAAATGGCCCAAATCCCTCCAGAAAAAATATCGCGTCTTAAAGGGAAACCACTTCCCTGATTACAGCCCATGGTCCAGGGCCCTAGACCACCCAGATGCCCCTTTTCTTCTAGAAATATAGTTCAGATTATTCTCCAGACCCCATAGAATGCTCTGTTTACTTTCCAGGAAAATCGCTACTCTGGTAAGGATGACTTCACATTTATTAGATAATTTAGGAAGATTTGAAAAACCTACTTAATGGGCATAAACTAAATGAATTTCTATATGTGTTTAGTTACTAAATGCAGAGCAGTGCATTTAGCAGAAAATAGGCCAAAATGGATTTGTAAGATATTGGGGCTCTGAACTATGGGGAAAGAAATCATACTTGTCCACTAAAGACATTGACTTAAATTACCCTCATGGACCAACTCCTGGCCAAAATTTGCATATGATCAAGATGGACATTCAAGACAAAGGAAAACATATTATCCTGTCCTCATATTCCCTTTGAGAACACTGTGTTCAGTTGGGTTCACTATACATAAAAGTGAGAGAGGAGTAGAGTAGATCCAGAAGCGAGGCAACCCCAGGGACAAGTTCTACCACCCATTTGTTTCAAAATGGAGATGACGAAGAAGACACAAGGTCACAGTCTATAAAATCCTAAAGGATGAACACATATGATCTCTTAAATCATGAACTTTTTAAACTAGAAAACACTGGAAGCATGACAGGCTCCCAGTTACCATCTGAGCAGCTAATGATTTTTCCTGTGGCTGGAGTTTCAGAAATGTGCCTTGTGATAAGCCATCTGAAACAGCAGGCCTTAGAGTCAGTGGCCTTGAGTGTAACCTCATAGCTTTATTGTTGGTATGACCTAGAGAACACAGCCATATACAAGCAGCTTCCCCAGCCTATGTGGTGACAGGGCCCAGCTTGCCCAGCTGAGAGGGCATCGTCATCTGTGGACATCCACATCCAGTTAACGGCATACAGTCTTCTCCTAACTCGGGATTGTCTGAGCTTCCTTGGCCTGTGGAAGCAGTTGATTTTCATTGCCCATTCCCCCTCTCAGCTCTGACTGAGCTGAATCCATGGTTGCCTCCCCAAGCAGCATTACCCTTCTCGTCCCTCATTTCTACAAAGCTGTTTCTCTGGTATCCCTTGGTTGTAGGGGGCAGTCTCTGAATTTTGAAAGAAGTATGGAATTTTAGGGCTCAAAGTGACCTTCACAGGTCATCTAAACTGTTGCCTAAATGATTGATCAACATAAAATGTTTATTTTTCAAATTACATTTTATGGTTTGCAAAATACTTTTACATTAATTATTTCATTTCATCTTTACCCTGCGACTTCAGCAAGCAAAGGGTTGGCGTTTTATAGAAGAGGTCACAGCCTGAGGGAGATTAAATGATGTTACCAAAGTCACAGCTCAAGATTAGTAGCAGCAGCACTTGCTCATTTTTAGTACGATATTTCTTCTACTACCTTGCACTCATTAGGATGCTCCCAGAAGAATAAAAATAACCAATTGTATGAACCAGGAAGATAAAGGACTACCATAATAGAAAATTATACCAACAAAAGTTGTCATTAATCAGAGTGTAAAGAATGATAGTAACAAAACAGCTACAGTTTCTACATCACATCAGCCAATAAGTTCTACAAATACTGGGTTGAAAATTAATATTCCTAAACTTTTTCCTCTTCTCAAATAAAGAATCATAGCAATACCTAACTTTGCTCCAAAACTAAAAATCGCCACACCACCATCATCTGGCTTTACATATTACAGTATGTTGCGCCAACCCTGATACAGAAAGTTAAGTACTGTTATCCTGTCTTTACAGATGAGGAAACTGTAGCTTAGAGGGGTTAAGTGATTTTACCAGGTGGCAACAAAGCCAGGTGTTCTAACTTTAGATTTTGTGCTCTTTCTACATAATCTTGGTGCTGCTTCTAGGACTTGACTCAGGGATCAGCCCCACCCCTGAACCTAAGCCATATGTATAAACTACCAGGTACTTTTTATCTTCCTAAATCAAATATCTCACTTTGAAGTCCAGGAATGCTTTTATGAACAGCTTTGGGAAATAAAAATAAACAAGGATGTCCAGGATATGGCATGGTTTAGTGAAAGGTGTAGAGACTGAAGTCTATATTTGTAAATGGAAAAGCTGGTAATGGGGATCCCACAATTATAGCTATAACTGATATTGCAGTTGGGTAAAACTAGAGAGGAAATATTCCAGCAAGACTCAGGAGGCCCAGAGGGAGTCACATTGCCCCTCAAGCATGGATTTGTGTGGTATATGGAGAAATGTTTCTCTTACGCCCTCAAATGAATCTTGAACCAAGAAAAATGCAACGGATCATGGCAGAAGGACTTACATAGTTCAAAAATATACATTATGAGCTCCATTTTGCAAAGAGATGAAGCATTTGGCCATGA
This sequence comes from Pteropus medius, assembly GCF_902729225.1. Lineage (NCBI taxonomy): Eukaryota > Metazoa > Chordata > Mammalia > Chiroptera > Pteropodidae > Pteropus > Pteropus medius. The sequence goes on from NW_024351543.1 coordinate 8,826,874, forward strand.
AATCCAGGTACCCAAAGTTACAGGCAGCTTCTGGAAATCATTAGCATCTCTAGCCAGCCAGCCACAGTACATCAGTGTCATCAGAGATTTCACACGTACACTCTGAGTAGTTATTTGCTGCAACTAATTGCTATACAGATTGGTATCTCATCTGCAATCTGCCAGAATAGCCATAAATTAACATCTCAATCCAAATAGCCCAGCTTCAGCGGGATTTCTGCCCTAGTGTTATCCATGCACGATGTGATATCAATCATTTCCTGCCCTAGGAGGAAATTTGCGGGATGCCTATGAGAGTTATGGAATAGGAGACCAGGCTTAGTTTTTTTCTAATTGTTTAACATGAAGAAGTTGAGAGGAGAAGAAAAACAAAACAAAAAAATCTGAAACAGATTGTGACGACTGTTTTATCTCAAGGCAACAGATGTATGGTATTTACTGATCTTGAAATTTCAGAAGAATTTTTATTTTTTCTTCAAGAAAACTTTCCAGTTCCTTAATCAAGATTTTACTTGGGCATTCTCTGGTGACTTGACACAGGGTAGATTTTTAAAGCCCAGTTCTTCTGGTTTGATTATTTGCGCTTGATTCTATTAGCTGGATAATTGCTACATCTCCATTTACCGAGGACTGTCTAGACAGTGTCAGCTGTTTCTCCTTCAATTCTAATATCCCCAAGCTGAATTTTCTTTCCCCCAGTACTAATTAAGGTCACCTAGAAATTTTACTCAGCTTAGTCATAGCCTCTAAATAATTTAAATCGGTTATAACTTACTCTCCTTTTTTCTAATGATCCAGCGTGTAGATAATTCATGCTTTTTTTGTTTTCTTTCTCCTTCCTCCTTCGTTTGGGTTTTTCACCTACCAAAACTCAAACCTGTCTATTCTTGGCTATTTTGCAAGGCATAGAAGGTTGGAGCCATTGCTCTGGTGTGACTTGGGTGTTTACCATAGATAATCACTCACTCTTTCAAAAACATTACTGCGTACCTATCATATATGAGATACTGTGCTAGGTGCTGTGTGAGTTGAAAATATAACTAATATTATACCCTGCTCCTCTATAACTTTATGTTCTAGGGGACAATGAAACATAAGTCAAAATAACTGAACAAGGCAGTTATGGTGAATGCCACACAGGTGGTACCTACCAAATGGTATGGTTGTACCAGTTTTTCTAAATGGGAATGATTAGATGTGGAAGATTTCAGGAAGATATTGATATTTGAACTGGGCTTTAAAAAAAGAAAAGGATACCAACAGAAGGAAAGTATTTATTTATACCATTATGTGTTCCAGAAGGAACTTGAGAAATGGACATGCAATGCAATCAGATAATGTAATATTTAAATTAAGTGGATGAGGAAATTGGAACAGAGGAATGATAAGAGTAGGAATGAATATATGAAGCTGGGAATGAGGTTGTTCCTTTAAAAAAGTACCTTAAAAGGTGCCAGGTAAGATTAGGGAGATGACTATTTTAATTATCCAGACCCATCCTGTCCTCTCTCCAACTGTGGGTAGAAGATAGGGAGCTCTCTGACGGAAGGACTCATCAGAGAAGGCAACAGCTCTGGGGAAGCAGTAAAGGCCATTCACCTCTGTTCTTGTTCTGACTCTCTAGGTCCTGGGATGGATCCGCAATGGGGAGTCGATGCTCAATGCCAGCCTGGTCAATGCCAGCTCTTTGTCTGAAGCAGAGCAGCTGCAGCGGGAGCATGAGCAGTTCCAACTGGCCATCGAGGTAACACCCAAATCTGGCTACCTTCTCTTCCTCCTTTCCCCTTTCTGCTCTGTGCTTCAGGCAGGATGATTCCTCAAGATGTAGGTGTTCCTTTATGTAATGAAGCCCTTACTCTTTGTAGTGAAATGGCCCAGGTAGCCTTTCTACTACCCAGGAATTGCAAATTCAGGATCCATCACCCCAAGAAGGCCTGGTATTAGAAGACAAGTATTCACACTACGAATGTGGATTTGCTTCTTATTCATTGCTACCTTTAACCTTCAAGGCCCTTGGTCCATTGATTTTTTTGGACATTATAGACTATGCACCATGTGAGCGATGTAAAGAATTATTCACATAAAGATCAAACAATTAAGGATAAACAAGTGCAAAGGCCATTAGTAAATTAGGATTCCATTTTTAAACATTTGGTTTACATGTAACATTTAGATTCCATTGCCAGATTCTGCCTTTTAATAAGAACAATAATCACAGGAGCAGATTGCACTAGATAGGTTGTTTCACTGAAAGTATTTGTTCCATTATGCAGATGGAAGTCATGTTTAAAGAAAAAATTGAGACCAGAAGTTCACCAACTAAGATTGTTTTAAAGGCTGTTTTAAAATAAAACTCCACTTATGATCACCTAATATAAATTTTACCTTGCTTTAAATAATACACTTAATTATCCTTTCTAGTAGAACATTCTCCTTCCCAAAGAGATTTGAGCTGATTGCTTTAAGATGGTGTGGGGAAAAGAGTACGAAATGGGACATGGAAACAATATTAAAACTAAAATAAGTTCAATACCAGTGGGAAAAGAGATAAAGAGTGAAAACTTCAAAGACATTTATTACTATGGTTCAGTACAAAACTCAGCCCACTTCTGAGTGTGTAAGATATGCAAAGGCGTTATCCTCTTCTAAAAAAGTGATTGTTAATGAGAATTTTGCACAACAATGACAAAATTTTAATTGCCTGTGCCAATAAGTATATCTTTAATAAAGTAAACCAACTGATTGCTAGCCATTTTTAAGCTAGTATTGATTGATTTCAACCATTTAATTTTCCAGAAGCCATCTTGTATGTGTAAACATAGCATAAATGTGAATGACATGTTTCTGTAAGATGCCCGATATCTTCTTAGGAAGCATTGCTAGTGCTAGAGTACGGTCTGGGATTTAAGATTTAAAAATAAATTATATATTGCACACACATGTGGGCAAATCATTTTCTCAGGAAGAACTAACTGGAGGAAGGCAGTTTTATTATCATCAGCTGTCTCCGTTGACTTTTACCAGCATGCCAAAATATAAGTGTTAGGATCCATTTACTGTAAAGGAAAAATCAGGATCGGGATTGCATTCAGGAGGCAGGCACACAGAGAGGCGGCAATGAAGAGAATGAAGGATGGACAGTCAGACTAGAGGCATGGCATAAAGCTGTGAGGGATGCCAGGCACTTGGTCAAACCTCCTTATTTATCTTGAATATGAAGGTTTACCTGCCTGTCAGGTAATTAAATTTTCAGTCCCTTAATCAGATGTTGAGCAAGTAAAACCAAGTTTCATGGCACACTTGAGTGAGCTAGTGGAAAATAGTGGGTAAATGCACTAACCAGTGCTATCGAAATGACAAAATTCCACCTGACTTGCATATGCAGCATGTATTAATTTGTATTAGAGGTTGTTGCATCCTTACAGAATAGAAGCTTGCTCAGCATAGATGTCTCTTAAGTAAATGGGTGCAAGTTGATTAAATTTTCTTGAAACTGATGTTGAGATAGAGGTCTCTGTAAAGTTTCTATCTATGGTTTCATGAGGATATGGCGGAGCAGATAGGATTTCTGGATGATCTCGGGGATGCGAGGCAGGTGAGGTCTGCAGCATGGCTGGAATAATGAAGAGAACAGAACCAGAATTTCAACATATATTCCTTGTTCACGTGACCTGGTGCTTTTCTCTAAATATATTAGTTTAACCAGGTTCTGCAACGTGGGGAAAACATGCCAAGGAGGATTTCAGCAATTTGAAAGTGGATCTAACTAGTCTAGTTTGGCTTAACCCATTTTGATGGTGTTACTGGAGGCCTTCAGAGTGATTGCTAATGTGGAACATAATTTGAATTCTCAGGCCCTAAGAAAGAATCCTGGGTTCTGGAAGGGAAAATAAAATAGCTATAGGTAAGGTGATCATATAATTTATTGTTAAAACTGAGACACTTTTAAGAGTGGAGGAGGGAATTATTAATAACTAAGCCAGAAAACCAGGCCTATATTAGAACTGTCATGGGCAGACTCACCTTAGCTTGGTTGGCCTCATTAGTTTGAAGGTTTTGATTTCCATGAAGCTCAGAATTTTTACCTGAAGTAGCCTTGGTTTCAGGAAAAGTCCCCAGAGCCATTCATAATGAAGAGTAGTATACAGCACCTAGAAGCATAGCTTTATCAACATGCCCAGGTTATTATTTGTTTGTATCCAAGATGTTGTGGCTAATGTGTCTTCAAGGACTGTGACCATCACAGAGACAAGCTCGATTTTAAATTCCATTTTTATTTGAAATATTCTTATATATTTTAAGCATTATAGCAGAAATAGTTAAGTAATAGTTATCCAGTAGTTAAAACTGGATAATAAATTCAATTGATTTGGTTCATTTTTCTTCCATGTACTGCTACTAAACATCAATGTTGTTGATAATCCATGTCTTAAAGACATAGCACTTAATAGGGTTAGATAGTACAGAGTAGAAATAAATGCAAACTAATGACTCAAACCTTAGCGAAGCAAAGATTACGTCATCTGTCACATGCATAAGAGTTTATCATTTTGGAAATTAAAGGAGAAAGGGGTTCCTGGGACTATTAGATGATAATGAGTTTTAGAATAAAGAAGAGGATTTGTTACATAGTATAAATTATAGGAAAATTAAAGTTACTTTTCCACTCTCAGAGAAAAAAGACGTAATAATAGATGTATGATGACAATTATATGCTGGTTTCATATATCGAGGAGAGGCCAGATAATTACCATAATCACTAAATGTTAATTTGGTGAACCCTTCCTTTATATGAGAAAATGTAGGTACCGTTCTAATTGCTAGAGATCATATGATGTGATGTGACATAGAAGAAAGGACATAGGTTTGGGGAATAGGTCAAACCTGAATCTTATTCCTTGTTTATATGCTTTTTAATGAGCCTGAGTCTTCATTTCTTAACCTGTGAAGTGGGAATAGTAATAGTCACCTTGTAGTAGTGTCATGAGAACTAGAAAAAATATGCATAAGCACAGTGCCTACCAGAGTGTACACTTGATTAAACGACAGCAATTCAAGTGCTTTTAAAAATAGCCTTTGCCATGAGAGTTTCTTGCCTTGAGAGTTTCACTAAGTATAGAGAACCAGCGAAGCGTTAGATGAGTGATGTCGTTCAGAAGGGAATAGTTTTTAGTGAGTCTCAAGCTGTCTGAAAAGGCCTCTTTCAAGGAGGTTGGACTTGAGCTGAGCTTCAAAGGGAGACTGGGGCATAGATGGGGAGAGGCTAAGATGTGTTCATTAAAGGCAGGAAGAATGAAGAAAGCACATGGTGTGTTTTCAGAGGATTTTGTAAGGGAGTAGTACATGATAACAGCATGGAAGTAGTTGGGACCTCATGGAGAGAAGCATCTGATGACATCCTCTAAAGTTTAGGCTTCATTTCATAACAATGAGGGAACTCCTGAAGGCTTTTGAATTGAGAAAAGAAGTTTGTAGCATAAAATTAGAGTTTTCGAGCTGCAAAGGATGTGTGAAGTCACTTAATCCAAGCAGTTCCTATTACAGAGAATTTATTTGTCAGAAATGTAAGGGATGGGTTGGATGGATTAAAAATGGAAGGCTAGAGCCTAGCTAGGTGACCACCACAGCAGCCTGGGTATGAAGAGGCGAGTGCTAAACAGCAGGCAAGGATGATGATGAGATTGTAGTTAGGTGGCAGTGAGAAGGGACCATCAAGAGAATGGCAGAATGCCACGGGAAGACTTTTAGATGGGAGAGGAGTTTAGTTGTAGATGTGAAACTGGAAGAAATGTCTGGGAGGAAGGTGGAGGCTCTGATAGGGCAGTAAAGCCATTTGCATTCATTGGTGAGGGTCCCAATGTCGAGGAAAATCTCTCACTCTTCTACTATTAGATGCATCTTTGTAAGTGACTAACATGGGCAGACAGATCAACCATATTGGTGCTGCTGACCTAGGTGACAGGTGTGGCAGGCGGCTCACCCTCAGATCCAAAGACAACTGAAGATGAGGGTCAGGTGTCAGATGAGAGATGTAGACTGGGGAGTTATTTACAAAGAGGAAATAATAGAAGCCGGGAGAACAGATGAGAGCTCTGCAGAAGCCAGCAAAAACCAAGGATGGACCGTGGGGTACCTCTGCATTTAGGAGACAGAAGAAGAAAATGGTGCAAACAAATAAAACAAAGAATGAAACCGGAGATTTACAGTGGATCATTTCTGCCCATTACTTTTTCTAGCTGCTTTCAGCAATGAGGAACCCAAGTGCCGATGTGGTCATCAGGATTGCAGGCTGACTCAGTGACAAAGCAAGGGAATAAAAGAGTCTAGGTTGCTAGAGGAGGTCGTGCTAACATAACTAACACTGAGTACAGATTCAGGAGACAGGGAAGCCAGGAAGTGACTGACAGACTGGGAAGAATAAATAGGACTGTGGGGACTGCCATCTGGGATGAGGGTGAGCGGGGAGGTAGAGGTGAAAAGGAGGGAGGCTGTATTCACACTCACAGTGCAGACTGGATTTGCTCTTGGTGACTGTCCTGGTGCTGCTGCCCAAGAAGAAGGGCAGAATTAATTCTGGAATAAGTTACTGGGCTTCTAGCTGCTCACTTTCACTGCCAGCAAGCTATACTTTCCTAAAAAGGCAAAGGCCAAATTAGTACTGTGCCACTGGGTTGAAATGATCCCAGCAGTTGAGGCTGGGATAACATTACCTCTTTGAAGTCATATGGTTTATCCACATCAGTATTTTATTTTAATGAATTTTAATCTTAGTAGGCTCTCTCCCTGCCACCCAGTCCTCCAGCCTGGTCTCCCCACCTCTACAGTTAATATAAACTCATAGAATCCAAGCCACCACATTTAGCCTGAATAAGAAAATAAACGTTCACATCTATATAAGTTACATATATATAATTCTAAAGGCAAACACAAATGATGTGGAATTATGTGTTGAGCTGAATTGTCTACTGCTGTTTTCTTGGTGAAATCACTAAGGGACGGTGTGAGATGCTTCTCTTTTGCTTTATTAACCTGACAAATTTATTCCTTCTCCTAGAATCCTTTTCGGTTGATTATTAATGTTTAAAACGATTATATTATTGGCTCAGATTTGTGTTAACATGATTTTTTTTGTGGTATGTTTATTTGATCTGCAAAATGGGACTGCAGCAATAACCTCCTTTGAAAACACATGATGATGAACAATTTTATGACTAGATTTGAAAAGGAAATTTAACTAATGTATGAACCAATCAGGGAGCAGGTTTATACACAACTGTTGTTCCTCTGCCACAGAAACTGAAATGTCTTTAAAACCCAGAGTGATACAAGTAGAAGAGAAAGGAGTGTGGACAGAAGTTAGAGACCTGAGTGATTAGTTAATGAAAATGTATGATATTCTTTTTAAAAATATGCTTTAAAAACAATGATGTATTTAGTCATCATGACAAAATGTTTGAATCAGTCATTTAAAGCTCTTTAACTTTTCTGCATCTTTCCACTCACGCCTCACTCCACCCCCTCCCATACCACGCCTGGGTCGTTCCCATGGACCTCTCTCTCCTCCCCTTGTGCCCAGTCCCTCTTTCATGCCACTTCCTTGCAGAAGACGCACCAGAGCGCCCTGCAGGTACAGCAGAAAGCTGAGGCTCTGCTCCAGGCTGGCCACTACGATGCAGACGCCATCCGGGAGTGTGCTGAGAAGGTGGCTCTCCACTGGCAGCAGCTCATGCTGAAGATGGAAGACCGGCTAAAACTGGTCAACGCCTCTGTGGCCTTTTACAAAACCTCTGAACAGGTGAGGCAAGGGGCTATTGGATGTCTAGGGATGAGATCGATGGAGGATTATTTTCTGCATCATACTGCAAGATCTGCAGTATCTACCATAGAAGCCAGTCCTCTTGGAACTAACCTGAGTAGAAGAATGATTTGTGGAAACAACACAGTTGGCTTCCTTATAATACTTTCCGTTACAGAAGTGGATCATGTGATTTGTTTCTTATAAATTTCTCAAACTCATTGGATCTAGTTGTTGAATTAGAAATTGGGTGGTTTGGAGTGGTATCAGTCAGCTGTTGCCACAAAATACTGTATAATAAATCACCCCAAAACTCTCTGGTATAAAAACAATAAGCTTTTAAATTGTTTTTGTTTTAGTACCTCAAGTTCAGCTGGTCTTGGCTGAGCTTGATTCACCTGGCTCGAAGCTGCAGATTGGGTCTAGTTCTATTTCCATGTCTCTCATCCTCTTTGACCAGCAGCTACTTGAGGCACATTTATGGTGAAAGGCAAGTGTGCAAGAGCCCAAAATCTACTGTGCAAATACATTTCAAGTTTCTGCTTGTGTCACATGCTCTAACATCCTTTTGGCCAAAACAAGACATATGATCAAACCAATATCAATGAAGCAGGGAAGTATATGCCTCCTATGGAGATTGGGAGAGGAGAGTGACAATTTGCTGAACAAAAATCTAATCCACCACAATCAGGCACTAAGCATTGCTGGAAAAACATATAGCTCTCTTATTCATGCGGCCCTCAGTCTAATGGAGGAAACACAGCCCTCTCTGTCAGTGGAGAACCGTGAGCCTAACTAATAAGACAGTACAGCTGTGGGAGAAAAGGCAGGAATTATTCAGCAGGACCATAAACATGCAGACCCATTACTGTTACATCTGTACTGCAATATGCACAAGGGCTAAGAGGATTTTTAAATGATTTGGGTGCTGTTAAGGACTTCTTTTCATGAAGTGGAGGTTTAAAACAGGAGTTATGTTATTCAATGTAAAATACTTTCCTCATTCCAATTGCTCCCTAGTAAAAATGGATCAGAGAACCATTCTCTTCTGGGTGACTTATAGGGACCATGGGAAAGTGTCTAGGAGCAAATATAACGTGTTTGTCAAAGGGTGCTGCAGCCAGTTTGCAGTCTCTACACCTTCTCTCAGTTCTTTCTTCTGTTGTTTCAGAGATATGATGCCTTCAATGGCCATGGAAATGGGAGCAGCAGATTAAGATGATAAAGAACTTTCCCGTTGATCTATAAATTCAACACAATCTCAATCAAATCCCAGCAAGCTTTTTGAAATGATAATTGATATGCTGATTCTAAGATTTACATGGAAATGCAAAAGAACCTAGAGTAGCCAAAACAATCTTGAAAAAAGAGCAAAGTTGAAGGAATTACACCAGCTGATTCTGAGACTTACTCTAAAGCTGCAGTGATCAAGACAGAATGGTATTGGTGTGAGAAAAGACACAATGGAGCAGAACAGAGGTTCCAGAAGTAGACCCACATATATACAGTCAGTTCATTTTTGACAAAGCAATTTAATAAGTAAAGTCTTTTAAACAAGTGATGCTGGACAGCTAAATATTCATATAAAAATGAGGATTAATCCCTGTCTACTATCATACACAAATTTTAATTTGAGATGGATCAAGATGTTAAAAGGGACAGAGCACTAGATTAAGAGTCAGGAAATTTGACCCTGAAATGATCTTGCCAAATGTCACTTTATCTCTTTAGATTTCCGTTTCTCCACATATTAAATTAAAAGATTTATGCTTGATAATCTCTTCAGCTTCCAAATTGATTGATTTTAAGTTCAATACTCTCATGGGACAAGTGTCGAGTACTTTTTTTCCTAAAATATTTGAATGTCTATAATTTCTCTTTAGATGTGAGCCTCCTAAATGCTTTCATGCCTTGCATAAGGAGAGATGGGGGGTGCTAGAGAAGTCAGCTGGAGTTCAGCGACAGGCCTCTCATGACATGAAAAGCATGTTGGCTCAGAAAGTGTTCTGCCTGGGACTTCTTTCAGCTCAGTTCATAACTCAATAAATATCCTATCCAACATCATACTCTTCATCAAGAGGGATGACTAACTCAGAGGAGGCCAAGGATACTTATAGCTGCTCTCCCCATAGCTAAGCAAGTAATCAGAGCCTATCGAAGGCAAGTGTTGGAATATAAGTGTCTATTGCCTGCATCCTCCCCTAGGCGCTGGCGCTAGGCTGCCCTGGGTCTCCTACTGTTACACTCAACCTAACTTTCCCTCCAAGCCCCATTCAAAAATGCTTTTGTTCTCATGAGTTCATTTATAAGGTCACTTAGAGCATGTCCTCTCAGCATTTTTTGAACTGAAAAGCTTCTTAACTCTCTTTTAGGGATAACTTTGTTATCCCTCTGAAGGAAATGTACATTTTGTAATCGAAGGCCTGGAGATGTCATTGCCTTATGGTAATACCTTGAGACATTTTTGCTGGGATGTTATTCCCCAAGGAGGGGAAATATAACATTCTTTTATGGCCCATAAGTCACACAACATAGGCAATGTTCTCCTTTACCTCTGTTTGAGGCTACTTCCTATAGGGCAAGTACAGATGGTTGGGCAACCCTAGCATCTTCCTCAAACCTCATTTATCTATACTACCTAATTCACAGGTATATATTATAAGATACAATATGTAATATATTAAAAACACTTTAAAACCCCCAAATTACCAGTCTGTCTCTTTCACTCTACATACTATCCCTAGGTAATTTCATCGGTCCCATAGCTTCAGACATCAACTGTCAGAAGATGATTCCAAAATTGATATCTCAATCATAATCTGTCTCCCAGACTCCAGATGCTGGATTCTCACTGCCTCCTGGACTTCTCTTACATGTCCCAGGAGTACTGCATACTCTAGACATACAAACTGAACTTAGAATAAAAAATTGTGCACCTGTGCAGGGTTCTCTCGGCTGAAGGTCCTCATAAAATACTACCCAACCAACTAATCTACTGAGTCTTTTCCTCTGCGATTCATTAGGTCTGTAGTGTCTTGGAGAGCTTAGAGCAAGAATACCGGAGAGATGAGGACTGGTGTGGTGGACGAGATAAGCTGGGACCAGCAGCAGAGATTGACCACGTCATTCCACTCATCAGTAAACATTTGGAACAAAAGGAGGCCTTTCTTAAGGTCAGAGCACATTATTCTTTCTGCCTTCTTCTCTCTCCTCCTCCTCTTTCTTTTTCTCTGCTACCTGCCCCTCCTCTGTCAAGCGCACTGCATCATATGGGCTTTCCATCCCCCTGTTTTTTCTAACTTCTTACTTGAAAGGAGGCATTTGTAGGAAGATATTGAGTACTTAATTTGAAAGGTTGCAAGCTCATGCTTCAAATGTTATTTCTTTCTCTCAGCACTTTCTGTATGCTTATGCAATTAGGGTAACCATTACTATTGGTGCCATGTTCAAATATCCTGAAATCCCATTGAAGTTAATTGAGAAAAATACTTTCATTTAGTTATGTTTGGTTTATACAAATATTTTTAATTGAAATACATAACTCTAGATATAAAACAATATTTAAAAAAAACTTTTGTAAATAGATAATGTAAAATTTAGGGTAAGAATTAAAGAAATGAATTTAGATACCTTATTTATTTACTTATCAGGCTAACAATTATCGATTACCAATAACTGTAACACTGTTCATTCTACTGTATGGAGAGAGAAATACCTTATTTTGTTTATTTTAAATTAAATTTATTGGGGTGACACTGGCTAATATATAGGTTTACAATTGAAGTATACAATTCAATAACATATCATTTGTGTATTGCACTGTGTGTTCACCATCCAAAGTCAAATCTCCTGCCATCGCCATATATCTGTCCCCCTCTATGCTTTTCTACTTCCTCCCACCCCTCTTACTGTTGTCTATGTCTGTGAGTTTTTGTTTGTTTGTCTTGTTCATTCGGTGCTTTCAGTTTTATATCCCACATACGAGTGAGATCATATGATTCTTGACTGTTTCTTTCTTTTTTCATTTAGCATGACATTTTCGAGATCCGTCCATGTTGTCACAAATGGCAGTATTTTGTCTTTTCTTATAGCTGAGTAATATTCCATTGTATATATGTACCTCCTCTTCTTTATCCAATCATCTGTCAAAGGGCACTTCAGTTGTTTTCATGTCTTCACCACCGTGAATAATGCTGCAATGAACATAGAGCCCTAACTTCCCAGGGAGGAAGCACAGGCTTGCTCTGCACAGGCTTTCAGCTATTGTGGGAAGTCCTCCAAACCTTTCCCGCATCTTTTGATCTTCTGTTTGACAGAGTCTTCTGTCTTAAAACTTTTCTAAAGTTTTACTCTCAAATTCTTTCCTCTCAGGTTTCTGAAAGTACAAAAGAGAATTTTGTTACCACTGATTTTCCACAATTCTACAATTAACTGCCTTTCTTTTATTAGGGATATTCTCTACTTGACCACCTCTTTGAATTTTATTTTATCTTTATTCTATTTTTAAGATGGCCTCCCCCTGCCCTCCTTCCATCTGTCTGGTGTCCGCACCTGCATTCAATCAGAACCCTTAGTAATTGGCTCTTACTGATGAGATTTAATAGAAATTCTTCTATACAGAGCTTAAGATGATTTTAAAAGTCTACTCTGTTATAAAACAAAATTTCAAACAAAACAGCTTAAGTGGAGCATGTCAAAGATTTTAAAAAGAGATATATAGGTATTTCTTCATAAAATTAAATGTTTATTTTGAAGCAGGAAAAGAGAAATGTTCTGGTCTGATGTTTTCCTTGTGTGCCTAAAACCATAGTTGAGAAACTCCCTATTGTGCAAACTATATGCCCAATGGATGGGGCCTAGAGCTCTCCATTTGTGTGCATCAATTGATCTATTTTGCATTTTTTAGCTTTGGACCACCATCCGGCTGTTAAATTCATGGGCCTCTGGATGGACCCACCGGCAGTCTTTTACCAGACCTCTCAGAAGCCATTGTTACTAATACGACATTTTTTTTTTTTTTACTATATAATTTGTAGAATCAGAAGCTAAGTATAAAAAGGTTTTAAAATTTAGCAATTTTGTCCAAAGGTAATTTAATTCTGAAAACTATGGATTAAAAATTAGTGGACTACTTTACTTCTACAATCGGGGGGGAAAAAATGCTTTTGAAAGAAATTCAGAACATCTGTGGTCTTGAGAGAAACTAGTAAAACCATTGGTAGACCCAAATTCTAGCCCCAACTTGCTTCATGACTCCTGTCTTGTCTGGGTCTCAGTTTCCTCCCTGGGAACACCGACGTGGAACAGAACTGTCCTCTCTGCCACCCACCGCTACTGCAAGCCCTAAAGCGGGTAGTAGGTCTTATTCCTTTAGATAGAGCAATAGGGTGATTATTAGTGTTGTTGAGGTGGGTGAGGATTGATTTGATGAACAAATACATTTTTAAATGTGAGTAATATCCACTTAGATTCGGAATGTATGGTTACTAGGTTTTGTTTCTCAAATTTGCTTTCCCGAATCTAAATTAAACTAATGTGGAAGTGATTTACACCATTGGTCATATATAAGAGGCATTCTGGCGGCAGAAGAAAACCAGCCAGAGAGTGAATGTTAGTAATACCGACTCAACATATAGCAGTCAAGGGATGGCTGGTTTCTGATTTTTATCTGTGATGGAGGCGAGAGAGGCACAGGGAGTAATTCTTTACTCAATAAAAGCATAAGCCTCCTGCATTGGAATGTGAGTGTCCATGAACCAGAAGTGGCCTCAGCTCACCCAGAGCTCCAGAAGTTCCTTCTCTGGTATCTGGGATCCCACGTACCTGTTGGACCAGACCTTATGTGTGGGGCTTCACACCTTTGTCTCCCTCAGGCCTGCACCCTGGCGCGGCGGAATGCTGAGGTGTTTCTCAAGTACATCCACAGGAATAACGTCAGTATGCCCAGCGCTGCCAGCCATACTCGGGGACCTGAGCAGCAAGTGAAAGGTCAGTATGAGACCTGCTGGCCATGAGCCACTTCAGCAGCATGGACCAGGGGCTGTGTACCTGGTCTTCATGAAATCTCAGATGTCTTGGTTCTTTTCCTGGGATAAGAAAAAGTTTGATGTGGAATAGCATGGCCTGGGATGATACATGGGAAATTATTTTAACATGCATCAAGATTTGGAATGGAAAAATGATAAAATTTTCCCCAAAACCTTTTCATTTATCTTAGCGTCTAGAGCAGCGCTGTCCAGTAGAATTTTCTGAAATAACAGAAATGGTCTGTATCTATGCTGCATAGTATAGTAGCTACTAGTCACATATGGCTCTTGAGCACTTGAAATGAGCCTAGTGCAACCGAGGAAATAAATTTTTACTTCTATTGAATATTCATCAATTTAAATGTAAATAGCCAAATATGGCTAAGATAATTAACGGTACAGTACTAGGCTATCATACAGCCTGGGAATGAAACATGGACTGAGAATCATAAAACCAGGTTCTCATCCTGGCTTTACTATTGCTTAGGCTTTTAAAACTTCAGCCTTCTTATTTAAAAATGAAAAGGGGTATCTAGACTCTTGCTACTCAAAACGTGGTTCCCCAGATCAATGCACTGATATCACTCAGGAGCTTGTAAGAAACACAGAATCTCAAGTCCCAGTTAAACCTACTGAATCAGAACCTGCATTTTGGCAAGAGCTCCCCATATCTCACCCCAAGCAGATGGTTTGTGTGCACATAAAATTTAGATAAGTACTGATGTAGATAATCTTTAATATCTCTCTTAATTCTGTAAAGTCTATAATTATATGGAAAAAAAAATCATTAACCTTTAAAAACTGCTTATTAGTTGACCAAATTAAGCTTAAATGATTAACGGTGGAATTGCTTACTCTGGACCATGAAGAAATAAGCCTTTGAGTGGGTATAGAATTGAACAAATGTCATCTTGACAGAACTGAGAAAAAGAGCGCTGGAGACTGAGGCCAGGAAAGACACTGAAACTGGCGTGGAGAGAGGTGTGGGGGCAGGCTTGGAGAGCTGCAGGGCGGAAAGCTGGAGGTGCTGATCTGCTTTAGGAAGAGCCCCCATTCAGGCCAGCTCAGAGAACTCAGGATGTGAGTGGATCAGAGGCCAATGGGAAGAATGAAATTTAGGAACCAAAATTCCCTACAGAGAAGAGAGAAGCAGGGTTCCTTTTCCAGATGTGCTACTATTTGTGGTGGAGCGACCCTGTAGGTGGCTGACATGATGTCACCCTCCCCTTCCTGAATGTTTCAGAGCATATTTTCTGACTTAAATACAGGTGGCAGCTTGGGTGAGGCCGGTTGCCTGAGCACACATGCCGAGAGCACACATTCCACCTACACCTGAATGTGCTGAGTCTCAAGCACGCAGAGAGAGCGGGGTACGCTCTACCTTTGCGGGGGCAGGTCGTTGTTCATAGGAAAGCTTTCAAGAGGCGGGGAAATGAAACCTGAAACTCTAGGACTTTTGCCTGATCTGGGTTGATTTCTTTCAGCCACCGTAGAGGGAGCTGCAATGAGTAAAGCTCTGACTAGGAGACAAAAAGACAGAACTAAACATAGATTCTCACTCATCTGCCCAATTGAAGCTTCCCTGAGCAGAGACTTATAGTCTCTCCTATATCTATTTCCTGCTGCCTGGACCCAAAGCCAGTGCCACTTATTTTAAATGTGTGTTACAGGAGCAATTATTGCTGCATAACAACCAAAAAATTCAGTAGTATACAATTGTAAGCATTTATTGTTCAGATGAGTGTGTATGTGCCTGCTACATAGTGAGGGCTTAATAAATATTAAGTTCAGCTGTCTTGGCTGTCTTAGCTGATCTTCTGCTTCAGGCTACAAGTCTAGCCGGCTTCACTCCTTCATTGCAGGTTGAGTTCTCATTTGTCCCACATGTGTGTTGATTCTGGGACCTTGGCCGAAGGGGCAGTGGTTACCCAGAACTTCTTGTAGTGTTGATGGCAGAGATACAAGGCACTGTGTCAGTGCACAAGCACATTTCAAGCCCCTGGATGTGTGGTATCTGTTAACCCATTTATCAAAGCAAGTTACATGGCCAAGCTTGAGGCTGGGATGAGAAAGTACAGTTCGTCTCTTTGGGGAGGAACTAAAAAGCTACAGGACAAAAGCATAGATATAGGGAGAAGTGAATAATTGGGACCTATAAAAGCTTTCAGCCTAAAGGAGGAGAGACAGATTCTGTCCTTAGAGAACCAAACTTCCATGGAACATTGAAAGTACACAGAATCAACAAAAACTGCAGTTTGGGTTGTGACCTTTTCGCAGAGCACAATAACTTGTGCTTTACAGCCCGCATAGCCCTGAAGCCCAGGGCTAAGGACTCAGGTTTTCAAGTCAAACAGCTCCACCCCTTTCTATCTGATTGACCCTGGGCAGGTTACCTGTCCTCTTGAAGCCTACGGAGATAACACTGGTGCGTGCATCATGAGGTATTGTGAAAATATGTGCCTGCTACATAGTGAGGGCTTAATAAATATTAATTTTTCATATCATCATTGTTGTGTATTTTATTGGTATATAATTAGCAAAAGAGGGAGGCAGACATAATACAAAATACATTCGTTTGCTTCAAGCATAGAATATACTGTTACAACAGTTGGGAAATCTATCCGTGTTGCCAGCTGCTCCTGAAGCAGCAGGAGAAGTAGGGAGGGAAGTGACCTGGACAAACACCTACCATGGCCCACTACAATGCCACATGACTTGTTCATATTCTCACGTTTAACATCATTAGAGGTAACGAGAGATCAGCTTTCAGCTTTTCTTATGATTGGATCCAAAACACCATGGAAGTATGGTTCCAGAGACATGATTCCATGTGGACATAATTCCAACACAGCTTCTCTCTGCCCACAATTTAAAAGTTTTAAAATTGAAGCTCTGCTGTTTAAGTGCTGTGTGCAGGACAGTGAGTGTGGTGTATGATATGGCTTATCCACGCAGCTCCACCAGCCCTCATGCTACTGTTCCCTCCCACTGTCTCCTAGAACTCTTCAAGAATGGCTGGGATGCCTGTCAAGTCTGTCCACTCTTGTAGGCTCCAGGGGCCTATTGAGTTGTTATTTTAGGGACTGACACTTCCTATGGTCTCTTACCATCAAGGACTAGCTTTGGTGTAAAAAGAATCAGAGTCACTTTTAAGTCACCCTGGGGTCATACTCTTCCCCTGTTAACATTGATGGAACCTCATCAACAGGCTCTCACCCCAGTCTCCCCCATCTTGCTCCCCTCTGGGAAATTCTCTCTAGACCAAACTTTTGCTCTTTTGCTTCTGACATCTGAATTAGTCCCGTGAGGAGGCTTGAAGGTTACAGTTGTGTGGCACCTGGGATGTGGAGCCAAAGTGGCTGGTCAGATTTGTTCAGAGTCTTCCTTCTTGTGACCAGTGCTCATCTCCTCTGTCCTGCAGCCATCCTGAGTGAGCTCTTACAGAGGGAGAATCGCGTCTTGCACTTCTGGACCTTGAAGAAGCGGCGGTTAGACCAGTGCCAGCAATACGTGGTGTTTGAGCGCAGCGCTAAGCAGGTATGATCAGTACTTTCCCTGGCTTTGCCTCAGTTCTAGGGACTACACAGAGGCCACGATGACCAACACTTGGGACATCCAGAAGAGAGTCATCGCAGCAGGCAGAGTAGAGGTGGGAGGTGCAGATGAAGTGTGGAAAATGAACAGGCTATCACTTACCAGTCATCCAGCCTTTACTTTACTAAGCAGTCTATTCAGCGTTTGGTACCAGGAGTTGGGAGGATATTCTGGGGACAGCTTGCCCCTAACTCATTCACAGTGATACTGGGCTGGTCTAATGGACCAGACACTTTCTTGGCTGGTGGGACATTCTCAACCCAATAGGGAAAGGCTTATTCAAAGAATCAACTTCCAAGCTACATGCTGATTGACTCATGCCAGCATTTCCTGGGTCTGACACGCAGCACTAGACCACAGCCTTCATGGTAGCATGGCATGTTTTCTTACTGACACTGGCTTTTGGGGGGCTTGGTGGGTGATTTCCTCCCACAGGCACTGGACTGGATCCAAGAAACAGGTGAATATTACCTCTCAACACATACCTCCACTGGAGAGACCACAGAGGAGACTCAGGAACTGCTGAAAGAATATGGGGAATTCAGGGTGCCTGCCAAGGTAAGAGCATCCTGGAGCCATCCCCAAATCTACCCAGCACTCCCCAGTCTGGCCAACTTTACATTGTGGGAGGGAGGGCAGCCTCTGTATGCAGAAATGTTTAACCACAGTGGCACAGAGGGAAGCAAAGGTAGAACTATCTGCTTTGAAACCCAAATAGCCAAAGAATTGCAGCAGCTGGGCAGAACATCTGTGTGCAGGAAGTCAGTTTCTATATACTGTGCTTCCAAATACTTATCTTTTTGCTCCAGGTTCTAGAATATGCTATATTTCTTCAGACCAAATAAGGCAAAGAGGTGAATTCATGTGAAATGCACATTGTATATATGAACATCTGCACCTAGCCACATGTTCTTGAAATTTGAATAGTTTGGGAAATCCACCCAATAGGAAGGGCCGGTAGCTATGGGTGGGCTTACAAAGCAGGGGAGTTTATTTCCTGAGCTGACTACGGTTGATTTAAGTCCACATATAAGTGGACTTACACAGTTCAAACCTATGTTGTTCAAGGTTCAATGGTACTTCCATCTGGCCTCAGACCTGCAAATGAGCCAGACTTGGGTCTCTGGGGACCAAAACATGCACCGGTACACATACCACACACCTTCGCACCCCCATTCGTACTGAGCCAGAGAATGCTGTAGTGGCAGGAAATCTCATTTTCATCTGTTTTCACAGCCACGATTTGGTCTGAGGAACCTTGGATTTGAATAAAAAGCTGACCTGTCTGAGCTCTCTCTTTGTAATGTCCTTGCCCATCACGCTGGGCTCCCTGCCATGGAGGAAACTTTCTTGGCATCACTTCCACACGTGCCAGATGCACTTCCCTGGATGAGAGCTGGTTTTATGGGTGTCAAAGGGGGAACATACTAATGCCCATCCTACCCAGAGATCCCTCTGACACAATAATGAATGTTCCTCTTGTTTGCTGTGACAAATGAGGCCCCTAGTTTTATTCCTGAGCTGATATTTCAGAAGTGGTTATCTACAGACCCTCTATTATGAACTCTAGATAGTGGGGTGCCTTCCCCTGCATCCCTGTGAGCCTTTGGGCCTTATCACCCAATGTGAAAAGCTGTCGGTTTACTTTACTACAGCTAGATCAAACAGCACCAGGAAGGTGGCAGGTGCACAGAACCCTTTTCAAATCCAGATGAAGATGGCTTCTGAATTACTCACTTTGCATCTATCTGCCCTGCTCCAAATAGTGTCAATAACGAACCGTTAAGCTGAATAGTATCAGCTCCACTGGTGTTTCTACTCCTAGGATTAGGATCTGTCCATAACCAAAGTGGGAATGTGGAGAATCAGTCAATTCAGTTCATTCTTCCTTTACCATCTTCTTTCTACCTTTCTCCTCTTTTCTAGTCACCTTGTTACCACCCTAATTGGTTCCCATGCTTTTGGCCTTTCTTTCCTTCCAGTCCATCTGCTCTTCATTGCTGTTCCTCTTTAAAACACTACTGTGGTCACATTACCACTCAGATCAAGAACTTTAATGATTCTCCAAAGCCATCAGGCCAACACTCAACAACTTCCACATCTGGGCCACCTTGCTGCCCTAGCTTTATCTTCAGTTATTCTTTGATGCGAATTTTGCGTTCCATTTGAACGGCTGTATTTCCTGACCCTCTGAGAGATACATGATGCACTTTCTTGCCTCTGTATCTTTTCCATACCATTTCTCTGCCCAGAATATCCTTCCTCCCCTCTAGTTTGTACTTTTTGAAAGAGCCCACTTTTCCACGTAAGTGACTTCTCCGGATCCTGCCCGCGTGCTAGAATACGATCGGGCCCATCCTCGTACTATCGCCCTCGTTGTCTGTGCACCCTTAAGGCAGCTGCTGTGGACTGTCTTGTTCTCTGGTAATCTGTGTGCAGTGTTGTCTCCTGTATGAGCCATCAAGATCCCGAAGGACAAGAACCATGCTTTATTCACTTACCTGACTGTATCTTAGGGACTGAAGGGAGGCCACAAACATTTGTGAACATAATGGAAAAAAGAAATTCGGGTGGGCTTGAGAAATGACTCCCCAACGTCTATATTTAATATGACTTCTTTACTTTGGCTCTCTCTGCTATTTCTCTCTCTCAACTATTTCTGTTAATGGGCTTTCATTCTTCCATCATGTTCTAAGTCTCAGGGCTATTTGTTATTAGACTACTACAGGATAATAATCCAGCTGAGGAACTGCCGTTGAAAAGCAATAGCATCCCGCCCACCCCATCCCATTTCCCAGAGGCAAACCTCCTTTAACTAGCCATCTTTGGATTTAATCCTTATAACCAATAAAATTAATTTTAAATGGAAACCAAATTGAATTTAAACCACAAGAAAACAAAATATGGTGGATCTCATGATCAAACATGGCCATAGAGTATACTGAATTATCATACTCTTCTCCAAAGAAACAGATCAAGTAGAAGAAATGCTGAACATAAAAAAGTACTTTCTATATAGTAATCCACAAAGGTAAGAATAAAAGACAAGATAGTGAGGATGTTTTCAAGACAAGATAGTGAGGATAAAAAGAAAACAAAATTTTCTTGTTGTGGTATGCTGGGGACAATCCAGTTAAACTAAATTATGTCTTGGAATTCAGATTGTAAGGAAAGGGAACACTGAGCATGTTATATAGGCACTTTAGACTGAGAAAAGTAGAATCTAAATAGTTCAGATAAAAGATGGGTATAATTCTATTTCTGAGACTCTTAAGTGTGATGGATATTTTTGAAAGGTTCATTTGTTCATATATAATGACAAACTCTCCCCTGTGTGACGTATATGAAGATATATCTCAAGAGAACAAGGAGCTCAGTGGGTTCATTTCTACAAACAATGTATTAATAAATACAAGGAATATCAGCAATGAAAGGCAAATTAGAAGACAATAATGATATTTAAGAGTAATACCAAGAAGACTAAATCCTAAAGACTTGTGAAATGTGCTGAAGATACCAAAAGAGCTTTTTAAAACCTATATTCAGAGTAAGGCTCACCAATTAGGAGAAGATGGTATACTATTAACTGACCAAAGGAAGGAAAAGAAAGAAAAATAAAAGAGCTACTGAACCCTTCTTTTTTTTTTTTTACCTCTGTCTTTTTCCAGCAGATAACATAGAATTCAAAGTGGAATTGGCAGAACATACGTTAGGGGGCACATGAAGTCCAAGTTTAGTGAGATGTCAGTTCTAAATTTCTAGGCCCAAATGAGTTATATTTCCCAAAGACTCCTTTTTGTTCACAAGATCATGTCCAGACTTTTGAACCTAACAATCAAGAACCTCTACAATCTGACTCCCACTTTATCAGTCCATGTAAGTTACTCTCTTTTGGTGGCCAGATTTGAGTTTCAAACTGGCTCCAGTTACGAAGGGGAAAAGACATCGTATGGCTATAGCAGCCCAGGAAAAGCTGAATGACTCAGCCTTATGGGAAAAGCAAGAAATGTGGTGTAGTCTACATTTATGGGGATGAGAACTGGGATGTCACCCAAGACTAAGGGCAGTTCCAGCAGCCACATTATCTGGTCATCTCATTGCAGGGGATCAGGGACATATTATTACCATTCAGCTTCTCTTCTCCTCTCTGCTGACTGCATTTTCCCTTCTCTTCTACAACCAGCTACCCAGTTCCCTGTCTCTGCACTTCATATTACCAGAGAACTCACCTCAATTGACCCAGCATATTGCCTCTGTCACTGTTTAGACAGCTTTTAGGACAGGACAACTCAGAAGTAACTGACTGCATATTAATGGGCTTCCCTCATGGGACAAGTTCGTATCTCTTACCTCATCATCTGTGGCCAAGCATGTGGCAGGTCACATGATGCCACCAGAGTCACCCATGTATAAGAAATCATTTCAGACTCCTCTCAGCTGTGGGGACGTTTGGTGTCCAGTTCATGGGCCAAATTTACCATCTAATTCTTCCCAATATAAACCCTTGACTCTTACTGGTCTAGCTTTACTCATCTCCCAAGATTTACTCATTCATTTGCTCATTCATTTATTCAACATTTATGGTATGCCTACTGTTTTCTAGATGTTGGAGATACAAATGAATAAGATGTAACACTAATTTTTTAGGCGTTCACAGACTAATGAAAGAGGCACATAAATAACTCGGTGTGATACATACTGAAGTACAGGCGTATATGTGGTACTGTGGGAACACTGGGGCGTCACCCACTTGGTTTCTTAGGAGAATAAGAGATGAAAGAGGGCCATTGGATTGAAAACAAGAATGATAGGAGCCACTCGTGACAGCACGGGGGGCATGTGAGGTTCAGTATGGCTGGAGTTTAGAGGCCATGGAGAGCAGTGGAGACAGTTACAGATGGAGGTGAGGCCGCATGGGGAAGGGCTTGTCTATATTGACCATTTTATGGTCTATTTGCTCTCCCAGGTTCCACACATACCCGGAATACCCTTGGTCAAAAGCCATTCTCCTTGTTGACTCTGAATCACAGTTTTGATGTTTCAAGATAAAATTTTCACTAGTAGGGCGACTGCCGCCAGCTGTTTATTAAAACTCCATCTCATGCTGAAGTCTCCTTACTGAGAACAGAGAATAAATATGTATTTCCAAGACTTTACATAAAAATGGATTTCTTGATTGTAGCTGCAAAAATTAATCTCTGTTGTAAGTAAATAGCAACCCCCCCCCCAAAAAAAAATGTTTTTAGGGAAAAAATTCCTAAATGCAATGAAATAAAGTCCTTAGGATACCAGGTATTTTTTTCTCAACCAGTTTTCACCACTACTGATTCTTAGCCTTTTTGTGACTAAGGAGATGTTTCTCCCATCCTCACGCCCCCTTTCTTTTCTTCACACCAGAGCTCTTCTGGCCCCTTGTCTCACAGCCCTGGGTACCAGCCCACTGTCCTGAGGCAGGAGAGACTCAGATGTGTTGAGTGAGTTGCTGGAGAGCTGTACCCTAAGTCATACCAGTCATGTGGCAGGCGAGGTCCTCTCTTTCTGCTTCTCTGGCATTTCTTGGGAGGGTCAGTAACAGGCAATGGGCTATAGGAAGCCTGGAAAGGTAAGGGAAAGGCAAGGGGGTGAGAAAGACTCTTCTGTCTTTCTACTCTTCTTCCAGTGACTTTCTGCGTGTTTTTCTCAGTTCTCTAGATTGTAGCATGATCCAAACCTTACACATACTTTCCTCCAGTCCAAAAGGTAATTTTAGTTCTCAGAACACTATTTAAATATTCTTTCCTTTCTCTTAAAATCGATTAGACTTCCCCGATATATATTTTTATTTTATTACATTTATTGAGATAACACTGGTTGATAACATTATATAAGTCTCAAGTGTCCATTCTATAATATATCATTTGTATATTGCATTGTGTGTTCACAACCCGAAGTCAGATCTCCTTCCATCACCACCTATTTGACCCTTTACTCTTTTCTACCCCCTCCCCCGCTTTTCCTCTGGTAACCACCATACTGTCGTCTGTGTCTATGAGTTTTTGCTTACATTTTAGAGTTTTAAAACCCCAACTTAAGATAAAAGATGAGTAAGTGTTTACTTGTTTGAACATCCCTTCCATTTCCGTATCTTCCCCAACACAAGTCCCACCTATCCCATGAGACCTTTTCTGCCCGCGCCAGCCCGCCTTTATCTTTTTTCCTGTTTTAAAATTTCTGTAGTGTTAACTATACATACTTCTCATTTTGACATTCCATTACATAATGCCCTGAGTTATTTAACTAGTCTCTGTGAAAACTTGTCCCCTCTAGAGATACAGACTATTCAGGGAAAATGGTATCTTTTTTCCTTTTTTTTTTTTTACCCCCTAATCTGGCCCCACAGCATTCTGCATAGTAGTAAGGACAGAGTAGATGTTGAACAAACTCTTGCTAGAAATGAAATTAACCCAATGTATATCAGAGCTCCATCTTACTAAAGACAGGATCCTGGTGGTAAAAGGGAAAGAGTTTACTCTTAAATCTGCTAGTTGGATTTCACTAGATCCTGACATGTGCCACCTTATCTGATGTTTACAAAGCGTACTTTAAGCCAGTACAGTGAAAGGAGAGAACTAGTTACTATGGAACAGATGCCAACAGTCTCTGTCACTCAGGGGTAGTATAAACTTAGACAAGCCCTAAGCCTCTCTAAGCCTTCGTTTTTTTCATCTGTGGTTTCAAAAGAGACCCACGTCACCTCCCTCCACCTACCTCCTAGGGATGCTTTAAGACTCAGATGAGTCTCAGATGTGACATTACCATACTTCGTAAACTGATAAAGTATTAAGTAATATAAGAGATTCTTACATCAATACTCATGTTGGCTAACATGTACCGCTCACCGAGTCCTTACTGTGAGCGCTGTGTTCCAGGCACCATTCTAAGCATTCTGCGTTGCCAACTCACGTCGTGCTCATAACAACGTTACAATGTCGGTACTATTACAATCCCTATTTGGGGGATCAGAGCAAGTAAAGGAACTCAGGCATAGAGGGTTTAAGTAGTTTGTTGAAGGCCTCCTAGCTAGTAAGTGATAGAGCTGGGATATAAACCCAAGCAGTCTGGCTATGAGATATCTATGGCCGGACGTGAAGAAAAAAAAAAAAGAGGAATTGGGTGAAGGCCATGAGAGTAAATGTAATCTAGTAACTTACGACCGTCTTTTGGGACAGCAAACAAAGGAGAAGGTGAAGCTTCTGATTCAGCTGGCCGATAGCTTTGTGGAAAAAGGCCACATTCATGCCACAGAGATCAGGAAATGGGTGACCACAGTGGACAAGCATTACAGAGACTTCTCCTTGAGGATGGGAAAGTACCGGTACTCCCTGGAGAAAGCCCTAGGAGTCAACACCGAGGTGAGTATGGAGGATGGCCATCCGGGGCATCCTCTTTTCTCATCTCCCTCAGTACTACTGCTCTCACTGCTGTGGAAGGAAGCTAGGTTTCCAGAGAAGTCTTTCTGAGCTGTAGACACCTAAAGCACTTACCTTGTATAGTTTTCCTAGTGGAGCGATGGATCTTGCTGAGCTACTGGCCCCTGTGATTGGTGCTATGTATGTTGCAAAATTGGCTGGTCAGGGGTGGAGCCTATGGCTACAGAATAGTTTTTCTCTGTGTAGAGTTAACTGTTGACTTTGAGGACTAAACCCTTTATCGTGATTTCATTAGTACCATCTTCCACCCAATTATGTTAATCAGCAAATTATTAGAGTCCCCAGTATGTATAATCATGCTCTTTCAAGAATAAAGGATGCAATTTGTGCAAAGGCTATTTCACATTTCAACTAAAAAGAGGTACTATTTGCCACGAAGCAAGGGAAGACTGACTTTTAATCTCTTCTGTATAATAGGGGTCAGTGACCTGTAAATTAAGGGCTAAAAACAGGCTGGCAATTTAATCCTAGAACTTCTGATTCTTAAATCTTTAAATAGGCTCACGCTCTAAAGCAGAGCAGACTAGAGAGTGAAAAGGCCAGACCACAAAAATTGCAAGAATTAATGTCTTCCGTAGGCTTTAACCTATGAGGGTTTTTTCTAGAGGTTTCCATGCTATATAAATACCAAACAGTGGTTGAAGTAACCAAGGGTGGGCAATTAGAAAATTCAGTAATTGTTTTATCATTTAACTTTCCATTTCCAAGGGATGTTGCTTATTTAAATTGAAAACAAATTGCTTTTATTATTTTCCCTGGCCAAATGAAAATTTTCTTATGTCTTTATGTGTTTCTGTTTCACACATATTTTAATGAGTAATAAATAATCTTGAATTACCAGTGTGTGTGTGTGTAAAGGCCACAGGTGTGTGTGTGTGTGTGTGTGTGTGTGGTGTGTTTTAACCAAAGTCCTTAGGGAATAGATACACTAATCATCAAATATAGTTTATTGTTTTTCCTTGTTGTGGATATTAGCCCTGAACATTTGACCTGAACATTTTAGATCTCTCTTATGCAAAAAAAAAAAATTATCTCCATTATATCTTTCTCTATTTTTCCCTTTCATCATCTCCCCCAACTCTGATGAGTTGTTTTCCCAAAGCATCTGCGATCTCTCTGTGCAGGATAACAAGGACCTGGAGCTGGACATCATCCCAGCAAGCCTTTCGGATCGTGAGGTCAAGCTGCGAGACGCCAACCACGAAGTCAATGAAGAGAAGCGGAAGTCTGCCCGGAAGAAAGAGTATGTTTGGGGGAGCTTCTGCCCAACTAGCAGGCTCCTCATCACGGAGCTTGATTTTCACTGCCACCTGTCCTTTTTGACATATTAATGTGTCCTCATAACCACCTACAGAGGTTAGAATAGATATACAAGATGCTTCCACCCACATTTCATACCAATCAAGAACTATAGGGCATTAGATAATGGAAACAATGAATAACGTCAACCTTTCAAACCATTTCATGACCATTCTACTTTCTTTATATTAGCGTTTGACACAGTTACACATATGCAAAGATCTTGCAAGGGCTTTATGAAGAATATTTTGACAGATTCCTTTTAAGCGATGCTGGAAAAAAAATAGTGTATCTTAAGATTAAGGAGGCCTGTGTAGTTGATTTTATCAAAATAAAGAAGGACCACATATCCCATGGGGCTGAAGAAACTGAAGCTGGTCTGCGAAGTCAGAGCTTCTGTGTTTCTGGGGAGTATATTAATTTTTCTGGGTTGCTGTAACAAATTATGACAGATTGGATGGTTTAAAGAACAGAAATGTATTGTCTGGAGGCTAGAAGTCTGAAATCAAGGTGTTGGTAGCATCGATTCCTTCTTAGGGTTGGAAGGGAAAGATCTGTTCCAGGCCTTTCTCCTTGCCTTGTAGATGGCCATCTTCATGTTAACCAGGCATTCGCCCTGAATATAAGCCTATATCCAAATTTCCCCCTTTTTTAAGGACACCAGTAATTTTGAAATGGGGGCCCACCCTATTCTAATATGACCTCATCTTAACTAATTACATCCACAATGACTGTTTCTAAATGAGGTCACATTCTGAGGTACAGAGAGTTGGGACTGCAACACGTGAAATTGAGGGGCGGGGGGCGCGGGCACAATTTAACTCCTAACAGGGAGGGAAATGAGAAATCCACACTTGACCAAATCGTCCTGCTAGGCTTTCTCTGGGACACCAGAGAGCCAGAGGATGGTCATGGATGTGTGAAAAAATAAAACAAAATGGGATAGAGGGTTGTGGAGCTAAATTACTAAGAAAGACACAAAACTGTAGGAAGCAGATGGAGAAGAAGGTAGAAGAATGCTGGAAACCCAATGTGGTAAATTCAAGGAAACTTTCCCAAGCACGTCAGATCATATTCCTTCTGATCTTCTTTCTTTCCTTGTTTACCACACACCTACAATGTACTAGAAACTTTGCTCACATAATCTTGTTTAATCCTTGCAGCAATCCTGTGTGATCAGGTGTTTTGCAAACAAGGAATCTGAGGCTTAGGGAAGCAAGTTCTAATTCCTGTTTGTCTGACTTCAAAGCTCATACACTTTCCATTGTACCAGTGGAGTAAGAATAGTAATGGAGTGGCTAATTAACTCCTGCAAAAGGGAATTCGTTGAATTAATAATTTTAATATAAAGTCCACTGCTACAAAATATATTGCTTTAAGGAAAATTCCACCATGATAGAGGTTCAGGAAAAGATGCTGCTCATTTTAATATCTCTTGTGAAATTTCCAACAGGAAGACAATCTTTCTCAAAAGTTACATCTGATGGAGCACCTAGAAAAAAGGAGTTTGCATTATGAACTACTATGAAAAATCGACATGAAAAATCTAAGCCAGATAAATATATATGTATATATATATGTATATACACACTTTGTGCTAAATGAGATATTATCACATATCACATGCCAACTGGAAGCACCATTTCTAATAAAAATTGGTGAGAGAAAAAAAACGAAGCCAGTACATCATAATCAAGACTCATAAGCTTAACAACTGCCCCAGCACATTGTGTTATTTAGGGGCCAAGGAGGAAGGGAGTCTTGTCCTTGCAGACGTATAGCAAAAGCTTCTCTCTACAGAAAACCAAAGAGCAGTCAGTTAACATTGTTCACTTGTGCTTTGCTTGTGATCGCAGGCTCAGCTTCACGCACACCAGTCTGTGCTATAAACGAGCCCCATTAGAAATAGTCTTAAAATGCATAGGATGATCCAGGCCAGAGGTCAGTGAACTATGACCCACAGGCCAAATCTGACCTGCCACCTATTTTTCTTTAAAGTAAATTCATTGGGGTAACATTAGTTAATAGCCACCTATTTTATGTAGTCTGTAAGCTAAAAATTCTTTCTTAAATTTTTAAATGACTGAGAAATATCAAAAGAAGGATAATACTTTGTGAGATGAAAATTAGATGAAATTCTTTTGTGTCCATAAATAAAGTTATATGGGAACGCAGCCACACTTATTTTTTTACATATTGTCTATGGCTCCTTTCACCCTACAGTAGCAAAGCTGAGTGGTTGTGACAGAGACTGAATGTCCCACAAATACATCTGGCTCTTTATAGATAAAAGTTTGCTAACGCCCCTGTCTTGGTGGTGGTGTCTTGGCATATATTGTTGTTAGCTTTTAAACCTAGTTTAACTTATGGTACTGGGAATTGTTTTGGTGTAAGTCAAAAGTTCTACTGAACAGAAATTGTCATTCTGGGACCTGTAGGAGAAACATAGGAAGCTGAGATTCAAGCTATCTGGTTGGTGAAGATGAATGTGAATGGTGCTGCATGCTTATGCACACATGCAAACACACATGTGCAACCGAGAACACATACGTATCATCAGCATAGAATCACAAAATAGAAGAACCGGGATGAAAAAGGGAGAGAGAATAGAGAACTAGCTGAGCACAAACATTCCAAGGGGACACAGAGCAAATGATCTGAGTGAGTGGGACTCAGAGGGTAATACTCAGAAGCAAAGAGTTTTGAAGGAAGGGAAGAGACATATTTTGGTAAAGTAGAAAAATAGAACATTCAAGAATGTCATAAATGCTGGAGTGGGAAAGTGAAGTTTGAAGAAAGGGAGGCATTATATCTCTGACCAACTCAAAGCCTGTGTGTCTCCTCCTAGATTCATTATGGCTGAGCTGCTCCAGACAGAGAAGGCTTATGCGAGGGACTTACACGAGTGCTTAGAGGTAAGTCTTGCAGTAATGAGTTCATAGCTTGTCAGTGTCGAGTCTTTGAGAGGAGCACAGTGCTCTTCGTCTTCTCCCAGAGCTCACTGAATAAAAAGCCAACCAGGGGAAATCTTTCTCCTGGAGTCAATACTAAATGTATAGGAGTTTAAAGTACTTTTGAAAAGAAACTTTTCTCAGACTCATGTTAGACCAGGCAAAAATGTGTGTGTGTGTGTGTGTGTGTGTGTGTGTGTGTGTGTGTGTAAAAGATACTGGAATTCAAAATAAAAACCATGACACAGTGAACTTGAGTTGAGTCAAATCTGCGTCCTCCCCACGACAACTCACTCCGACACACACATATTTAAGAAATAAGAAAAGTGTGGAGTTTGTGCTCCTGCTAAAGGTTGGGATGTGTTTTCCTAGCAACGTTCGAGATAATGGAACATTCAGCTTTTCTTCCTTTCCATTCCGCTTATTTCCCATCTCACTTGTTACACTCTACATGCATTCCTAGTCTGAGTCTTATCCCACGAGTTTGAAGGCTTGTTTATTTTGTCTGTATTTCATGTGGCAGTTCTTGTGCATGCTGAAGCTGTTGTTGTCTTACAGACCTACCTGTGGGAAATGACCAGTGGTGTGGAAGAGATTCCCCCTGGGATTCTTAATAAAGAGCATATCATCTTTGGCAACATCCAGGAGATCTACGATTTTCATAACAAGTAGGTTGGTGGAGGGTTTCAGCGGAGCACACTTGGGGCCATCCATACCCAAGAACGGGGCTTCCCAACAAATGGATCGAAACTGGTAAATCTCAGTAAATTATTATCTGTTAGATTTTCTACGTCAGTTGCTGTCAGACTTCTTTCTCATTCACCCATCTTTTTCCACTGTTGTCCAGACTTCCTAGTGGAAGGTGAAGTATTCGGCAGTGTTGTCCTAAGAGACCTAAGTGGCAACATCTTCATACCCAGTCAGGATGATAACCAGGCTTTGAGGAAATAAAAGTAGCTTCTCCTCATTAAAACTGTGGGAGATCCTGACATTAGAATTCATCTGAGGCTAACCATTCTACCTCGCG
Organism: Pteropus medius; assembly: GCF_902729225.1. Classification (NCBI taxonomy): domain Eukaryota; kingdom Metazoa; phylum Chordata; class Mammalia; order Chiroptera; family Pteropodidae; genus Pteropus; species Pteropus medius. The sequence continues at coordinate 8,857,035 of NW_024351543.1, forward strand.
GGCCTTAGGTTTCAAATTCTAATGATGTTTTCTTTCACTCTGAGTATTTCCTCCATCCCCAACTACCCCATCATCCCTACTCTCAACCAGAACAATAACATAGATAGATAGATAGATAGATAGATAGATAGATAGATAGATAGATAGACAGACAGACAGACAGACAGACAGACAGACAGACGATAGATTAAAATACCTAATGGAACACATTTCTTGACAGCTTATAAGGGAGAACATCAATTGGCCCTGTCATAAGTAGAATCATAGAGCCCTAAAACCTCACAACTCATTTTGTCCAGCTCCCAACTCGATTCAAATATCTTTTCCATAGCGCACCAAACAACATGTTCCATTGTTAACAGAATGTCAGCAAGAGCATTGGTTGATTAGTTATGTAACCAACTAATGGAAATAACTCAGGTTCTAGAATACAAATAGAGAATCTCAAGGCACAAGGAATATGTTGGTACGACGTCCTAGAGCTCCCTCAGGACCCTGTTTTAGAAAACGGATAAGAGGTAAAGATTCGATATTGTAGGATACAATTCAAAGACATTCCTAAGGTCAGACTAGTCAAGGCTTCTACTGAGTTCAGTAAACATGCTGGAGATAAAACTGCCAGCTCCAAGAGTTCTTGAGGAAGCCATGTGTACAGGTGTAGCAGCCACCCTCAGGCAGGACTCTACAATAGCACTGCCCAGAAGAGTTTTCGGCAATGACAGAAATATTCTATGTCTGTGCTGTCCAGTACAGTAGCTGGAAGACATATGTGGCTACTAAATACTTAGAATGTGACTACTACTACTGTGAATTGATTTTTTTATTGATAACTTTAAATAGCAGGTGGCTACCATACTGGACAGCCCAGCTCTAGAACATGACACCTCAGTATGACCCTTTGCTAAGAATTACTAGGAGGAAGCAAGAGTTGGGTGTAAAAGGATCCTAAGTTCTAAAAGGTCTAAACAAAAGGGTGGAGAGTCACCCCTCTCTTGTCAATTCCTGATGAGTAATCCACCGTTACGTCATTAATGGCATCAGTTTTAAAAGAACATAAAATGTGTAGCTAACGTAACATGTTAATCTTGTCAGATTATAAAAACAGTAAACTGGAGGGGAGGAAAAAGCCTTCTGACTTTCTGGAACACGTGATAAAAATTCCCAGTCTTTTTTTTTTTTTTCTCATCACAGATTTTTAACATTGGTTTGTCTGGAAATCTCCAGACACAAAAATAGTCTCTCCTCGTGCCTTTTTAAAAAGACCCATTTTTGACCACTGATTCCAAATTCTGTCATCTGAGCCCAACCCAGCATTATCTCATCTCCCCCAGGATATCCGAGAAGACAGGGGACTGGTGGGCAGTAAGTCACATTACATTGCTTTTCTGGTTTATGATCTCTGGAACTGAGTCAACACCTCTCGCTTTCCTCATATTCTTACCAAACTGACTAAGTATCGAAGTATAGAAGTCTAGAGATCGCAATGTGAACTTCCTGTGAGTCCTGCTGTTGTCAAATTAATGTGTAAAGGGAGAGAATATTCATTTCCAAACTGATCGATTGTAACAAAATATCTAACATAACCATGCTTCTCATCTGGTTTCACCATATCACTGTAGTAAGACATGGTAAGCAGTTTGTTAGTTTTTTAAAAGCTGAAAATCTACCTACCAACTGCAAAATATAATGTTAAGAAACCCCTTTAAAAAGTCAAATTAAACCATATTAGAATGCTGTACTCTATAGAGGAATAAATTCAATTATCAAGAATACAGCTACCCAGCAAATGTTACCTATTTATAACAGTATAAGAAACAAGAAAATAAAAACCAGCCACTGACAAAACCAGAAGAGATACCACAAAGATAAAGTTATTTTTTTTATAAAAGCACCTTTCTATCCTCTCTAAAAGCCACTTTACCTCTCGGTGGGATTGCTTCGAAGCCCATAGCAATTTAGAAGCAGCAACTAAGAATCAAGAACAGTTTAATTCCAGCAGCATAAAGTAAAACCTGACAGGAAAAAAGACAGACTGCAACAAAAATATGCAAAAGAACCAAAAAGATAAAAATCATAGTGGTAAAAAGCTACTCAGTATTGGTGCAAATAATCCTATATCCCAATATAAAGCCCAGCAAAGCCATGTCTTGCAGGATAGCAATAATAATCGATATTAGTAATAACTTCAAATTATTAGTATATTCTGCATTAAAAAGCAAGGAACTCTGTAATGCATTTGGAAAGCTATCCAAGGGTGATATGGTATTGATCTTTTAAAATGGTGTCACTTCGAAAAATGAGTACCAAGATTAGTTGTGTGTGTATGTGTCTTTCAGAAATTCCCAAGCACCAAAGTTTCTGTTAAGAAGAACAATCAGTATGTAGAATTTAATACCTATGAGTAGTGGTTTTAACACAAATTGGAGGTTTAGATGGAATGATACTTCATTTTACCCTCCATTCTCTCCATTTTTATACCACATTTCTTTTCTACAGAACTCAGTTAATTTATAAAATCATGAAACTTACCTACACAAGAACTAGATCTACTTCTTTTGGATTTTGCTAAGCATTCCAGGAGCACTCAAATAAGATAGTATATTCCACAGGCATGTTATCCAGGTCCCACACCGTTATATTAATTACCTGAAATAAGTCAGTTTTCTGCAAGCATTGATTGGAAAGATAAGCCGAGGACCAACAACCAAGGCTCGACAATCTTCCTGCACACTCCCTCCCTCCAGTGCCTAGCATTCTCAGCCTGGGGTGTTCCCAGGCCCAAGGCGGAGGGAGCAGGGCCAGAGCTGTGTAGGACTGAGCTAGGAGCACTGGCCAGGCCAGAGTCAGCCTACCAGGGTAGCAGGTATCCAGGGTCAGCCGGGAGCAGAAGGTGGTGTGCAGTAGGGGGTGCAGAAAAGGTGGGGGAAGTGACAAACGGTTAATGATCAACTGAACCAGGTCCACAGTTACGCCATCTTCCTGGAGTTCCTCCTTGGGCCATCCCTGTGCTAGTTTGGAGATGGAGCTGGTACCTGGTGATGTGTCAAACCCAGCCTCTGCCCTTTGAGTTCTGGGAATTAGGTACCAGTGATAAGGGTGGAGGTGAGCAGAAATGCAGTTCAAAGGAGCAAAGAAAATAGCCTCAGTTAGGGTAATCGGAATGGCTTCACAGAGGAGAGGGCATTTAAGATGGAATTTAAGTAACAGGATTTTTATAGCTAGAGATGGCTCCCTCAATGAGGGAGGAAAGTTTGAACAAAGGCCCTCCAAGGAGGAGAGTGGTGAAGTCTGGCAGGGAGGCTGAGAAAGGAAATGGGAGGGGTCTGCGAATGAGTCTCAACCCCGAATCTCTCCATTAGAGATCTGGCTGTCACACCGTCATGTCTGTGTCTGTGAGACTGAGGTAAAGGAAAGGAGAGGTGGTGGGCGGATGTAGTGCGAGTCAGAAATGGAGGGGACGGGGACACAAAGGAGGGGAGGAGAGAGACAGAAGGAGGTGGGAAAGTAGGAAAAAATACCTAGACAAGGAGAAGTGAGACAGAAAGTGAAGCGGGTGGATAACAAGGGGGAAAGAACAGATGGGGAGGGAGAGGGAAGTGGGAGGCAGTAGTCGGGGGAGGAGATAGGTAGATAGGAAGTTGAGGGGCAGGTGTTGGGGGAGAGAAGGAGGGAAAGAAATGTATAAAGACCTGGCCCTCCCTGGGACTGCCATCCTATTGCAGGCGGGAGAATCAGCAAGGTGTTTATCAAACAGTTTTGATCACGAACCAAGGGAAAAGATTATGTATTATGTTTTAATATAGCATGTATAATAGGGCATTAAGTTGTTCAAAATAACACCCTCACAATGTGCGATGCATGCTGATATTTTAGATGAGGTTCCATTTCTCCTCCTCTCCCTCCTCCTTTTTCTCTTTCTCCTTCTCCTTAGTGCTGATTTACACCCACTAAACTGATTTTACAACCTCATGGGACACAGTGGGTCAGTCTGCAGCTACGAGGCGAGGAGTTGGCTCCAACAGGTGCTGAGACGAAGGATGCACAGCCCAGGGCGGGTGGGCAGGGCCTCGCTGCCAGGCTGCTGCAGCTCCTCCTTGCCTCTCCCACCCGTTCCTGATACACACACCCCTCGTTAATATATGCATATGCTATGATTTCTATGCTCCTTCCCCCTCTCCAGTGTCTTCGTTATTTTATCCCATTGACTGAAAATCATAGACGTTAACAAAATATAAAAACCTGAAAAAAGCCTTTAAAGATAATCTAGTCCTATCCTACTCCCTGGTTTTATAAAAGATTGTGACCTGCCCAAACCAATTAATAGCACAGCCAAAGATTCCAGGTCTTCATGACTCCCCATTACATCACACTGTCATTTTCTTAATATTTAAATGTCAAGGAAAAAGGAAAAGGAAGACCTGTTGTGAGTTTTCTTAGGCGCCAAATACACACTTGAAGGGATAACTGCAGCCCTGACACAACCCATCAGAAGGGCTGTATAAAAATGTATCTATGTCTTTGTTGTTGTTTATTTATTCAATAAGCTGTCAGCATTGGTACTGGTTATAGATATTGAGGAACACCCAAGGCAAAGCAAAGTCTAAGCATTTATTTGGATGTGTCAAAGTAGTATTAATTTTAGTTGTACACGCTAACTGCTTAGCATCCATGCCTAGTTGCTAAACAGCACATTAATTGGTATGTATAATATTAAATGTGAGATTTTTATATTTAAACATTAAACTTGTTTTATGTCTATGCAATAATTTTTGATTCATCTGATCATACCAATTCAACAAAATTAGGAAATAGTAGCAAAACCTCTCAACCGGTAGCAGCTTAGCAAGGTAATTTCTGTTTGAGGTTGGAGGTTGAGGGTGGGGAATATGGCGAGTAGGAGTCCAGCCCTGCACACTTGTCTCCTTCATCTCTAGCCTAGGCCGAAGTTCTGGGTGTGCAGTGAAGGGACAGAGCCAGCTGATTCTCATGGCTCAGCCTGGGTGATCAACTGTCGAAAGCTCTTCCATGAATAATCCCACACCTTCCCTGGAGTGCACATGACTTTCCATTAGTTTAGTAACTGCTCCAGTATGTTAACCAACTGTCCTAGCCCCTGCAATCTCTGAGTCTGTTAGGTCACTAATGGATTCTTTAGAAACGATCTCTAGTTCCACTTGTATGAAAGCAGTAACCCCACCCTGCTTCGATAAGGCAGTGTCCTGGACTTCCTGTTAATAAGTGATCCTGATGCCTTTCTCCCCGCCCTACCTCCAACTTTATGTATCCTCCTCAGTGTTCTTTCCCCCCTTGCCACAGCCCCACCCCTGGCATTACAACAAGTGTACGTGCATGAGATCAGCACACATACACACACACACACGCACACACACACGCGCGCGCGCGCACAATGTCATCAACTATATCCCCCTTTAAATGCCAGCTGCACCCTTGATGTGAAGGTCCATCTACTGGACCACTTGGTGAGTCCCAGAAGGACTGGGACTGTACATCAGCTTTACATTTGGAAAGAATAACAAAATCCAGATGACTCAGGGTACCTTTGGAGTGGTGCTGTTTCCAAAGTTACTTAATGACAAACCTCAGAAAGTCTATCAGTAAATGCTGGAGGTTTCATTTCTCAAGATTCTGTACAAAGCCAGAGGGAAGCATTTTTCTCAAGAAGCAACTGCACAATATATTGCATTGTAATTACTTGACAGAGTAATGACGTTGCTTAGATCTTGACATTTCTTTAAAAGTTTTATTCTTAAAGAATCACAGACATTTACACAAACACTTAAACTACTTGCTTTGCTCATTCTCCTATGATTTATCACATGTAATTGTTGAAATGGTGAGAGGACCAAGATGTTGCTATAGAAATGGTGGAATATTCCATCATTTGTGAAGAGAGTTGCGACCTCTTGTTCTTTAGTTTAAATGCATCCTATTTGAAGTAGGTGGAATGCTATTGATCAGACTTACCTAATGTGTCATCTTCATGAGCTTCAAATGAAAAACAAAATAGAGTTTACTATTGCTACTTGCCTTCAACAGTTTCGTTGAGATGGTAGTGAATATTTTACTCAAAGTTGTGAATTCATAAACGTAGCACAAGATTTTTTTTAATTCTAAGCTTTTTTTTTTTTTTAATTTAAACATTGAGTTCTGTAGAGTCAACGTAGAATCTGCCAACTGCAAGCACACTGGAATCTAGGGCAGTTGCCTTCAGATGCTGGTCAGTGGACTGGGTGCATTGCGATTACCCAGAGAGCTTTTCTAAACAATGCAGATACTCAGATCCTATTTCCCAAGGTGAGGGAGGGAGGTAGTACACAGCTAAGTGTGGGGACCACTAACTAGGGTTTTTCAAGAGTGTTCCTTGTGACAAACTTTGATACTCCCACCAAGTTTTCCACTCCAAAGAGAAATTTGGGAAGCACTGCACATTATGTCACTTCAGAGTGATTTATAATGTACCTCATCGTGTAATAGGATTTTAGAAGTCCTGCAGTAAAGAAACCAGCTTACCCCAGCATTTCCCAAACTTAAATGATATGCGACTTTGGAATCCAACTTTTACGTCAACACTCAACCAAGATTCTCCCAGGATATGGTTTGGGGGAAGGTAATCTACTACTATAGGTTTTTTTTAAACAGAGGCTTGGTAGAGAATGTTCCCTAAAAATAAGTCTTTAGAAGTGGGGAAGAGTGTGAGATATGTACGTTTATCAAAGAGAGTATGAGTTTGTTAAGGTTGAGAAGCACTGATCTTGAGGAAGTAGTGTTTATTTAGTGCCTACTACATGCCAGGCACCAAATGGGGTTCTTTAACTACGTGGATTTATTACATCTTCACAACAGCCCCACAACGTTGTTATTTAAAGATGAGAAAAATGAAGCTTTGGAAGACCCCTCTCACAGCTGCGACTAAGTGTGAACTCTAGTTCTTTAGCCTATGCTTAGTTGTAGGAGGAAAAGAAAGTGAGACATGGAATCAGTAGAATGGCAGGCTAATGGCGGTTGCTGTTAAAATCTCCATTTTCCAGAAAGGCATTCATTGTAGGAATAATATTCTATGCATTTAATTTATTTTATAGTGCTTTTATTTCTTAAAGATTTTCAAACTGAGCATCCTCCCATAAGCTTTCCATAGCTGCTATCACAAAATGTCAGGGAATTGCACTATTTAAATTACCAGGATTTTTAATAAAGTTGCTAGCCCTGTCTTCAGCGTCTCAATCAATGATCAGTTCTGTCGGTATAATTACCATTTGTTTAAAATTAACCTTAAGTGACTAGGCCACTGACCTTGGGTCATTTAAAGAAAGAGGGAAACTGTGAGTCATCATGGGTGTCCTTGCAACTTCTAAAACAAAAATACAATTTTATATTTTACATGGGATGCCATGATCCAGGCTGTTTTACCATTTATTTGATAACCCTTAAAGGAGAAGGGTCTGCATACCATGGGAGTCAGAAACTAGGGGACTGGAGTGAGAGCTTGAGAGTGGGGAGGTGGAGGATTCCTGTACGCTTAGCGTGTTTATTCTAGTGCCTGGGGCCTCCAGATTCTCCCTGCTTTTTCCTCATTCTTCCAAGTTCTTCTTCCTCCTAGGTCCTCCTTTCTCTAATGCTATTCATTTTCTGTCACCAGTTCTAGTCCTAGAATAGCTCATCAGATTCTCTTTCCCCATTTGCCAAGCCATGCCAGCCACCACCCCCAGGCCCTGTTCAGTCCATCATGGCTCAGAATTGGATTTTCATTCATTGTCTTCACTGAGATTTATATTGAAGGCCTCTATGAGAAATGACCACATAAGGAACCTTGCGACACCTCCTAAAAAACTACTTGTGAACATGGCATTATATTATTTAGTGTTCCTCAAAGAAGAGAGCCACATAATAAAAGTCTTTTAGGATTCAGTTCCAGATGTAAAATATATATGAAAATTAATATTATGTTACTATATTAACATATTATGTTATGTTATGGAAATTTTCCAGAATTAACATATTATATATACAGTAATGAGCCAGATTGCTTTGTTTTGCAACTAAAAAGGATGTTTCCTTTGTGGCATTTAAAAAGGTTTAATTCTCAATTATAGCATTATATAATATTTTTTCTTATTTCGATTTTAGAAGTCATATTAAATGCATGTCACCTGCAATTCTTCTAACAGGAGCAGTAAATATGATACTTAATTGATTTTTGAGCACATATTTGCATTTCCAAAGCTCAACTTGCATTATAATTATTCTTGTTCCATGATTCAGATCAGGGTACTCTAAAATTTGCATGTTAAGAAAAGATGATTATCAACAAAGAGATACTGCGAGGAGTCCCCAAACCTTTTTAAGTGACTTTCTTATTACTAAAGTGATACCCGTTTAGTGTAGAAAAATTTAAATTGCAGATAGACAGAAACATATATATCATCTTTGTTCCCACCCACCTATTATTATTAGCATTTTGGCTTTCCAAATATGACTTGCCAAATATTTTTACTTGCCCGTATATATGTTTTAAACCAAAGCAGCATCTTTCTCAACTCTATGGCTTATAAGTACACAAGTCACACACACATAAAACCCATAACCAATTCTAATTAAAAGATATTGCTGGAATGCTTGGACGATATGAGTCAAGTAGAATAAGTCAAATCAGTAAAATTTATTTTTTCCAGTAGAGGAGGTAAGTGGTGGAATATTTCAGAACTGCTTTATATCTTATTTAATTTTTGAATTTTTAAAATCAAAATTAAATATGAAAGTATAGATTGAGAAGTCCTCCCACCACCATCTTCATCCACCCTGTTCCTTCACCCGGTTTCCTATGGTAATAATTTTTTTTAAACCACTTTATTGAAGTGGTTCTTAGTGAAAAAGCCATGTAAAAATAAGGGAGGGTTGTGTTAGCCTCAGCATAATCCTCTGGGGACAGAGGGTCAACAGAACAGAGATGTCTGACTCAGCCTTTCTCTCCCCTTGCAGCATCTTCCTCAAAGAGCTGGAGAAGTACGAGCAGCTGCCTGAGGATGTGGGACACTGCTTTGTTACCTGGGTAACCTACTTGAAATCCTTCTTCTCCCACTGCCCCATGCTTTCCAGGAGTTCAGAGAGTACCAGACGGCATCACTATTCAGCCTCTGACCTGAGGATTGGTGTCACTGACATTTTAATGTAGGACCAAGATCTGTAGAGCAGGGCCAAGAGTAGATCTGAGGGCAGCAGTCCCTTCCAGAGGAGTAGAGTCCTCTCTGGGACAGTGTGTCCGAGTGCTACACTAAGTTTTCTAAGCACTTTCTTAAATTGAGATATCAGGAGATTGGAACAAGACCACCACCCATGGTAGAGGAACTACTCCAGCTCCATCCACTAGTTTTTGTTTTGTTGTGTTGTATTTTTTGTTTGTTTTTGTTTTTAACTGGATGAGGATTTGGGAATAAGAAGTTTAGGAATCCATCAAAGTACCAAAGCATTGGTTATGTTTTCTTCCTTAATAGAGAAGAACAGACTCCTTGGGTATCCATCCCAATTCTGACCTTCATGATGAGTATGTAGTCATTCTTTTTCTTGGTGCTCTTATTTATGGGCCTAGCGAATGGGCTGAAGGTACCAAGTTCTAATTATATAAATGGAAACAGTCTCCATTAGCATCTCCCCACCATGTTATTCTGAGCTCAGGTTCGTGATATGAGTGCAGACATCTCTGGGGAGGTTCACCCAGCACACTAAGTGCAACTAAACATGGCAATACTTCTCCAGGGTCAGGAGTTTTAATATTTAATAATTATCGAATTATAACTTCCACTCAAAATAGACTACTTACTCTTCAAACTGTCTTCACGATTCAAGAGTTTATGCTCGCAACAGCTCTACAGAATAGGCAAGGCTATGGTTATATTTTATATTTTATAGATGGGAACCTTTCAAATGAGCTAGGAGATTGACCAGCCCACTGATATATAAGTATCACAATTAGTTCTGCGATTCAAGACCCGAGTTGTTGTTTTTTTTCATGAAACTTTCACATTTGTTTCTTGGCATTCTCTCATTTCTTAAGAAAGTCTCAGACTGCCATCCTATTTTATGCTAATACATTTTCTGCCTCTAAATACATGAGCCCATGCACACTTCACATTAATTCTGATAAATAATTTTTGAGCCCTTGCACAGCCAATGGAAAGAAAAAACAAGACTGACCATTAAATGAAGAGATTTTTTTGTATCTTGTTTCATACAATTTGTGGATTTGCTTTACAGTGATAAGTATGATTTATCAACATCTCTTAGGGATGATGAATATCTCTCAGGTATTACATAAACTCAAATATTGGTCTCAGAAAACCTTTGGTGATTGCATAAAATATGCACATTTTGCCAAGAATTATCCCAAGGTTACTTTCTTAAGCCTCATAATCTTAACGTAGGGCTAGTGCAGGAGTAGAAAGAATTGTTCGTAATGTATTGAAAGGCAATGGTTATAACCAGGAAGTTTGAAGTCAGCTTGCCTGGGCTGTACTTCTTTCTAACTATGGGAATTTAAAGTTGCTTAACCAACCTATGCCACAGTTTTCACATGTAAAATGGGGATGATGATACTAGAGCTCACCACATCCTCTCATGAAGATCGAATGAGTTAATATATATAGAAAGCACTTAGGAAGATACTGGCATAAATGAAACCTGCTATAATGCGTACCTTGGCTGCTTTCTCAGAAAAGGACATCCCAAATGTTCTATAGGCACTAAGATGGGCAGCGTTCACAAATGCAAAAAGTACTTGGTGGCCAAAATACTCACACCTTTCCCAGTAGAAAGGGTGAGTAGCATTAATCCAGAGCGTACTGAGAGAAATAAGAAATGAATTTTCACCAAATCCTAACATTCTCGACTTTAAGAAACAATCTGGTTAGGACTTATTGCTTAGACCCTGCACCAAAGGGTCACCATACTTTCTTTTCTCCCGTCATTGCTTTTGAGAAATTGGAGATGACAGCATAGTCACTTGACACACCCTACAAACTACCCCCAAAGGAGACATGGTGTACCAGCAGATCTACCTCTGAAATAATACTTCATTTTCATTCTTTGATTTTTGTTTTTAGAGCAAATGCTGTCATTTTTCAAGATGGGAAGCACAATTGTGGGTAATCCAGAAAAGGGGATAATCTCAATAAATTCTGTCCAATTTAAGAATACATTATGATAAGTGAATTGGTTTTTCTAATTCTTTCTAGCACAGACTAGTATTAAAATGAGCTCATTTTCAGATAGCTTTCTCCTGAAAATTTGTTAGGGGAGCATGGGCCAGATGACCCCAGAACATTTGCCACAGATAATCCTGTGGCACATCATATCTGAGGGTTTAACTGCACAGCTTTTGATGGGCCTTGTAGGCACAGTCAACAGAAGGGAAAAACAAATGGATGCTTATCTGTTATTGTCTTTGTTCTTTTTAGGCAGACAAATTTCAGATGTACGTCACCTACTGTAAAAACAAGCCTGATTCCAATCAGCTGATCCTGGAGCATGCAGGCACCTTCTTTGATGTAAGCAGTGATTTTCCATTCTTGAGCCATGGTTTAGCAGGTGGAAATGCTTTTCTACTTTGGAATAATGGGTTTTTAAGTATCTTTTGTTCCTCACTTTTCTTTATTGGCCACCCCAAACCTCTATCTCGTGGATAAAGCATGGAAGAAAACAAAAGCAGTGTTTTCTTGTTTTGTTTTATCCCATCCCACCTCAAGTGCTGTGATTTTGGACAAGGAGCACTTGCCTCGGTGTTTTAACACCAACCCAGACGAGTCATAAACCTCGTATGTAGAGGAGGCCTACTGTGATGCAGGCGTTAGTTAAGATGTTTTACTTATGCTTCATATGTAGCTCCATCAAATGTAGGGGTTCTCAAAATGTGGTCCTCAGACCACCCATGTCAGCATCACCTGAGAACTTGATAAACGTGCGTATTTTGGACACCTTCCTGAAGATCTGTTGAATCAGAATCTCCAGGGCTGAAGCCCAGCAATTTGAGTTTTAAGGAGCCCTCCAGGTGACTCGCCCACTCAGGTTTTTAAAATGCTACTCTGATGCAGTCGTTTCAACTTTGAATACACATTGGAATCACATGGGGAACTTTGCAAAATACTGGTTCTGGTTCCCCCTGTGAAATTCTGATATGATTGGCCTGGGTATGGGCTGGGCAATTAAAAGTTTCCAGGTGAGAGTCATGTACAGCCAGGGTTGAATACTTGTGCTGTAATGGAGCCGGGAGAAGAGTCAGAGTGGACATGCCAGCTTAACAGGTCCTTTGGTTTCGAATGAGGATCCAAGCCTGTGGATTAATGATGGTATAAGTCTGTATAGTGCTGGTCCCCAGAGAGTGACCTAAAGTGATAGAATCAAATGGGTCACTATAGGTTGCAGAGGAAGATCAAGAGAGAGAGAAGAAATGAGGGGGAAAAGGAAATTTAGTGAAAGACTGTAGCGTGATGGTCATTCTGGCAGTCTACCTTTCTGAATGAAGGCAGCTTCATTCCTTCCATAAATATTTAAATGTAAATTGTAAGCAAGATAGTGTGGTAGGTAGGAGAATACAGATGTTTAAACATGGTTCCCACACTCAAATTTTCAGAATAAACCTTTTCTGAGCATCTTTCTAGCCTGATACTGCCATAACAGAATTGTTCAGTAAAGATCATATTGTTCAATGAAGAAATGACTTGAATGAGAGAAAGCCAGACAAGAAAAAACACATGATTTTTTTAATGAATCATCAGTATGGAAATGGTCTAAGTGTCCCAAAGTGGAATGACTGAGGTTAGATTTTGTAAAACAGAAGACTCAAAAAAAGTGCTTCTCTAACTTGGTATCAGAGTTTATTTGGATGCTCTATGCCATTATCTTTGCTTAATTATGTATTTTCCTTAAGATATCTCTGGTTGATTATTCATCAACAGTCCAGAAGGGTCCTTTTAAAGTTTTAAATGCACTGTGTCCTGTCTTCTACTTAGCACGTTTCTAAACATATGTGTCCTGTGCTCTGAGCATATCTTAGACTGTTCTGCTTTCTTATCTTTGCTCACACTGTTCCCTCCGCCTAAAATGGATTATGACCCCTCTGTGCATACATGTACATGCACACACACAGTCACTCTTCAGAATTCTTCCTATCCTTTGCAGGTCAAATGTTGCTTCCTGCATGAATCCTTTCCTTTCTCTATGCATGTGTAGCGATTTGCCTTTTGGCAGGTTAACAATGTACCTTTCTCTCATACACACCTCCCCCCTTTGTGAGCCCCTTGAGGTTGACTGATAGTTTGCTTGTTTCTTTTTGTACACGGGACAGTGTCTGGTGTTAACCGTATTTTCCTTTAGTCTTACATTCCTCAATGCCAGTTTCTGGACTTGGATTAATAGTGAGATCTACCCCAAATTTCTTACCCTATCCTCTATTTCCAACATAGTGCCCAGTGAGCCTCTACATTAGTTGGGAAGGCCAGTGGAAGCCAGAAATCCAGTGCAGTATGAATTCCTGGAGCTTGTCCTGGAGATGGGCAGGGAGAGCAGTAAACTCTCCTGATTGTTCCCAAAGCTTTCCAGATAGCATATTCTCTGTAACTTCTTTTCCGTTCCATCAGAAGGGTTTCCCTATGTTCTACACTTAGGAAACATCTGCTTTAGGCCCTCATTCTATAAAAGAGATAAATCCTTAATAAAGGCAATCTCTTATTACCTGTTAAAGAGAACACAGAAAATTGAAGTCCTAGAAAGGCCCACACATTCACTGGATCCAGAATTTTCTACTCCCGATGTGAGAAACTGTGAGGCTTTGATGTCTGATGCTGTGTTGGTTACTAAGCTTGGTTTGTTGACCTAAATGCTGGAGGCAGCCACTTCCTAACTGCTCCACATGCAACCTTCTCAGAGCTGGGCGTCTTTTCAGAGAAGGAAGACTATCAAAGGTGTGTTTATTGCCTGTGCTCTCTTGCCAAAGCTCCCAAATAAATTCATGCTGTTCATTTGCCCAAAGAGAGTCAAGCTGCCAAACGTTTTGCCTATTTATTGTTGAACAAATCCTGCTGTAATCAACACCTCTAGGGAAGAAGCAAATAAGTGAGAAAATTGCTACTTTATGGAATAATTGACAGGAAATGGAATTTTTTTTATCATTCCCTCTTCTTCACCCTCCTCCGTGGCCACGTAGCAAGTCCTATCTTGTCTAACTTTAAAATGTTTCTTTTATTCTTCTCAATGCTTTGTTCTCACTAAGCTTAGGGAAAGCCCCCATGTTAACACACCTGGCGGTATACATATGGATTATGGTTTTAATATATTCACAGACATGTGGAACCATCCCCATAGTCAATTTTAGAATATTTTCATTACCTCAAATAGCAACCCTACACCCTTTAGCTCTCACCTCCCACCTAATCCTCCTACCTATTCTGCCAGCCCTAAGCAACCACTGATCTATTTTCTATCTCTATGAATATGCCTATTCTGGACATTTCCTTAAAATGGAATCATGTACTATGTTCCTTTGTGACCGACTTCTTTCATGTAGCATGATGTTTTCAAGGTTCATCTGTGTTAATAGCATGTCTCAGTCCTTTGTTCCTTTTTATGGCCAAATAGTATTCCATTGTATGGATATACCACATTTTGTTTTTCCATTCATCAGTTGGTAGACATTTGGGTTGTGTCTACCTTTTCACTATTATTAATAATACTGCTAGAAACATTGTATACAAGTTTTTGTATGGACAAATGTTTTCATTTCTCTTGGGTATATACCTAGGAGAGGAATTGCTGGATCATTTTTGTTAGCTCTATGTTTACAAACTTGGATTGTTAAATAACTTCCTAACTGGTCCCTCTGTCTCTATTTCCCTGCCTCTCCCTACCATGTTGCTATTAGGCTCATATTACTTTTTCTAAAATGCTGCTTTCACCATGTTTTAGGATCTAGGTACTTTACCATTGAGAAGCTCACCATCAAATCCTAATTCTTTATTCTAGCTCAACTCCATCAAAGACCTAAATACATGTTGTTCATCTAACTGTATTTTTCACTTTTTCTAGAATCTCGGTATACATCTTCTGTACTATTCAGGCATGGTCCTCATTATCATCTAAATGCACAATGACTATTTCCTGTATATTTTGTTTTATATGTTTTCCCTTTATAGAGTACCATTCCTTCAACTTTCTGCCACAGCACCCTTACCTTTCCTCTAAGCCCCAGATGAAGGCTTTATCTCTACAAAGATACCGACGACTACTCCTGGACCCAATGACTCCTTTCTAGTCTTGCTGGCTGTAACCAATGAGAACGCTTTTTGTTGTCCTTTTTTGCTCCCTGTTTTATGTGTGTGAGTGCTCTCCACTCGCTAGAATATCAGGTTCTCGAAGGAAGAGAATAAACATGAACACTTCTCTAACCTTCCGAACACCTCAACCTTGGGGAGTGGAAGATAGAGAGGGGACTACTAGGAGAGACTCGGAGGCACAAACAACAGTTAGAGACCATGGTCATAGCCTGGCCATGAATGATGGGTAGTATCAGTGAAAATGGGTGGGAAAGACTGGTGTTTCCCTCTTGTCAGAGGCAACAGAAGGAAAACAACTAAAAGTGACTCCATCGTTTCCAACTTGATAGACCTGAAGAATGAGGGAGGTACCACTGATCACAATGAAAAAATTATAAGGAAAAAGTGGTAATTCCAAGTTGGGATGTGTTAAATTTAAAGAGAGGAGGGATGGGGAAAGAGAGCTGTACCAGTGCAGGTTTAAGAAGGAGACTGAGAACAGACAAGACTCGGGAGTCGTCGGACTAGAAATCAGAGCCTCGCTCTCTGCCTTCCCTTTATTCTCATCCTCTCTTTTATTTCCTTTCATTTCCTCCATTCTGGGTCTGTTTCCCTTCACTTCTACTTCTTTATCTCTCCTTTATCCTTCCGTTTTACACTTCTCCTTTACACTTTCTGTTTCTGGTTTTATCTTTCTCCATTTCTTAAGTTCCATTTTGGTTTCATAAATCTACTTTCTTTTCCTTAAGCTCCCCTTTCGCTGTCTCTCCCTTTTTCCATTTATATATGCATCTTGGTCTTCCTTATTTCTTTTTCCATTCCCTTCTCTCCCATCAAAGGACAGTTTTTCCTAATTGTCTACTCTTTTTTTCTTTTCTCCTCTCTTCTTGCCCTGCCTACCTCCTCCCATCACACACACACACACACACACGCACGCACGCTTACGCTTTACCTGCGCCATGTCGAGGAATCTAATGGTGCCTGTTTTCATCCCTGTAGGAGATACAGCAGCGGCACGGTCTGGCCAACTCCATCTCTTCCTACCTAATTAAGCCTGTCCAGAGAATCACCAAGTACCAGCTGCTCCTGAAGGTACCTCCCCTCCCCTCTGTCTCATCTGCAGCTAATGCCCGGGCCGTCCCCGCTTTGCCCAAGGATAGGACACTTTCCCCCTGAAGACCTTCCCTCGACCTAGAGTAAAACTTCAGAGATGAGCTCACACTGGCATTGCTTGCTCTAGACTGCATGTCCTTCCTATCTCATGAAATTCCAGATGCTTATTCATAGAGGGAAAGAGGAGAAATGGGAGCAGGAAAGGTTGAAACTATTTTTACACCTACCCACCACTGCACAGCTTTTAGCGATTGCCACCCCAAGCACTGGCTGGTACTTAGAGCCTCTCCTGTCTTCCCCTCCTGGGGCAAATTTCTGGTGATGTTCTCTGCTTCTGATAGGATCAAGGGTCAAGATCTTAGGGCCAGTGCCAGTCTGCATGGGCAGTGGAGGCCCAGGGCTGCACCTACCATTGCTTTAATCTCTGTGTGTCAAGATTGTCAGATTTTGAGAGAAAATAGTCAAAGAGTGCATACTAAAACACAATCACACTCTTCTCTGTAGTATCCCATATGTTAGGGGTTCTTCTGAAGCCAACCAAGGGATTTGGATTTTCTCCAAAATCTTTTCTTTAAAAGTCAAGTAATCGAATTAGGTAAAGTACTAAGTAATTTGGGCTGATTCTTCTCAAACAAGGATACATTAACAGTCTGAAAAATATGACATTTCCCCAAAGAAAGCCTGGGAAATCAATATTAGAGGCAGTTATATAGCTTTTGTCTATATTAATTCTTAAGGGCAGAGTTTTCCCTAAGTTTGAATGTTTTGCTGGTTGCTCCTCAAATGCAAAGGATAGTGAGAGGAGTATTGTAAATAGTATATAGTTCCAGAGAAAAATCTGATGCAATTCAACTCATGTATAGAGAGATTTACAGAATATCACATATTCTAGCTTTGCTAAATTTGAAAACCAGTCTGGCTTCACATCTAGGTTTCTAGTCATGCTGGAGTGTGCCCACTGGTCTGGTCCATGGGGTCTGCCTGGCTTAGTGCTTGTGGTTCTACGATGAGCAGAGTGGGAGCAGCAGTGAGCCTGCGCCCCAGACCTTTCTTTCCGGGTCTAGGTCAGTGCAGGGCTATGCACCATCCTTTCCCTTCAGCCTCCTTCAAACCTACTTCCTGTCTCCAAGAAGAGACTGTTGGCTTCTGCTCCCAGGCACTGAAGTCGTCCAACCCTGCAGAAATGGCCTAGAGAATTTAAAATGCAGCATCATGCCGCTGGCCTTTACTGAGGACTAGTGTGAGAAGTAATGGGCAGGATACCTTGGCCGTTTTGGCAGAACTGCTTTTGGAGATGTCATGCTCTTTGTGTTTTGAAGTTTCTTTTCTAAAGACTCAGAATTTCTCATGAGATCCCAGCGTGGGGCAAGGGGAGGGGAGCCTCTCCTGAAAAATTGATGTGCTTTCTGCCTTTAAATCACAAGAGCTTTAGGTCTGTCTTTGCTTTTGACTATCAGATAGTGTTGAGTTCTGTGGTTACTTACAGTAGTTTCTCATTAGCCCAGATTTTTGTGTGTAATTATCTTCTTCCTATCCTGCATAATGCTTGACCCTTCTAAATGATTTTTCTTATGCCAGAAGATTTTTTAAAGTGTGTGTGTGTGTGTGTGTGTGTGTTTTAATTAAGTATCTCAAAGCCTTTTCAGGAATTAGTGGAGTCGTGAATTCAAACAAACAAATAAACATGCAGAAACACCTCACCCATCCACACTGCCAGTGTCTTAAATCAACTAAGATGTAGTTCTAAGAGAAATACAGCTTTTCACCTCCCCATTTTAATCCATAAGGCTGAGGTTCTTAGGATTAATTTTGTGACAGGGACAAGGGAGGGAGATAGAGAATGGATAGGCTGTCCTGTGTTTGCTTTAAGCAGATGGAGGGGTGGGCTCTGGGCCTTCGTTTTGTATTGAATCTTTTAGGAAGAGATGATTGTGCAGGTAATTGAGAAGGGAAAGATACAGTAGTGGGAATTTGATTGTGGAGAAGTTGTAGAATTATTGGAAAGAAGACTTAACATAATTTTGACCTCTGTTATATGTGCTGGTAGCAGAGTGCCTGCTGATTAAAAGAAATAGTTTCCTGAGCTTTTACTGTAAGTAAATAATATAGGATTCATTTGCTCATTACAGTCAGTTTTATTCCAGATAGGTTAATATTTAATTATCAATATCCTCTGGGGTTCCTTACTTTAGGTGTTCCATGAAAATAAAAGCTATCTATCAGTTAGAGTGTTCAATATTCTCCACGTAAATCTGCTACAGCTTTCCTTTTGGAGTGTAAATTAAATGTTCAGCCTTCTCTTCATCATAAACTATAGTGGGGATCTGAGGAGAGCTCATTGGCTTTGCTGGTTGATCAGTGGACTTGCCAAATTGCTCTAAACTAATTGGTGCTTCCTGTTGTAAACTGAAGCATATTTCTTGTTCCTCTCTTCTGTTCCTGTCTAGAAGTTCCTTTTATAATGTATGAAAACAAGGTTAGGAGGGTTAGAATTAGGAAAGGAGTGGGGAGAATCAAAGAACATCAGACTGGCAGAAGTAAACGCAACTTTCTTAACGATGCCGTTGTACTGATGCCGTGGTACCAAAGGCAGAGCTGAGAACCGGTCGCTTCTACCTGCCAAACACGTGCTTGGGCAGTTTACCGCTTCTGTGGACACTGAGATCTCCCTCCTTCACATGGAAGGTGTCCAAGATAACACAGAGGGTTGAATTCTTATGTCAGATGCTCACTAATCAGATAAGTTACCAAGTGTAAAGCCTTGCTGCTAATACAGACAAGTACTGCATAATGTTTCAGTCAACTGTGGACCACATGGGTGACGGTGGCCCCGTAAGTTTATGATGGAGCTGAAAAATTCCCGTTGCCTAGTGACAGCGTAGCCATTGTAATATTGTAGCACAATGCATTACTCATGTGTTGTGGTGATACTCAGTGTAAACAAACCCATTGCACCTCCATTCGTATAAAAATATAGCACAGACAATCATGAACAGTACATAATGCTTGATAATGGCAATAAACGACTATGTTACTGGTTTATGTATTTACTATGTTATACTTTTTATGATTAGAATGTACTCTTTCTACTTATAAAAAAAAAAGTTTGCTGTAAAATAGTATGCTGTGTTACACCGGCAGCAGCTTCATATGTCTTGTGTTTACCCTGTCTCTTGATTGCATCATTTTTCTCTTGTGCTCGATTTAATCTCGTGTTGTTTTGAACAGTAACATGCTGTACAGGCTTGTAACCTAGGAGCAATAGGCTGTACCATATAGCCTAGGTGTGTAGCAGGCTGTACCATCTAGGTTTGTATAAGTATGCTCTGTGATGTTCACGTGATGAAATCGCCGAACGTGCATTTCTTAGACTGTATCCCCATTGTTCAATGGCTCATGACTGTAATTTCAAGAGTACAAATAATCTCAAGGCAGAGATAAAACAGAAGTCTAGGACTTCTACCAGTTCCAAGTCCTTTCATGCAGCATCAGGATGTGCTATGGCTCAAATTAATATACAGGTTTCTAAATGATATGTGCTGTATCATCTCACTTACCCCAAAGAGAGCCATTCTGTTCATGAAATGTACTCATTTTTTATTTAAATAGTTGTATAACTTACGTGATACTTTCCAGGGAGCCATGCTCCTAAAGCTACAGATTCCAGGTTTGTTTACCCTAAGAAGTTTTGGATAGACAGGCCAGATATATTCTACTAAAAGCATTCCATAGATAAGACTCTCCTGCTAGCAAGTACCATTAGTTTATTCTCCAGGATATCAGTCATTAACATGTTTACAAGGTTTGATCTGGTCAACTTCTTCCTTTCCTGGAAATACATCCTTATCCATCCATCCATCCCCTACCTTCTCCCTCCCTGAACCCCTCAAGGAGAGAGTATAGGCTGCAGATCTGATGCTTAACTATTTCCCTCCCAGTGGCAAAGCAAGCAAGATCCAATAACCCTGATAAGAAAAAAATGGAAGCCATCAGTTTTCTGCTTTGAGCAAAATCATTCCACATGATCTTTATGATTACTAAGATAGTTGGAAATTATCTTTTCTTCCTCAACCAGATACTATATATCTTTTATGGAGATGGTAATGACCTAGTCTCCAATGAGGAAGTAAAGGAGAGGGCATGGTCCAGGAAGTCTCCGTATAATGGAGGACATGGTGGAGACAGGGTTAGCATGGTGGATGGAATGCAGGACTTGGACTCAAGAGACCTGAATTCAAGCTCCTGCATGGCCTCTAGTGAATTCTATAACCTGGGGAAAATTTTTATCCCTCTAAATCACATCTTACCTGACAATGCAAGAGCTAGCCTAGAATCCTGTCTGTTGGCCCCAGGTTAGGAATTTCTGATTCATATGATCTGAAAATCTTTTATAATTCTGAAATGCTATAAACATTTAATATCTATAACCCCAGATTGCTACTGGTATGATCAAGTCATCATTCAGGCAGTAGAGGTATATAAATCAAACTGGTGCTAACAGTAGGTGTGCAGTGATATATAAGCTGTGTGCATTCTTTGCACACCCTGTCTTCTCTTTATGATTCCACGGTATCACACCACTGTTCATGTGCTTTGCCAGGGGTATTCCTTCTCCAGGAGGGCAGGTGAGTGACAGAGAATGTCCCAGTTGCTGACTTGTGGTGTCAGTCATTTGGGAATTGGGTTTGAATTGAGTTAGTTTGGATTAGGTTGAGCTGAGGAAGCTCAGTCAGGGAAAAATTGTGGTTGAATTCTTTGGAGACAATCCCAGATCGCACTCCACTTTCCTTACAGTTTAGAGGCAACCATCATAGAAAATGAAGATGGTATATAATTTGCCTTGAAGGGTTATTGGGTGGGAGGGTGGGGAAGCTGGGGCAAATGGTTCTAATTGTGTCTGGACTTTTTTTTCAGGAGCTTTTAACTTGCTGTGAAGAAGGAAAAGGGGAACTCAAGGATGGCCTGGAGGTGATGCTCAGTGTCCCAAAGAAAGCCAATGATGCCATGCATGTCAGCATGCTGGAAGGTAGCCGTTCTCTTAGCCTCCCCGAGAGAACCGCCTCCTTTCCTAAGACCAGAGAGCTTGTGTGGTGGGAGGGAGGCGGCATGAAGCCAGGAAAGGGGCAAGGCTAGAAGAGAGAAGGAATGGCAAGTTGTTACGTAGGTCCTCGGGAGGCATGAGAGAAGCTCTGCAGGGGTCAGCCCAGCTCACGCTCACCTCCAAGTAGGACCAAGACCAAGTCATTTCAGTTATGTGGACGACTTGCCACCTGTGTGGTCTTCTAGGACAGGCCATCATCCTTACTATAAGTGTGCCGGAGCCCTGACCCACAGCCATCCTGTTCACCTTCATGCATTTGTATTACCTTTGTTCTCAAACTAAGTAGAAATCCACACATGCACACACACTGTTTTCAGCCTTATGCCCTTCTCTCTCTTTTTATTATAGTAAAACATACGTAACATAAAGTTTACCAATATCAGCATTTTTAAGGGTACAGTTCAGTGGCATTTAGTATAGTCACATTTGCATGCAACCACCCTTATGCCATTCTAGCAGGTGAGAAAAGTTCAGCCAGGTAAACCTGAGAGGACTTTAGCAGAGTACGTTCATTCTGCTGGAACCATGTTCTTGGGGCCCAGTACTTGTCAGAGTGAGACTCCAATAAAGTGCTCTTAACACCGCAGAACAGATGGCAGAGCAGCCATATTGGGATGGAAGTGATTAGATGGGTTGACTCATCCTAGACTGGACTGGCGAACAGGTGTTAGGGAGATAAGTGTATGCTGTTGTAAGTGTGTAAACCCGTGTGCTGTTTTTGCTTTTATGGGCTCTTAATTCCCCAGCACCTCTCCTCCTCAGTGCCCCCATCTAAAAAACTTAGTCTGATCTCAATACTTCCTGGGCCACCCTTAGCATAGAAGTCCCAGTTTTACAAGCAAGGAATCCTGGTTACCTTCTTCAGACTGAGCACTAACCGTCTGAACAAATTCTTGTGGTCACAATTTCTCCGCCCCTTTCTTTTCTCTTGGTACCTGCCTCCAACCCCCACCCCTGGGTATACCCTTCTCCTCCAGCCTGCACTTGACCTGTATTCTGGATCTAGCTGCTCCAGGTATGGTCTGTGGACCAGCAGCAGCAACTCCAGCAAGCTTGTCAGAAGTGCAAATTCATGGGCTCCATCCTGCTCTCTTGAAGAGTGGTGGGTGGGCAGGTATCTGTGTTCTCACATACTCTCCTGGTGATTCTTATGCACACAAAAGTTTCAGAACCTCCGTTAAAGATTTAAAGCGGTATAGATATAAACCGTTGAAGATTCGTGCACCACACTGTACAGGAGCAGCCAAAGAGAAGCGTCCTAGGAATGGAAAAACGACAGATGAAACAGAGTCCAGGGAACGCAATTAGGCAATGTTTTTCTCCTCAGCCCCACTCTGAGCTCTGAGACAGGGGCAGTTGGGAGCTGTGGAGGAAGGAGACGTGTGGGAGGTTTGCCCTTGCAGGAGGTCCCAGGCTGACAGTGGAGCTGGGAAGAGCTTATGTAGGATTTTGCAGAGTGTTCCTGTAGTACTGCTTATGTGCAGGTGAGCTGATGCAGAAAGAGGGATCTGCTCACAGTTTTATACAGTTGTCCATTCAGTGTTAGAGTCTCACAACCAGCCGAGAGACAAAGTGCCTTGGAAGCCGAGAGCTCCGTTAGGGAAGCCTTTCTGCAAGAGCGGGGTGGAACATGGCACCCTGAGTGTGGCACTAGAGAAACTCCACAGGGTGGAAATGGGTATTTTTCAGGGTTCGACGAGAACTTGGACGTGCAGGGGGAGCTGATTCTCCAGGATGCTTTTCAAGTGTGGGACCCGAAGTCGCTAATCCGGAAGGGGCGGGAGCGGCACCTGTTCCTCTTTGAGATCTCCTTGGTTTTTAGCAAGGAGATCAAAGACTCTTCAGGACACACGAAATATGTTTACAAGAACAAGCTACTGGTAGGTGGGGCCGGTGGGGTAAGACAAGACTCCCTGTTTTCATAGAGCCCTTGGGCAGGACGGGATCTTGAACACTCAGCTCATCTCTCCCCTGGCGCCACACCAAAACCATCCTGGACAAATGAAAGTGCCTCCTATTTGAAAAGCTCCTCCCCACCCACTTCTGCATTTTAGAGTTCACGGTTCTTCTTCCTGTTTGCTTTTAGCGCCTCCCTCTTCACCTTCCCTCCCTGCTACCTGCTAATCAGGCACGTGCCTGTAGGTCCTTTCATCCTGGGTAGATGAACAAAGTATCCAGTCTATTTAAGTTTGATTGACAGAAGCCCCTTCCTCGGTCCTCTCCTCTTTGTTGCCTTTCCCTTCCCACCCCAGCCCTAAGTTTCCCCACTGCCTTCCCCTTCCCCGCCTCTCACAGGCATTTCCTGTCTACAGACCTCAGAGCTGGGTGTGACGGAGCATGTAGAGGGGGACCCCTGCAAATTCGCCTTGTGGTCTGGGCGCACCCCATCCTCAGACAATAAAACCGTGCTGAAAGTAAGTACTGCTCTCTGCTGGGCGCAAGACCAGGGTTGGGGGAAGAGGGGTGTGGGTAGGTACCTCACACCTAAAAGCTGGGGCCTGGAGATTCCACTGAACCACTGGACCTGTCTTGAGAAGGGCAGCATCACATGGGTATCGAGGAGCAGATTCTGTCATGAAAATAGACCCAACATCTCAAAGACAAGTGATGTTCCAAGTCCATGCACTTGTAGGAGCATAGAGTGAAGACGGCAGGGAGTGGCCTAGTGGGTTTCCTCAGCGGGGCCCGCTGAAAGATGTTCTGCCTGTATGTCCCCTTCAAGTGTCAAGGACAACAACTGACCCTTTGACAAAAGGCACCTTGATTTGCTCTATATTCATTCAACATTATTTTCCTGAACACCTTGTACCTCTAAGGTATTCTACTCAGTATTGTAGGGGATAGCTATGTGTAAGATATGGACTGTATCCTCTGGGAACTTAACATTCTAGAAGCTCTAGTAAATTATACTAGCATGGGAACTATGCTGATTGAGAAGAATGTTAAGAAAGGGCCTTCTACCAGGCGACGGCGTTAAGGAGTCATTTCAGCTCTCCGGAGCACACGCAGCCTGGGAGCTGAGTCAGTGCTCGTGGCAGCGTTAGTCTAACTGAGAAGAGATCCTGAAGGTGGCTCACGCACCAGTCACTTGCTTCTCAGGGAGGGGCCCATCACCAAGGAAAAGATGTCCAACCCTGACCAAAGCTTCACACCTGTTCACCCTGAATTGCCAGCATAGCTGCTGCCTATCATGGGGGAGAATTACCTGAAAAAAGTTCCACAACAACAAATAGGGTATTTATGGAATGCCAGGCTAAAAAGCCAGGAGTGACCTTCAGTCAGTACAGCTTATGTGGCCATACTAGGTGTTGATCGTCCTGACGTTTATTCATACCGGTTCATAAATAGCCTCTGCCTTCAAATGCCCCCTTGCTGCCCCTCCCAGTGCTCCCCAGACCTCTCCAGAATCTAGGAACCAAAGTGTTAATCCCTGGCCCAATGGGGGACCTCCAGATACTGCTCCAGCCCCAGGGCAGATGTCGGTATTGGTTAGTGCCTTACAGATTATTAAATACTTTGAAAATCACCCCTGTACAAGTCTACATTGAGTCCTGAGGTCATAGCCCTATTCTCGGAGTTGGAGAAACATGAATGTGGAGTTGAAGAGTCATAAGTATAAAATGAGAAATAAACTCTTCCAACGTTTGGTTTCTTAACAATAACAGACTAAGCCTGTAAGAGGAGGGCCGAGAACTGTTTTGGCAGGGTAAAGGGAGAGGGGGTTCTCACTCTTTCTCCCTGTGGCACTCCAGGCCTCCAACATAGAAACCAAGCAGGAGTGGATCAAGAACATACGAGAGGTGATTCAAGAAAGGATCATTCACCTGAAAGGAGCTTTAAAGGAGCCAATTCAGCTCCCCAAAACACCAGCTAAACAGAGGAACAATAGTAAGAGGTAACCAGCGTCTCTCCCCCAGCACTACCTAATGCTTCTGGGTGCGGGGGTGGGGTGAACTTTTGTTTCCACAGGGATGGTGTGCTCTGCAGGTGGCACCCCTCTCTATGAAGCCCCAGCGAGTCCTACCTAAGATGTGTTGTCTCTTCTTTAAGCGTCTTACCAGTTACTGTCAATTCAATTCAGCAGGGCTTCATTGAGCACCTCTTACTTGATAGATATTCTACAAGGTGCTATAAGAAGATAAAAGGAAGTGTAAGATGATGAGTCCATTCTCTCAAGAACCATCTAACAGTCATGCCTCACATGTGGAATAGTAGACAAGAAGAATCAGTACTACCCGTAGGGACAGTAAATTCAAAGAGAGAAGACTTTAGATGAGCATTAGAGTGGAGTGTCTGGGGAAGGCTTTGGGAAGGAGGTGGGCCATGATAGGAGAACTCTGTGGATCAGTTCGACAGTAAAAAGGCTTGCATACTGTAGTGCATGGGGATGGTATGGTGGGGATGGTACCACTGCAGCTCTGACCTCCACCCCTCAGAGTCCTCACCTTCATTATCTGAGATAAGCAATGTGATCAGGCAGAAGAATACTTATTTTTTGTATCTTCATCTCTCTGGACCTTTCTGAATCTCAGTTTCCCTTAGACCAGTGGATGACTTTTCAAATATTTCTTTCTCAAGTCTCCGTGTGTCAGTCACCTACAATGACTTTTGGAGGCCACTTCAAAAGAAAGCATGCAAACACTTCATGTCAATTTTGGAAAAAAAATAAAACAAACCAGGAACCTGATGGTGATGGTTGTTGGGGGTAACAGGCTCTCCTCTCCCCTCTTCACAAAGGGAATAAATCCAGAAGGTTTAGTTGACCCTTTGGCACCAAGCGGAATACACAGGCCAGGGAGCTGCAGGGGGAGATGGTAGCCAAAAGAGGGGCGTGACTAAGATAGAGGCAGCTCCAGATTTTCCCTGTCATTGTCCTGCGACGAGGCAGTGAGAAGCTTTGGCAGACTGTGCAGAGAGAACAGCCAGGCAGTCTATAATTTCGTTAGCTTGGCTTCCTGGATATGGGGACAGAGTTTATGGAGGAGTGGATTGGCTCAAGGAATACTGCCCACACTCTTGGATGGGCTCCCCACATCCCCCAGAACTGGCTTCATCTGGAGTGGCCCAGAAGGGCCTGCAGTGGGCCAGAATAGTGGGCAGTAGGAAGTACAGCCAACTCTCAACTATCTGCAAATGGTGGGGAGCAGTGGCCCAGATATTTAAAACAACAGATGATCTAAAAGTCCTTTATTTTTGGTTTTGAAATGCATCACATGATTTCTTTTTACAGCAGATTTTCCTTCCTACAAATGTGTGGCTTATGTTATTAAAATAAGTTGGCATTTTCTAAGCCTACAAGTGGTGGTGAGGGAGCAAGTTGACTTAGAAATGTTCTGGGTGGGAGAAAACACATTTTCTGACCAGTAGACACTGTGTATATACACGTACATCACATGTGTGCCCACATGCACACACATGTCCACATACGCTCACATACACCAGGTGGTTATAGAATCTGTGAGGCAGTGTCAGTATACGGGGCATTTTGCTCGTGCAGTAACATTCTCAGGCAGTAAGTCCCTCTTCTCTCTAATGCCATGACTTCTCCATAAGCAGCATCAGGGCTGTGACATTCATAAAAGCCTCCAGGGGAAGACTGTCATTCCCTGTGCTAACGTACCACCCCTGGCTCATATCTCTTCCAGTTTTTCCTGACACGGAGATGATTTAGCCTTTGCCAGTTCCTAGGCATCTAATCCCCCTTTGGCTCTGGCCCTGGGTTCAGAGCAAGACTGGAGAGTTGAAGGAGCATGTGAGACATGTGGTTCAGTTATATAGTTCAGGGGCCCAAGAAGGGGTCCAAATGCCAGGGGTGCACTGGGGAGCCTGTCTTATCAGACACTCAGGAGCACAGCTGTCTCAATAGCTGCTGTGGAATCTGTGACTGTTCTCCTATCTTTAAAAAGATGCCTCGGCCTTCTGTGTTCATAAAAAGCATGAGCTCAACAAGACCCACCAAAATGAAGGCGGTAAAGTCTTCCTCATACCCAGGAGCTGAGGGTCCAACACGAACTTCCCAAAGATAATTGCCCCTGGAGAAAGTATCTCACTCCATTTTCTTGAGAAGAAGAAACACAAGTCAAGAAAAAAAACAAAAAGTATCTTATCAGTTCTGTTTTCTTTATAGGTCAGCTATAAATCAACCCCAATCCTGTTACAGGATGCAGAAAAACTATGCGAATACCCTGAACTCTAGGACTATTGGATAGAAGCCTAGGTCCTAAGTAGGATATACCTCTTTCTACTGCCTGTTATACACCCATTCCCAGTTAAAATGAATAGATAATTGCCCCCTCTGCACCATGGGCCAGAGGATTTATGGAGAAGGAGTCATTTCATGTTCACTTATCAACAGAGTGATTATGTATGTACTAAGTACAAGATGTGACATCATTGAAAATCACATAGGGCTGCTCCCTTTAGTGGGATAATTTTAGACAAATCCCTGCTCAAAGTGCTGAGGCTCTGCTCTGCCAGCCCAGCTGGAAATCCTGTCTGCTCCAAACCCACAGTGGCTCCCCCCACCCCCACCCCTGTTTTTTCTCTCTTCTTCCTGCAGGGATGGAGTGGAGGATGTTGACAGCCAGGGAGATGGGAGCAGTCAGCCGGATACCATCTCCATTGCCTCTAGGACATCTCAGAACACAGTGGACAGTGACAAGGTAGGACAGTGCCCCAACCTTCCTTCCCCTAAAACTTCCTGTTGGCTTAACCACCCCTGCAGAGTTACCCCAGAGGATTTCTCCCATTATGGAGGTTGACCTCAGGAGCCGGTTGTCTCTCTGTAGGTCTGGAGGAGGTTATGTCACATGGTGGACAGAGATTGGGGCAGTCAGCCATCCTCTCACGTTGTGAGTCTAGCAGAAGTGGCGAGGGTGAAGAGTGGGAGAGTCCCCTTCTGCGATGCCCCATATGGGCTGCTTGGACTACTCTGCTTTCTGGGAGGCTGAACTCAGGGTGCGGAGGCTGGGATAGTTTCCTGAGACCTCAGTAGCTGTGACTGGCTTGTATTTATAATGATTCGAACGGGCTCACCTCAAAGTTAGACCAAGACCAGTGGCTTGGGAAATGGCCACGGAGATGCTGGTTGGTAGGTGCTTCCTGTCCACAGGGGCTCCGGTGGAAGTGATACCTTTCTCTGGCTAGATAGCGAGGCTCAGTTCCTGAGGGGTAAAGGACCAGGAAGTGGTACATGGAGCAGCGTGTAGGGATGTAGTAGGCTTGTGAGAAAGCCGGATCACTTGCTCTCTTACATTTTGCAGCAAATAAACAAAAGTCAGGAGTGCTGATGGAATGAAAGAGAGAAGGTGATAGCCGAGGGTCAGTGTACTTGTTCCAGCCAGGTGAAGAATTCAGCTGTCTTATTTGCAGCAGGTACACAGCAAGGCTTTCTCCCTGACCCTGCCCTAGTTTAGTGACCTCAGGATCAGAGAGTGTGAGATAATATTTTGCTGCATATCAGCGATTTTATTAAGGAAGGTATGGATTTTCAAAGACCGCTTGGCCTCAGTTTACCTACACTTGGTATTTTGGCCTAGTCCTTCAGCCTCAGGCAACAGGCTGTGTCCTCGTTTCATTTTAGTTTTCTAAGTTATGGGTATTTTTTAAGATGATCTGCATTCATTAGGACTTTTCCTAATTTTTTTTCTTACTGGAAAAAAAAGACTATGGGCCCAAACCTCCTAAGATCACAGTGCTAAATCACGCTCATGGACATTCAAGGTAATTCTATCTGATAACCCTGCCTTCAAGTTTCTAAGCCATTTTTGACTCTCAGAGTGGACGGAAAATTGTGGGGTTTTTTTCCGCTTGTAAAAACATACAAAGAAAACTATTTCAGTAATTTCCTTTCTCATCTGACTTGTCGTTTAGAACTATAACCTAGAATATCCTATGAATGAAAGTGTTTCTTTTTAAACAGTCAATGGGTAGTAAGGGAAGTGCAGTGTTTTCCATATTCAGACTGAGCCCGTTAGTTTCATAATCCAGGGGATTCATCCCTTCCCGTTGCTGCTCCGTCTTCCCCACAGCCCTGACTCACACACAGACCCCTTTTGTAGAGCTTTTTGTCCTCGGAAGCCGTCAGCTCCAGCCATGCCTTGTCTCCTGGCATGGTAGGCGAGGCTAAATGAGGACAGGAGGCATTTTGTTGCTGATGAGGAATCTTGGAACCTGCACATTATTCTGTAAGTCAGGAATCTGAGGCCCAGAAAGACTGAGCGACTTGCCCAAGAAAATCCTAGAAGTTAGTCAAGAAGCAGGAACTAGAACCCAGATCTCTCTGATTCTTTGTCAGAGAGATCTGACAATGTCATTTTTCCCCTCACTCTAAAAGTCAAACGTTGAACTCCCAGTGCTAAGGTTAACTCAGCTGGTCAGTCTTTCTGCACATTCCGCAAAACCATTGGTCACATATTTGTGAAAAAGCACCCACCATGTGCTGAGCTCTGTGCTGGATACTGTAGAGAGATGTGGACTATTTGTTGAGTGTGAATCCTCATTTGTGTGATTTTCGTTTCATGTGTGTCTCCATAGCCACACTGTTAAGCCCTGATGAGGGCAGGGGTGATGTCTGTCTGTTTCACTGCTGTACCCCTGGCACATAGCACACACAGATGATCAGGAAGTACCAGTGGAGTGAATGAACAGAGGGGACATAGTCCATGATCTCAGGGAACTCCAGTATTAAGAGGCAGCTAAAACAGGTGGTCTGAAAGCAGCCAAACATACATTGTAGTTTTAAATATGCTAAAGACGCCTAGAGGTTCTCTTACCTCAGAGCAGAAAGCCTTAATCAGCAGGAGAACGTGGCCTGCTGGGAACATTAACCCCCAACTATCTTCTCAAGCCTTGGGAAACCTGGGCAGCAGGTTGGGAGATGATGAGAGAGTCTGTATTTCATACACGAAACCTGTAAAACCACTTAGAAATAAAGAGTAAAATAAAGAGAGGGGGGTCTATAATTTAGAATATTCTTACTCTTTAAGACACAGAAGAATGATAACAGGACAACCATGTGTTCTCCTTGACCTGCAGTCCCCTTCATCAGAGAAACCATTAATTGGAATCCTTGAATTCATAGATGTTATCAGCAGTGCTAAATTTTCCCCTAACTATACCCAAAGACCAGGAAACTGATCGCCATTCGTTACCAAGTGGTCAGGTAAACACACTAAAGAAAAGAAAGATAGGGGGTGGGGGAGGAGAGAGGAGGTAGACGGGGTAATGGGGGTCAAATATAGGGGGGTAAGGGGAGGGTGAAGTGGGTAAAGGGTATCAAATATATGGTAGCTGAAAGAAACTGGACTTTGGGTGCTAAACACACAATAGAATATACAGAGGTCAAATTATAGTGTACACTGGAAAATTAAATAATTGTATTAACCAATGTTACCCCAATAAACTTAATTTTAAAAAAGAAAAGAAAGATAACAAAGTGGATTGATTCAGGCAAACTGAACCATATTCAACAAAAAGACAAACATGGGTGGCTGTGGGGAGGGGACTGGGCAGACACCTCACGGGGATCAGAGGCATTTTAATAGTGATTTCTAGAAAAGGCCCCAGTCTTCCTCTTCTAATCCAGAGGAAATAGAATAATGGCACTGCTGGGGCGGGTAGATGAGGAAAATGTCACCACGAAAGGACCGTGATAGACTGATTTGAGGAGCCGTGGGGCCCTAGGGCCCCTTTCCAGTCACCTTGTGTGTATTTTGTGTGCCGTTGTGGGGAGGAAAGGGTTTGGACACACCCATGTTTATATCCTGGCTCTGGCACTTTGTTGTGTTGCGTGAGTTACTGCACATTAATTTCCCTATCTGTAAAATAAGGATAATACCCATCTCACTGAGGCATTGGGAAAATTAAGAAAAATATATTCACTTGGCCCCTGTGATGCATGTAGTAAATGTTAGTTTCAGCCATTATTGGAGGGGAAATAAATGTTTACATACTGTGAGTAAGAGTGTATGATTATTCAGCAGACTGTGAAGATCTCTGAAAGTTCTTGGGAAAAGTCCTGTCCTCGGGTTCCTTGTCTGTTTACTAATTGCCAGCAGGTTCTTTTCCATATTAGACCTAAAGGAAAACAGCTTCAATTTATCTGACTATAAACAGAACAACCTTACTCCTCTTTCCGTTTGGTAGCCTTTAGAATCTAAGGCTTAGATATTTGTAGTTAGCATTGGCTCATGGGTTATTTTGTTATTTAATGGGTTATAATCCATCACTGTCATGTATTCATTTTAATCCTCAACTTGTACCACCTTTGGCCACGGGCAACCCCTGAAGCTTTATATATGTGAAGACACGTCTTATCTTTTAATCTTCTCTGCTTAGAAGTCCTCAATTTCTCCAGACGTTCCTTGTAGTAATGTATTTTTAGACCCTTCCACGTCTTGATTGTATTCTTCTGGATTGACTCCAGTGTGTAGTGATCTATATAAGGTGGGGCATCTGGAATACTGCAGGTCTGATCTAACTAATGCAAATTCAGCCCTTGATCTGGGGCTACTCTGTCTAGTCTCCCTACGATGGTACATCATGTCTAACAGTGGTGTACAGAGTTGCTCATAAAATTGCCACAGTCGTTTTCACGGGCTGCCCTTAGCTTGGCAAGTGACGTAGTAACCTGAGTATCAGGCACTTACTATATTAGATTTTCTCATTTAGTTTCATCCCAGTATCCTAACATGTTATGAATATAATTATTTTGTCTAGTGTGTCAGTTATATCTCTCAGCATTATTGGATAATCATACCTTCTGTAGCTTCATCCAAATTCTTGCTTAAAAGAGAAGATTGGGGACAGATGATCAATGCTTGGTCTCCTTCTTTTTTCTCACCCAGGTTTTGACACTTGGAACCTTTTTCGTTTGACTCCTCTTTCTAGGAAAGGAAACTTGGCCACTAGTCTCTCTAGCAGGAGAGCTGGGATTGCTCACTGAAGGTGCAAATCCTCCCTCGATGAGAAATCAATCTAATTTTCTTAATTCTGCATTAAACGCTGACAAAGCCAACATAGGTGCATCAATAGCTTTCCCCAAAGTTGCTTTCATTCAACTTTCAAATAGGTCTGTGGGTCTGTGTAATTAGGTTCTACTTTACACCTGTCTCATGCAAAAGTGTTATTTCCCTGGAGGCAAATGGATGAGCTTACCTTGTGCCATGGTGGTCTGAGCCCCTTCCTATTCTGCCCAGGAATATGCTCATGCTACTCTGGGCATTCCACGGTAAAGGGTCTTTTGCCTGTAGGTTTATTATTAAGTGATGGGACTTTGCAACCACACTGTATAAAAACCAAATTATAGAATTCTGGTTAATCAAGGCTAAGTAATGAAGTGGCAGTGAAGAAGTATCTTGTCGTTTAACGTGATGGCTGTCTGCTGACTGATTTCTAGCTCATGGTACAGAAGTGGCCATTTGCACATTGACAGTCCCTGTGCACGTATTTACCATTTAGTCTAGGCATGCTGGAGACGCTTAATAAATACTATTGAATTGCACATTGCAAACTCATCCTAGTAGGGATACTCCATCCAAAGATCACTGTGAATTTCTAGACATGTCCAGGCTGGCTGGAGACAGGGAAATTGGAGTGAAAATGAGTTGCAGGTGCTATTCTCTACAAAATTGTAAAGGAGAGAACACTGCTGGAACATCCCTGGGCTGATTGTGATTTGAATGAGAAATTCCAACAATAAGCTAATGTGATCTAAGATGCAAGGTGGACTGATAATGGCAATGAACTGAAGGGGGACAGGGAAATGCCTGGAGAACCTGGAGATTTCAAAATCTAACTCAATGAGTTTTAAATCTGACCTATAGTAGATCATGACCAAAATTGTGTTTTACTGATTGGGAGGGAAGGCTGTGTTTAGAGATGGTGAGAGCTCAACTAAGGGGAAAGTCAAGAATCCTACAATGTTACTCTCTGCAATAACATGCAGTCGGGACAGGCAGCCTGGATGTTAGAGTCTTCTGGGAATAGGCTTCTGTAGAGCTTCACCTGGTTTATCAGAAACTGATAATTCTGACACCTGCACACTGGGAACACATAGCAGGCCACTAGGTGCAAGGGCTGTAGTCAAAAAGGATCTAGCCTCTGCATTGGCGCATCGGCGAAGGCCTGGCTGGAGCATTGGTGCATTGGTGCATTGGTACATTGTTGAGGGCCCAGCCCCTGCATTGACCTGTTCTAGCTCTCTTCATTCACACACTGTGTTGAGGCATTGCTTACTCCATAGCAGGTGCAGTTCTCCATGCTGGGAGGACAATAATGAACGAAGCAAGGCCCAGCCATCCTCTAGCTTCCTTTCTTGTAGGGAGCTAAAGGTAAATAACCAGAAAGAGAAAGGATGTCACCTCTAGTCTTCAACTAATAGCATCAGACATAAGAGGCTGCTGAGTTTTTCTTCTTAGGAAAAGTGGGCTGATGCTGCAATTGGAAGAACTTGAGTGTGATGTAAGAAATTATTTTCACTATAGGGATTAGTGTCGATAGGAGAACAGATGATTGTAGGGAAAAATGGGCTTATAAATTTTTAAAAGCCCTAAGAGAACAGGGCTGGCCAATGGATAGAGCTATTTGGGAGATTGCGGGAAGGGAGGAAGGAGAGTATCCTAGATCCACTTGTCTTGAAGCAGAGTCTGAGACTCAGATTCCTGTGCATATAATTTAAGGAGATGTGTTCTCAGGAAAAGGGGTAAGGAAACAGGACCCATTGGGGAAGGAGGAAAAGCAAACACGCATGTGGTTTCAGCTGGAGTCTAACTCAGTCTGGCTCCTGAGCATGAATTTCACCCAGAGTTTGCCCCACCTTGAGGTAAGGGGGCTGGCCTTTTGTGTCAGCTGCGAGCTGTTAGTGGCCACCATACACAAAAGCTGGATGGGTGCCCTGGTGGGAAAGGAGATCGGGGTGGCATGCAAAGCATCTACTGCAGGAAAGAAAGGGGATGTAGCAGGAAGGGGACGGGTTTTGAGATCAGGCATGGATTCAATCCCCAATTGTTTGCTAGCTGTGTGACCTTTAGTAGGTCATTTAATCATTTCATGCCTCAGTCTCCTCATCTGTTCTGTGAGGGCAATGAGTTCTTCTCTCCAGGATTTTGAAGAATTAGATGAGAGCATGTTTGAAAAAGTGTGTGAAGCAGAGGAGACATAAGGTAGGTCGCTGTCGGAGTGACTGCAGGGCACTCCCCTGCAAGGAAATAGACAACGTGCTTCCTGGAGTTTTAAGGACCCACAGATCACTGGGTTTTGCCACTGAACAGAAAACCAAACATCTGGAAAGGTGGAGACTTAACAGTGTCAGGGCTAATAAAAACCCTATCAGCTCACACTAGGTCATAATTTTCACTTGGCAAATTCTTAAAAACTAGAATTTTTAAGAGTAGTCCACCCAAGTTTGGGTCTCCAGACTATTATTGTGACAGCGTGTTACATTTAGCTGGGGTGCCTGAGCAGGTGAACCACCTACTGGAGATCCAGCCCATAAAATGCACTACATTAAAAGCTGAAAAAAATGTGGTACATCCTTTGAAGACATTCCTCAGCCCTTCTGTTATTATGCCCTTTGTCTCGGTGGGGCCTGAGGGCCATAAATTATTTCCTTATAGGGAGAGATTTATGTTGACTTCCATGTAGTAATCAACACTTCCTAATCCTTAAATACGTACCTTAAAAGAGTATATAATTGTACTTCCTGTTACCAGGGCTTAGAGTGGATATGTCCAAAGTCTAAACTTGGACTTTATAAGCTTATATAATCTTGAGTCTCAGTCTTACCCCATGCCTGACAGACAGTACAGTTGCTCAGAATTGCTGGACAAATCTTAGATAGAGGCATTCTGATCTTTCTCAGTAATTTCTGATCCTGGTAGTCACTCCAAAGTAAGAAAAAATGCCATCTTCACTTTAAAGTTTTAAGCCCAAATTGTGAGGGCTTTTTTGTTTTTGTTTTTGTTTTTGTTTTTCAAATTTCTGAATAATCCAAGTCCAGGGCTAGGTTTGAAAATAGCATTTTTTCCCTAGTATAATTCCTTTGTTACTTTGATCTGTGGTGGGCATGTGGCTGGACAAAGGGGGAGATGGCGGCAGTGAGCAAGAAAAAGCACGGGACTCCTGGTCCTTGGGACACCAGAGGCTCCCTTTCTGTGGCTGCTCTGTCACCTCCCCAGAAAGAAGTACAACTCCATGTGCTCCAGAGTGACATTCAGCACAGTAAAATGTGCTGGCTTTTCACATTAAACTGATCAAGCGTGATGAGTTGTGGTCATATGTTTTCCTACAAAGGAAGAGTTGCTCAAATAAATGACTGGCTTCCAGAAACTGCACACCTCCAAAGGGTATGGAATACACCTTACTGAAAAATACAACTTAGGTCCACAGGACAAAATCTCCCATGACAGCATTATGTTATGTAATACCTTGATTTATACTCCATAGCTTGAAAGCCTCCCTTGAGAGACCCACCTTTAAAGTATTTCAGTGATCTGAAATAGCAAATACATTTCATAAAATACAACAGCCGACGAGTAGTTGAGTAGTTCGCCGTACACAGGCAGCCTCCTGGGAGCCTCAGCGGTGCTCTCATGATGCTCAGAGCATTCGCACAAAATCTCTTTGCTTCTGGTGGCAGCTTTGCACAAATGTGTTACAGAAAATAGGGAAACTGCAAAAGGTGATTTGCCAGTAGATTGGATCTGTCTGCGATAGCTGCAGGGATGGCCAGGGGCTGGATCTGACTTGGGGATGAGTTTGGAACTTGGAAACTTAAAGGCTTAAGGAAGTGAAGAACCCGAGAGATCATCTAGCCCTCTGCCTTCACCCTGTTTAAAAGAAACAAAGTGACTTGCTCAGAGTCACAAAGCCAGCTCATGGCAGACCTACGACTCAAACCCAACTCAATTTCCTGCCTGTTAAATTGGATTAAAAACATAGTGCTTTTATAGGAAGCCTGTAGCGAAAAGCACTCATTGTTGTAACCCCTTTCTCTGACTGCCTCTGTACCACCCTGTCCTAGCCTCCCAAAATCCATAGCGACCCCAAGGAAACTGCACTGTATTCGTATAGCCCAGTCCAATGC
Source organism: Pteropus medius (assembly GCF_902729225.1). Classification (NCBI taxonomy): domain Eukaryota; kingdom Metazoa; phylum Chordata; class Mammalia; order Chiroptera; family Pteropodidae; genus Pteropus; species Pteropus medius. Next base: position 8,893,651 of record NW_024351543.1, read on the forward strand.
CTCCAGGGCTGGCATATGGCAAAAGGGAAAGACAATTTTTCAAGTATTATTGCCTATCACAGACTCCTTGATACCAAGTACTTATGACTCATATAGTGGCCTTGGCGGGGGTGTAATTCTGCCCCAGACAGCGTCTTCGAGCCTCTCCATGCAAATTCCCAGTTGGGCTCTAAGCGCTTGGCAGTGAGCACTGAGATGTGGCAAGTCTGCTCCCTGCCTCCAAGCTGCCTGTGAGCAGTGAGCCTCCAGAACCAGCTCAGCCTGGTGGCAGCCCAGTGCAAATTCTGTTTTCAAAATTTCTTGATGAAAGGAGAAAACAAATTTCAGAGTGAGCCAAGATGTTAAAGTGGATTAGCTGGCGACAGTCCAGGGCAAATCAGACCCAAGTGAGTATTGCACCTCTGCTGGGCATGCTCTGCTTGGGAGAAGGGGTATGAGGACGGGGGGGCTGGCACGGCCGGGGCAAAGCTTGGGGGCTGTAGGCAGAGAGAGAGGTGGCAGCTCTCAGGGCAAGGATTTTACTGGTGGATTCTGCACAGACCTCGTGGCATAGGACTTACCCTTTTCTTTCCATCTGTATCAGTTTAAGAAAAGAAGTTATTTTAGTGCAGAGCAAAATGACCAGGTCCCCTGTTAAAGCTGATGGCAGGAGGAACAGGCTGTGGGAAATATTGTTCTTAAAAAGCTGTGCTCCTCGATGACTAGAAGTGACAGCAGGAGTATGGTGTCTGGAGGTAAGCAATCTGGTGGGTATGAAAATTAACTCTTTTAGAAACTTAAAGTAGAAGTGTTGCTAGAAATGAATGTCTGGAGCCAAAGCAGTGAGACTAGAGATGGAGCAAGTAAAGGTGGCTTTGAAATGTGGTTTTGCTTTAGCAGAACCACCTTTATACCAACCCACGCTATGCTGTAAACGTGATGTATGTCATCTGTGACTACTTCATAGGATTCTTGGGAAAAGCGATGGATAGACAAGTGGGTAAATATTACCATTTCTTGATCTTGAGCTTAGATGGAAAACACTTGCTTGGGTTTTACCTATTCGTCAGTTTGGCATCACTTCCCCACTCCTGGTGGCTACTGCCCTACCTGCCTGCCAGGACCAGTGTTACATGATAGACAGATAATGGGGGTGGGTGGATCTAAGGATTTGCGGCATTTGGGTGATATGATGTGATCCTATTGCCAGAAAGCAGGGCCTTGTCAAGGGAAACAAATTTGAGTGTCTTCGGTGGTAGCCTCCTACTAGGAGCAACAGCAAGGACGTGACTTTGGCTCAGGGCCTCTCTAAGTAGCAGATGCCTGCCAAAGGGAGCACCCTGCCTCTGCCCCGATAGCTCTTCGCCGTTGCGAGAAAACTGTTAGAAAAAGATAAAGAACTGTGCAAACTGGACCCATTACAGGTTTCCACTCCCTAGTTTCAACCAGAGCATTGCCAGAACTGATCGGTCTTAGCGTTCTTCTCCTGCCGTGTTCCATGTGTGTCTGGCCCTGGCACAGCAGACTTCCTTGCTTCAGAGTTGATAGTTAGTTTTCAGCTTCCTTGTATGATAAGGATTAAAGCTGAGTCTTCCATGTTTAGGATGCGCATCTTCTGTCTTGAAATTGCTAATTGCTGAAAGATGTATACATTGACTAGAAGTTCAGGAGAGCTGGTCCTACAGTCTGCGTGGCCCCTGCTGGTGCTGCTTGTGCAATGCTTAGCGAATGTTTACCTTACATCACTCTCTGCTCTATACCAACTGCAAGGGCTTATCTTCCTCTCTGCACTTTGCAATACACTAAGGAAAAACCAGACAGGCTCTGTCCCCTGTCTCCTGATGTCTGGTATGCTTTCAGCTGCTGGAACAGGGTTGAAAAAGTTTGGCTTACTCGTTGCTATTGCCCACGTACGCATGGACAACAAACTGACTTAATGAGCACTAGAGGATATTGAAAATTCATTATTCTTTCTTTTCCTAGGGATTTTGATGTAGGCTAGCTTTTTATCTCATTTATTAATTCATCAACCATCTACTGAGCTCCTACCATATGTCAAGTACTATTCTTGACACTGAGGAGATAGTCGTGAATACAACAGAGCAACTTGGTGGCTCGCTTAGACCTTTCTCTGTTGTGCTGATGTTAGCCCAAATATGCTCAATTTTAAGGCATTTCAAATACACTGGAACGTCTTCTTTTTTTTAAATTAACCTTTACTTCCACGTATGTCTTTGTGACTGACACTTGCAGCTTTTATTTTAAGGAACTCAGCAATTATTTTTAAGAGATTATTTGGGAATTCTTGAAAGTAGTCCCCAAATTGTTAATTCTGTGATTCATAACCATTTCAAACCAGAATGCTAGATTTCCCCTGATGGTCATCTTTTGGCCATAGTTTCAGTAAGCAGATTTCCAATTGGAGCTGTTTTCATTCATGGCAGATAGATATTCTAGACAAAGAGAAAAGATCAGGAGGTATTCACATAATCCCCAAATATCTTTAATTTTTTTTCTATCATAAGATAAGAGTGTCAGAGAAAAATTATTCTTTAAGAAAAGGAAAACTTTTTGATTTTTTTTAAAAAGGATGTGAGGGAATTAGGAGTGGGGAATAGTTTTGCTAAAGGAAGATTGTTTCGAGTTGTGGAATCCGAAATCCATAATGCAGCCGAGCTGTTTCACCTTCCCACCCACTTCACCACATGACTTCTCAAAACAAGAATGGTCACACTATTTATGCCTCTTTACATACAGGCTATTAAGAACCCTTATTGCATTCATGAAATTTTCTTGAAAAATCTCAAAAGAGAAAGATTTTTAGGGTATGTTCTCTAACATTTAAATTTAAGATAATACTTGTAATGGGCATATTAAGTCCAAACCATTAAATTGGTTGTGTTATTTAGAGGATAAACGAATAGGCACTACCATTAACACATGACCAAGTTGAAACATTTATTAATGGAGAAGAATGGAATTAGTTGGGGCAGAATAGAAGATTATTTCGAATATATTGGTACACTCAATTCATTCTTTTATTCAACAGAATTTTATTGTGTCCACTGATGAACAGATACGATGGAGATTCAGGATATATAAGAACAATCTCTGTCCTTGTCCCATAGTCTTCTGACTCATTATCCCAGATGTCTCTTATGTGATACCAAATGGGGTGACTATAGTCATGTTACATGTATTTATGAAAGCAGACAGGTGTACTTAGCACTTTCTTTACACCAGTTGCTGTGCTGGGCATCAGAGAAATTACAAAATGAATGTGTCAAATGAGATACATACTTACCACACAATATGCTATGTTTTATACTAGAGGAACATCCACTTTGAACAACAAAATTTAGCTTGGGAACAAGGGAAGACTGTTACACCAGAAATGAAATGTGAACTTGGCCTTGAAGTTCATCTTCCTTTCTATTTCTCCTCCTTTGTATCAGTTTTGATCCCAAAATAATTATTCTAATCATGGACAGTATGTAAAAGAGCAGTGCTACTGATACATCTGTATCAAAAGGAATATTTTGTTTTGGTGTAAAAGTAGACTTTTTTTTAATGGGCTGTTAGCTCTGAGGAGATTATTCAAAAATTCCCTTAGAATCTTTACTGAAACCTCATAATCATCTAATTTTTAAATCAGTTTTTCCTCAAACATGTATTAAAGATTTTTTAAATTAATTTTTGAAGCAATAATACATATTCATGGTTCAAAATGTAGGTATTCTTCTAGAGACATGATTTAGAAATATAAAAGCTCACATACACTTGTTTATTCTTTTTAAAAATGTCTAAACAAGTAGTAGCATGCAGTAGTTCGTTTTACATTTTTTTCCATGTACTAGATCTGGATAGTTTCATAGCAGGATACGTAGAGCTGCTTCATTTTTTTTTTTTTTTTTGATGACTACATGGTATTCCATTACTTACAGTACCATAATTTATTTAACTAGTCCTCTATTGATGGGTGTATGGGGTATATCCAGTCTTTTACCATTACAAACAAGGCTGTAATCCTTGTAGAGATATAGTTTCTCACATTTGTGAGTTGTGAGTATATTAATAGGATAACTTCCTAGAAGTAGAATTACTGCATCAAAGGGAATATGCATGTTAAATTTTGATAGACATTGTCATATCATCCTCTATAGATGTTGGACCAACCCATACTCCCTCGAGCTATGTAAAACTGTCAGTTTCTCCAGTCTTGCAATCTAGTATATCATTAATAGTTTTTTATCTTTCCCAATCTGATATCAGGTACTTTAAAAATAATCCTGATTTGTTATTGCTCTTGTATGCTTTGTTTAACTGATAATATTGCACCTATATTATTTTCTATTATTTTATTGAAATGTACAATGTTTAATTTATACTGTTATTTAATGGGAGTTATGGGCTTGTCTGATTAACTGTTATTTATACTCATTTTTATGGATAAAATACATCTGGTTTGTATTAAACTTTTAAAAAATCTTAATGTAAAATACATATGCTGAAAATGCATAAAGACTACTAAACAATTGAATGAATAATTATAAAGTGAATGTACATGTAAAAACCATTCAGCGAACGTACATGGAATAACCATGTAGGTCACGAGAGCAGGACATTGCCAGCTTTCCAGAACCTCGTCCCCAGGTGCCCCTCCCTGGTCAGCAACCGCCCTTCTCCCCCAGAGAGAACTATTCTCCTGACATTCAAAATAATAATGTCCTTACTTTTCTTTATAGTTTTACCTCCTATATGTTCCTAAAACAATGTAGTTTCAATGTGGCTCTTTTTAAATTTTATATGACTAGAATCATACTGTGTGTTTTGTGTGTGTATGTCTTGTTTCTGTTGCTCAACAATTATTTTTATGGAAATCAACTATGCTTATATGTAAAGTTGTTTATTCATTTTTATTGTTGTGTAACGTTCCATTCTATGAATATACCACAATTTATTTCTTCATTTTTTACATGGGATGTTTAGGGCTACTGTGAACAATGCTGCTATGAATATTCTTGTATATATATCCTTGTGTGTATAAACTGAAGTTTTGGGTATACGACTAGGAGCGAAATTGCTAGGTGATAGGTGTGTGTGTGTGTGTGTGTGTGCACGTGCATACACACGATATATATATCTTCATCTTTATTAGATAATGTAAACTATTTTTTAAAATGCTGGCACCAAATTTACACTCCTACCAATATATGTGAGATTTTCTGTTGCTCTATATGCTTGCCTCTACTTGACATTGTCAGACATCAAACTGTTTGCAGATCTGGCGGGTATGTAGTAAAATCTGCTTACGGTTTTAATTTGCCTTTCCCTAATTACTAGTGAGGTTGGACACCTTTTCATATCCTTATTGCGCTTCTGGATTTTCTCTTTTATGATGTCCCTGTTGAAGCCTTTTGCCCTTGTATCTAGTAAATCGTCTGTGTTTTTCTTATGCATTTTTAAGAGTTCTTATAGTTTAGATATTAGTCCTTTGTTGGTTATACATGTTGTAAATATCTGCTCTCACTCTGTGGCCAGTCTTTTTACTCTCTTTAGTCTGTCTTGATAAACATATAATTTGACATTTTAAAGGCAATACGTTTTTAAGTTAGAGGCTCATAAGATGTGACATATGAGATATTTCCTACATTCAGGTTTTTAAAATACAATTTATCATTTATTTCTCCACAGAATAGTGTACCAACATGAAGACTTTACGATGCAGGTTTCTGTCAATCCCTAAATATACCCCTGCTTTAATGAAAGAATAAGAATTGATTGACTTTTTGAAATGTATCTGTTATATTTTACTTCGTACATTATTTGACAGGTAATATAGCTACAGCAATGATATGTGTTAGAAAAAAGATGATAAATACATTGGATTTGGAACTCAGCTCTCTGATCAACAGAACTACGACCTAGGAAGGTAGTCTTCACATAGCAAAACTAAGCATATATCCTCACAAGAAAGCCTCTTGAATACTAATTTCATGTATAATTATTACCATCTTAGCCATCTAGTTGCTTAGCTCATAAGAAATTTAGAAGAGGAGAAAGTTATTTCTTTAGAGAAACAATAATAGCCACTGAGGCTGTGAGCTACTGACAGCAAGAGAGGAAACAGAAAAGCTCTGAAAGCAAAGACTGATGGAGGAAATTCATCAGTTAAAATTCCAGCAGTTTGGTTCTATTTAGTGAAGGTACCGAGAATGCTATTTGGATTTTGCACTACACCATAATTATTACTCAGCTTGTTATTTGTAATTGTCAACAGAAGGGGAAATTATGTTCAATTTACTCTGCTTAAGAAGTAAGAAATGTACACATATTCATAAAAAAAAAAAAACAGCTAAAATAGGGAGTAAAGGTATTGGTGTTCACCCTTAGTTATCCAGGAAACTTCATTATCCTGACAGGCACAGTTCCCAGAGGTTCTGGAGAGCTGAGGTTATGTTGACTGTCATTTGGTGGAATGATTTGTAGGAGTGAAACTCAACTTTTCTCAGTCCTAGCGATCGACTCTAAAAGACTGATACTACACTCCTTTGGCATTTATTGAGCATCTGTATAATCCACTCTGCCCCAAACCACTGTCCTATCACGCATGGCCTGTGAAAGCAGCCTCCTAACTGGTCCCCAGACAGTCACTCTTACCACCCTCTAATCTCTTCTCCACTGTGCAGCCACGGTGATTTCTTTTAAATGCAAGCTCTCCACATCACTCTACATTTTCAAGCCCTTCAATAACATCCCTTTGCTCTTAGGATAAATACCAAAATCCTCAAAATGACCTATGAGGGCTGCAGGATCTGGACCTTGGCCCTCTTGCCCAGCCTCGTTGGAGCCACTCTTTCTCTTATTTCCTGCCTGGCAACCTCCCTGGCCTTCTCAGGTTTCTTCCTAGCTCAGGGCCTTTGCACAGGGCCTTTGTTTCCTCTGCCTGGAAAATTCTTCCTCCTCACGTGCCACAGTCCACCCCTTTTTCCCTCTCTTCTTTCCAATCTCAGTCCGTCCTGACCCTCTGACTAGATCTCTTCCTCAAGCCACATCTCTTACAATACTCTGTATGGTCATTTCTTAGTACCTAGCACCAATAATATAAGCATTTGTGTGATTATGTGACTGCCTCCTCCACCAGACTTTAAGTCCATGAGGGCAGAGATATGTCTCTTTTATACTCCCACTGCATCACCAAATCTAAGTACTGATTCATAGGAGAGATTTGGTAAATAAATAGTTGTTAAATGAATAAATGAAGAACAAATAAACATAAGGCATTGTGGGTAAGAGAAAAATCTAGAAATTGAGACTGAATATAATTAAGAAAATCAAACTTCTAATTTTGTAAGATCAGAGGAGTTTCAGCATTAGATTTTACTAGGCAGATAGAATTTATCCAGGCAGTATTGATGTAGGGAGCAAGGGTAAAAGAGAAAGTAAAATATAGGATAGTTTGGGCATACAGAGTAGATATGCCTGGTTGAAGTTCAGAGTTTGTGGGGTGAGCTGTGAGAAGTAAGAGTGGAACGATGGGTTGGGTCATACCATGGCTGGCCCTGGACACCGTTCAAAGGAATTTAGACTTTACTGATTAGCACCCAAGAAACACGGAGGGTTTTTTCTTTGTTTTTTTGTTTGTTTGTTTGTTTGTTTACTGTGATGGTTACAGAATTACCTTTATCTTCACCTGGATGCATCATGTCCTCTATTCTCTCATTCTTTCTCCAAACTCAGAAATAGTCTGAGGTTAATTTATCTGCAATACTCTGAATCTCATCCTTTACACCCACCTCCAGTATATCAATTCAACACCTCTTCTCTTTTTCCTGTTGTCAAACACCTCCTTTCTGTCTGCCATCTGACACTCTTGTTACTTCATGCTCCCAGTGAGAGCCGCACTTGAACTTCTACCCCTAATTCTTCTTTCTCTGAATCCTCCCCCATCTTCAACAATAATTTCTATTGTTTCGATTCTGACGTCCATGACAAAAATTCCAAAGTTATATCTCAGAAGTGACTTTACTCCTAGTGGCAGTTTCATACTCATTTATTCATTCACTCACCACAGTTTTGGAGCACCTGTTTGTCAGGCACTGATCCAGGATGGAGATACAGCAGTGAAACAATAGGCTAGACTCTACCATTACGAACACTAGGTTCTGCTGAGGAACCAGAAAACCGTCAAGCAAATACAAGACCAGCTGGTGACATAACAAGCACTATTACTCCTGGGTGCAGTTATTATAATTGGTCTCCATATGTTTCCAATTTGATGTCTGGCATCAGAAAATTATTTCCTTTTTCTTTCAAACTGGTAACCTGGTTTGACTTCTCTATTTAGGGCAGAACAATGTGATGATCCCAGAATCCCAGGTTTTATCTGTGGATTCATTTTCAGTATATTCACCCTGGGATCTAGTACCATATTTTCAACTGTCTTAGGCATAACTGCACTTGGATGACTCACTGTACTCTTAGTCAACAGAAATGAAACTAAACTCATCATCTACCACTTCCCAGATCTTCTCCTTTTCGAAGACCCCCGTCCACAGCTTGACCTCTAGGCCGTCTTGGTTTTCCTTCATTCTCTATCCTCTTCCTGAAATAACATTTCATAGGTCATCACAGTGATTACACATTTTTTAGTCTGGCTTTAGATTTTTATATAGTATATAAATCTATCCCTGGGAGCTTCAATAAGAGAAGCATGTCTCCCAAACCACAGAAACATTCTCTAGGACCTAGAGCCTGCTGGAACACAAACTCCTTCCCCCTGGTCCTGCCTCTTCTCTGGGTCACTTCCTGTCTGCAAACCTCACTTCTAACATATGTTTTCTGGTTGGTATGTGTAATTATTGTCACTAAAATATAATGATCTTTCAAATTATAAGTTCCTTTGTCTACCAACCTGGACTGTATCACTATGGCTCCAAAATTATTTCTCTGTCCTGGGAGCTACGTATCTGATCTCAGGAAGAGTGTTGTTGGACCATGCCTTTATTATTAGAATGATTTCTAGAGTCTCTTCTCTCAACACTTTGTGAGACAGCATCTTCTTCCAGTTTTCTATTATTTCCTATGGGTTAGTTTTTGTCTCAGCACTTGTTTCCCGAGATCCATGAAGACAAGGCTCACGTGCGATACCTTGTGTTATCTGCAGCACACTGAGACAGAGTTAGGCATTCACAGAAAGTACTCAGAAAATACTTGTTTGAATGCTATGTTATATGTATAACTTCTGTTTGTGTATATTTATGAATGTGTGTCTCTAAATGTTTCCCATATACTCTCTAAATACTATTCGCCTACGTGGTCTGGGAGACAGGGATATCTTGGGTATTTTGCCTGGCCATCAGGCCCATGACATTGTAAACCAAGTCCCGTATTCCAAAAGCCGCGGTTGGCACAGGTGAAGGGCCTACCTGAGGTGCAGCCTGCAGTTAACGTTTCTTTCTCACCTGCTTGGGGGCTTCCTTTTCTCTCTAAATATGAAAGAATAATTTTCTGTTAAACATAAAAAAGATGTGTACGTGTATGTGTTTGTGCTTATGTATGCATGTATACACATATATGTATATACATATGTGAGCGCATGTATGTATATATGAAGGAAATACACCAAGATGTAAATAGCGGTTATTTCTGGATGGTGGCTTTTTCCACATTCTCCGTGATAAGAAAATTATTTTTATTGGCAACAACAACAACAACAGAATACCCGAATTTTTAAAGGATAGGAAGGGACACAATTATTAGATGATTGCTGAGGTCCACCCTCTGCGTGAACCAAGGACAAGGGGACAAGCAGGTGCCCAATAGGAACACACACAACAGAGTGATGGACTTCTCAGTATCTCAACATGAGACAGTGGCCAGGGAGTGAATAGGGGCTGATGTTGTGAGCCGAGGAACTGGCAACTTTGTTTGTGAAGGTCAGGAGCCTTGGACAGTGAAAGGAATGAGAAGGGAAATTTGGGGGATGGGAAAGTTGGGATGATAAGGAGATGATGAGTTCATCACGGTTTTCCCCAAAACTCAGTTGTTTAGAAAAGTATGGAAAGGGTGAGAAAAGGCTTGTAATTTACTTTTAAGTTCATGAGGAGTTTTCATGAAGAGATAAGCAGTGGGAGAGAGAGAGAGAGCAGACATGTTTCGAGTTTGGTTTTAATGCCCTGTGATTCCAGAGGGAAGGGTTTCCAGAGTGACTCAGTGTGGGGAACTAGAACCCGCGTTAAGAGGACATAAGAGCTTCCATTAAGGAAGTGGGTGACCCTTGGATGGGCAGCAAGATTTCAAAAGGAGGTTTGTTATTAGGTCAAGACCCAGTTCTCCCCCACCCCAACCTCCCCGCTCATCTCCCACAGTCTAAGGGCAGAGGGAATGTTTTCAGATAAGAATTCTTGTTTAAGAGGCAGTTTCTAACCTTTCTGAACTTGAAACAAACGAACAAAAAATGACATGAAATATTTTCAAGGATGTTTCTCCCACACTGCCTACTTTCACCGTTCTCTCAGAGGTTCCTTGAGCAGAGGGAGAAGTGGAAAAAGGAAAAACGGGGAGATTGATTCTTCCTCCGCCTCATCATGGCTGATTTCTTTTCTCTGGGGTGGCATGCTGGAGGTGGGGAGCACCTGGCCTGTCAGTCTGGAGGGAGCCCCGCAGAGCATAACTCTGCACCCCCTCAGGGCCTCCCTGCTGCTCGCTGAGCTGCTCGTACAGCTTGGTCCTTATCAGTAACCTCCTCACAGAATTTGGGACAGGAGCTCTGGGGTCAGCACAAGCAGCAAACGCAGACATCTATTTCAAAAGGCCCTTCAGACAGAGTAGAAAGCCTGAAAGAACAAACAGAAAGGTCACAAAGTCAATTCTTGAAAAATTGCTAAACTGAAAATATATTTCATGGTGTTTGTGTGTTTTCCATATGCACAGTTCAATACTTTCCCTGTTTTGTATCTCAGTTTTTAAGTCTGATGCCTACATCAAGGAAAATTTCCGGTCTGGGCTCTAATTTGAAATTTGAAGTAGAGGAACGAACACAAACAGCACAGAAAGTCCCCACCCAGGACATCCCCACCTCCATCTAATGGGAGAGATACAGTCTTTTCCTTCAGAAGTCCCTGATATAATTGGGCAGGGTAAACAGAGACTGCCTGCAAGGAAATTATCCAGAGCATAAACAACTGACAATAACAACTGCCTTTCTTACTGAACTCCTAATATGAGCCTGGCTTTTTATGTACAATCTCCCATTTCATCTTCATGGCAGTTCTTCAAGGTAAGTATCATTACCCTCATTTTGCAAATGAAGAAAATGTCACTCAGAGAGGTTAAATAACTTGCCCAGGGTCACACAACCAGAAAGTGGCAGAGCTTAGATTCAAACCCAGGTCTTTTTGATGTCCACTCTGCACAGTGCCTTCCACTGGCCAAGTCCACTAAAGAAAAACAATTGGATGATTCAGGCAAAAACATACAAAGTAACATTTTGGCCCAAATGGGATTAAGTTGTATCATTTCCTTCCTGGTCAACTGAATGAAACACTCCTAAATTAAACTAGTTCCATGGTCCATGTGTTGATTGTGTCAGTCGCTCATGGACTTCTGTACCTAGCAGAGCCAGGCATGAGTCAATTTAGAGGAGGCTGTTTGTTATGTCTTAGCCATGAGAGTAGTAAATTCAGGCATATCCTGCCTCAATGATTTCCTAATCCATCAGACAGAAACATCTAGAACTACAGTCAACTGAAGATGCATTTAAAAATATATTGCAAAATAGTTGCCTCAAACTCTTCGTGGAACAAGAAAGGTTATAAATCTGTAATATAATATAATATGTATGTTCCCCATTTGTGGCTATTTTTATCCTACTGGATGTCCAGAAATGTCTCTTGTGCACCCAGATATGTCAGATATGTTAGTTTCCGTGATACGACATAGTGATTAGAGATCTATATAATTCACAAAGTGATCACTCCAATAACATCCCTCTGTAGCTCAGAAAGTTCATATTATGAGTTTCTAGTATTAGAATGGGTCCTACAGTATATTAAATAAATATGTAAAGTATTTATATGAACGAGTCTGTACCCGAATAGTGAGAGATGAGGAAACCTCATTATATGCTCTTATCCTCCTCAACAAAAGAAAGAATGTTGGGAAGGTCTGATTAATAAAAGCCACTGTCCTATTAAAGGGGGTCTCACTGATTCTTACTGCTCATAGAAAATGCCAAAGACAGGGCCTTTTGGACAATGTGAGCTTGGCAGATGTGCAAATGCAATTGAAATACTGCAAAACTCAGGTTTTCTAGCAATAGAGTGGTTGGGACATAGAAAAGGCCTCTGTGCTATGGATTCCAAACCAGGTGACCCTTAGAATTACCAAGGGAATATTCCGAAAAAGTAATCCCAACCCAACCCTGGCCTACTGACTGAATCAGAATGCCAAAGGTATAGGGTGACCGGATAATGAAAATACATGTGAATTTCAAACTGAGAGTTTTTTTCTAAATAATAGAAATCATTTGTGTTACAAAAAAATTTTAATGGCCTTTTTTTCTTTTCATGCTTCCACTTAAACTTTTCCCACTAGTCCTTTCCCTAGGCCAGATTTTTTTTAAAAAAATCATCTCAATGAGTTCATGAAGGGCTATCATTTTTTAAATTAAGAGCTATGCGTTGATGTTTACTCTTTCAGGGTGCCTGCTGGGCTATATAAAATAATGGCTTTCTGTGTAAAATGTCTGTATTTTCTCAGAGTTTCAGAGAACAAGTATTTGGTTTGCCTACATGCATTTATTTCTTGGAGGTCACACAAATGAAACCATCATCAGACAGATGGGCAGGTGCACAGAGATAATCACAACTTGAGGTTTAAGAGGGGGTAAAATTTTTCCTAATGAACATATATACTGATGTGACCCAAACCATATCTAGTTAGGTCCTCGAGGATAAAATGGATCCTCAAAATATGTGAGGGATGCTTTAGAATCTTTAGGATCCACAAACATACAAGTATCATTTAGCAGATGGATTCTCCTTTACATGAGGCGGCATAGCACAGAGGGTAAGGATAGCTTTGGAATCTAGCCACCCTCAGTACAGATCAGACGTCTTCCACTCACCAGTTGTATGATCCTGGGCAGGACCTCTCAGTGCCTCAGTCTGCAAAATGCGGGTAATGGTATCACCCACCCTGTAAGGTCGTGGTGTAGGTTGTGGTGCAGCGATGCATGCCAAACACTCAGCACGTGCTAAACACTCAAAAAACATTAGCTACTAATAATGACAATAAAAATAATGATATTAATTAGGTAATAATAATGATAATAAAAATATTTTTTAAACTGTTCTCCCCCTTCAGAATTTTTTTACTGAAATATAATAGACAATTAGTTGCTCAGATTTACAAGGTACAATTCAATGAGGTTTCTTTTTTTTCAATTATAGTTAGTATACAACAATATGTTAGTTTCCGTGATACGACATAGGGATTAGAGATCTATATAATTCACAAAGTGATCACTCCAATAAATCTGGTACTTCTCTGCCCCTGACATATTTATTACCATATTATTGACTATATTCTTTATGATATACTTTATAAAGAACAGAATCTCAAACTCAGTATTTATAAAACAAATTCTGCCACTAAAATAAATTTTGCAGACCTTATAGCACATCTTTAAACTAAACTGGTAATGACAGTGAACCATGTGGGGGGCTAGCTAATCCGGACAGCTGATGCCACTCCCCCGCCCTCAATGTAACGTGATATGAAACTCAGAAGCCCCTTTTGCCCGGGTAAAGGTGAGCTCCGTGGCCACCGGCACCTTCACTGTGAGTTACTTCACAAATGCATGTGTATACCTCTTGGCTTTCTTCAGCATCTCCTCTCTTTCTAAATCCTAAGTATCCCCCATCTTCCTCACAGCTCAGGGGAAGCACTATTTGAACTTGATGGTGAAGTATTTTCTCTGCCTCAATGAACAGTTTTTGCCTGGCTGGAGTTCTTACTAAGGGAATTTGAGACTGTTTTCTCTCGTTTCTATATGGCAGATAGGACAGAGCCTTTGACATCATGAACTGAGCCACAGTCAAATGTGACATCGTACTCTTTAATTTATCTTGAACTTTTCTCTTGGCTGTGAGTTATTGCTATTTAGAATATGACACTCCTCCAATTGCACTAGAAGTTGAGTTTCTTTGAGGGGCCATTGTTCTTAAAGAAACAGTGACTTTATTACTTCACATGGCCAAGTAGTGGTAGTGTAACCACACTGGGTCAGTATCACGGCCCTCTTGTTCGCTCAGTCTCTCACTCCATGATTCATTCCCTGAACTGGCCGTGCAGCCTGCATGAACCGGCCTCATACCTTGGAAAAATTATGGATTACCCCATGTCATGGACCCTGGAAACACTCGAAACAATGAATTATAAGTCTATTACTGCAAAGATCTGCTGCATAAATGGGTAAACTTTTCTGAGTTTCTTATTTCTCCCAATTGAATGTCATAGTAAGACTTGTTGGTAGGGCACAGGGACCCTAAAAGTTGAAACAAAACAAAAAAGTGTAAACACTAACGATCACTGCCACTAGGACCTCATGTTTAATGCATCCCTATTTATATTATTCCTGGCTCTACTCCTGTTTCTATGTCTGGGACATTGGGAAGCCACTGCAGGACTGGTCTACAAGGGACTAATGCAAGGAACAGTGTATGGATTTGAGCCCTGACTAAGTGAGCAAAAGTGGCCAGTCAGCGATCCTTATTTGGATCCTGGACTTGGTTAGCTTCTTCTGAACCTTCAGACCAAGGAATGTCCTACACAGCACTCTGCTTCCTCCATTTCCTCTTCGAAAAAAATGACTGTGTATTTGCCACATTGCACTCTGTGCATTGGGTTGCTAGAAATAACAATAGGTTGCACTGATGATTTAACTCTGTTTTCTATAAAGGGCTACATGATCTCATGCAGATTTTTGCAAAGTCATATGCAAATCACAGAGCCCCGGCCCTTTTCTTAACAGGATGGCAACCTTGTTCCTCGGTGGCACCTGGGACCTGGAGATCCTTTCTCCACTTACGTTTAGCGCGCAGCCTGGGACTTGTCCCTGCAGCTCTCCGGGTTAGCCGTGCCGCCGTTGAGACCTCCCACCTGGACTCCCATCACCCACCTCTCTTGAGACTGCTCTGGCAGGGCTGGTGTGGGGTGCAGCCTTTGCTCAGAGAGCAACATGTTCCAGGCAAAATCTGCCAACCTGGGCCATGGGCTCACCCCTCAGGGCTCCCTGCTTCTCTACTGGGTGCAATTCAATGTTGCCAAGCTTCTCTCCAAAGTCTAAAAGGGTGGGACAGTAGGGAACTACGAGAGGTCTCATGACCCAAGGTACTTGCCCCATCTCCCAAACGGAACAACCAGGTACCCCAGGCCCTCACTGCCCTAGAGGTCTGCAGTGTGAGTGGACAGGTTCATTAGAGGGTCATACTTGTCTATGAATGTTTCTATTGTCAGTGGCCTCCATCTGGAAAATCCCATCGTTCTAATCTAGCCTGCCTCCCCCACATCATGAGAAAGAGGGAGGAGGAAGAAGAGTTAGTTTATGGTAGAGAAGAGGAGGGTTGACTCTAGCGGTCCTTAAACAATGGAACAAGCACTTCCCGACAAGTGTTTGCTTCAGCCTACCCAGGTTTTGTCATGATTTTCTAACTCCTCCCTAACCTCACTCATTCCTGAGGTCTCTGGTTCAGAGACCACTCTCCTAGCCTTCAGGTGCTTCCAAATTACCCTGTTGTGGAGTGGGGAGTAGGGGCTGGGAGGAAGTAGGAGAAGAAATAAATGAAAATAGTCTGGCCACATGTTAATAATTGTTGAGATCAGATGACGAATACGTGGGCATTTATCATACCATTCTCTCCACTTTTGTATATGTTTGCAATTTTTCATAATAAAAAGTTAAAGAATAAAAAAAGTCCTCCAGCTTCTAAGATACTCAAGAGAGAACCCCAACTCCTAACAGAGAGTTTTCTGGAAACCCTACACCAAGGCAAGAGGCAAAGATGATTCCATTACATATGTATATATATATATTCATTTTCTAATTTTTTAAAGGCCCACTGCTTTATTTTCAATAGACTAAACCTTATTTCTAAGAGGTCCCGAAGTTGGGCTTGCTTCCCCCAGCTGGATTATGGGGGAGGGCTGGGTAAAGGGTTCTTTAAAAATCCTGAAAGTTTACACTTCCATGTATCTCACAATCTAATTGTGAGGGTGGGACTTGTTCAGTGTTCTGAACTTTGCGAAGGAAACGCACTCTCAATTCAAAGAGTCATTCTCTGGAATTGCACCTGGCTCAGGAAAGGACTGTCTTTGTACTTGAATTTAAATTCAATGGAGAACCTTAACACGGGCATTTGCATGACTGAGAATTGCTGCTGTCTTTTTTTCCGTATGTCACTTTCTTGAATGTGTTCTAATAAAATGATTCTAAAGCAGGCTGTTGATATACAGTGATTTATAAATACTTTCTGTTGAGTACTAAGGCCCTTATTTTTTTTATTTTTTACCAAGAATCCACTCCATCCCACTTTCTGGAAAGATCTGTCTAGCTGGGGACAGATGCAATGAGCATACGTCTGGCATGATGGCAGCACCACTGCAATTACAATCATTAATAAGAATTATGTCAAGCACAGCAATTTTGTCTTCTGGCTGCCTAGCTGTAGAATTTGTTTTCCAGAATAAAGATGGCCATATGTAGTAGATGAGTACAGTGGGGAGAAAGTGGAAGAGGCAGGTCGGGAACAGGAGAATAATTCACTCTACCAGGGAGTGGGGGAGGGAGCAAGGCAGAAGGAGAAACAAAGGCAGCAGATGAGGGAGGCAAAGTTCATACTTGTTCTATTCAGTGATAAATCTCAGCATGTTCAAAGGATAAATGTTAAATTTTATTTACAAAAGTGTATCATAGCCTGTTACAAATCTCAAAATCTCATGAAGCAAACTGGAAGCAACAGGAGAAAATAATATATTTCCAAAGGCCGATATTTCCAGAAACACTTTTTAACCCAATCTTTATCCCCCTTGAGCCAGACTGACTGGGGCACTCCCATAAGCCAGTTCTTTGGGAAAGCAGGCATAGTTAGAAACCGTAGAACGGGCGGGGAAGGCAGAAGCAAACACGGAGGCTTCCACTTACTGAGCACCTTTCTCATACCAGGGGCTGGGAAGGCTTGATATACATTATCTCCTCTAACCTTCACAGCCTTCCTGAGAGCAAGCAGTACTGTCTGTCTTCATTTTCCAGATGAAAAGGCTAAATAAAGCTAAGCGAAGTAAATAACTTGTACCAAGTCATAAAGCCAGAAAATAGCAGATCTGTGATTCAAATTAAGTTCTCCATCCCCAAACCCATGCTTTTTCAAACCACAGGAATAATGACCCCCACTGCCGAGCCTGGACTCTCCCTCTTACACTGCCATGGTCTTCACTTTAATGAATTTGCAACTTCTGTATGCCCTGAGGGTTGGGGGAAAGGTGGAGCAAGCATCCTGTTCTTCTGTGGTTGGAGATCCCTTCCAGACCACGACCTTTGCAATCCACGTCCATGTCCCGGCGACTTAGTTGTGTAGAGCAGGGGTCCTCAACCCCCAGGCCGCGGACCAGTACCGGTCTGTGGCCTGTTAGGAACCGGGTTGCACAGGAGGAGGTGAGCGGTGGGCAAATAAGCCAAGTTTCATCTTTATTTGCAGCTGCTCCCCAGCGCTAGCATCACCGCCTTAGCTCCACCTCACATCATCAGGCATTAGATTCTCTTAGGAGCACCGGTCCCTGGTGCCAAAAAGGTTGGGGACCACTGGCGTAGAACACAGGCTGATGAGGCTCAGATCACCATTTGGCTTTCACAGGGATGTGCTCACTCATCGAATAGTTGAGTGCCTACAGATACTAAGCATTATGAACTAGGGGAGAATATATAGACTCAGCTCGTTTTCAAGGAGCTTACCAGTAGAGGGACAGACGTTAATCAAGTAACACATGAAGGAATGTGTAATTAAAACTGGAAGGGACCTTAGAGATCATTGAGATCAACAGATGAAACTGAGACCCAGAAATGCTAAGCAGTTTACCCCAGACCATATAGCAAGGCAGGGGCAGAATGAAGACTAGAACTCAAAACTCCTGATTTTTATTTGTAGGCAACCTTTTCCCCAACCATGTCACACTCCAGTCTATTGCACACTCATAGAATACCTCCTAACCCTGGCCAGCCATATAAACATGTTGATCACTCAGTACACTATTTCCATGCCTAAGAAAAACCAGATAGCACATTTTGTAATGATAAAATGGTGAACCAAACCCCTGAGGATGGCATTTACCAAGCCTTATTTGCAGAGTTATTTCAGAACCCAAAGCAGGAACAGAGGGACAAGGCTCCCACGCTGTAGCAACATTGCCTAATAAGGATGCTTGCAAGTGTTTCAGTGTTTTGGTTTGACCCCGATATGTTCTCATCTCTCAGGTTCTTCAGCAGTCGTTCATTCACTCATTAATTCAGCAAATATTTGTTGAGTGCTAGGCACAGTTGTCCAAGCTGGAGACACAGCAGTGAACAAAATGGACTGTCCCTTGTGAAGTATGCATTCTAGTTGGGGGAGACAGACAATAAACAAAATAGGTAGTTAACAGCATATTAGAAGGTGATAATTGCTAGAGAGAAAAACAGATCAGGAAAGGGAGGCAGGGAGCTCCAGAGGTAGGGATGCCTTTTTAGGTAGGGTTATTGGGGAAAAGACCTACCTGAGAAAATGAAATGCCAGATGATCGTTTTATACACACACACTCTCTCTCCGTGCACCCCGGAGCTCTTTCTCACACACGGCTGAGCAGTGTGATTTGAAAAATCCCATAAGCCTTCTGCTGCCTCCTTCAGAAGAATCAAGGTTTCCCGTTAGCACATCCCAGATCCCAATTCCTAGCTTCCTCTTCTTTCTCCTTTCAGCTGAAACAAGGGTTCTTAAACTTGAGTATATATTAAATCACCAAGAGGGTTTGTTAAAACACAGATTGCTGGGCCCCACTACCAGAGTACGAGATTGAGGAGGTCTGGGGTGGACCCACAAATCTGCATTTGTAAAAAATCCCCAGGTAACGCTGATGCTGCTTGTCCAGGGACCACACTTTGAGAGCCACTAGGTTAAGCTATTATAGCCAAAAGATCCCTGTAAAAATGAAACTATTCCCTGAGAAAAGATGCATTCATTCATTAGGATCCGTGGACATTATCAAACAGTAGCTATCTCAAGAGCAGGATCCTTAAGAAATGTGACTCTTATTTTAACTGGAGTAAGTTTCAGAAGCCACAGTCCAAGAGCCCAAGCATTGAGGAGTTAGGATAAAGGAAAGATCCTGAAAAGGTGGTGATAACAGTATTTCATTGCTTATCTATCAGTACTCTGCATTTTCATAGCATTTAGTACTTTTATAAGCCCTTTTGCCCACAACTCCCTTTTGAAACAGTTAACTTGTTAGGTAAGCAGAACAGGTGTCATTATTATATTTAATAGATAAGAAAATTGAGACATAAAGAGTTTATATGGCTTCCCTTAGACATCAAGAATGAAAACTTCAGTCACCTTACACTTAGTCCAGTGTTTTTTCTCCTTTAATACTCTTCAGAACACTAGCTATAGCTTTCTCCTGGGGTTTCTACACCTAGACCATTAAAATCCAGAACATATAGTCACTCTTTGCCTTTCGCTCTGTTCAAAATCCCACTTACTGCAAGATTATTCATGTGGGTGAATAATTGTGGTAAATACTAAGCCTCTGCCATAAACATGTTTCTCCTACTACCAGATACTATTCAGAGAAAATGCTAACTCATTTTAACATTAGCCTAAGCTAGAACTAATCGTTATGAAAGCGAACCTGCTGGGGGAAAAGCACACATAACACTTCCCAAAGGCAAATAGAAATAGCATTTTGATTATACGTGCCACTGCTTCCATTCATTAGTAGAGATAATTGAAAGTTTTCTGTATCACTAAAGTATACAGCAACTTGAGAGTGGATTTTGTTCAATCTAATGCCTAGTGAATCACATTTTCAAGTATTTAAATATACAAAAAAATAAATCATGGACATGAAAGATAAAATCCTTCCTTCCAGTATTTGCCCTTTCGGTTATATTCTCCAGTCCTGCCCTGATTCCTCATAATGAGAGCGTGAGGTCTCCCACTGAATCTCACAGACAGTGACCCCATGGGTTACGAACAGCTTCCTCTCTTAAGCTTCCATACTATTTTTGACTATCCAGGAGCTTAAGGTTTTAGAAGTTTAATTTCTAAAACTGCCCTCATTTGTCTCTCAACGCATTGATATTCTGACATCTTTCTCCAATACTGCCATTGGCACCATTCATTCAATAAACATTTCTTAAGCACTTAATATATACTAAACCCTGTAAGAGCCATTGAAGAGGCTACAAAAATGAGTTAGAAACCATCTTGTCCTCAAAGAACACGGCAGATAATAAAATCACTCTGTAAATGATACAGAATAATCCACGTCCAAATATATTCTAGTTGTAGATTATAAACCTGTGTGAGTTTCTCCCCGTTTTTATTCTCTGTACTCAGTGCGTGTGTGCAAGTAAAGCTGCTCGATGAGTTATTTTAGTTTAACATAAAGGAAAGAAAATGGGACAAGGGTGGGTGAGGCAGAGGTTCTACTCTGTAGTCTGGGCGCACGTGGAGATCCGCATCAGCAGCACAAAGCATGTGATAACAAGAGGGCAGTGGTATCTAAAATCTGCTACAGACATTCCACATGGAGATGATAACAAGTTGAATATGCGAGGGTCATAATCAGATGGATGATTAGAAATTTCATGTCGATGAAAGATCCAGTGTGAATGTGTTTTTGCTGAGTTCTAGATTCCAAAATGTGCTATAAACATGACTATTTAAAAAAAAAAAAAAAAACTAGTTCTTACCCACTGCACCACAGAGACTGAACATATAAGAAAATAGATTCGGTTGGGGGAGATGGAGTGGGACGCAGAAGATGCAGTTAGTTGGGTCAATATTAAAGAATCCATGAGAAGAAGAGATGCAGACCATAATCCAACAGTGTGTATACGTATGTGTGTGCCTACCTGTACACAAATACATATGCATAGAAAGGTGTCGAAGGCCAGGAAAAAAGATTTTATGAAGATGCGAGGCCTTTAAATAAATTCCACAAAATAATCCAAAAAGGGAGACAAGTTTAGAAAACCAAAAGCACTGTCAGAAGGTAAGGATAAGACTGCAGCTCTGGTGACCAAGCAGCTGAAGGAATGCCACTGACACACACTCTTCCTGTTTATAGGGGTCACCTGACTGTGCAGCAGCTTTCTGTCCCTCAGCACCTGAAAAGAGCTGCCTTGACTCTACTCTGCTTTAGGTTGGGCTTGGTGAATAGTGGAATCCCAAGACAGGGACTTGGGGCAGATAGGCAACTAGATCTCAGATCTATCCTTTGAACTCATTTCCAACAGCTCTGCAAGCCTGTCCTGGGAATTTTCACAGCCCAGGTGCTGTATCCAGGCTTACCAATGACCATCGACGGTGCTAGTGGCATGATAATGTAGCCTAGGATGGGTGTGTGTGGTCGTGGATAGTGGTAGCCACAGGGAGAATTTAGAGGATTCAAAAATAGCAAGGATGGGGAGATGATCTCTGTGTATCTGCATTTGAGTTTGGGGGATGGTGGAATAAGGAGTGTTATTTTATGTGTAAGGATAGAATATTCTATTTGTAAGGATACGGCTTCTGTTGCTTGTCAGTGGTGACCTTTTAATGGGTCTTACACTCAAGCATAGTGTGGTGTTATTAGATGTGGAGGTGCTGAGTTCTGCTAGGTGGCCATTATGGCACACATCGGGGTAAAAAGAAGTACCAGGGTCGGGGCAGGACCTGAAACCTAGTTGATGTTGAAGTGAGTTTAGATTTCACTGGTGTGGCACTCTCACTCTGAGAGCGGCCCATGTGTATGGCACTCCAGATGTTGCTCTGGTATCACCTAGATTCATGAGGACTTGCGTGGGCTTCTTGGCCCTGAGAGGAGCAAGTCAGTGATAAAGTTGATTTATACTGTTAAGTTCTTCAAGGCCAACTAGAAGTTAGCAATGTAAATAGGAGGCTCAGTACTTCCCATATTCTTCATGCATTCTGATTTGGTATTGAAGTTACTGACATACTGCTTTATTTTTGGTATTTCTGGGACCTTCCAAACAACAAACTTGTTAGAGAGTCATAGATATAGGCCTCAAATCCAGGCCATCAAAAATGATCTAAGTACTCTCCGTCCGCCCTGCAAGACCACACAGAGAGGCTTAGAAATGGAATAGGTCATTTAAGAGGGAGGCCCTTGCAGGGTCTGTATGATTAGTGTTGCAGAATATAAGTGGTGACATTCCAGCTTAATGACACAGTGCAAGGTTGCTTATAGGGTCAGGCAGATGCATACCCTAGCAGAGGCCATCAACCCAGAATTTCTAGCTTCTGAGGAAGGAATTCAGAAATTAAAGTGGGAAAGTAATTAGCTCAATGAGTCTGATGGCATTACAAAGATGATTGCTTAAACTGTTACCATGTGCCAGTTTCCCATCATGCCCCAGACCTCAAATTTGGCTATAGTTGTTAGAAACCTGGCTAATTGATTTCTCCTGGATTAAATGTCTTACAAAAGAATGTATATGCCAGCAGGGGACGGGGAGGGTACAGAGGGTTGAAATAGGATAGTATCTGTAGTTATGTTGGACATATTGGTCTCTTTGGCAAATGTTTGACAGGGGAGAGGGGTTTCAAGGGTTATGCCCAAAGTAATGTTATGATTTGGGTTCTAAAGAATCCCCTCAACTACCAGAGACGATGGGAAAGGCTAATAAACCCTCAAAGATAAATTAGGGGGTCATTTGTCAAAAACAAGAGAATGGATATTGTTAACAACTAGTGACTCTTAACAATACTAGATATCCATCATGCCATTTATTCATTCAACAAAGATTTATCGAACGTATGCTATGTGCTAGGCACTATGTTAGACAACAACAACTACAACAACGAAAAGAATTTCGACCCTTATGGATCTTACATTCTCATGGTCATATAGACAAGTAAAAGATATAAAATGCTGGATGATGATATGTGCTATAGAGAAAAATATAGCTGCAAGGATGGGGTGAGGGGAGAACCTGAGTTCTGGTGACTGACATAATTGGGAATACGGGGTATAATGAACTTAGTCCAAATGGTCTCAAGGCAATAATGGTAATGAGGCAGTGAGTATTGGAGGGATTGGGTCCTACTAGGAGCCTACACGCAAGGTTTTAGAAATTTCTCTTCATTACCCTTTCCCCCCACTACCCAAATCCATAAAGGCTTAGGGAGGAGTAATCTTATCTAGGAACAGGCAGGAGCTCTCAGGTAAAATGGTCTTTCCCCTAAGTTTCATGCCTCCATTGGAGCCAAGAGGTGCCCAGGAATGTGCCCTGGAAGTCAAGTGGGACCTCAGACTATTCCCCCAACCTCCACCAGGAGTCAAAGGGAGGCTTTCAGATGTGTGGTATAAGTC
This sequence comes from Pteropus medius, assembly GCF_902729225.1. Classification (NCBI taxonomy): domain Eukaryota; kingdom Metazoa; phylum Chordata; class Mammalia; order Chiroptera; family Pteropodidae; genus Pteropus; species Pteropus medius. Next base: position 8,917,261 of record NW_024351543.1, read on the forward strand.
TAGGTTAGAGGAACTTGAATTCCATTCAGAGTGATGAGGTCCTCACCTATGGTGGGATCAAACCTCTCTCAAAGTTCACGTACTGAGAGTCTTGAAAATAAATCAAGGTCTAGTCTGAGTATAAAATGAATCTAAAAACCAAGAGTTCATGGACTGCTATTCATAAATCTCTGGAAGCTCATATGGGGCGTTGCAGATTCTGAAGACTGTAATAAGGTATTTGTTTTGTCCTTAATAGGTTTAAAGTATGAATTCCCTTTGATTACCTTCCTGAATTCCCAGCAGATTTCAGGGCCCCTCAAGTGTAGCTTGATCAAGGTTCAGTAGCAGGAGGAAAAATAGTTTCCAACTTCATATGGTTGAGGATAAACCCCAGTCACCAGTACAAAGGCAAAGAGAGTTCCAATTCTCTTTATCACAAAGAGCACAGGGCCCCAGGAGACCCGTTGAAGAGGTACAAGAATTCATGCTAGAGTCTTGGGCCCACAGAATAGATATGTTCAAGCCAGACAGCAGGAAGAATACTCAGTCACATTCTTGGTGTAAATGTAGCTTCTCCATTTCCTCTTCCCAAATCTCACTTAGGACCCATTAAACTTAGGCAGAAGACTTGGGAGTTAAGGAGGAGCTCACTCCAGAGTGAGCTCATTGGCATAGCTGTATAGAAAAATTAGTTTCAAATGATGTTAACAGCTCCTCCACAAAAGGGCTGCATGAGACAAGTTCATTCCAGTTCTGATTTTAGCCCAGAAGACAAGTGATATAATGGCAAACAACATCACATTTCCCCATGTGGGTATGAGAAATCAAATGTGGCATTTGGTTATTTTCTGTTTTCTTGGGTTAATACATGTGCTTAGTAGGGGTGTTCTGATCATATTTGGTATGGGTCACCCGTTGTTTGGCCTGTCCTGATAAAAATTTGATTTTGAACATGACTCAGACTTCGTCTGTAGGATGCAAAATTTTTTTAACTTACATGTAGATGTAGATCATTAGCTGGAGGAAGAACTAGTATAGCTTTATAGAATCCATGTCAAATCATACTAGTTATGGAATTTGTAATTACTACAGAGTAAGTTCCATGAGGGCAGGGATTTATGTCCGCTTTTTTCACTGCTATATCCCCACTGCCTATAGTAGTACCAGATACATAGTAGGTACTACAAGTACAATTGCACAGTAGGTAGAGCAAATGCAATCTCCTTAGTGTACAGAAATACAGAGAGAAATATTCTCCAGCTTTAGGGTAACCAGACTAGAAAGCCTTCATTGCACCACTAGGGAGTGGGAAAGAGTCTTGAAGAACAGTGTCATATTTAGCAAAAACAAGGAGCGTGCTGCTTGATTTCCATATAATGCAAGAGTAGAAAACAGGATTGGTATATGATCTGACAGGCAAAGTTAAAATCTGGGATCCAGGGACAGGATTGATGAATGGGGGAAGCAACTGAAAACAGCAAAGCTCCAAGGCTAATAATCAAAGAAGCATGTGAACTGTGGAAGTCCAGGTACACAGGCAAGTGGTTTGGTCACTGACAAGTCAAAGAAGTATAATAAATGATGACTCATCTCTTAACACAGTTTTTATTGTGTTCCTCACCCATGAGTTTTTAAAGGTACCACTTGACTTCTGGGACTCTGTAGATCATTTCTAATTAAGGATGGCAGATGGGAGGATTGAAAAGGAAAATCGCCAACCCGACAGAGCACAAATCCCCACCAAAATGAAAAATTGCTATGAGAAGTCAAATTTGAAAAATGTCTTTCATTTAGTTTGCTTCATTGAGTTGGTTGCCAATGAGAAGGACTAAAGTTCCAAAGACAGTGTTGATTGAAAATGACTTCTCTCTGTCCTTACCCACCCCCATGCTCATGATTCTCAGTAAGTGTTCCTAAAGCTCCAAGAAATGAGAATGTGAGAATTGATGCATCTGTTGTGAGTCAGCCCCAGAGATGGTCAACAATGTGTTCTGATGCCAATTTTCTGACAGCAAGTGAAGCTGGTTTTCAGCTAGATTTTATTGAGCTTTAAGACTGTTCCAAAAGTACACAAAAGGAATCTAAAATATGGTCCTTAAGTAGAAGAATTGTATAGTTTAATTGAGAGAGAGAAAATATAAATAATCAAAGAAAATTCACACAGTGTATGATAGGAATAGTTCTGAGGGGTACAAAAGCTATGATGATCTATTCTCCCTCCGCATATTTATCCAATAGCAAGGATGAGTTATAGCAAGTAATGGCAGAAATCTTTAGATTTTTTTAAAAAACTAATAATAATTATGGTATTATCAGTGGTAACAACAACAATAAAATCCAGTAGATCTGCCCAAATTGCATTCAATTTGTATAGGTCTTATATTTGTCTAAGAATGGCCCTATTACATCTCTCTCTCTTTCTTATTTTTATCTTTCCTACCACTCTCTCAGTGTTCCTACATTCCTACCAATATCCATCCCTAAGACAATTTCATCCAGAAAAGAGAATGAAAGTAGACATATCTGTCAGGATAAGCTAGGTTATGCTATGGTAACAAACAACTCTAAAAATATTGGTGGCTTTAAACAACAAGGGATTATTTCTTGCTAACACTAAATGTTCATTATGGGTTGGCAGGTGGGCTCTGTTCATCATAGGGAATCAAGGATTCTGGCTGATGGACCAGCTTCTAAAGTTGCCAGTTACCATCTCAGACAGAAAGATAATTTGAAGAATCTTAGCCTACAATTAAATGATCTAGTCTGGAGATGACTCAACATCCATGGTCAGAACTAGTTATATGGCCCTACTCAACTAACAGGGACCAGAAAAACAATTGAGTTATGTGTCCAGAAGGCAGAGAGCTAGAAATACTTGGTGAACATCAGAATGACTACATTAGCAGTTAACATTAAGTTATATTTGCAGATAATTTACATTTTGGTCCTAACTCAGATTTGAAAATTTTGGATCTACTCAGCTGTGTGCGTGGTATTGTGTGTGTGTGTGTGTGTGTGTGTGTGTGTGTGTGTGTGTGTCTTGCTGAATTTCAAACATATACATTGAAGTAACATTACTCATGTTTTACTCGTTGTTTGCTTTCTGTTGCTCCCACTGCCTAATTTCCACTAGGCCCTTTCTATGATATTCAGCCTTATAAGTATTGGGTCAGTGCGAATGTCCATGTCTACTCAGCATATAAAGATGGGAAGGCTTCTTGTTCTTCTTGAAACTTTTTCCAGATTTAGGAAACCAGTTTTGAGGGTTCAATGTCTTGACAAGTCTAGAGGGACATGTCTTAGGGCTTAATTTATTACATTATTTATATGCCAGCCTGTAGAGTTCTCTATTGGCATCTGCCATCAGACTATACATAGTAGGTGCTGCACAGTAGCAATGTGAACTTACTAAATCCCTTATGGCAGAGTAACTGATTAATGTCATTGGGAAGGGTATTTTACCTAAGTATAAGAACATGACCCATGTGCCACTTTGCTCCTTTTATAAGTAATGTTGTATGATTGCATGACCTTGTTCTAGTAACCACACGGTTACTCCATTATTAAGTAGCTTATGGTATCACTGGGAGGTGAGGGCAAGCTCTGCCATAAACTACATTCAAATTGTCTGCAAACATAGAGTATTGGACACTAACCGACCAGGCAAGAAAATTTAGCACTGCAATAGGATGGAAAAAACCCTGTGTTGTAGTAAAGAAATTTGGTTTTGGTCTTAATTTTGCTATTGACCAGTTGTATTAGCTTTGAAAAACATTGTAGTGAAATCATACATCTTCTCAAAACCTTGGTTTTCTCATCTATAAAGTTGGAAAATAACAAGAACTTATCTTTAAATTTTGTTCATGATAATAATTGTTTTTCCATTACCAGCTTAATTGAAACCCAGAAGTCTATGACTTTTACTGATAAAAATCAACAAGCACACATTCTAAGTAATTTGGAATTGGGAAAATGATATTTATAAGAAGGGATAACTATTTCATATATAATAATTATCTGTATTGATAAAAGAGGCAGAGTACTGTAAAGCAGTAATTTAAAAAATATTTAGATTCGAAATATAGGCAAAGAAATTAATGTAAATGCTCCATTTTCTCATTTATTTACTCATTCATTAAAAACATGTTGAACCTCTATCATGACGTCAGCTGGGTTAAATGAGCAGAGAGGGGCAAGGGAATTGAAGACATTGGCAAGAACATTACTGAATCCAAGCCGCATAAGAAGAAATGTGATAAAGGAAGGGCATCAGAAGACTGGGGAAAAGTGGAGGGCTCCATGATCTAGAGGTTCCAGTGGGATTATAGAAAGCTCATTAAATAAGTGAGTTGGAAGGAGAATAAGGAAAGAAGATCTGAGACTTCTATTTCCGACCAAGCGAGTAAAGCAAGGACTAAACACACTATCCTCTGCTTGAAACAACCCCCCCCCAAAAAAACAGACAAAATGTAAGAAACAACTATTTTTAAGGCACTAGACAGCAGACAACAAAGGACAATGTGATCCCTGAGATATAGGAAACAAAGTGAGTTCAATGAATACCCTAGCTTACTACCTTGAGTTTCCAGGTTTCAATGAAGGTAGAGCTAACCCAGGGGTCTCCCTAAGTTAAGAAGATGGAGTTAAAAGTTAAGTGAGATCAAGTCAGCTAAACTTCATAGGAAAGAATAGTGGAGAGAAGAAAGCTGCAGGAAAAGAGAACTCTGGAGATTTTCAGAGGGTCTCCCTCAAGTTGTCAGCAAAGTATTGATCAGAACATGTATATTAGGAAACTACCCCAGGATGAGGAAGAATTACCTGAAACAATTAGGAGATACCTAGTGCCAATAAAGGGCCTGGAATGGTGCCTGTTTGCACCAGCCAAACTAAAAACCTCGAAGCCACAGGGCTTCAGGTAAAGCACTTATAAGGGCCTTGCCTTAGTTATGGAGAATAATAAGCCCCATAATGGGGAATAATAATTATGATTTTAGGCTCTGGTTCTGCGTAACAAGTCTTAAAAGGATCAGACTGTTTCAATGTAACTTAACTGCCTGCCAGGACAAGGCTCAAAAATAGTTATAGTAATAAAAAAAATATTGAACATTCCTAAGGTAAAATCCATAGTGTCTGGCATCCAATCAAAAATTACCGAGCATGCAAAGAAGCAGAAAAATATGACCCATGATAAAGGGGAGAAAATCAATCAAAACTGACCCAGAATTGACATAGATGTTAAAATTAGCAGGCATGGACATAAAAACAGTTATGATTAAGAGTATTCCATACATTCAGAAAGTTAAGTAGAGACGTAGAAGACATAAAGAAAAGTTCATGTTGAACTTCTAGAGGTGAAAGCTATAACATCTGAAGTAAAAAAATAACTAGATAGGATTAATAGTAGATTAGACGTAGTAGGAGAAATCATAAGTGTACTGGAAAAACATAGTAATAGAAACTATCCAAAATGAAATAGACAGAGGAAAATAAGTTTTAAAAAAGAACAAAGCATCAACGAGCTGTGAAACAACTTCAAGAAGACAAATATTTATGTAATTGGAGTTTCCAAAAGGGGAAGGGAAACAGAGAAATGTTTAAAACAGTAATGGCTGAACGAATTTCAAATTTGGTAAAGGCTATAAACCCATAGATCCAAGAAATCCAATAACCCCCAAGCATAAGAACTATGAATAAAACTACACTAAAACATATTATAATCAAATTACTCAAAATTGGTGATAAAATAAATAAATAAATAAATCCTGAAAGCAGCCAGAGAAAAACATACAAGCTGTATACAGAGGAACAAAGACAAGGATGACAACATATTTCTCACTTAAAACAAGGTAAGCAAGAAGACAGTGAAGCCTCTGAATGGAATACTAAAAGTAAAAAGAAAACTGTCAACCTAGGATTCTATACCCAGTGAAAATATCTCTCAAAAATGAAGGCAGAATAAAGATTTTTTTTCTGACATAGAAAAACTGAAAAAAAAATTTTGCCAGCAGATCTACACTACAAGAAATATTAAAGAGAGTTCCTTAGGTAGAAAGAAATGATACTACAGAGAAAAACAGATCTACACAAAGAAATAAAAATCAGAAATAGCAAATGCATGGGTAAATAAACAGGATTAACAGATAAAGAGCAGTATGAAAGAGACTTTAGACAAGTGTGTTTAAAATCCTCAGATAAGCAAAGGAGAAATACTATATATGAAACAGAAACAAGTGACTATAAAAGAATACACACAGTTGAAGAGAGAATTATTGATTTGGAAGACAGAAATGAAGAAGTATCTTAGAGCATGTACAGAGAGATAAAAGATATGGATGAAAATAATTTTAATAAGAATTATGGGATAAAGTAGGAGGATGGCAAACATACATTTTTGAAACAGAAAATGACTAAGAAATTTCCATAAATAAAGAAATGTAGGAACATTGTAGTGAAGTGAGAGAAAATCAAGAATATAAAAATCTTAAAGTCAAGAGAAAGAGAGAACTAGTTACCTATAAAGGAACAAAAATTAGCTTGATAACAGGCTTCTCATCCACTACACAGAGACTAAAAAAGAATGGAGTAAGAACATCAATGTTCTAACAGATAATTTTGTAACCTAAAATTCTGTGCCTGGCAAAATTATAATTTAAGAGTGAGAGTGAAATAAGGATATTTTCATACATATAAGAACTTAGAACTTTTACTACTCATAAGTCCTCACTTTTTTGCAAAAGGAGGATGAAGCCAGAAGAGAGGAATTAGATGCAAAAAAGATATTATAACTAAAAGAAACACTAAAACATTGTGGTACCAATAATAAGAAGAAGAACCATTTGAAACAAAATGGAGTGTTCTGAGGTAGAGGTAAGCAAGCTCAGATTTATGTCTGATTTAAAAACATGATAGACTTAAGAATTAATTTAGACTTTGTTAGAAAAATATAAATTTGTAAGAACAATTAAGGATAGTCAACAAAAGAATAGAAATGAGATATGTAATTTCGATACTGGTATAGAAAAGTAAGAAGAATAAGCAGTCTTGATCAATCCAAGAGAAAAAAGAAAAAAAGAAGCAAAGAGAATTTATGGCAAATAGGAAATACAAACAAAAAAAATCAGAAGCCTAAGTATACTGTTAATCACAACAAATGTAAATGGATTTAATACATTAATTAAAATACAAATACTTTTCAATTGGATCTTTTAATTAAAATTCAGGTATACACTGTATAAGAGAGATACAAGTCTGAAACGATACAGAAAATGGAGTGATGGAAAAAGGTACACCAAACAAAGATTAACCAATAGAAATTTGCTATAGAAATTTTAAAGTCAGAAAAAAATGTAATCATTTTAAGCTCTCTTGTTCTTTAAACTTTTATTATGCCTGGTATGTTTATCACTCCAGCAAAGCTATTACAGAAATTACTACCTAGAATTGGGGTAGTGCCATACCCAAAATTTTTAAAAGAAAGAAAACAACAATGAAAGGAAATATGTGGTATTGGCTTTGGAAGTGGGCTGAGCATGCAGAAAGGAAAGTGTTATTGGAGGCTGTAAAAATGGCAACCTACATTGTACAGTGGTGAAACATTTGGGAAACTGTCATTTATAATCATTGGAAGGCAGCCAAAATAGCTAATGAATTTATAGATTAAAACATAGAATTTGCGAGGGGTTTTTTTTTTAAAGGAAATAATTGAATGTTTAACAAAAGCAATAACAATGATGCATGTGGCTTGTAACATAACATAAATGTATACTGTATACTGTATGTCTATCAATAATAGCATAAAGTCCAGGAAGGGAAAAATAGAAAGGTACTATTATAAGATTTTTAAATATCATGAAGTGGTATAATATCACTGAAGGTAGACTGTGATAAATTTAAAATGTATACCATGAATCCTAACACAACCACTAAAATAACAGAACAAAGACTCATAGCCAATAAGCTGTCTTTGTCTGCTTGGGCTACTGTAACAAAATACCACATAATCTGGGTAGCTTAAAGAACACATTTATTTTCTCACAGGTCTGGAGGCTAGAAGTCAGTGATCAAGGTGCTGGCAAATTTCATGTCTGGTGAGGGCTCTCTTCCTGGCTTATATGCTGCCTTCTCACTGTATCCTCACATGGCCTTTCCTCGGTGTTCACATGGACAGAGCTCTGGTGTCCCTTCCACTTCTTATAAGGATACACGTTCTACTGGATTAGGGTCCCACCCTTATGACCTCATAGAGGCCTTATCTCCAAATACAGTCACATTAGGGGTTGGAATTTCAACATATGAATTTGGGAGGGACATAATTCAGTCCATAACACAAGCCAACAAAGGAGATAAAATGGAATCATAAAAGTACTCAAGTACTTCAAAAAAAGGTAGATAAAGAGGGAAAAAGGGAGAAAGAACAGAAGAAAAAAATAGAAAACAAATAGCAAAAAAAAGGGCTCAAACATAATCATATTCATAATTACAGTAATTTTAAATAGTTTAAACATTCCGATTAAAAGGCAGAAATTGGCTTAAAAAATAAAACAGACCAAACAGTATGCTGCCTATAAGAAATACACTTTATGAGCATACAAATAGATTTTTTTTAAAAAAGATATATCATTTCTATTTGAAAAAAATCTTCAGCAGCTACATTAATATCAGCAAAAGTAGATTTCAGAGCAAGAGACGTATGTTTTATAATGATAATCAGGAAGACTTAACAACCCTAAAATAAACTTTTAAGTGTATGATAACAGGACTTCAAAATACATTAAGCAAAAACTGATAGAACTGCAAGGAAAAATAGACAAATCAATAACTACAGTTGAAGATTTTAATATTCTTTCAATAATCGATAGGATAAATAGGAAAATCGATAAAGTTGTAGAAGACTTGAAAAGCTAAATCAACTAACTTGACCTAATTGACTTTTATAGAACTCTCCACCAGTAATAGCAGAATACACATCCTTCTCAAGTGCTCGTGGAATATTTACCAAGAAAGACCATACTGTGGGCCATAAAATAAGTCTCAATACATTTAAGGGGTTCAAGTCATGCAAAGTATGTTCTCTGACCACCATGGAATTAAATTAGAAATAAATAGACATCTGGAAAATGTCTAAGTATTTAGAAACTAAATAACACTGTTAAATAACCCATAGGTCAAAGTGGAAACCAAAAAGGAAATGTATCAAAATGTATAAACTGCCACTGGAGAAAGGAAGATGTCTAATTTACTGAGGTGGGAGGGAGTCAAAAATGGCGATCATGAGATCGAAGGTGTGGAAATGGGAGGGGGGTTGCTGAAGCAGAGTGAAGGAGCTCAATGGAGATGATGAGGTCAGCGAACCAAGAGGCCAGGGTGCTGTCGGGGCTGCCTACAGGGAGACAAAGCTTCTTAAGGAGAGGAGAGGAAAACTATCAGCCTGGAGTCAAAGTCACCAATAAAAGAAAGGTTTCTGGTCCCATTTCTATTTTTCTTGCAAATCACTTTGTCTCTCTGAACCTCTGTTTCTTTTTGTATAAACAAGGGAGTTATGAATTCCCCCTCTCTGTTTAGCTCTTGATTGTTTCTTTGTATTTTCAAATATTAAAATTTATATATTTTTTAATTTAAATTTTAAAATATATTTTACATAAGCCACCCCAGATACTTTTTTGGGGAAATGGCAAGACATTGAACGATAAGTGAACACATAGTCTCTAAAGACCGTTGAAACCCTAGCGTTCCCTGATTTATGCCAGTAAGCCACATCAGCTCTAAAATGCACTCCGAGCTAGGCAGCAGCAGAGAAGGTATGCTCTAGTCACTATGGACAGTCCAGAGAGGATTAACCTGTATACACAAATAACTGACTGTGTATTGATTCCCTGAAGAGGGAATTTCCTGGATCTTCACAGCATCAGGAGGCTGGCCTCCACAACCACAGTTACAGCTAGGCCTGAGAAACAGTTTTCTCCCTTGTGTCCCTGACAGAGAAGCGAGGAAGGAGGTTCATTGGTTGGAAAACCAGGAATTGGAGCTCCACACAACTGAGCATTCAAGCAAATACTGACCCCTTCCACTACCCCATATCTCATCCCCATTCACTATTATATGGCTTCAGGAAAATGAAATGTAGCTTCTCCTGGTGGTAGGTCTTAATCTGATATAGCAATTCCCCCAGGAGGAGACAGAGTCCAAACTCATTTTTTCCTTATCATGTATCTTCTGAGGACATGGGAGAATTGTGAAGTCCATAGGACACGTTCCTCCTCTGTTCTCTATCCTTAAAACTGCAAATCTGTTTGGTTACTTAAGTATATTTAGATCTCTTTCAATATTGTATCAAAACTGTTGGCCAGGTACTGAACACCATAGTAAAAAATAAGCCATAAGAATTCTACCTGTCCTTGGAGTGAGGAGCAGACGTGTATGGGAATGGGTGATAGGGCCAGGTGGTTGAAGCAGTCCCTGTAGGGAATTAACTCACAGATATGGAATAGTAGAATCTCTGATCTGGAAGAATCATTAATGATTATATTTTGTACATAAAGAATCTAAAGCCCATAAAAGTAAAATATCTCGCCCTGTATTCATATAGCTAGTAGAGCCAGGTTTTCTGACTTGCAGTCCACTCAGGCATAAAGGAAATCTATAGTCTATGATACTGTGAAATAATGCTAATTGAATAAAGCCATGCACTTAAAAGGACCAACCCCATTTATAGGAGTGTAAAGAACATTGATGATGTAGTGAGGAGGTGGTTAAATTGCACCTTGGAAATAGTTTTTAGTTAATGCAGAAAAATTTCATACAAGAGAATGAGCAATGAGGGAGAAAGCAAGCTGACGTAAGGAATAGACTCTCTGCATGTGGTGAAACTTTAGGAAGAAGAGACACAAATGGTTGTGTTTAGTCCAAGATTCTCTTAGATAGAAAAGGTATATTAATTACATATATATATATATATATATATATATATATCTATATATATATATATTCACTCCATGAAATGACAGACATTTTAAGGAAATGACTAGGTTGAAAACAGGATGTTGTGGAAACCTAGCTTATCGTCATTCAGGAAGACTCCTTGGAGGAGATAAACCTGTGAATTTAGCATTGGAGAGGATTGGTTGGCAGAGCAAATGAAAGAATAGAAAGTATTTTTCATGCATTCAGAATGGCCTGAGCTAAGGTTTAGAAGCAGGAGCAGAGGATCCCAGAGAAATAAATGATGAAAAGTCTCCTCTTGTTGGAACTTGTAGGACTAGGCTTTGGGGCAGGTCAGACGAAAGCAGGCTGGAAAGGGTGTTGAGACCTACACTTACTGTGCAGGAGAGTCTCTGAGAATCGAGACATCCACAGGAGGGGCAGTTTACAGTGCTGCATTCACACAGGCAGGTGCGGGGTTCTAGGCTACAAGACTGACGTTCATCAAGAAACAACACAGAGCAACCAAAGTTTGCTGGTAAAGACAGAGAAAAGTATACGCAGCAGGTATTTGGTACAAGAATTGACTGCTAACTATGTGAACTTACAGAGGAGAGGAATCTTCTAGAAGTTTGGGGTGTGGGGAACCCTGGGAAAAACTGGTTTCACTCAAGATGAAGAAAAGCTCATAAAGAAGAGTGGTAGAAGTACAGACTGTTTGGGGGGTGGTTAAAGCTGAGTTAGTTGATTGATGTTCATTAGTACTTAATAGGTTTAGAAATTCAAGACTAGTCCTATGGAAAATAATTATTCCATCACTGGCACTTTTCCTGAAGTTTTTGTAGCTCCTGCCAGGGAACTATGTGGATCTTTTAACAACTGGGAAAGCATCAAAAAGAGTCCCCAGGAATGTAAATTTTTAAAAAAATCAGTACATGGTTGTACAGTCAATTAGACAGTAGGGGGATAGAGCAAATGAAGATTTTTTTTTTTTTAGAACTATAAACTTGTAAACACTCATAAATATTCAACTTGTAAACATTAAAATTTATAAAATGAAGCAAATTTTAAAAGAATGTATATTATATACAGACATTCTCACAAAACCTCCATCATCGTCAGTCACTCTAGGTTGCCCTGTATTACTTCTTACACTGATTTACAGCTTGTTTTTAATCTTTTCTTTTAGACAGAGACTTTCTGGGCTCTGCTTGTACCAGCAGTACTCAAATTTTCTAGGAATGGTGCAGCGTAACTTGTGTGAAAATTTGCCCCTTCAGTCTGTTTCAATCTGTTCTGGCCACTTGGGTTTCTGAGCAGATGTGTCATGGCATTGCTGTCAGCTGGGCTTTCATAATTAATTCCATGGCATTTTCTCGTGCTCTGTCTTCTTTTGTCAAAGATATGTGGTTCTTGGATCCACACTGCTTTTGAATTTACTTTTCTCTCCTGATTAGAATAGGAAATCGTGGAGATTATAAAACATTTTCAAAGTTCCCCCTTTCTACCATCCTAAGAGCTTATCCTCTATATCAGGATTTTAGAAGGCTTGGCTATGTATAAAAGCTCCAAATCACACTGGATGAAATAAAATAGAGGTTTATTTTTTTTTTCCCATGTAACAGACACCTAAAGATAAGCAGTTCAGGTCTGGCAGAGAAGATACGGAAACTCATTAGGAACCCAGGCTCCTTCTGGCTGTTCCTCCATCATTCGTGGGGTTTGGTCTAACTCATGGTCCAAGGTGGTGGGTGTTCCAGGGAGCAACTTGGGCAAAAGGGAAGAAAAGTCACCCCCCACATATTAATGAGACGAGTTTTAACCAACACTCAGGCTTAAATCTCACTGGCCAAAGCTTGATAATAAGTCTGCAAGAGAACCTGGGGAATATAGTCTTTTACTAGATGGCAATGTACCCCCCCCCAAAAAAAATCTTTGTTACCAAGAAATCAGGTCAGAATGGACTTGGGAGTCACCTAGAAGTCTTTGCCATACTGTATCTTATTATTGGAAAAGTTAACTAGTGGCGATTCATTGTATATCTCTCTAATTAATTCTCTCCTCCACATTTTGTGCTTATTTTGTACAGAAGAGTATGAATATAGAAAAAGTATCCTTGAGACTCATAGCTCCTGACTCCGTATATCATAAAAGAGCACTGCATTTTCCCCCTTAATATTTAAAATATATTTTAAACAGATTTTTTAAATTATGAGGAATTTTCTCAAAATTAATGATGGCGTAATGAAAAGTCCAAAATTCTAAGGCAATAAGAGGTATTCGAAATATATAATCTATATATTTCCAAAAGTACTTGAGAATGTTTAATTAAAGCACTAAGAGAGATGTGAGATCTTAAAATTAAACATAAGAGAGTTTATACAAAGGAAGCAGGGGATGTAGAAGTTTCAAAAATGTGAGGAAACAGAAGATAGCACTTTTCATCTACTTCAGCAAATTAAAATAAACAATAATTGAAAATCCTCTTTATAGAAAAAAATTTAAACCACACGGGCTCTATTGGTAAGGCACTTTCAATCAGTGAAAGACATAGGGATGTAGACAGATCCAAAACAAAGATGTTCTGTCATACAGGTATAAATAACACTGGCTAGAATGGTGGGCAAGAGGTTATTTGCAACTGCTGGTAGTGATGTTATGGATGGGAGCTGCTTATGGAGGATTCATGGACAAGGCTGCATTTCAGCTGGGCTTGAAGGTGGGAAAGAATTTCCAGAAGATGAGAGGGGTGTGGTTTGGGAGAGAGGCAGACCCTATTCCAGACTGAGAAAACATAGTAAATAGAAGTTGGCAAGTTGGGAAAATATTAGATATGTTTGGGAATCAGCAAGAATAGGTGTGACTTGGAGCACAAGGTCTGTCTTGGTAGCAGATGATTTGGAAAGATTGAGAAATGGGATCTGAGAGGCTTTAAATTATATACTCAGGGATTTGGACCTAGTTTTCTAGGCAGTAGGGGAACAGGAGAAGAAGGAAGTTGAATGCGTTCACATTTTTATGACCTCTATTTCTTCCTAAAGTCAGGAGCAAGATTCTTTATTATTTATGAGAAGTTTGTTATCGTGTAGAAGACGATAATATGCTGAGGAATCAAAAAAGGAATGAAAAAGGGGTAGTGACTCATCTCAAAGACCCCACCAAAGCGTTGGGGGTAAATTTGTATTTAGATTTTCTGACAGCAGAAGCAAAAGGCGAACGGGTTAGTTTAAATAACATTTTGGTTTTTGACAAGACAAGAATACCATGGTGCATTTTTCTTAAACTGCATGGATTAACATTTCAAGACATGCCTTCTCTCAATGCTGCCTTTTTTCAGTGGGATGATTCTGAGTGACCTTGATAATATAGGAACCAAGGAAGATGGCATTGAACAGCTGAAGGATATGTGTGCGTGCGTGTACATGTGTGAGACAGAGACAGAGAGACAGAGACAGGAGAGAGGAGCTGCATTTATTGCCCTTGGTTAAGTAGTTAAGTAGAAATGTCACCGGGTAGTAGTCTGTGGTCAAAAGAATAAGATATAAGTGTTCATTGTGGATAAACTGGCCGATGTTTAGAATAAGTTCTTAAAGCAATGCTAGGTATTCTATGGCACAATGACACTAAAAAAAAAAAAGAGAATTTTCCATAAAGAAACTTTTAGCAAGAGAAATTTGAATGGGAACTAAGAGATGTTATCTTTGGAGCTAGAGACAGACTTTTCCTTGGTTCCTTTCAGAAGGGTATTATAATGTCAAAATGTCAGTGATAAATATGGAGATTTGAGTAGAAAACTTTTCAAAATGACAACTCTGTAGCAGAGCTGATGACGGGACCCCAGAAGAGCTCAGGGTTGCTGTGGCAGCTCACCAACCCCACTTGCACCTCTGTATTGACCACCATGTGATCACTGAAGGGCAAGCTGTTAATCTAAACATAAAGTTAGAAGGCTGTAAGGATTATATATATATATATATATATATATATATATATATATACTCTCTCTTTTCTTATATTTTTTTTTTTTTTCATCTACCCAATGCTCTTATTTATAGATGAGTAAATAGGCCTAGAGAGATCCAGTGGCTTCTCAAGATCACTGTTCACTTAGGAGTGAAACCAATGGCTGCTCAGATTCTTGACACTTGGCCCAGTGCTCCCTCCTGCCTCCTCACCCTCTATCACTACTATTGCTGTCACATGATTGTCTTGAGGAGTCTACCCTGAGCAAGCCCCACCCGAGCTCCATGGCTGGGTGTGTCACTCCCAGAGAAAAAGGCAACTGTAGGGGAGTGATCTGTAGCCTGCAGATGAAAAGGAGCTGAGAGAAGCAGCCAGATGGGGATTTCAGGAAATATCTTAAAATGGTTTCAGAGAGTTTTGGGGGGAAATCTACTTACTACCATGTTTCAGGGTTATTAAAATGCAGTGCAAACCACCTTCCTGCATTTAGATTTTCTGTGCCTTTTGGGGACTGATAGGTTTTCTTTCTAAAATACATTGATCCTCTGAGGGAAACAGCCCACAGTCCAAGTTTCAAGTCCTTTCCCAACTGAGAGGCAAAGACTGGAAGCTCTAAAACACTGAATGCTATTCCTTTAGAAACGATGAGCATGACAATAGTTATATAAATAACTTCTGCCCCAGCTCATCATCTCTCACTGAGACCCAGGACCAGATGCAGCCCCGCACACACCCAGCGGGCAGAGTGCTTTAGGGCTTAGTACAAAGCAACATTAGAGGGGAATGCAAGCACTTTGCCCAGGAGCTTAGTGAAGTGCTGAATAAAGAAGAGGGTGTGACCACTGGTGTTTTTATAGGAAAACCTGAAGGAAAGAAGCCAGACAAGTCTTAGGTTTTCTACATTCTTTTAAAAAGAAGTAAAAGAGAAAAAAGGACAAGAGGTCAGAGTTGTCTGATTTTAAAGAATCTGTCCTGTGGCCAGATATGTGTCCTGGTTTTTTCTTTGTTTCGAGTTTTGTAGACATACTATGGTAATATGGTCACCTAAAGTGTACGGGGAGTGGCTAGTTGATTGGCAAGCTGTGCATGAGTAGCTTAGAATCTTTGAATCACACTTACATAATTTTAGAGCTGGAATGGACCTTGATGATCTTTTAGTCCACATTTTTTTTTTACATAGATTAAGAAATTATATTTTTAGAAAGTTGAAGCTTCTTTTCCAAGTCACATAACTTGGAATGCTGGTTTAAAATCATCTCCTCAAGTCCCAAACGAGATATACCTTTTCTTTACCTTTTTCTCTGCTCACTCCAAGTTTCTAATCCCTCATAACCTTGGTTTACCTGTGGCCCATTGTGTCCCCTCTGACCTTTCTCCCCTTCATAAAAGCCTTCACTGCCCTCAGGTAACTCTGTCATTCTCTTGCTGTTTCCTAGTTCACATTTTTTGAAAGGTGGAATCTAATTGGCCCCACTCATTGTTTTGCCCCAGGCCATGTGATTTGTTACTGGCAACCTTTAGGCTAGCTTTCCATGGGCAGATGCCCACTCTGGTCCTGTCACCTGTGGACACAGGACAAAATGGATCTATGCGATAGATGTTGCTGTCTAAGGCCTGCCCTACCAGCAGCTGTAAGCAGGGCAACTCTTATAGAAAGAGTCATGGCCATGCCAGGCAATGTCCTTGATATAACACATGGTCAAATCATCATGGAGGCGGCTGAGAGTAATGAAAAGTCAAATTTAGCAACAAAGCATTTGTGATTCAATTCTCAACTCTGGAACTTAATAAATTTATGACTTTGAGCTTTCTCTCACTCAACCTCCTATCTATGAAATGGAGAATTGTAAGGATTAAATAAAGTAATATGCATGAAAAAATCCTGTCAGCTATGTAACACCACACCCATATAAAGTATATCACTGTACCTTTATGCCTAGGAAATGAATCGTGAATTTCTTGCTAAGATTTTATGCTTAGGCCCTTCCTAAGCATAAAATCTTCTGTTTATGGGACTTCTGTATATCTCTTTCAAAGTTGACTATCACATCCCAGAATGCAGCTTGCATCTCTGGGTTCAGGTGATGACTGCCTTGCTGTCTGAATCTGTAGAAATACCCCAGAGAGATCAAGATTGTTACATTTTACACATAGCAGAACCAAACTACATTATTCCCAGAGTGTTTTGTTCCAAGAACGTAGGATATGAGAGCTGGCACTCCTTAGAGTCTTCTGGCCCAAACCTCTCTTACTTACAGCTGAGGAACTAAGGCTTAGACAGGTTAATTGATTTACTCGATGTCCGTAATAGAACCAGAACAGAAGTCACTCAATTATCTTTTGCTTCATAGCACATTAGCTCAAAGCTTAGCAACTTAAAACAACAAAGGTTTATTATCTAATAGTTTCTGTGGGTCATTATCCAAGAGTGACTCGGCTGGGTGGTTCTGGCTCAGGGTTTCTTGTGAGGTTGCAGTCAAGACGTCATCCAGGGGCGCAGCCTCTGACCGTCTGAAAGACCTGCTTCTGAGACAGCTCTCTCACAAGACTGGAAGACTTGCTTCTAAGACAGCTCCCTCACAAGGCTGTTGGCAGGAGGCCTCAGTTCCTCACCATGTGGGCCTCTCCCTTAAGTGTCCTCACGACATGGCACCTGGCTTCCCCCAGAGCCAGTGATCCCATAGAGAACAAGGAGGAAACTGCAATGTTTTTTTCTCTCCTAGCTTCAGCAGTCGCACATTTCTATTCACGAGAAGCAAGCCACCAAGTCCAGCCACCAAGTGGAGGAGAATTAAGCTGCACTAACCGCTGTCGGGTGGGTGGAGTATCAGAGAACTTGTGGACATATTTTTAAAATACCACAGAAGGTTTCCTTTTATAAATAATTTTCTCTGCAAATGAATTTCCATAAAAGATCAGTTGGTTTTTTCCCCCCAGTTACTTGATGAAAGGTTATTCTCATTGAGAAGTAATTAGTGGAAGAAATTAATCTATGAAGATACCTTCTCAGGAGAGCATTAAAAAAAACCTCTGTTGCAAACAGGAAATTGAAAGATATAGCAAAGAATCCATATAGAAGAGAAAGGTATGGGATCAGAGAATACCAAGGGGAAAAAACAGAAGCAAGGGCGCGTTAGATTCTGACTTCTGTGGGCAGATTTCTCTCTCAATTCAGGAGAAACAGTATGTGAACAGATGCTGTGTAAAAGCATGTCTAGGAGCTGGAGTTTGAAGATAGAAAGCCGGTAGGGATACCAATTTTACTTGCAGAGCATGGCCCTTGTATATAAGTAGCCCCTATACAAATACAAGGAAGCTTATGTTAAATACTGTGCTAGAGGTACCTATAATGTGCATTGGGAACATGTAAGAAAGAAACATTTCTGAGGTAGTGATGTTTTGGAAATCCTTGCAGAAGATGTGCGCAAACCATTAGATCCGCCCTCCCATCCATTACCACCACTCACACCAGACTTCCTGCACCCGTTCCTTGCTTGATATTTCTCTTCAGCACTTAACACTATCTAACATTCTAATGTTCTGCTTATTTTGTCTATTTATCTAGTTTACTGCCTGCTTCCCTACAAGAATGCAAACTCCATGAGGGTAGAAGTGTTTATTTGTTCAGGGCTGAACCCCAGCACCTAAAGAAGTACTTGGCACATAGCAAGCACTCAACGAATATTTGTTAAATCAATAAATTAGATAATTAATCAGTACATAAGGAAATTGAGCTCAACCATAGAGAACTTGGCAGGTGGGGATGGGAGGGAAGGGTGTTCCAGGTAGACAGGACAGCTGACCAAAGGCACTGGGATGTTCAGGGCCTGGCCATCTGCGGCTGGGACTGAAGATTGTAGGTTGCTGTGGCAGAAGGTAGGACTGGACTAGCAGTTGGTAAAGGATGATTGTGAAGAGGTTAGGATTTTATCATGCATAAAGGGGATCCACTTTAGTTTTAAGGCCAGAGGTGACATCTGTGTTTTTTCTTGATGGTCTGGCTGTATTTAAGAATATTCAGCATTACAATTTCGATATTGCCTAATGTTTGATTTGCTGCTCATTGGCCAATGATTCTGACTCTTTCACTGTAAGAAGCAGCATTTCATTCTTTATTTTCTCTTTCTATCATAGGAAGGATAAAATTTGCTAAATATCGGGGTCTTTTATGTTCTTCGTCCTTTGCCAGTGAGTCTGAGGTCAACATTAGGCCCTGGGAAGTTCAGTGGCATTTGTGGCACATGTGACGCTGTACCTTTATGCCTAGGAAATGAATTGTGAATTTCTTGATATAGTTTTTAGTTTTTCTGATGTGTAGGGTGCCTTTCTTTTCTCAAATCTCATGTGCTGAGATTTAAAAAATTCACCTCACAGCTGTTAGCAGCAGTGTGGGCAATTCATGCAAAGACCGGGGCTGTTCCTGGAAGCTGTTCCAGAAGGTGAGGAAACTCTGCTTCTTGCCCTTTGCCAAAGAGAAGCAGCCCCCAGGCTGAGTTCCCAGTGCCTTCTGCCCAGAGGCCAGGGCAGGAGGCTGGGCCCCACCTGCTGTGAGGAGACTGTTCCACCCTAGTCTTGGATGTCATTTCATCTCTGTTCAGCTTTCACCATTAAGACAGGTGTGGGATCTGAGCTGAGACTCTGTGCCATGCCCTACCCAGATGTAGCTTCTCTGAGGTCCCAAAGAGTCCAGACCTCTCTAAGGGAACATGGTTTTAGATAAGGATGGCAACTGTGTCTTAACTCTGTAAGTTCTTCTCTCAGCCCAAGTTCAGAACACAGTCCTGCCTACGCTTGACTTTATGGTTGGGACGGCGGAGACCAAACACTAGAGTTTTTGTCCTAAATTGTCTCCTTTGTCCCATTTTTCTTCCTGTCAGTAGGAGAGACAACCAGAAAGACCAGAGAATGCGATTTATCATGGGAAAGGGAAGGCAGCCCCACACAGAGCTCTCGTCAACCACTTATTCCATTGTTTAAAAATGTCCTGAGATACTTAAGATTTAATACCAATACCAGAGAAGAAAACATCACTCTAATTGTCCTTTTCACTGACAACTCAGAGTCACCTTGTCATAGTGCTTAGCGGTTGCAAGGTATTGGTTATTTTAAGAAGCGACTTCACGTGGACCCCGATATAAAAGAGGGGTGTTGTGAGAGACGAGTGTTGAGGGCAAGTGCATCTCAAAATTGGAATGTCTCCTTCACAGTGGAAGCCTTGCACCCTCACGATTCCAGAGCATGGTCCTAGAACCTAAAGCTGCCAGTCTGGGCCCATCTTTGACCAGCTGAAAGGAGGTCATGAATATTTTGGAAGGATCCCTCCAAGGTCTCAGAGCCTATCGAAGCCTTTCTTGGGAAGATAGGAAGCAGGTGGAGGAGAGCGGTAGAAATGCAGTTTAAGAAGATCTTATCAGTATGATGGAGCCGTGAGAAAATGGAGTACATCCTTGCCCATATATGCTGGGGATGAATGTTTGTGGGATTGGGGCAGGCATCTGAAGATTGCACTCTATTCTGGCTGTGAATCCAAAGGCAGGGGTACTCAATACATATTTGTTGACTGACTGACTGAATGAATGAATGAATAACTTGAGGTCAGGCTTAAAGGAGAATTTCTACCTTTAATAACTACCTTAGACTACCTAAGCAGTCTCTAACCTTCAGAAACCAAGTTGGTTTGAAATTGGCCTTCCAGCAGAGGTGGTGAAAATGCTGAGAGAGAAGTACCTCTTTGGACCTGGGGTGAGGGGTGACTGTCTCTCACTTGGAACCCAATGCATTGCCTATAGCTGAAGCCCCAGGAAACTGAGGAGGAGGGCATGTGGGTGTTTATGCTGGGCTCTCCTGTTGTGATGCTGAGTGTGGATGTGCTTTGTATGCCAAAGTTTTCAGCTCAAGCAGGGGACTCCTTTTTTTTTTTTTTTGTCTGATAAACACCAAATGTGTCCTGAGGTAATCATCTCTATAGCCAAGGGTTCAGTCTTCTCCCTATGTGCTAAAATTCGGGGCCTACAAGCCTTCCCATGAGTGCAGTCCCCAAGTTTTCTGTAACTTGCCCAAGTGCCACCTCAATTTCTGTCTTTTCCTAAGGATATAAAGAAATCTACTCTCCACCTAAGTGCTGCCACCAGGAAGTCTTAGCTAGAATGGTGGGTGCTCCTGGGGGCCATCAGTGTCCTTCACTAAATCCTCTACTCATTTCCTTTGTTATTCTGTCCAGGACATATTTCAACTCAAGGTGGCCCTTTCTAGCCACTGAACTCTTAATCACAGTGAAATGGGCATGGGAAAGAAAGAATCATAAAGTTGTAAGGTATCTAAGTAGGCGTTTTTCCTGCCTTCTCTGAAACTACCTGGATGGCTGCACATGACCCGTATTTGGCATAGCTGATATATATTTAAAGGAGAATAAAATTCCCATCCCTCGTCAGTTCGTGGAGGGTCTGTGATCTTGACTTTGCATTTTGCCATATCTGTTAAATTTGATTCTAGCCCAGATGTTCCAACTGGACCTACAGTTTAATACTCTTCCATAATATTTAGCCCTAGCTCCTACAGCTATCAGGAAGAAGCCAAAATTGTCAGATTCTGATGAACCCTCACCGCTCAGAGCCACTGAGCCACTCAGTGGGACGAGAGGATATAGAAGGGAGTTTTTCAGGTTCTAGAGATCTGCCATACGAACTGTGCTCTAGTTACCAACTCTTAAAACCTTGTCAAGAGGATAGATCTCATGCTAGGTGTTCTCACCACAGTTTTAAAAAAATGCTGTGAATAATGGGTTGCAAGGGAATAGTGCCTAGAAAGGAGTATGAATGAGATTTGTTTTCCATGATCTGGGTGCTGATTACAGAGATGTGTTCAGTTTGAGAAAATTTATTGATAGGTGCACGTCTCGGTGTATTTTGGAAAAGTTTAAAAATAATATAAATAATTTCTCTCTAAAGGAAAGAGACTAGTTTGTATACACCCAGTGACTCAACCAATCACACCAAATAATAATGACAACAGTAATAATAACAATAACAATAGCCACCAACTGGATATCAAGTTCTTCATATGCATTACAATCTTTAATCAAAATAACAACTCTGTTATTACTAGTACCTCAATATTTTTGATGAGCAACTAAAGCTTTGACAGAGTTTGTGTTTTTAACATTTCCAAGAAAACATAATGAGTCAATGGCGGAACTTGTATTCAAACTCAGGTCTACTGAGTTCAAAATCCAGACTATAAACCACTATGCTGACCTCCAGTGAACTCTCAGCCTTACTAATTCTCTCAGTCTCCCCTTGCCACTACCAACTGAAATACAGATTCTGGGTTAGAAATAGTGACATATTTTTGGTAGGAAAACAAAACAAAACAAAAAAAACAAGAAACTAAAAATTTTAAAGAAAAATGCTACGATGTAGCACATACAATCATTTTGACTGGTTCCAAACACAGAGCTCTGGGGTGCACAATTGTTGAAAAAATGCTGTAGAATAGGAGAAAATCGATAAAACTAAGAGGGCACTGTAAAAGTGACTAGTCGCGAAGCCAAATAGCCAAGAACGTAAATTGTATGGTACACACAGATGCAGACACCATCTAAAGCGAGGGATGTGTCCTGACTACCTGAATATCAGAACGCATAAGATGGAATTGGCCCTAGGAAGGGGAACGCACCTTGTGGAGACCACTGCCAGAGAATCTGTGTGATGTGGGGAATCGAGAGCTGTGCTTGACTTTCGATGGTGGGGAAGATGGGGTCTGGAGAGGAAAAGAGAAACTTTCAGTTGGAACGTCACCCATCAACAGAAGTCCAGAGGCAGATAGATGACTGGGACATATTCAGGGTACCATCGAGAGACCAAGCAGAGAAAATCTGTGGGCAAGTAGTGGAAGCTGGAGTTGAACAAGTGAATGGGGAGGATTATGAAAGATTTTGAAGGCTGGTAGACAAAGCAGAGTCGATGTAAATTCTGAAATAATCGTGTTATGATGAGGGCGGATCATGGAAGAGAGTAGGCTCTGGAGTGGGTGATGATTGCCCGGATTGGCAAGGGAGCTGTCCAAAAGACAAGAGCAAGATTTTTAATAACCTAGCAGGGCTAAGTGACAAATTAGATACAAGGGATAGAGAAAAGAGTCTCAAATGACTACTGTTTGTCCAAAAATGTTTTGGAATTTGGTTGGGCAGGTAGTTTATCGGGGTTGTACCATAGAGCAGGGAGCAGACAAAGAGGAGGAAGAGGAGTATGGGCTGCGTGATGGAAAGGCTCCCTGGCCTGACAGCCAGGAAGACTTGGCCCTGACACCAACTAATTTTGGGATCACATCACTTAACCTGCCCTGGTCTCTGCTTTCTCATTTCTAAAATAGGAATTTCATCGAGGAAATATTCATTGAGCACCTGCTGTGCCAGGCCTATGCGATTGTCTATCTCTTGTTTCCTGTGTGGCTCTTGTTTCCCAGATGCCTCGGCCAGGTTAGAACTCAGCCTTCTGTTCAAGGGACCCCAGTATGGCATTTCTTTTAGTAAATTCTAGTTTTTGCTTCCCTCTAGTGGCCACGTAGCTCCACTAGAACTGTGCTTTTTGCCCTTTTGTTCCTGGATTGCTGATCTGAATTGAGAGTTAGGAAGTTAAGATGGAGCTGAATCGTAGACTGTGCACACAGTCTAGGGAACCGGTAGTTAAGTGGCATACAGAGGGCACATCTTGGTAGTTGGTAACCAGGAAGGAAGGTGGTGATAGGAAAGATGCAGTGTCGTGAATCAGACACGAGACAGGAGGTGGCCGTCAGTCCTGGAGCAAAACTATCAATGGCTGCAGATGGAAGCAGAACGTCTCTTTAGGACTCACCCAATAAGTGGGTAAACTCGGACAAGAAAGGAGTGTGGAGTCACAGATAAAGGCCTTCTTCATGTTGGAGGGGCAAGGATTAGATCAGGGATAAGGGAAAATCTAATTCACTGAAGGGCAAACACTTGACAACTGTGAGGAAAGACACTATAAAACTCTGGGAACCCTTTCTCTTGTTGCTGCTCTTCTCGCTGGGCACATGTCCTGGATCGTTCATCTAGAGAGCTGGCATCACCTCCAGCTCCTACCACCAGGGCAGTTCCAGCACAGTTGGAGATGTCCTGGTTGTGATGGAGCTGAACAGGCTGGCACAGGAAAGAGGCAGATGCTCCAGGATCCCACTGGCTGGTGGGTAAGCCAGACTGAAGTTGTTGAAGTTGTTTTTGACTGTCACAGCCAAGGGAGGTGCTGAAGCTAATCATGTAAACAGGTCCAAGGAGATATAGCCATGACAGTGTCCAGTGGAGCAGTCGGGTGAGGCAGTAATAGGAAGAGCAGATTACATTCCAAGGGACCTCATCCCTCATCCATGGGCCGGCAGCCCACGCTTCCCCTGTCATCACACTCGGAATGCTTGTATGATGTGTGTCCCCCAATAGACAGTGAGCTCAGTGAGGGTGGGGTCTTCATGGCTGTCTGCCTCACTGCTCTGTGCCCTGTGCCTAGCACTGTGGCTGGCTGGTGAATACGCAAGTAAGTGCATGGATGAGATAACTAGATTCATAAGACATGGAATCCTGCCTTTCTGGTTTGCTGTTGTGTGATCTGAGCAAGTTATATCACCTCTCTGAGCCTCACTTTGCTCATCTATAAAATCAGATGATAATGCTAACCTTATGTGATCCATGAGGATCGGACAATGTCTATAAAAGTTCTATAAACTGTAAAGGGCCATACAAATGTCAATAATTATCTTACTCTGCCTGAAAATGGGAAATTAACAAGATGTCCACTGGCATCTCTTTTGGCTCGTTTGCTTTTTGAGTCAAAGCATTTAGAGTATGCTTCTTCTGAACATGCATTTTAATTCAACCCCCAGCCTCCCAGCAGCTGGCTGGCCCCTGTACCTAAACAGGTCCCCTGCCAAGCACTCAGCAGCACATCCTGAACTTCACCTATTACCTTGGTCATTCCGGTCCTGGCACACTTGCTGCCTGCACTCAGATTTCCCAACAGTAATTGGGCCGATCAGTGTTCCCTGGTCAACCACAGGGAAGCATGGCCTCTTTCTATGGGTTATTTTGCCAAGTTTCTACATGTGAGTGAATACCTCAACCTCCACCCTATCACCGCAGTGTGAGTGTGTTATCCACCCAGATTTGGCAAATAGTTCCAAGAAATCCCTTCCCAGCCTGATGCCAGTCTATTGTTCCTCTAGGAGGCTTGGAGTAGGAAGAGGAGAGAAGTTCATATCCATGGCACTACGAAGGGAAATTGTAGCCTAAATTTTACCCTAAATCTTTTAACCCTGGATGTGGGAATATATGGCTACTTTTATATATATATTTTTTCCAATCTGCCTGTTTCTCTCAATGTGTCATTAGAAGTGCTTTAGAAATGGATTCCTATTTCCTAGACATCGGTGTCAGTGTAGAAAACGTGCCAAGTTATGATTACTAAATCAACAATAGGTAACATTTACTGAGCGTGTTATCTGTGTTGACTCATGCAACCCCTGCAATAACTCTATATGGTAAGAATTTATACTATTCCCTGTTTTATAGATAAGGAAAATGAGCCAGAGTGAGGCTAATTAGCTTGCTCGAGGTTATATAGATAGTAACGATGGAGACAGATTCAAACCTAGCAGTCTGACTCTAGACCAATAACTCACAAAATAGGAAATGGTACCTCACATCTGAAAAACTGAAGTTTGGTAACATTTTATACTTTTACAGAATCCTCTCTGGCCTTCGGCCAGATTTCCCCTGAAGCTCAACTTTTCAGTGTTTCACAAACCACACAGTGGACAATTTGCAGGAATGCCTGGGGGCAGCCCACAATTTTTCTCTCTACCTAGAGAGTTGCTCTTTGTAATCAAGTTTCTCCCAGCCACATCTCCTCCTTCTGCCGCAGTTAACCTTGGGCTTTTCAGAGCCCACGTTATCGCATGTGTTTCAGGAAAGAGCCTTCCTACTCAAGTAAATCAAAACAGCAGTGTACACAGTCTGGGGCAAGCCCAAAGGAGCCAGGAGATGCCTCTCCCTTGGCAGGACAGTTATCTCTAGACTAAGGCTCAGTGTTGCAGAGGTCCAAGTTCATTGCCAGGCTGCAAGTCCTCCCGGCCCCATCTCTATTGATAGTTAATGCCTCGTGTAGATGGTCTCTGAAGCCCGGGTAGAGAGTACAGAGATACGGAGCAGATAGAATTCTGTATCAGTTTGCATTTCCCTCCTCTCTTACTGGAGAGCTCTAACCAGCATTTGATAAATTCTTGTTGAATGAACAAATGACTAAATATTAAATTAAACCCAATCTGAAACCCTGTAACTTCCACCCCTGGTGTTAATTATGCCCGGGAGCAAGTCTAGTTTCTCCTCTAAGCAGATGTATCCATCTGTTATGAGCCTACAGTGTAGTATCTCTCAGCACTGTCCTTGTTCTTGCCATGTTCTCCGTCTTTCTCTCGCATTGGGATAAACACATTGAAGCACAAATTTCCAGTTTGCAGATGACACAGAGCTGGAAGGAATCACGACTCTGATAAATGAGAGGATTAAGAACACTATGCCTGAGCTAGAAAAATTAAGTTCAATGAAAGGCTAATAGAAAATTCTCTGAGTTAAAAGCCTCAGAACCCCAATTAGAGAAAGGGGAGGAGCTGGCTTGAGAATCAGTGAGACTGGGGTTTCTAGGAAGCTACATGCTCAATAGAAGCTAGCAGCATGGCTTAACTAAAAGACTCCCAGACCCCACTGTTGGAATTAAAGTGTCTAGAATGGAAAGTGAGTGCTTAGCTTAATCTGTGCTGGAAAGACTACATTTAAAGGGTTGGGCTTGATATTATGTGCACCCTGTTAGAAGGGGCAGTTACGTAATGAAGTTCATCCAGAGGAAAGTGATGACCATACGTTTGAGAGACATTAAAGAATTCTTGATCTAATCTTCACATAATTACTTCTGTATTACCCTAGATGGCAGACTAAGAACCCTGGATGGAAATTATTTTTTAAAAAGAAAAGAAAGAAAGAAAATATTAAAACCACAGCTCTGCACCAGGACGGAACAGCTTCATTAAACAGAGAGCTGGATGTCTTTAAAAGGGCCCTGCCTCGAGTAGGAGTGTAGAGTAGAAGCTCACTAAGGTCCCAAGTTCCCATGATCTGTGATATTAGCTGCCTCTCCCAGCTTCGGGTCCTTTGTCAAACATGGATCTGAAAGTCCTCTTCCCACTGTTACACCAGTCTGTGTAGGAATACTTTAAGTACAAGCTTAGACCTAGGGCCTTGTGACATTCTTATAGACTGATTGATAATCATTAATCTAGCAAGACTGAATGAAGAGAGTTCTGAGCCTAGATTGAAACCCTGAGTCTGGTCTTGTCTCTGCTACCAACTAGCTTGGGGCCCTCAGTTTTACTACTTATGAGTTAAGAGGGTTGGATAATCGCTGACTTACTCGTTTGCTTACCAATAGACTCCTTCATTCAACAAACGTTTATTGAGTATCTATCTACGTCTTCTAGACACTGCCTTCCTTCAATAAGTCCCTTCCTCTTTCAGGGATTCATTTTCCTCATCTGCAAAACAAGGAGATTTGATTAGATGAGCCCCAAAGCCCCTTTCCTGTCGAATAGGCCATAAATCCACATATAACAGTACCATCATCTCAGCCCCCATATCATTGTTTTGTGTAAAAGGTTGTCACATAAGGCTTGGATGAATGCTTTGCTAAAATCAAAAACCACTCTGGGGTTCAGGCATTTCTCAAATCTGTCTACCTATTAACTCTTTTTTAAAAAAAGAGAATGAAGAGATTAATTTTAATTTGTATATATCAAAGGCATATCACATTAAGAGAAACCAGAAAAAATAAATAGAATAAAAGAGGGAGAATTGAGAGGATGACCAGTGCTAATCATAACAGTTAATACTGAATGCTTATTGAGAATACTTTTTGAGACTTTGAAAGTCTGAAAATGCCTTTAGTGTATCCTCATCGTGACTGATGGCTTGTCTGGGCACAGAATTCTAGGTTGGAAATAATTTTCACTCCGAATTTTGAAGGAATTGCTCCATTTTCTTTTACGTCCTAATGTTGTTGAAATCTGCTGTCATAATGGTTCTTGATTTGTTGGATTTTACCTGATTTTTTTTTTCCTACTCTCTGAAAGCTTTTAGAATACTCTTTTTTTTTCTTCTTTTTTTTTTTTTTTTTTTTTTTTTGCCTATATGTCCTGGTGCCATGTTTTAGAGCGCCTGAAGTATTGTATCAATTTGGCAATTAATGCCCTTCAGACATGGGAATTTTTCTTTACAATTTATTCCTTTTTATTCTGTCTACCTTGGTAGATTGATTTTCTAATTTTTTTTTACATTTTCTCATATTTTCCTTTCTCAGTATTCTTGTTCTACTTCCTGGAAAATTTCCTTGACTTTACCTTCCTACCCATGTCTGTAGTGTTTCACTTCGGCCATGTTTCTCATTTCTAAGAACTCTTTTTCATTCTGTAATTTTCGCCCTTCACATAGCTGCTTGTTCTTTTTTCGTGGATGCAATACCTCTCTTATCTCTCTGAAGATATTATAATATCGTTGCAGTTTTATTGTCCTGCCTGCGTTTTGTTTTCTTTGAGTTCCTGATCCTTTTAGTTCACTTGGTTTGGTCTCTGTCAAGAGGCTGATCTTAAAAGTCTGGCGAACTTTAGCTGAATCATATTTATATTTATCAATGAGGCATCAGAAAAGCTGACTAGATATCCTGTGTAATGGATGGAGCTTATCGACTGGGAGGTCTCACTGTACCGTGATCTGACAGGGCACTAGGTTTAGGGACACAATCTCCAAGTGTCAGTATTTGAGTATCTGTACATCTTTTGTGTTTTTCCAATGAAAGATCCTCAGATCTGCCTAAAATGTTTATATTTGGCTGACGGTTTTCTGGGAGCCAAGAGGGACAAGGATGGTGGCCACCTTCCTATTCTGTATACAGACTTTTACCGAATTTCAGTTTCTCAAGAAAGTATGCATTGGATTGAGGCGAGATCTAGGGATCTGCTCCCTTTACAAACTTTCAATCCAGCTTCCCTCCTTAGCCCCACCTGTACGTCTACCCTCAGTGCAGCCTTGTACTTCCATTTCCAGAGCCTTTCTGAGGGTCGTGTAGGGCCGATTGCCAAAAACTCACATCTCATCTCCATTCTACTAAGTAAGATACCCCTCTTGCAGCTACTTTTTTTTTTTTATAATAACAAAGTTGACTTCTCTTATATACAATTACCTCTTATTCTTATTGTTTTTGTAAGTCTTCCACTTTCTTGTGTCATTTTTGTCAGGTTTAGGAGTTAGCGAAGATATAGCCAAGTGATTAAAGGACAAGGTAATTTTTTTAAAGGGGCTTAGAACATAAACTGTGGGTTCCAGAAGACACTGACAGGTATAGGTGGACAGCCAATGAGAGAGCCCTCTCAGGCATAGTAGCTAAATAGCTCAGTTATATACCAGGAAATAATTCCCAGAATGTATTCACTGATGCATTCAACAGATATTGGTTGATTACCTGCTATGAGCCAGGCATCACTCTAGATTCAGGCAATGTGGCCATGAGCAAGACTGAGACTGTTTTCTGGATCTCACATTCTGACATGCAATATGACAAAAAATAAGTTAACAAATAAGTACTATAACACCTTAATGATAAGTGCTCAAAAAAATTAAATATGATTGTGTGTTAGCAAGTAAATATAGAAACTGCTCTGCTTGTAGAATATTAAAACTGGAAGGGATGAATTCCAGTTGCCTCATCTTAAGAATGAGGAAATTCAGGTATGGAGAGAGGAAGAGATTTTTCCCAAAATCGTACATGGTAACCTTGCACCAACACGAAGACCTCCTGGTACCTGCTCCTACAATCTTCCCACTATTACTCTGCAATTCGTGAGACCTACACTCACTACAGCCATACTCGATGCCTCTCTGTAGTTCTGCATTCCACTTTGGCACCGTGGAAAACAGCTAAACAAAATAGCTCCTTCAGTTGCAGTCAGCAGCAGCCCAGCTCCCGAGAACAAAGATAAAGCAAGTCACCAGCTTTAGACTCTTAATTGGACCTGGCAACTCCGCAGCCTACCAACATGCAAATTGAAGACATCCTAGGACTCCATAACAGTGTTCCTCAATGCCCGGACATTGCTTTACACCTCTGTTTCAAAAATTCAAGATAAAAACAGCACTAAACTTGCTAAAGGGTGCTGGCTTCTAGAGAGCTCATCTGAGTCTTACAGTAGTGTGGAGACAGAGGTTTATAGGGACAGACTGAAGCCGCTATGGTGAGGCATCATCAGCAACTTGAGGCTTTCCCAAAGCTCACATAGTGGTCCCGGAGCAAAGCTGGGCACTAGTCATCCACCCACTACCCCCTTTTCTCCCCTCAAAGTACTATGTCTTGTTGGAATGTTTGCAAGGTCTTTCTTCTCCATTACATTGTTGACTTGCTTACAGGTTGTTATTGTTGGTGTTATTGTTAATTTCATCATAAAATAACTCTTAGGTGAGAAATATTGGGCAATACTGGAAATTAGAAAGGAAGGGAGAAATTACCCAGGGTTCCCCACCCAACAAAGCCAGTTTTAAAATTTCAATGAATTTCCTTCCTGTTAGTTGTTAAGCTGTTGATGATGTTCTTCACACAGTTATGTATGCAGCATTACATCCTGTCCTTTTTCCTTTTTTACTTCATATGAGATAAACAGTTTGTGAGCTATTATAAAACTTTATAAATATCCAATGGCTACATAATTAAACATTCACTTAGTGGGTGTATCATTCTTACTTAGTCATTCCCTTCCTGTTAGATTTTTATATTTTACTTTTAGGGCTTTTTATGTTACGGTTTTCAAGTTTTTCTCATTTAAAAAATGCTGTTATGAACATTTTCATGCTTAAAGTCATGTAAGTACAGCTGTGTGTCAGCCATACACTTCTCATCTTTTTCATTCGGAAGGGAATGATATACATACTTTGCTTTGAGACATTTCGTGCTAAGGAGTGTTACCTAATGAAATGAAATTAATATCTGCCCATGGGCTTCCAGGCACTGGCAGCAGGTGCAGGGGGAGAGAAGGACAGTTTTAAACAGGAGGAGTCGGCAAGCCTTCTCAGAGCCCTTTAAACCGCACCAAATAGACACCCTCCAACTTCACATTATTCTAAGGCCAGCTCTGGACTCCCTTGTTGACATTCCCAGATAGATGTTAATTCAGAGAACTCTGTGCCTCCAACTGGCTAAGCTAAGCTAACTGCTAAGCACTGTGGCAGAAATAGATCCAGAGAGTTAGAGGGCAGGCAGGCAGAGGGGAGGAGGAAGTCTGATCTGCCTGATGGGCAAAGCAGTGTCAGAAGCTGATGTTCACAGTTATCAGCAGGCTCAAGTGGCACATATTGTGGGCAGTTATCAGACTTATGGGAAGTGGGATGGGGTTCTTCTGATGGAAGGCGTATGGAAAGCAATGTAGAATAAACAGGCAGGAGTGAATCCCCGTTTTCCATGAAGGGGTCCATGGTTCCACAATCCCCTTGTTCTTAACAGGAAAATCATGTGCTGATGTGGGAGACCCTTGAAGGTGTCACCTTCCCTAAACAGCCTTCCACCAGTTCTTTTAGTTGGTTTAAGTTAGGCAAGATTCCATTAGATATAAAAAAAAAATGAAAAATCTTGGATCATTTGCATAATAATTTACATGCCTATATACATCTGGTACAGTCTGTTCCCAGACAATGTGCTATCAAAATTGAATTACTTTTTTCAATTTTTTCTCTGTTCCAACTTTAAATAATAATAATACCTCTAGGGTTTATTTTTAAACATTTAGAAAGCTAACTCTGCTCAAAGCACTGTCCCGAGTGCTTTAAAAGTATTATCTCATTTAATCTTCGCAGCAGCCTATGAAGCAGGTACTGTGATTATCCTCATTCTACAGATGCGGAAACTGAGACCAAGAGGTTAAATAATCTGCCCCTGTTCACCCAGCCAGTGTCCATGCCCTTAACCTCTAGACTATGCCGTCTCTGGAGAACTGGCTGGAGGTACAGAGGCAAAAGCTGAGGCCCTGACTAGACAATAGTGAACTGCTGGGTGTGGTACTGCCCCACCTCTCTAAATGTCGCTGGAAAACTCACAGGGAATTATCGTGTTCTTTTTCCATAACACGCGCAAGCTCTTAGGGATAATCTAGCTCAAACTGTTTAAACAAGAAGGAGGTTCAGTTAATCTCCAACTAGATTAACTAGTTGCAAAAATGGACCTAAATGAAAGCAGTAGTTTCTGGCAAATGTGAATAAGAACCGAGGGTGGTTATGAAGTCTCCTCTTCATAACAGGCAGATAGAAGCACATGCTGGAAAGAAAGCAACACAGCTACACTGACGAGCAGGAGGAAAGCGAAGACATGAAGAGCAGCTTCTGACCCTCAGGACACATCGGGGAAGTCAGAGGACAAAGTTCACCTAGGGATTGGGCAGCAGGGGAACAGGCTCCCCAGGACCCAGAAAGGAGAGAGACTGAAGAAGTAAGGGAAAAGAATCAGATGATGACTCAGCAGCTTGCCCTCGGAGGAAATCTAAGTAGTACCCAGCATCAAAAAGGCTTAGCAGGCCTTAGGCAAGGTCCTAGGGAGCTAGGCAAAGAAAATGTCAGAGAAGCTCCGAGGAAGGGGCCAGGTCAGAGGCTGAGCAGAAAGGCCAGAGTCGCTGCTGGAGTGGACACAGGGAAGGGAGCAAGATGAAAAATGGTTACAGAACCCGGGGTGCAAGGTCACAGGAGACCCGGATATACCTGACTTCATTCTGAGAGTCTGTGCTATCCACTCCAGGCTCCTAGCATTTCCCTGGGAGGAATACGTTTGGTTTTAGTATCTGGAGCAGGATCAAATTGTTAGTTTGGAAGTTAAGCATCCCATCAGATCGTTTTAAAATATATAGTGAAAATAATGATGTGGTCTTGGAGTTTTGAACAGGACGTGATAGCCCTGCGGCCTCTGTGGTGGGGAGGGATGAGGCTGAAGATGCCCGTCAAACGGGAACACTCAATGGGCCGATAGAAGAGACCCAAACCATGAAAAGACATAGAAGAAAAGCTACTAGGAGTTTTGAGGTGGTCATCTTAGAGAAATCAGGGACCCTACTAAAGGAGATAAAAGTAGAGTTTTTACATTTATGTCAGGGTCTCCTTGGCAGAGCCTACTTTCCTCTTGAGAAATATTTAGAAGAAGAGAAGATTTGGTTACAGGTTTATCTTTTTTGAGGACTAGCATAAAACTCAACTCAGTGCAGAGTAGGACATTTAAAGTGCCAAGAAAGTAAGCAAGCTGCCCGTATGGGATGGCTTAAAAGTGAAACCTGCAGGTTAAAGATGGAGAGGCCGAGATTAAATACAGTATTTATGGTCAGACCATTGGCAGCAGGAGGAAGAGTAGGTAGTTAGAGCACTGAGGAGTAATCAAATTATTGTGATCAAATAATTGTGAAAGTAATCAAATAATTGTGAAAGTAATCAAAGTTTAGAGCCGTGAAATGGGGGAACGAGGCAGAGGGGAAGGAAGAACATATCAGAAGTAAGAGCTGAGAGTGGTTAGGGGAAAGGCTCGGCATACTCTGGAGGAAGCAGATGTTCAAGGAATTAACAATTAAAGCTAAGGTCAATTTAAAATAAGTCCGAATGTGGGAGATATAGATGGGGGGAGGGGAGAGAGATTGAGAGAGACTGAGAGACTGAGAGACTGTTAGTTAAGACATAGGGACCTCTGTGCTGCCTCAGTTGTGAACGGCTCTACCTAGGGAGAGCAAGTGGCCAAAAGATCTGCCCGGCAAGGAAGCAAGGAGGATAAAACGGCAGTGGTTTTCCAGCTTGACTGACAACGTTGTCTGTGCCTCAGTGATTAACAAGTCAATCAGGAAACAACTGAGAGACAAGTCGTATGTTGCACCGGCCCACGCAGGAAGACTTGTGAGAAGGAAAGCTCGGCCAGAAGAAGAATTAGAAAACATGAAGGGGCCTCTCTGACAAGGAGGTGCTGAAAATGAAGCCAAATGTGAAGAATGAGCTGCAGTCCTAAAAATTAGAAAATTAGAAAACGAATATGCCGAGAAATATAAAATAAAAATCTAAAGATTCGCAGAGGATGACATTAAAAGTGTTCTTAAAAGGCTGTGAGGAAGAAAAGAATTGGGACAAAACAGAGGTGTGGTTTGCAACATTTGTTACAGAAGTCTTTTGGGTAAAACCTGTTTAAATTCCTGGGACCAGAGATTGAGCTCAGGGAGAGAAGTGGGAGCTTCCTGAACATGCCTCTGCAAAGGGTTGGAACACTGCAAAGGGGAACGCACATAGTGCCGCCGCGTTCACCGGTCCTTTCAAAATGGAAAGAGGAGGAAGAGAAAATAATGGTCCTGGGCTCTATAGCGGGGGTCCCCAATCCCTGGGGCACTAACCAGTACCGGTCAGTGACCTGTTAAGAGCCGGGCCTCACAGCAGGAGGCAAGTGGCACGTGAGCCAGTGAAGCTTCATCTGTATCTGCAGCCACTCCCCAGCGCTAGCATCACCGCCTCAGCTCCATCTCAGATCATCGGGCATTAGATTCTCATAGGAGCCGCTTCCTGGTGCCATTAGATTCTCTATAGACCGCCACTCTATAGGACAGGAGACCAGCCGGCACACACCAGAAATGGTCAGGAAAAATAAAAAAAAGCACATGTACACTTCTAAGAAACATGATAAGTTAGTATTCATGAGGAAATTACTCTTCGGGGTTAATGCAGTGCACACTCTTTAATGTTCAGTAGGTGGTGTGACTCATCAGTCCAGGAGACGGCTTAGGGCATGAAGCATGGATGAATTACATTAAAGGATTGCAAGTAAAAATCTTTTAAGTGTTCCAAGATTCCTCTGAGGTCTTTGGCCCCTCCGTCTTTGACCCCTCCCCTACTGGCAGGAGCTCTTACAACTTTCCAGTACTGACTCCAGTCATGTGTTCTCTGAAGTGTGAACCCTGAGTTGCCTGGGCACCCTGAGGTTTCTCTGTTGCTCTGGGGAGAGGCTGAGGAGGGGCTATTTCAAGAGCAGCCCTACCTGACCACTGACTCACCCATGTCCCCCCACCCCGTCGGCTGCCACTCTTTGGGATTCCCTGTTACCATGGGGTGGGGCCTGGTGTAGTAAATCTTTTTGACCAAGCCACTGAGGTGAGGTGAACCAGACATTCGTCCTGCGTTTGAACCATAATGGTTTTTGACTGTGTCTAAAGCTCGAGCACCAGAGACATTGTCCGTTGTTGATTAGCTTTCTGCCACTTCCTCCTTCATCTGTCTGGACTGGGAGCCTACAGGAGGCAAATACCACCATCTAGTGGTGTTTCCAGGCTTCTCTCCAGGAACTGGATCACTGAATTGTAGAAACACACAGCCTGGCTCTTTATCTTGCTCTACCCGCCACTCCAGCTCCCAACCAGCCAATTGGTCTGGCTATATAACTTGCCCTATGGGTAGTGAGCCTTGTTTCTGGGTGACAACAGTTTGCAAAGTTCTGTAAGTTGCATCTGAGGCCATGTGCACACTTGACCACAGGAAAGAACCCTGAATACATGACATTGGCACCGAGGAGCAACTCCACTAAGGCATACAAGCTCAGTGATACACATTCTCAGACTTAGTAGGAACTTTTGTGGTTATCTGGGCCAGTGTTCTACAAACGATCCATTAGTGGAAAGTGGAATCAATTCTGTGGGCAATTGAAACCGAAAAACAAAATAGAATATCAGAGTGAAACTTGTGTTTCAGTGATACAGCTATTCATATGTAGCGTAGACTGGTCAAGAGATCAAATGTATTTCTTACAGAGAAATACAATCCAAAAAGTTTAAGAGACTCAATACAGGCCAAGCAAACCTTGAGAGGACCAGTAACTCGGGCCACTGATGTCTTCTTCTCTCCACCTGCCTCCCATCCCCTCTAACCACAAACATACCTAAAAAGTATGTATATAACTTGCTCTAATGTGTGGTTTAAGGACCAATGGATTTGTAGGCGAGATCTGGGTTCAAGTCCAGCTAGGTGACTGCGAAAAACCGTCTAGCCAGTGGTTTTTTCAGACCATATCCCAAGAACCCCCTTTTCAGAAACATGAGTTGGGGCCCTTGTTAAAAATATGCATTTGCGGGGACTAGGGCAAGAGAGGAATGAGAAAAGGCATCTGCATTTTTAATAAACTCCCTAAGTGATCTTCATGTACACTCAATGTTCCAACCACTGATCTTGTCCTTTTGGAGCTTAAATTTCTTGGTGTATGAGTTAGAGATGGTAATGTCACCTGGTTATGGTGAGGATCGAGTGGATGACTAATGTGAAGGTACTTTGCATACTGTAGAAGCACTCTGAAGGGGTCAGATATTACCATCCCACAACATCTCTCTATATATGATGTTTTAGGGAAGAAGCTAGCACCGAAAGAATGGGCCAGTGGGCACTATGCATTTATTGGGCTGGAAAAGTTAAATGGAAAAAATGGGCCAATGAGCATGTTTTTTTTTTCTTCTTCTTCTCTTTCCATCCCCTACCTTCTAGCCTATAGATTTCTCTTCCTGATCTAATTCCAGTGTACCATGCCCACCCATGGGAATGTGTTCAGAGCACTGCTCTGTGGTTGGTGGTGATGCAAGTTACAACCACCAGCCTGATGCCTCGTGTTAACCTTTTAAGCCCACTGTGATATTTGAGTTCTGTTAGTAGAAATCTCTCACAGTCCTGAATGCTGAGCTCTTGGTCCTGGTGAGGCTGCTAATTCCCTCCTTACTGTGATGTTTGGTATTTATCATTCCGCAGAAGCTTCCCAGATATGTATGAGATAGCTACACAACACATTCGAGCTAGTGCATTAGTACGGCTGCTGGTGCAGAGAGTGCAGGTCCCAAGGGCTTAAATCAGAGATGCACAGATTGAAGGTGAGGACCCCAAAGGTGGCACAGGGGCTTTACCCCTGAACCGCTGTTAGGGCCGGACCTTAGAAAACAGGCTGCCACGCTGGGGCCCTGAGCCTCCCATTTCTCCCCTTCCGTCCTGCTCACTCTGCCCCTAAAAGCAATTGCTTTTCCAAGAGGGAGGTTTTGTGCTTGGTTCTATGAGATAAATTAACAACTAATAGTTTTCTCATGGGTGAAGTTCAGCTAGTAGAGGTTGTTCCTATCTCCAGGTCTCTCTATCCAGTTTTATTGGTTCTGCCCCAGGATCAGTGCAGTGGGGAGTGCCGTGGCTAGAGGGATGGCAGAATGGGGCACAGAAGACGGCTCCTAAGTAAGATGCAACCCCTCTTCCCTTCCATTCTTTCCCCTGGTCCCCAGGGGCTGAGCTGATGTCAAATAATTCTATTCTCCTTCTAGATAAACAGTGTTCTGCTTTTGTCATTGAGTTAAAGCCTCGTTCTTTTTTGAGTCACTGGCAACCTCTGTTTTAAGCTAATGGCTCTAGTGAGAGGTGGGGATGGGGAAGGTCACAGGGGTTAGAAGGAAGGCAGTTGTCTCTTCCGTTATTCCCAGACACCAGCTAGAATCTAGTGAGAGCTAGATTCTAAGTCTGCTGACTTAGAAATAGGTGCTTAGTGAGAGTCTGAGGGGTGGTTGTGGGGGTACAGACGGGGCACGGGTAGAGCCCTCGGAAGGAATAAAGGGACATATAGGGGAAGGAGTTTAAAGGCACAGCTAGCTGGAAGCTTAGCAAAGGAATAACGAAAAGTACTCGAACCAACAACAAGGAATTAGAATGGAAGCCTTGGCTCTGGGCAGACTCCAGACTGTGGCTGCAGCTAGAAAGGTGGAGTGATTCAGTGGCACTGTTAATTACTTTTTTTTTCTTTTCTTTCCTGTTCCCAACTCCCTTTTCCATCTTCTGCCTTCTTTCCACCCTGAATCCCATCACTTCTCTTTTTTCTTCCTCCTCTTCCTCCTCTCCTCTCCTCTCACGTCCTTCCTCTCCTTCCCCTCTACCCACCCGTCTCCTTCCTCCATACCCTCTTGGTTTGCTCCCATCCCCCCATCACCTCCAAGCTGTCTGGCGGATGTGAGCTGACCGTGGTCCTCCAGGACTTCAGCGCTGGCCACAGCAGTGAGCTGACCATCCAGGTGGGACAGACGGTGGAGCTGCTGGAGCGGCCAAGTGAGCGGCCGGGCTGGTGTCTGGTGCGCACCACGGAACGGAGTCCCCCCCAGGAGGGCCTGGTCCCCAGCAGCGCCCTGTGCATCTCCCATTCCCGAAGCAGCGTGGAGATGGACTGCTTCTTCCCCTTGGTGAAAGGTCAGGAGGACAGAGGGGGAGGGGGATGTGGACTGGAAGGCCGCTGGGGAGCTGGCCCTCTCTAAGTGAAGAACATCATGGAACTAACCTGTTCATGAACCTCTTTTGACTTTGTGGGATTCTCTGGGATCTGCTTATGAAGAGAATGGGTTACAAACTTAAAGGGAAAGCTGCTGAGCAGCCGCGTAACTTTGGAAAAGTCATTTAAGCTGAGTCAGTTTCATCTTTAAAATGAAGGTTGAATTAGATGACCTCTAAGATCTCTTCCGGCTCTCCTCTTGTATCTCTTATACCTGTGGCCAAAAGCCTAGACTCTTCCTTTCTTGCTGACCCACTCCTCCCCCTCCGTGGCTCCCTCAGGCTCGCTGACTCCACCCCCCCGCTGGACCCCCACGCATGTGCTCATGCTGACACAGAGGCACCAAGGAAACCCAGGGAACTGGTCAGGTTGACCCTCCCCTCAGCCCTGCTGGGGTCTGAGGCACTCACTCAGGTGCCTTGGATGGACAGATAAATTATTGGAATCTTGACTTCTATCTTACATAGCTCTGTGTTCCTTCCACATGCTAGATTATTCACTTTTTCTTGCACCAGGGAGGCTGAACTAGAACAGTGATTCTGCAAGGTGGGAGTATCTCTGGATTGGCAGCCTGAGCATCCCTTGGGAACTTGTTAGACATGCAAATTCTCAGACTCCACTCCAGATCACTCCAGGGTCAAAAACACTGGGCTTGGGGCTCAGCAGTCTGTGTTTTAACAAGCCCTCCAGGGGACTCCGATGCACATTCAAGTGTGAGAACCACTGACTTCAAGAGTCAAGGCCGGCAGGGGCTTGAAGTCACTCGTTTTGCACGGAGGGAACCGAGGCCCAGAGAGCAACTTAGTTCTGAGCTTCTTTTCCGTAACTGGTTAGATATTCTGCATCAGGAGGACTTTCTGTGCAGACCTGTGCTAAGTATTTATGGGATAGGAAGAGGGAAGGGACGGTGGTCACCATGGAGACCTACTGCAGTCTTCCTGGTAGATACTATGGGCTAATAATGTTTGAACGTTCTCGTTTCTGAAATTCCATCTGGTCCCTCTCCAAAGCCTGACTTCATCCTTTCCTCCAGCAGATGGCGATAACAGGTGGCATTATTATGCTGACCCACCTGGCCTCCCCAGGTTTTTTCCACCGGGAGAAAAATGCAAAAACTTGATTCTTCACACAGAGGGATGGACGGATGGTTTGACAGATGACTGACAGACACACACACACACACACACACACACTCCCCACTCACCACCACCACCACCTGCCTCCTGAAGCATGCCCCACAGCTTCTCCCTTTTTCTCTGAGGACTAAGGAGAGATTGTGTCAGGAAATTGTGTGGAATATGGTTCTGTTTGGAATCTAAACAAGAGGAAACAGGTGCAAATTGGTTAGAATTGTGAGGGTGAAATGAGATCATATAGACAAAACACTTAGAATAGTGCCTAGCACTCAATATATTTAGTTGTCATGATAAGTTGTAGTTATTATATCATTTGTCTTAGATTATTCAGCAAAATAACCACAAAACTCCACAAGTACAGTCTAGAGACCCCATCTCCAGGGACAAAACCAAGGACAGCAGTTAATTTGCTGGGAATGTCTAATTTTTCATCAATGTCCAAGTGCGAGTCGGTCCATCAGGAAGAACTTAGCTTCAAGAAAAGACCCGACACTTACAGACGTAGGCCCGGCCTCCCTGGCCTGCGGCTAGGTAAAATGTGCATCCCTTTCCTGCCCCCAGCCCAGATGCGCCCCTCTGAGTGCAGCTTGGCCGGAGCAAACCTAAGGGGGAGAAGCGGAGGACTATCAGAATGGGTCTGCGATGCAGAGGCGGGGGTGGAGATGTTAGGAATAAGAACTCTAGAGGAAAGGGGGTTAGCGGAGAATTAACTGAAAAATGGGAGCTAAGGAGGAATGGAAAATAGAAGCTTGAGGGAAAGCAAGGAAGGAAGCTGTCACAGAACTTTCCAGCTAACTCTGCCAGCCAGTGTGGCTTCTTAAAGGCAGTGCCCTGCCCCTACCCCTTGCAGTGCCTGTCACCCCATTACCTTGGCTCTTTTTTGTTTGCGAGTTGGTTCTTCTCTCTGCAAGCGTAGGCCACTTAGTAACCTGTGAGCTCTTATTTCCCTCTCACCTGTGTGGACTCAGAATACACAGGTGTCTGACTCCCAGCAGTCAGAACTTAAGTCACCATTCTCCATGGAGCATCCCTGATGACCCTAACAAGGACTCATCTGAAAGTATGTGTACTCATGCACATGCCCCACCTTAGAAAACCCGCTTCCCTCTCTCTCTAGGGCCTGAGTGTTGGCCTCTTAGAGGAAATTCATTAAACTGTTTCTTCGCCCATTCCAGCTGGCTGCCTGCTGGCTACCTGGCCTTTTCTTCTCTCAGCAGTGATTTGTCTCCAGCGGACGCTCTGTTTTAAAAGTTATGCGCAACTGGATTGAGAATGAAACATTATTCTGCGGGTTGTGGAATAGGACGGTGGCCTCAAACGGTGTCACTGGAAGTCAGAATCTTTCTCTTTTCAATTCTTGGAAGGGAACTTGTCCTCCTAATCTTTGTAGAGAGCACCGCAGAGTCAGCGCTCTTG
Source organism: Pteropus medius (assembly GCF_902729225.1). Taxonomy (NCBI): domain Eukaryota; kingdom Metazoa; phylum Chordata; class Mammalia; order Chiroptera; family Pteropodidae; genus Pteropus; species Pteropus medius. The sequence goes on from NW_024351543.1 coordinate 8,958,101, forward strand.
CGGGCAGTGCTTGGTACCACTTAAGCGCTCAGGCCGTGACTGTCAGCCCCAGAAGTGAAGGCAAAACTGTGAAACATTAGCACCAAGGAGAGAACTTGGAGAACTACTGGACCTGGGTTCTCAACCCTGGCCATGTGGAATCACCTGGAAATTTTACCAAATGACAGTGCCCCGGCCCCACCTAGAACTTACTAGAATCAGAATCTCCAGGGCGGGGCCCAAGGGTCAGTGATTTTTAAATGCTCTTTAGGTGAATCTAAGGTCAGTCAAGGTTCAAACCACTGCACCAGCCCGGCTTCCTCTCTTCCAGGGGCACTTTCGAGCACAGGAAAGCAAGGTGGCTTCCCCGAAGCCCCAGGGAGAGTTGGCGGCAGAGCTGGAGTAGAACCAGGCCTCCCACCTCCTTGCCCCATGTTCTGCACCACACACTCTGCCTGTTGGGACAGGCTTCAGTCTTTCCCTCCTGTGCCTTCTCGGGACACACCGGTTGGTTGCTTCCTCCTGATATATCTATGGCAGGACTGATGACAAGGCAGCGTGACAAAGTAGGGGGCCTGCCTATTACTTTACTGCCGCCCTGACATTGAAGGGCTTCTCACTGGGGTTGGGCCCCTGGGACACGTCCCCTAGTCTCTCTCATCCCCTCTCTTTCCCAGCACTAAGCGGTGGAGGGCAGTGCCTCCCAAGGGACAAAGACTTTGTAGTGGTGGTTTTCAACTCGATGCATGTTAGAACCACCTGGAGGAGACTTCGAAAATACTGATGCCTCACAACCCACCCCAGACCAATTAATTCAGGGCTGCCCAGCCCAGGCATCAGTATATTTTTAGTTTCTTGGTAATTTTGATGTTCCATGAGGGTTAAGAGTCACTGCTTTGGTTTGGCACTCCCAGAGTGGCAGGCTTAGGAGATATTTAAAGATGCATCAGATGTTAGTGTGCAGGTTATGTAAAGATCTGCAACTCAACAACAAAAAGGACAAACGATTCGATTAAAAATGAACGAAAGACTTAAATAGGCATTTCTCCAAAGAAGATAAACAAATGGCCAATAAGCACACGAAAAGCTGCATAATATCACTATTCATTAGGGAAGTGCAAATCGAAACCACAATGAGATACCACTTTATACCCATTAGTATGACTATCGATAAAACACACACACACACACACACACACACACACACACACACACACTACCAAGAACAGAGAAAGATAACAGGTGTTGGTAAGGATGTGGAGACATTGGAATCCTCGTGCACTTACCATATGATCCAGCAATTTGACTTCTAGGTACATGCCCAAAAGAAATGAAAAGGAATTGGAAGCAGGGACTCAAAGAGGTGTTTGTACACCAATGTTCATAGAGCATTATTCACAGTACTCAAAAGGTGGAAACAACCCAAGTGTCCATCAGTGAATGCATGGATAAACAAAATGTGATCATCACACACAGTGGAATATTATTCAGCCTTAAAGGACTGTCTGACGCATGCTATAACATGGATGAACTTTGAAGACATTATGTTAAGAGAAAGTAGCCAGATACAAAAAGACAAATACTGTATGATTTCACTTACATAAGATAACTACAGCAAATTCATAGACAGAAAGTAGAATGATGGTTGCCAGGGGCTGGGGGGAGGGGATGAATGGGGATTTAGTGCTTAATAGTATAGAGTTTTAGTTTTGCAAAATGAGAAAAGTTCTGGAGATGGATGGTGGTGATGGTTGCACAGCACTATGAATGTACTTAATGCCCCTGAACTATATACTTACAAATGGTAAAAATGGTAAGTCCTGGGTATTTCTTCCCAGGCTCCAAAAACCAATCTAGGTTCTTCTCCATCCAGCTATATAGAACATTTGTATTCTTTCACTTTTCCTATACTGCCTCTTTCTTGGCTCCAGCTGAGCGCCTGGAGAAGCTATGGGGAGATGCCCCTTTGCTTAACCAAACCTAAACCGGGGCCAAGTGAGCTACAGAGGCAGATGTCCTGGAGGAGAGGAACGCTGGCCCATGGTGGCCCTGGCTCATTCATGGGGAGTCCTCTCCTGGGGATTCTCCTGATGATTCTGCTGTTGTCACCTGGCTGGCCTCAGGAACAGCTTATCCAGGCTATGCAAGGTGTGAAGGTGCAGAACAGTGGAGAAAACTTGGGCTCTGGAGGCACAGACCACCAACAGCCCGAAGATGAACAACTCTGTGATACTGTTGACTTACATTAAGTTTGTAGTCGATTCATAAAAATACCTAACATTTATTGAGCCGTACTATGGGCCAGCTTCTGGATTAACGCTCTAATGCTAATAACAATAATATTTTCCTCATTTTACAGACAAGGAAACTGAGTCTTAGAAAGATTAGGTAATTCGCCCGACCAAAGTTGCATAGCTTATAAGTGGTAGACCTAGATTTGAACTCAGCTCTGTTCATTCCTCAAGGCTGCACTCTTTACCACCAGGCTCTAGGACCTCCCAGGACTGAAACCATCTGAGGCAAGTACTTGAGTTTATTATCCTTCCATCTGATTAGGCTTCCCTGTATTTACTCAGGCTATCTGATTGAGGATTCAGAGAGCGTAAGCCCATTACTGACAGCCCTACATATGACCCTCTCACTCTCCCTCCTACCTCTGGCCGCATTTGCGCCCTTCCAAAGGGGTAGTAACAGCAATCTGACAGATCGTCATGTGGCTGATTTGCCCACTGGTAAGATCCTGTTGTCCTGGCTGGAGCAGGATGACTCTGAGCAGCACTCTGGACAGCAGGCTAAACCGGATCCAGCTTCAACAGGGCCCGCCAGCCCCTGGAGCTGCTCCAGCCTGTCCAATAGATTTTCTGCAGGATGGGAACTCCCGCACTCTGCTGCTGGGAACCAAAATGAGCCTTTCCAATCCCCTCTGCGGTCAAATCCAGAAACTTAAAAGCCTCCTTCTCCCTGCTGACTCTAGAGGGTCCACCAAATGTCTGTCTGTCTGTCTGTCTGTCTGTCTTGTCTGTCTGTCTCTCTCTCTCTCTCTCTCTCTCTCTCTCTCTTACTTTTCAGTATAATTCTGCATTAGGAACAACTGCTCTCGGGTTTTTAGTTTATTCCAGGCTTTACCGTGGGAAGCTGAAAAATAATTGGAGGGTGAACATTCCCCAAACATTTCCTTTTGGGTATGAAATGACAGATTACAAACTACAGCTTACTGACCCATACTCCTACCCCATTTGTATAGCCCCACATCTGTAGCTGACCAGCTGTGAGGTAGCCACTTTGAAATTTCAACACTCACTTCCTCCAAGATCAAAATTATATGGGAGAGTGTGATGACTGAGGGTAGAAATAGGTTTCTACGCTGGCCCATGACATTGCTGAAGACAGTATGTTTGCAAAGAAAATAGTGGTAAGGTTGGTTTTAAAAATCACAATAGTGTTGAGTACGAGTAACTGAAACCAGAAAATACTGCATTTGAATAAGAAGTGTGATTGATTAACTTGTGTGCTGAGACTCCTTGAAGATAGGTATGCTTAAAGGTGGCTAAAAGGAGCTCCTAGTCATTTTTCTGGATTTTAAAAAGTTAGAATTAATCTTTCTCTTTTTATGATTGAATCAAAGTGGTCCTCGATTAGATTTCATTTCACTTCAGAACATTGGCTTTTGGGGGTTCTTGGAATCTTAGAACTGAAAAGCACCTTAAAGGTCTTCTCTCCCCTGATGTGGGGACCACCTCTTCTGAAATATCTCTGACAGGTGGTCAGCCAAGCATTACTTAAACACTTCCTGAGGAAGCCTGCTGCATTTTAGTACAGTTCTAATGGTTAGAAAATTCCTTTTACTTAGGGCTGAAATCCAGATACTTGCAGCTGCCCATCACTCCTCCTATTCTTCCCTCCCCAGTCCCCCACTTGAAATCCACCAGTCCTAATTCTCCTTCTCTTCCTGATCTTTATCTAGAGCAAAGGAATTTTATTTGCATATAAAATGTCAGATACTTCTTTCCTAAGGTACTACTTAGTGAGAGCCTAGCAATATCTTCTTCATCAATTCTTTTATTAAATCCTTAGAGCAGAACAAAACATTTTGGATTAAATTCGATAATTCTAACTTGTTTAAAGTGATCATTTGTGTGTGTGGTTTTACAGTCTTCTTAGCCATCCTTGGCTTTCCCCTGCACATCTCGAGTCTCCCTCATGGACCTCTGTCCTTGTCCCCTACTCTCTGGGCACAGGGCTTAGAGGCCACTGCCTTCCACTCTGAGGCTGTCTGCAGTCTAGTCTTTTTTACTGGTCATTCCCTACTGTCATTCATCTTGGGATTTCTTCTAAAATAGCATTTTTATTACCTTTCATCCATATCTTCCTGAATTACTTCTAGGATCCCTTCCAGTCTGAAAATGTCTACTGCTTTCTCTCCACATCAGGTAAGTGCCCTTGGAAACCTAAAGTGATTAACCTAAGTGGCCTATGTTTAACTCATCCAAGACTAGCATAAATATCTTCATTTTAAAGTTTAATTTATTAGGTCGAACCACATGAAATTATCATTTTTGTCGTAAAAAAAAAATGGTTGAATATCATCAATTTCTAAATGGTTCAACCTAGCGTGTTACAATTAACCTAGCTTTTTCTTTGAAGGGCACCTGCAAACCTCTGAGAAAATAGGGGAGGGTTTGGTTCTCAGGAAGTCAGATGGGCCAGGAAGAGGACAGGGTGTGAAATGAATGGAAAGTCACGTCATCTTAGTTTCCACATCTATGCAATGGGAAGTTGATAAAAAGGCTTATCTCACAGAGTTGCTGGGAGGCTCGGAGGTGGCAATGTTAAGTAAAACCACTTTTAAACTGTGAATTGGGTCTTGTTGTTTTATGCACAGGCTAATTGTTCGGCATAAAACAAAAGTGACCTGGCTACCAGGAGGCTGATATGTAGTAGGCCATAAAATGAGATGATGAGAGGTATGGGGTAACTAAGAGTCTTGGGTAAAGACTTTAGTCTGAATCCTGGCTCAGCCACTCACCAGGTGATGGCCTTGGGCCTCATACTTAAAATCTGTGAAATGGGACCACGGTGCTTCTCTTGAGCTAGACTTTTCAGCCTAGGTGTACCACGCCAGAAGCAGTCCATTAATGTTTATTTCCCTGCCTGCCCTTTGTCCCAGTTCTGGTACCTCTGTAGGGCTGATTCTAGGGTGTTTCCAGCCTGAATCTCCTCCAGGGCTGTTCAAAGGGTCAAGGTCCTGTTTCTAGTTTTATCCATAGGTTTTGCAAAGGCCTTGACATTGTGTCTAGTCCGTGCCCTCCCCCTTCCCTCAGTTTCTTTCCTGCCCTATTCTGGGCCCTGTCTCCAGCCTACCAACCGCAGGTCCATCTGGCTCTATGGTTTCCCAAGAAATAATGATTTATTCCTCTGTTCTAACTTTTTTTGCCTTCCACACAAAGGGTCAGCATCAAATCTGATATGTTTGAGCTGAAAATTCAAGTTATTCCTTCACTTGCACCTCTGACATCTCTCAATGACCTGTTCTCTTTCAGTGATTAACTCTGGTCATTGAAAGTAAGATTTGGATCGAACCAGAGAGATGGGCTGACTATGTGATGGAGGGCTGTGCAAAACTTTGAGTGTTGGGGAGGCTATGAGCATGTCATTCTTCAACTCAGATAAAACAAGGACAAGGGGAGTTTCGTGAAAACTGCCTTTCTTATTTCATTTTTAACTGTATTACTTCCACTTACATGTCTATGTTAGAATGAGCCAGAAACAGTTATTGACCAACAGTCTGGGAGCCCGCCCTCCCAGGGTGCAGTTTCAGGAAGAGGGAGGTATAGGTGCCATCTAGTCCAGTCTCTTCCTCCTCCCTCCTCCCTTTTTTTAAGACTAAGGGATCAGCAAAAACAGTTAGAAGGTTCGCCCCAGGCCTGCTTTGTTCTGAGTGAGGCATCCTGCCTGCTGCTAGCTACCATCCATCTGATATTATTTAGGGCATTAAAGGGCTTGGAACCGAAGCCTCAAATAGGAAGATGTCAGACCAGGCCACCTCCTCCTCTAAATACACCCCAGTGTGGTGCTGCCTCCAAGGAGAGCTGAAGCAGTGGAGGACGTGTGCTGTCAAGGGAAAGAACGGATCTCTCTAGAGCGCTTCTGCCGGTTTCCTTTTTGTAGCCAGTCTGCTGTGACTTAGCTTATGCCAAATGCTCATTTCAATAGCGTATTATCATGCTTCTTGGTGTGCACTGTAAATCTGTGCTATAAATGCCTCTTATCATCCAGAGGGGAGGGAGTGTGAGGCTTGACTAGTATCCTTGTTCCTTGGAGCCAGCTGATGGAGCTCAGAGCTAGGATGAGAGTCTCGGATTCAATCCCAGACAGGAAAGGCTGCCACCGATTATGCTTTTGAGGAGAGACTGGAGATGATGGAGAGGAAGTAATCCCAGCAAACAAAATGTTCCCCCAAGAGAAGATGACGTGGTTTTCTCTTCCTTAGAGTTAGCTAAGGTGAAACCGCTTTCCCCTCAAAAGAATGAAGGGACCAGAAATGACATGCAGTGGATGTGGCTTGGAAAGCAGAGAAGGAGCAGCAGTGGTCTGACTGCTGGGGATGTGCCCACCCTGTCTGCTCAGGGAAGGTCAGAGGTGAGGCCACAGCTCAAGAGGCTTCCAGCAGAGGAGTTTTCATGCTGCTTGGCAGGACAGAGTGATCAGGATCCTCTTCTGGACACCTCAGTGCCTTCCCCTGTGTCACATGAACCTTGAAAACAACTCCCCCTCATCCAAGACCTGTGTAAGACTGAAACTGCAGCTTGAACTGAAACCCAACTTGAGCCCATGTATGAGAGATCTATCAGTTTACAATTTTTTGCCATGCTTAATACCAGCTCCCTGTCCTCTAGGAGCAGAGAGGCTGTCCACTAAATAGCCTGCCCCCTTCTTTGCCCCTGCCATCGGGATATGTCTGGGCTGTCTAGTTTCCCCACCATCATCCACCTGCCCTAGCCAAGGATGCTGATTCTGATATCATGCCCACTCGCCTCACTTTCCACAAGGCCCTGTGGGCCACACGAGGTATGGTTTCCTACCTTTGTACTCAGGTGAGCAAATAGACAATTATGCTTGCTGGTACCCAGCTGCAGGGAGGAAACCTGAGCTGAAGACCCTCCTTAGCTTAAAACATTCTCATGACTCCTCTCTGACTCTGAGTAAAAATCAAGTCCTTTCTGTGTTTGCAAGGGGGCTCTTACAGAACCCACCCCAAAACCTGTTCTCTGACTTTTTCTTTTATGTCTTAGTTTCCTTTTGCTACTGTAACAAATTACCAACACACTTAGTGGCTTCAAACAACACATATTTGTTCTCTGTAGAATAGGGTGTCATTAGGCTAAACTCAAGGTTTCGGCAGGGCTGCACTCCTGTTGCAGGCTATAGGGGAGAAGCTGTTTCCTCTTCCATCTTCTTTGTAGAGGCTGCCTATATTCCTTGGCTTGTGGTCCCTTCCTCCATCTTCAAACCTTTATGTTGCATCTCTCTGATTCTTCTTCCATAGTCATCCATAGTCATGTCTCTCTCTAACCACAACAGGAAAGGTGCTCTGCTTTTGAGTTATGTGATTACGTTTTGCTCAACTGAATAACACAGGATAACCTCCCCATCTCAAGTTCCTTAATGTAATCACATCAAGGAACCTTTTTCCATGTAAGGTTCACATTTATAGGTTCTGGGAATTAGGATGTAGACATCTTGGGTGGGGGGGGGGAGCGGGAGGAGCATATTCTTTCTGCTACATCCTGCCACTCTCCTGACCAGCCTGCCTGACTGAGCTCTTCCCCAGTGGAGCTATGTACACTCCCACCCAGTACCTGCATCTTTCGTTCCCTCTGCCTGGGACATTCCAGATATTCCAGATCCTCAGATACCTGGATAGCTTGCTGCCACACTCCTGCACATCTCTGCTGGAATGTCACCTGGTTAGAGAGCTCTTCCCTCACTCCCGCCCTCTCCCGCCACACTGTATACTCCTTCCCCTGTTTACGTTTCCTCATTGCGTTGGTCACTACTTGACATATTCGTTAATGTTTATCGTCTACTCCTCCCGCCTTGTCCCCGCCCCACCCCTGCCCAGGGTCTCCCTATAAGTGCAGGAATTTTGTCTGTTTTGTTCATTGCTCTATCCCCAGCATCTAGAACAGCAGCTGGCATATAAGAAGTTCTCAGCAAACACTTATAGGAAAGGAGGGAGGGAGGGAGGAAAGAAGGAAAGAAGGAAGGCCATGCATCAGGGACCCCCGAGGAGTTCTCGTGTGAAGGATCTGGCTCAGTGCATTCTCCATCCCTTAATAACTGGCTTAAGATTCAGTGGGAGCCTGAACAGGAAATAATGTTCTGATGCTAGGAGTTCTGACTGAAGTTTTTGAAATCCTGTTTCCTGGGAAGTCTTCTCTGGGGACAGATGGGCTCAGTACCTCTCATTTATTTGGAATTGTTGAAAACTCAGAAATATAAGGACAAGCCATATCTGTCACATCTCTCCAATTATTGAAAGCCTCAATAAACTGATCTGAGTTACATCAAGGCAAAATCCACTTTGCATTTAATGTATTAGAAACGTCTCCATCGCACCCCGTGAATCCACATGTTGTTACAGTTGGTCCTTCTGCCTGTGAGAGGGAAGGTAGCATTGACAGTCAGAATTAAAATGCCACCCCTTGTTGTGGACACTTAGCAATGGTAAGCCTTCCTAAATTGAAACTCAGTCCAAGTGATAGACTGGCACTTCCTACTGCCCTACTTTGAGAACACTTTGACCTACTTAGAAGTAAACGTTTTTGGAAGTAGATAAAACCTGGAGTGGTTTGTTTTTAGCAACTCCAGCGGCAGTCATCTTTCACTTTGATAAATAGCTTGTCTCCTGAGCCCAGGTGGCTGCTCAGTGCAGATATCCAGGAACCTGCCCTGGCTGCCTGCTGCCCTACCTCTCTGTCCCCACAGAACATGAACATTGGCTGTTCTGGGGAGACATGAGGGTCCTCTGTGAAATCCCACAGTCTTCGTCAGTATTGTCTGAACCACCCTCCTACCTGGGCCCTTGATACTTCCTTCCTAAAAACAAAGAGGGCGATTGACAGCATGAGCTAGGGCCTAACTTCCTTGAGGATAAGACAGCCAGAAAGAGGCAGACAGGTGTCTGATGGGCAAGCACAAAAGAACCCATTTACACATATAAGATGAGCTAAGTGATGTTTTAGTCATTGGCGTTTGGGAGATGTCAGCAAGTAGATAGTGGTACCCACAAGGCCAGCAATGGTGCCATGTTTAGAACACACTAAATGGAGGTAATTAGAAGAGATTACTGTGCATAATGCTGGCCATTATGCTTTTTTGCTTTTTCTGTAGACATTATTATTAAAATAGCACATATTACCTGGGAATAGTTGATGTGGATATTATACGATTTTAAAAGATATATTTGGAGTTCAAATTAAATATAGAAGCCATGTACACATTGCACCTCCTTTCTCTAATCTTGAATGTTTCTGGTCACTGATAATTATTGTCTCAGTTCCTCTTTTTCACATAAAGATAAAACTTCTACCTATGTCCAGTCCTGGTCTATCTCCATTTTCCTTTTTCTGCCACAAAAAATTGATCCAACTGCTTCTCCTAGAACTCACTCTGTCCTTTGTCTTTTTGTTCGGGAGACATGTCTTATTCAATTTATATTTCTCATATAAATTTCCCATATAAATTTCTATATATGGGTTAGTTTAGTGACTTGTAGGTAATAGATGTTCAAAAACCAACCATATATTCAGTAAGTGATCAGTCCTTAGCAAGAATAGAGTTTTAAGCCACATAAATGGAAGCCAGAACAGGGTAGATTGGGGAAAATTATGACCCATCAGTAATCAGGGAGTTCACAGGACAGAAATTTACATAGGGAAGATGAATGTTGTAGGACATGCAGTTAGCAGATGAAGAGCATAACAGGCAGTGGAAGAATGAATCAAGGGACCAGCTGTCAGAATTTGAGAAAGTGAAAACCTTTGAGTCCAGGCGCTTCCTAAACTCTATATCAACCATGCAGGAAGTAATCCCAGAGTGTAGGTGGCCTTGAGCTTCTAGGTCAGTGGTTCTTAGCCCCGACTTCACATTGAATCATCTGCAGAGCTTTTTAAAACTGTAGGTATGACTCTGAATCAGAAGCCGGGACTAGGTGCTAGAAGTGAGATTCACTGCTGGAGGAAAAGGCAGGTAAATGATGGGCTGGGGTGGAATGAGAAAAGCAGGGCCTGTCCTCCCTATGCACCAAGAAACATCCTCACAGCCCTCTCTGAGCCTTTCAAGCATGTTCTGTAAAAGGCATGTACTGTACTCGTCACCATAGAAGGTTCTCACAGGAATGTCTGCGCACAGACATTCCCATTCTGTCTCTGGGCTGAGCTCTCACTAAGAAATGCAGGGAAGTGTGATCTTGAAAAACTCGATTCCTATAAATCTGAAGAGAACAATCCTAAAGGAATTTCCTAAAGGAAAACTTTTCACCAACATATGTCTGTTGGAGAGGACAGATGCCTAAGGTTGTGGTCCAGCAATACTGAAGCCTACAGCTAGCTAGTAGGGAGAGGGCAGTGCCACTCTGCCCTCTCCATTATCAGGGCCAGCATTGTGGTGTACCTGGCCCAGTATGTCTGCAGGCTGAGACCAAAAGGAATTCTTTGGAGTTCACTATTGTGGGGAATAGAGATGAGACATAACATGGACACATAAGTAGGTAGAATGCCTAATTCATGTAAAATGGACTTTGACTGGGGGCATCACTAAAGACAAACTCTGCCAAAAATAAGAATGAGGCTGAACCATCTGTTTGGAAATTAAGAACACTAAAGATTTTGCTATAGCTCAGGGGTTCTTAGCCTGAACTTTGGGAGTGGGCCAGTAGGTGTTTGAAACTCCTGAAATTGTAAACATTGAACTGTTTTATGCAAAAGAAAAAAGAGAAAAAGAAAAAGAATAAAAAAAGGAGTTTATTGTGGGGAGGGGGGCTCAAATAAAGTCCAAGGATCAATAAGGTTTTGGGAAAAAGTGTATGTAGTCATTCAGCTGATATCAAACCTCTCCTCTCTCTCCTCCTTCCTCCTTCCTTCTTTCTATCCCTCTCTATTTCTCTCAATCCCTCTGTCTCTCTCTGTCTGTTTCATCTCTTTCCTCCATGTTTTTCTCAGGTTTCTCATTTATTCTCAGGTAACTTCTCCCTATGTGGTGATGGCAAGATGGCCTCCAGCTTTAGGCTAACATTCTATCAACTTAGAAATTTTGTGGGAAAAGATTGCTGCTTTCCTGGTGGTTCTTGCTAAGGTCTCATGGTGTATGCTCATTGGCTAAAACTGGGTCATGTGCTAAGTCTGAACCAATCCCTGTGACTGACTGACCAAGTGCAAATCATGGCCCATCTTTGGAATGGACAGAGGGAGGTTATCCGCCACACCCAAAACCATGGTCTGAGAATGAAGGAGGGCTGGTTCTTCAAAGGAAAATCAAGTGCTATTATAAAAAGAAGTGAGCATGGATCACAAACAGATGGGTAGAAATCCTCTGTGCTGGTGGTCCCCGTACCAACATCATCAGAACTTGTAGAAATGCAAATCCTCAAGCCCCACCCAGACCTACTGAACTAGAAACTCTGGGAGTGGGGCCCAGTAATCTGTGTTTTAACTCACCCTCCAAGTGCTTCTGATGCACGCTCAAATCCGAGAACCACCACATTACACCAGTGGTACTCAAACTAGGCAGCATGGTACAAGTACCTGGGGAACTTTTGAAAATATCAATGCCCACTTGCACCCAAAGTGAATTAATCTGAATCTTGAGGCAGTGCTGAGGAAGGGTGGAGGAGAGATCCCAGGCATCAGTGGTTCTTAGGCTTGGTTCCACCGTGGAATCACCTGGAGAGCCTTAAAAAAAATACTAATGCCTAAAATTTTTTAAAGTTTCCCTGATGATTTTAATAAGCACCAATGTTTAAAAATCATTGCCCTAACAGCTCCAAATTCCCCTGAGGGTATTACCTTAAAACATCTAGATGCAGGTCACAGGATTCAGGCACCTATTTTCTTAAATTCCTTAACTCAAAATTTGGTCAAATGCCTGATATCTTCTTTTCTTTCACATTCATGGTGAGTCCATCCTCGGACCTAGCTCTACAAGGGCTGGGATCACTTTGTTCACTAGTGTATACTCTGTGCCTAGAATAGAGCCTGGCATATAGTAGACAGTAAGTGTTTGTTGAATTAATTAGTAGGACTGTAATCACTCTGTCCCAGTGGTGTTCAAGGCTTCCTTGTCATGTTGTAGAAATTGCTGATCTCAATCTGGAGGGCACATTAGGGTGGCAATAGGACTCTTGGGCTATCGGTACCCAACCCCAGAGTGAATCTCCAGGATGGACAAAAATATGTTAACCTTATCAACTTAAGATGGGTATTTGTTCCTAATGGTTTTATGCCTTTACGTTGAGAGTAGAATGGATTTCCTGGTTATAAGGACATGCTTGATGGATCCTTTTCATGGATACTAGGACTACTTTAAGGTCTACTGGTTTCTGGTTGCATTTCTACTAGTCTACTCTGATTTCTGAAGTAAGGGCTGGGTCTTCTTCAGACATCTAAAATCAGTTTCTGCAAGATGATGTCATCAGCCTCTTGTGGAGGATTACTGTAGAAAAGTGTTCAGTGTCACCTGAACACAAAGGCCAGAGGAAAGATTTAAGTAAAAAAGTAACTGGTAACTCACCAAGCAATGTTTAAACATCTCTGAATTCCTATCAGAATGACCCCCCAAAGTATACAAAAGGTGGATTGGGTGGATAGACCAAATATATATCAACTCTTGTATCATAGCCCCCAGGCAGTGGATCACAAGCAAATAAAGTTCACTTTTAGAAGGGCCGAAGGTGCTGGACATTTAATGGGCTTGCAAAGAAGAATAATATGGGTTTTGTCTTTGGTGCTATAGAAGAGAGAACTAGACCAAAGTACTGACTGCCACAGGTCAAAACTGAAACCCAGGATAACTATAATCCTGTTGTAATTCAAGCTGGCAAGATGAGACTGACCAATAGTCAGGACAATCAGTGAATCAGGGATCTGGGGTGCAGGCTGCATGAGCAATTTGAACTTTCATTTCTCTGTTTTGTATGTGGAGCACCAGATGCACATTTCCTGCTCAACAATGAGATTGTTATGTAATTCTTGCCAGGAGAGGCATCAGGGAGATGGCAGTGGTAGAACTAGAAGTTATAGTTTGACTAGGTTCTGCTGTTTCTATAGGGTGGAGCTTTTTAGACTTTCTCTGTAGAGTTAAATCATCAAGGCCTCACCATAGTTTCTTTATTCAGGTTTCTCAGATGTAAAGAGGACCCTACCTTATAAGGTTTGTGTGTGTGTGTGTGTGTGTGTGTGTGTGTGTGTGTGTGTGTGTGTATGTGTGTGTGTGTAAGTAAATGAGTTAATGTATAGAAAGCAGTTAGGAATCTTCTTGGCACAAATACATGCTCAATACATATTAGCAATTGTTACCCATTAAGTCGTGCTATCATTTACTGAGCATCTACTATGTTCCAACCATGTGGCAGATGCTGCAACATATAAGTAAATAAGGCATAAATCTAAACAAAGTTCAAACTGAGAAAGTAAGCCCCAAATCCTGGCAACTCCTAAAAGTTTTGTCCCTTGTCTCTCTTTCCGGTGATAATAAGTTACCTGGGTGATCAAACTTCTGTTTTTTTATCCCTCTCACAAACTTCCCTTTTTTTTCTTCATGAATGAGCTCTCTGTACTTTATGAGTGTTGTATGTTTCTAGCAATCCCTTTGTCCTAAACGTGGACACACAGCAAAAAAAAAAAAAAAAAAAGAAAAAAAAAAAAAGAGAGAGAGAGCGATGCCTATGAGTGATAAATGCTGTGGTTCATGGGAAGGTCCAGCTGATCTGGTCCAGATAGGCTTTATGGAGTGAGGGGAGATATGAGCTTTGCCTTGAAATACGAAAAAATTTTAAAAAGAAAAGGATAGGGATAAAGTAAAAGAATGACTGATGTTCACTGGGTTTGGGGCGGGGGGGGGTGAATGGAAGTCTTCCACCATAAGTATATTTGGAGTTTCTCTCAGGTATTCACCGAACTGGAGCTATTAAACATGTAACAGGTACTTCCATGGATATGTCTTTTAAAATTCTACTAGCAACCCTGTAACATAGGAATTCTTTTCCCTTCTTTTATTTTTTAAATGATGAAATCAACGATCAAAAAAGTGAAGCGACTTGTCTAAAATCAGCTAGTAAGGAGGTGGCAAAACGGCTTTGAATTCTGGTTTTATGATTCCAAATCTAGAGTACTTTTGTACAACATCATTACAGTCCAGGAGCCGAGTAAAAAAAAGTGAGGCACAATTATCATTATTTACATTAAATATTAAAAGAAGAGAAAAAAAAAAAAAGGCTGTGCCCACAGCCGTAGGCGGCGTTGCCTAAGGGTCTGGGCCACGCTGCTGGCCGGGGCACCGGCAAACAGCTGGGCTTTGGAACTCCGCCCCCCTTAGACCCTCCCTCCCCGCCGAGCCCCTCCCCTCCTCCCCAAGGTGGCTCTGGCTCCCGGAAAGTCAGACGGCGGCCGCGGTTGCAGGGAGCGGACGACGGGGAGGGAGGGAGCGAGGGAGGGATCTGGCAACCGGGCCGCGGCGCTGAAGTTCCCTGCCCGCTGCGCTGGCGCCCCAGGCCATGCGGGAGCGCTGGGGCCGCGCGACAGCATGAAGGGCGGCGACCGGGCTTACAGAAGAAGTCCCTCTTTGGGGTGGCTCTTTGCTAAGTGCTGCTGTTGCTTACCGTGCAGAGGTGAGTGGCCGTCGGAATTTACGCCTTCATTTAGCCAAAGAGGGACAGCTGAATGCACGCCAGGGGTGGGGCGACCACTGAGGTGGAAGATTTAGGGTGGGGGGAGTGGAGGCAGAAGAAGAGTTTGCTCTGAACTGCGTTCATTTCAATTTCCCCGACAAAGTACGGTCTTTTCTCTGTCTCTTGTCTCTCTGTCTGTCTCTGTCTATCTTGTCTCTGTCTCTTCGGGGCTCTCTCTCTCTCTCTCTCTCTCTCTCTCTCTCCTTCTCTCTCTCTCAATCTCGTTCTAACTTGGATGCAGAGCTGCAGTTTGGAAACTCAGTTACTTATCAGTTACTTATCAGCGGCTTTGGGCTGATTTGGGGGCCAGCCTGCAGGGGGGTGGGTGCGGATGCGGGAGATGGGGCAAGGCACTTAGAGCTGTGTGTGTATCTCTGCAGTGGCAGAGTCGCACTTCCCTGCTCTCCTTTACATATGGATCTCAGCGGCGGGATTAACTGATGACTCCAAGCTATAGGAATGTATTTGACACTTGTCTCTACACCAGGAACTATTTTTGCCAAGTGACAGTTTTATTTGGAGACTGCAGTGGGGCTTTTCTCTGCTTGGGCTTTCACAGGCCTATGTAGGTTTGCAGCTCTGGGCCAGTTTGGCTCATTAATTAACCAAGAACTCTCTGTGTACCCAATTAGGACTGTGTTTAATTATTCTGCTAATTTTAATGTTGTTGAGGAGACTGGCAGGAAGCAACTAATTTCCCCCAAATCAGCCTGCAAAACAAGATGGTGAGAAGGATCACAGAGGGAAGGTTATCAATTGTATAGCCTCTCCTGAAGGAGAAATCCTGTTTTCCTAGACAGAGTTGGCAGATGTTCCTAAAGCTGTCATGTCACTTTAACACTTCAGCTTGGAGGCTGGGGGAAAAGAGGTTCTGTCTCTGCATGGTTAGAAATGAGAATATAGCCTCTCACTTGACATTTGCCCTTTTTAGGTATCATCTGTTGGACCTGTTGCCTCCACTCACATTTACAATGCCCCAGTCTCTCTGTCTTCTTTCTTGTTTAACAAAGTCTGAGTGGGGCTCTCTCTCTGAGTTGCTGATGAATAAACTTCATCCAAGTAACCCTTCACCATCATCTATGCCATACACAGCATTGCCCTGACAAATTCTCCATCCTGTGCAGATAAAAGGCTTCGAAAACTAATTACATCTGAAGGACATTTCCCCAAATCATAAATGTTCATAATCTCAGCATTATTGCCTCTCAGCCTCTGCATTTAATTAGAACAGCCCGGAACTGTGTGGTAGCCAGCTCTAAAAGCCAGAATTCAGATGGAGAAGGACTCTTAGGGGTCCAGGGACCCTCACCGAAATCCAGCCCTAGTTCCGAAAGATTTCATATCAAGGCTGGGAATTGAAGGAAGGGGGTACTAAAAGTTAGAGGAGGCAGGAAATGGCCCGAGGGAATCTGAGTGGGTGGGTTTGCTCTGCTTTCACCGTGAAGGGTTTCCAAGCAGGATTTCTTGGGAATCCATTTCCTGTCCAAAGTCAGAATGCGGGGGCTTGGGCAGCGTGCTTATCCAGATGTGTGGCAACCCAGCTTCCCTACAGAGTAATTCTCCTGGGGTCTCTCCAGCCTTTGCTGTGCTTGAGAATTGCCCTGGCTGTCCTTCTGTGCTGTGGCCCAGGAGGGGGTGGGGAGCCCACTTGGGGCGCCTGCTGGGCCACTTCCAGCCTACAGGGCTGGAAGAGCAGTGGCTGAATGCTCTGTGGCTTGGAGACAGGGCATGGGAGGAAAGGTGGTGTTGAAGGAGCCAGAGCTGGAGGAGACTGTGAACCCTCAGCTGAACGACTGAGGGACCCACAAGGCCTGAGCAATGGAAGCGGCTTTAAAGGGAAAAGGAGGGTAACAAAGGTGGGTGCCTTGTCACCTTCTGGGCTTTATTCCTTACTCTTTCCTAGATCTGAAACATGTGAAGATGGAAAATTGGGGCTCAAATATGAGGAAGATGGGGGTGAGGGGTGAGTTAGCCAGCCTTGGCTGTGGCTGGGCAGGGGGGATTGTGTGTTCAGAGCACTCCTTTGGGGCTCCTTCCCTTCTGCTCTAACAGAAAAGTGAGATCTGTGTCCCCACTCAGCCTGTAGGCATATATTCACAAGCAGATTGAAATGATAAGATCTTGTACTGAGCTTGAGTACATTGCTCAGAGCCCCAAAACTCTATGGGAAAGAGCTTGCCGAAGTGTAACACAGGGAAAGGCTCAGGGAAGAGCCCGAGAGGCTGACTAGAATGGAGGGCATCACAGCCAGGGAGGTCTGCTTCCCTTTTCAGTTAAACCAGTTTCTCTGGTTGTACAGACTTAATACAATTGAAAGGCAGCTTCTCCTTTTAAATAAAAGCAGCTGGTTATTTGGTCTCAATCTCTTTTCCTGAAGGAACTTTGGCTCTTTTCTACTTCTCAAAGGGTCTGCACTCTGAAGCTAATGGGTCAGAACCCACTACAATGGTTCCCAACTCAAGGGGCCTGCACTAACTGGCTTCCGGTCACTGGGGTTCAAAGGACACCTCCTTCTAAAGTCTGAGGAAAAGGAACCAAGAGGAAATGGAATATTCTGGTTATTTTTGATAAAAAGCTAAATGAGGCATCTCAGATTTTCTCTGCTGAATCCTAGGTGGTTGTAATTGTTACCATCAGCGGAAGGCAAGGATTTAGTGATGTACCGGTGTGGCCTTTAAATATCATATTTGAGAAAAATATGGAATAAAGTTAGCCAAGCTTGTCTTTTGATTCAGAAAAGTGGAGGAAAGCAACTGTCTATTTTTCTTTTCCAGTATTTGTTTCTATTGAGTATGAGTATGGTAAAGGGCTTTGACAAAAGGTAATCTTCCTTCTCTACCTTGAAATTTGTGTTGAAGGGCTGGAAATGGAAAAACCAAGCGTAGGATGGACATAGAGTTCAGGTAAGAAGGAAGATAGATAACAAATACATTTATAACTGCCTTTCTGGAAGTGAAAAATAGCCAAACATGAGCTAATGGCACGCGTGTGTCTAAAGGGTGATTAATCACACTGTGGGAAGTTTCAGAATTGCTTTGGCTACTTACACTTTCCTTTAAGCCTGAAGAAGTGGGTCAGTTCTGGACTCTCTTTTAATTATCTTAAAAATTTATTTTAAAAAGCAACTTGTTTCAGAGTGACAAAGGGGATCTCAAATCACCTAGAGGTTGCTAAATTGTGTGTTGCAGACTGGGATTTGTGACTTCTTAGATCACGAAGCCTAGAGACTTTTCTGACCTTGCTAGGTGGAAGCCAGTTTCAGAGCCTTCAATTTTCTAGTCAACTTGTAATTATCTTTGGGTATGTGGATAAACGTTCCTTCTGGGAAACCTTTCTTCATTACTCTCATCCTCTGCTTCTCTACGATGTTTATGGGATTTATTTATTCTTGTTTATTGCTGAATCATTGTCCTTGCGTCTCAGGCCCACCGTGTATCCCCATTTACACTGTGAGACAGTACCCAGCTCAGGAGTCCTCTCAAAAGGAAAGAGATTAAGGGGTGGCGACTTACCCAGGCTGAATCAGCTCATGGTAGAGGTGGTAGGATCACATTCCCACGACTCTGTTACCACAGGGGCAGTTGGGTTTCAGCTTGACTTTGACGTCACGGGGTGTGGGTAAGGGTTATGGGGGTTCATGGGGCATCCCAAGTCATTCTAGTCTATAATTTCTTTTTTTTTTCCTTACCTTTTCCCAGCATCACTAAGCAGGAAACAATGACTTGATGTGACTGTCTCTTCTTTGGCCCATAAATTATTACAGATCATTTTATAAGTTCACTGTGTGAAACCATGACACCAAGTTTCTTTAGAAAAGTGTTGGTAACTTCAAAGAGGAGCCCTTGTGACATTCACTATTGTTTACTTTAATTCACCACCCAAGGGACAAATTCCTTAGGACCTTAATGCATATTCTTTGTTTCTTCATTTTCTTTTATCTCTTCGTTTTCCAGGAAGTACCTTTACTGAGGTGAAAATTAAATTAACCGTTTAGCATGTATGTTTTTCCAGTATATCCCTTGTTTTACTCTGCCTCCCAAGGATATACCCTAATCTGGGGAGAATCACCAAGCATACTTACTGTCCCCAACCCAAATCCTATGCTTCTCTTCCATACCTGATTCTCTGACTGGGGAGTAGTAATAGAGGTATCAGTTATTACTTGGATAACAATACTGACTGCCAATCACAATGTAGCCCAGTAGAAATGAGAGTGTACGGGGCTGATAGGGTGAGGTGGAGGTTGGAAACTGAAGCTAAACATCCCTCCTCTGGTACAGCTGTGGGTCCAGCGATTAATGATAATGCTGTAGGCATGTCACCCCAGCAGTTCCATGAGCTACAGGGTAGCAAGACCTAACATGGAATAAAAAGATAAAAATTTAGACTGTATTCGTGTTTTTATGCAAAATAATTTAAAAGTTAAAAGAACAAAAAATGAACACTGGGGATTCACTTCTGAGCCCAGACAATTTTGCAGGCATACATTGCTCTTGAGTGGTGTTATTGGGATTCTGTTTCCTGATGTTCCTCTTGAGAACCTTGATGCTGTCCTCTTCTGCCCTAAAAATATTCCCCAGGCTTTTGAAGTGCTACTTCTCTTTCAGTGAGTGAGAGAATGCATGGTGTCCTCTCTCCTTCAGACCAAACCCCAGGCTTTTCCTGAAGGAAAAAGCATGGGTCTTAAACCTGAGGGAGGCTTCTCAAGCAGAAAGGGGCTAAATTATGGAAAGTTAGAACTGGAAGGAACTTTAGAGATCACTTAATAGGTCTTCTCCTTCTATACTGGAGGGAACTGAGATGCAGCCACTTGGTAGCAGCGGGCTCAGGACTAGAACCATGTTCCTGTCTTTCCTCAACTCCTTTGTCTTCTTGGGCATGTGGTTTTTCTTAACTCTGGGCAGAGGCTAGGCTGACGCATCTGTGAAGGGTAGAGGCAGTCCCCAAGTTGGAACTTGGGTGTTGACTGTGGAGTGCTTTGCAGCTGCATTGGAGGGTGTGACTTCATTGCCCAGAGCCATTTGGAACTGGACCTACCTGGTCTGCTTTGAGGGGCTATTCTGTCCCAAGACCACAGAAGGCAGATATCTGCCTCTCCCAGAGCAGCATGTGCATGTGTTCTTAAAAAATATCTTTATGTTTTCCCCTCTGGTTCAGTTTAATTCAGAAGTTCCCCGTTTCGCTCTTGTCCCTTTTCTGGAAGTATACCCTTTCAGGTGGAAATGAATCAATGAAATGCATTTGTATCATTCCATCTATGAAGGGCACTGGTTTTTATGTAACACATAGTGTTTTAATTCATTTGAGAAATGTTTATCTGCTGACTGACTGCCAGCCCTGAGCTAGGTACTGGGCGGGGGGATCACAATGACGCTGACCCCATTGTGCTGTTGTATTACTTGAAATAATGTATGTAAGGGACTTAGCACAGAAAGTGCTTTAAAAAGGTTAGCTGCTGATGGCAACAGTAATGGTAATACTATACATAGAGCCCGTCTTCAGGAGATTCCCAGTAGCTAATTTTGTGTGACTCCTCTAGGTGGTAATACTGTAAATCTAAGTTCCTAAGCAATTTAATGGTCTTGGTTCAAACCATTGTCAACTGTGCCTCACTGCTGTGGATTTGTCACTGTGCGGGAAGAAAGCTTGTGATCTAGAAGTATGATAGGGATTTTCTTCCTTTTTTTTTTTGGTTAAACCCTTTTGGGAAAAGACACAGAACACTCTTAGTATTGTAATCACTGTGTGTTATATAAAAGAACATTCGAAAGAAGATACTGGCAAGAAACCTAAGCATCCCCAGGTTATTCTCTGAGGGGAAACACAGGTGTCAGAATTGGAAAATAGCTACATCAATTTCGAAGTTCAAATCCTGAGAACCTACGTTATATAGACATCACTTTTTCTTTGCCTACTCCTTGGCTTTGGCTAACAATCTAATGAGAGACATTTTTCTATTCACTTCAGCTAAGATTTATTGCACATGCCTTTTGTGCAGAGCTTTGCTGGTTCTTCTTCAGGCTGTTTCTGTCTAGATAAAAATCATACGTGCTGCCCATAACAGCCTCAGAGGTTGTGGACATTTTCCTGAGGTGTAGCTGGTATCTTCTGTAGTCCATGTAGGTGGTGGTGTGGGGGGGGGGGTGAGAGGGGCGAGGCTGGGGTCCATGGGTAGTTTGGCTCCCCACTTAGTCTATTCAGTGAATAATGGAGCGTATCTTTTGAGGTTGAGGGAACCTTCAGTGTTAGACTTCCTGGAAGGAGGGTAGCCCTGGTTACACCTGAGAGGCAACTAGAAGGCTGCCAAGTTGCTTTTAACCAGGTAAGAGAGCAAAGATCAGAGTGACAGAACAGGTTGTTCCACATTCTTCTTGCTTTCCTGGTGACTACAGTGAGGAAACTGTCAAACTGAAAGGAAGGGAAACCCTTCTGCCCCTTTGGTTGGAACAGTACCTCGTAAAACACTTGTTTCCAGGTTTATCTGCTTTTCCTCGGTGCAGGATTAGCTGCAGGCCTGTGTTTGTTCTCTCAGAGTACCTGGTATGTAAAAGGCTCTCAGGCTAGTCCCAATTTCTCCCCTCCGCCTTTAGAATCTCCATAATGCTCCCTTGGAGAAAGGGATGTTATCTTTCCCCATCCAAAGGGAACCAAGCCTTGCTGTTAAAAAAAATTTGCAAGCACTCTGCTTCTGCACAGATTTCAGGTATCAGATTTATACCTGTCCAGTGCCTCCTCTTCTCTCTCTACTTGGAGCAGAAGTTCTCAAACTGTGGTCACAGGAAAACGTGTTAAAAATGCATTTTCTCTGCCCCATTGACACGGAAACGCTGGGGTGGGACCCAGCAGTCTGTGTTTTTAACAAGTCCTCCAGTTGGCTTCTTTTCTTTGGTTCATTCTATTTTCTTTCTTTCCTCTCTCCACACTCCTCCCTCCCTTCTTTCCCGCTTCCTCCAGCTCCAGCAGAAGCATTCTATAATGGAAGGCTTCCTGCTCCCCCAGGGACTCTTGCTTTGAGAAGTGGTAGAGAGAGGCCCCTTTGCTGTTAGCTTTCACTGGTCAGGTGGGTGGGGGTGGGGGTGGTGAAGGAATTAGGAATCGCCTACATGCTCTATGAGCTCTATGGCTCCCAAGGGTCCAGTAAGGGAAGTTGTTGTGTCTTTCTTCCCATTTAAGACTCCTTTGCTTTTATTTTGTTTTTGGTTTTTTTTCCCCCTCATTATTCTTAAAGCTAACTATGCTCACTATAAAAAAAAAAAATCAAAAGTTAAGCAAACAAAAAGACCATAAAAGCATAACTTTTATAGATGATCCTAAACCGCTTAGAAACCACTACTCTTTACCTCCTTTGAAAATAAATGGGTTCGTATTTTATATCCTGCTTTATAACTTGCTTTCACTTAATGTTCTGCACATCTTCGCATGTAGATGCATTTCCAGGATGTTTTCAATGGCTTCCAAGTGTTTCACTGCAGACCAGACTTGACCTTGATCATTAGTATTTATTCAATATAATGGAGGAAAGTTTGGGAAGGGGATTAGGAATGACCCTGGATTAAGAAATAGCTCTTTCCAGAATCAGACTATCTAGACAGACTGATTCTTGTCTTGGGGTTTACATAGCTCCACTCCCAACTTCCCACCTTTCCTTTCTGCAGGTTGTATGATTTATTCCCCAAGAGAGGACGTCTTCCTCGGGAAATCAACAGACACCATGGCTAGAGCTGCAGGTTTTATCTCACTCATCCTTGTCTTACTCGTGTGGTATTAGACATTGTCTCACTCCTGAGCCTTTCTAATTGTGCCGTTTTGCTTTCTCTGAACAGGTCCAGGGATTTTTTTTTTTTCCCCTTTTTTGAGCTATACCTCCAGGGTAGGTCGTTTTAAAATTATTTTGACTGGGAAAGAGAGCTTTCATTAATTTTTTTCTGCCTAGCAAAATCATACATAAACGTTGGGAAAACATTCGGAAATTCAGATCAATGAAGATAAAATTCTATTACTTGGCGATAACCATGTTAACACTCTGAATAAATCTTTTTAGTCTTTTTTTATATGCGTGTTTTTTTTTTCAGCAATATGATATAGTAGTCATATAAACTTTTATCACATGACATATTGAACAACTTCTTTGATGTTTTATGGATGAATTCAGTGATATGTTGGAGCCAGTTCAGCTCAGGCTGGGATTGTTAACTATTCAGGGTTTCAGTAGCAGACTGTTGAGCCATTGGCAGCTTGAGGTGGGCCCCTGGTGCGAGCATTTATACTGGGAAATCACCAGACACCACAAATCAAAGTTTTTGTTTTATTCAGAGAGCTGATTTATCAGCATACCACTAGATGCACATTTTATCATGTATAAATATGGTGTGTTTTTCTTTTCAGTCTCCCTGTTTTGGGTGGTTTCTAATTTTTGGTATTATAAATAATACCGTAACAACCATTCTTCTGGTTAAGTCTTGTCACACATACATAAATACTTCCTTAGGCTAAATCCCTAGATGTGGGGTTCCTGAAATCAAAAGACATCCAGAAATTCAAGACTTATTTGTTGCCAGTTATGCCCCAGTTTCATACCCTTTGAAAGTGAGAGTGTACTGTTTTTAGTTTTACGAAGATTTATGAGCAACATCCTCTGGGACCAGGAATTTCATGTCTCCCCTATTGTTTACTTCTGTTTACATTTTCTAAATTAACTTAATTCTTTTTATATAAGGAAATACTCTGACTGAAAGTATAATAAACTAATGCCTTTGATTCTCAGGCTACATACTGATATGCAGGGTATAAAAAATATGTTTTGTGGTGGTTCTGGATTAAGAGGCAGTATGTCATGATGACTAAGAGATTGGACTCCAGAGCCAGAATAAGTTCGAATCTCAGCTTGCTACTTATGTGTGGGACCTTGTCAAGTTACGTAAACTCTTTGCCTCAGTTTCCTCATCTGGAGATGATCATGGAATCTAGTCATGGGTTTTTTTACAAGGCTTAGATTGGATGACATAGGTAAATCATTTAGTAAATCCTAATGAAGTGCTAGGTAAGTGTTAGATCATTATTAGCAATGAGAATTTAGAAGTCTCTGTGGAACTGTGCCAACTGTCACATTCAAATGACTTCATTAGTCACTTAATCATGTGGGAAATCGAGCTGAGCATTTTTGTATCAATCCCCAAATGTCCCGACTGCCATGTGGCAGGTATTGGGCTAGTGACCAAAGAGAATTTAAGGTATTTCTATGCCCCTGATGATTTTGCAATCTAACTTGATTGCTGCTCCTTAAGTGTGAAGCAGTAAATAATAAGGGAGGGGGCAAAGAAAAATAGTTGCTGAAGGCAAAAAGAGGAAAAATGCTCCCAGTTCCTGATTGCTGACTGAAATAATTATGCAGAAGCCGATGGGAGCACGGTGGCCTGGGGTGATCCGGGAGGACTTCTCAGGAGATATAGGGCTCTCTCTGGGCCTAAAGGGCAGGAAGGGTTTTTTTAAAGGACTGAGGAGATAATGTGAACAAAGCAGCAGGGAAGTGCAGGGGACCACAGAAGAAAGCAAGTTAGACTTGCCTTCTAGAGCTGCACTGTCCATTTCAGTAGCCATTAGCTGAATCCCAATTGAGATATGCTGTAAGTATAAATTACATACTAGATTTTCAAGACTTAGTACAAAAAAAAAAAATTCATATTGATCACATGTTGGAATGATAATATTTTAGAGATAGTGAATTAAATGTAATATATTAGAATTAATTGCCCCTGTTTGTTTTTACTGTTTAAAGTAACTACTAGAAATTTTAAAATTATGTACATGGCTCACATTTGTGACTGCATCACATTTCTATTAGATGAAGCTATCCTAGAGCTTATAGTCCAAGATACGTTGATGTGCCAGAGTGGAAAGTTTCCAACTTTGTATCCTTTTATTCCATTCCAGGGCCAACACCAGGCCATCCTCCCAGCCCTCTCCATGATTTCAGGAGAATGGTAGTCTTTCCGATGCTTACAGATACCCACAGGCATTCTCAAAGAAAAGCAGTTATACATTTTCCTTTCTCAGCAAAAATAGTTTGTGTTGGAACAAATGGTACTTTAATTGTAAGTTGCCCTCACAGAGCTCAGATGAGCCAGCTTTTATGAACATAATGAAGGAAAATCCTGAAAAGAATAGTGAACAGAAAGAGAATGACAATGTGCTACCATTTCCCAACTCCCTAACCTCTCAACTGACTGACTTCGCTCTAGTTCTGCTTTCTTATGTGACATAAGCATTGCTGGCCTTCAGGCCCCAGGGTCTGAGGGAAAAGATGGGGCTGTGTGGCGGGGTAGGGGGAGCCCACTACTCTGACTCCTGGTTGAACCTGGGCAAGATTCCTTTTGTCATTTATCTGAATGACGGTTTGAGTGTTTGATTCTATCATTCTGAGGCCGTATTTTTTCATTCTCGTTTTTGTCCTCATGAAGTATCACTGAACGCCTGGCAGAGCACAGTACTATACAGGTTATTGGAACCAGCTCCCTATTTGTCTAGGGAAAGCTGTATGTACAGTGTGCCTTGATTATATGAGATTGCAGGACACTAGAATTTTACTGAATCTCAGATCAGATCATAAAGATCTCCGTTTCATCCATGAGAAGAACACTTTATAAAAAGAAATGACCTGCCTGAGGTCTCAAATGGGAATTAGTAAAATGATGTCATTCTGTCTGTAGCATATTGCTTGTATTTTTATAGAGAAGACAAGTATACAATAGTCCTGCCCTTTCGTTTGGGGGCATTAGGAGGGTAGAGGCACTGGATCAAGTCTGCAGGGAGACTCAGCTCTGTGGGAGGAATCTAGGGGGCCAGGGACCTCAGTGAATCAGAAATCACTCTCAAGTTCCTGGAACTATGTCCCAGCCACCTGCTCTAGATTATCTCTCATAGAAATCTGTCCCGCAATGGCCACTTGCATCTGGTGTTTCTAAATGTCTGGAGGGATTCCGGAGGAACTTTACCACTGAAATCGTAGCTGTTTGCCAGAACCTAGAGCTGAAGGCTAGGTTCCACTGGTCCTGATGAAATCAGGGTATGCCCCACTGGCCTGGGACCCCCAAGCAAGGCCAGCCAACACAAAGAACCTTTTTGAGACGTCTCAAGGGATCTTCCTGTGACTTTCCAGGCCAGGTGGAAGATCAAGGTTGATCTGAAGCCAGGCCTGGATAGCCAGTGTTCTCCAGTCAAATCAGGGTCCCATGAAGCCTTCCTGTAGAACTGAGAGAGGTCTGTGGCTGCCACAGTATTCTGGGGGCCTTACCCAAGGGCTGCTGGACTGGTCATCTCTGACTCTTCCATGACTGGGGGATAATCAGAGATCACAGCCAGTGAACAAAATGGATATGGTACTGCTTTTGTAAATTTACAGTTTAGAGGGGGCAGCAGATCTCTCTCACACACAATACACACACACACACACACACAGATTTTTTCAGTGGCTCTCAAAGGATGCTATGGGAATATGTGTTGGTAGGAGGTGGGCAGGAGGTAGAATTTAAATTGGGGCCATAGGGACCCTGTTTGAGAAACTGACATAAGTACCAAAAGTCTTGTATTCTGGACCAAGTTTAAAGAGTCTTTCCAAAAGCTTTTACTAAATATCATGTGAGAACACAAGGGAAGTAGAATAAAAGAAGCATAAAGCCAGACGACTTTATGGAGTTCACTTTTTTGGTACTTGGCTTAAAGCTGGGTTGCTTCGAGAGCTCACGTGCTAGTCTTCCTTTCATAAGTGCCTGAGGAGCCTGTGCTCTGCACACAAAGGATCATTGCTGAAGCCCTGCTTCCTAATTCATGACCTCAGTCACAATCCAGTTGGCTATTTCCACATATTTTGACACTGAGATTTAGATTAAAAGGGCCAGATTCCCACTTACCATTCCTCACCTGGGGCTTTCCCACCTGGCTCTAGTTTTTGCTTTGAGGCATTGACATTCACAGCTGCTGCCTCCTGCAATGATACACCACTAATCACACGTGATGAGAGGTTTCAGCTGAATCTGAGTGACCTTCTCATGACAATGTTGTAAGCTTGACTCTGCAACGTGCAGGACATTGTACTCAATAGCCTCTGAGATCTTTTCCAGTTCTCCTTCCACAAAGGGATTTAAGAAACAGGGAATAATCCTATTGGTTTACTTGGATTCTGCATGAAAGCAGAAGACCTCAATAACCTTTTGAAGGTTTTATTCAGTTTTTTAAATTTCGAAGACCCTGTTTCCTTGTGTTTTGGTTTGCAAATTAGACCCCCTTCCCAATTTAATTTACAACCTAACCACCAAATAGTGCCTTCATATAGAGTGTAAGGAGCCAACTCTATCAAGTGTCTATGGATCTTCTCAAACAGCCACTTTCCCAGCTCCCTCCCACTGAAGTGGTCAGATCTAAATTTAACTGTGACCTTCTGTCAGCATTCGCAAGCCAGGGCTGCAAGAGGAAAATCCGAGCTGGACTGTTTGTGTGTGTGTGTGTGTGTGTGTGTGTGTGCGCGCGCGTGCACGCGCGCATGCGTGTGTTCATGTGCATGCGTGTGTGCATGTCCATGTGCGCATGCAGGAGTTAGAAGAGAAGGTGGGCAAGGCTCCCCAAAAGGCCAGATCAGCCCCTGGGGGAAGAAGAGGAGAGGTTCAGGGTGGGGAAAAGTATAGTCATCCCAAGTGACTACTGGAGTTTATCCTAGCTTGGCTGGGTCCTTTGGAGAAAACCAGCCAAATTCTCCAGCCTCTCAATTTCCTCCCAAAGTATCCATGACGTAACTCACCTGGATTTGTAATTACCATGGCTTCCTGCCAAGCATTATACCGCAATTCTGTGCTCACTCTTGTGCCTCATTCCGAAGTCACCAATCCCAGGTTGATGAGTTACAATCTGCACATTGTGTTGTATGTATTCCAACCCTTGTTTGGCTTGCATCTTTATTTGGTTTGCAAAGTTTTCTGTATTAACGGGTACATATCTCAGAGACAGGATGGCGGCAGTAATTCTCTTGTGGAATAGCTTTGCACATTTTAAATGTGCAAGCTATTGAAACTGGTTTAGTTTATAAAATTTAGCTCATTATAATTTAATCACACCTCCAATTTGTATTTATAGTAATGATTAGCATCCTACACCATAAAATTCATACATGTATGACATATATATATATATGTGTGTGTATATATATGTGTGTGTGTGTGTGTGTGTGTGTATATATATACACATATATACACATATATATGTATATGTATATATATACACATATGTATATATGTGTATGTATATATATATACACACACACACATGACATTTTTAGAACGGCATCAGATTATGACTCAAATAGGACAATCTTTATTTTTCTGTTTGATCTCCAACAAACAGAAAAGCAGGTTTGGAGAGACTGCTTTGAGTATATGTATCTTTCAGCTTACATTTGAGAGGAGAACCAGATCACAAAGCTTCCTGAGCTGGGATTCTAACACTCTGAAAATGCCCAGGTTAGTATCACAAACTGGGACTTGACTAAGAAGGGAACATGGTCCGGATGGTGCTCTTGTGCTCATCTGTCATTTTTGTAAATAAAATTTTGCAGGCAGTTCTCTCTTTAGCTCAGTCTCTGAAGAAAGAGTATGAAATCAGGAAAGGTCAGACTGAGTTCCCATCCTGGCATCAGCACTTACTAAATTGTATTAGCTTAGTTACTTCTTCATCTGTACACGTGGGAAAATACAGGTATTTTATTTATCCCTAGAGTATTTTTGAGGATTCAAAAAAAAAAGGTATGGACTGTGTGTGTGATACCTAACATAGTTCCTAGCTTCCTGCCACATAGAATGTACTCTATAAATGCCAGCTTGTGAACAATAATATTCTTTCTCATTATCAGATATTTCTCTGACATATAGGGCAGTAGTTTTAGATGAACTATTAATTGGCATGGGAGATTAGTGAATATTTTTCAAAGCTGTCCAGGAAAACAGACTTGTAACTGAGACCTCTGCTTATTGGCCTTTTGTCCAATTTTTGATCCCTGGGAGTGTCCCTGTTCAAAGCAAGTTTCTGATCTGGTGGGTCTAAGAAACTATACCTGGAGGCCAGTGTGTTGGGTTCTTAAGCAATTCTTAAGTAGGCCACTACTAAAGACCTTTATATTTCTTTACTCTAGCCTCTGCTATTTAGGGTATAAAAGCACGCAAGCACACACTCACACTAAGGAATCCTTATGCTAAGAGCTCTGGCGGCAGAGGGTTTATCCTGTGCCATTATCCTGTATTCATGTCCAAAGTTGATCATCTTGGATATGTTCCTTTAATTACTACAGTTGTCTGCTGTGTTCCAGTAAATGTCTGATCTGCCATTTATGGCTCAAAAATTTCTATTCTGTCATCGGCAGCCAATCACAGCTTCTTGTATTTGGTAACCACGTTTATCACTTTTAGACAAAAACAAAGAAACTTGGCATTTTGGTTAAATGTATTTTTGGTTAGATTTAGATTACTTTGTCCAGTAGTGAAACTCACTTATAGACCATCGTGTTCAGTGGGAGGGAGGAAGTCAAAAGTCTCCAAAATTGACTCTTTTAGCCCGTCTGTGCTGAGTCAGGTCATATAATCATCCTTGAATTAATCCCCATGGCCCAGGGAATAAAATATTCCAGTTATTTTAGGACCCACCCCAGGGGGTAGGGGTGGGGGTGGGGATTGAGCAAGGATAGGGTTTCAACTCGAAAATCTGGGAAATCTTGGTGCTCTTATGAAGTGGAAAGAGAGAAACGGGTGCTGGGGAAGCAACCAGCAGGCATCCTCTCTGTCGGTCTCTCTCTGTGGGTCCCTTAGTCTAATGAGAAACTGCAGTGAGTTTAAGGATGACCGAAGTCCCTCTGCTAATTCCGTTGTGTGTGCTCAGAGAACAGCATGACCACCTCTTCCGGAGGAATGAAGATGTGTGCAGAGGAGGCCTCGTGAGGTGGCAACACGGAGACTGGGTCTCCAAGGGTCAGGAGGGATGTGCTTCATCGAAAAAGTCAGGCAAAGGAAATAGCCCTAGGAAAGACATGGAGTCCTGGATAAGAATGGAGCGTCTGGAAATGGCTAACAGATAGCAGTTTACCACATGGTCCTACAGTATCTCCTTCAGTCTTCAGCTTTGGCGAGTCGGCCCACACATTTCATAGGCTCAGAGAGATTAAATTATTTTCCCAAGAACATGTGGTTCATAAATCGAGTCCTGGTTTCCTCTCAATATTCTACTTTCTCTGCCACTTACCTTGCTGCCCAGCTAGATTCTCATCATTGTATCAAGTTCTTTTTTTTTTATTACCGTCATGGAATCTCGTACAATTCCATATTGTATCCTCAGAACTATGGGACGGGTTAGCAGTTCCAGAAGCAGCTTTTCCTGGTGGGCTATTACTTTTATTTGCATATATAAACGCTGTGCCGCCAAAACCCTTAACGTAAGCATTGCCTGGCATGCACACACGCGCTTTTATACCCTAAATAGCAGAGACCTAGAAATGTTTGTATGCTTTTGCCAACATCTGACTGTGATTATCTTTAACCACAGTCACACTTGTTTGTCTCTTAAAATAGTATTGACTCTCCCAAGCAGGCTGCTTCCAGTCATCACAGCCCTCCCAGAGCCCCATCTTCTCCACCTGCCCACTCCTGGTACCCTCGGAGGCAGCCTGTGCTTTACTGTGATTGATTTTTCTTCCCCCTCGTGTTGACACTCCTGAATCCTTCCTTAAGATTTGAAGACCTCTCTTAGTGAGAGTATCAGATTTCATTGCCCGGAGCCCACCTGTTAACTCAGGTACCTGAAAGTATAGCTCTCCATGAGATGTCCTTCAGTCATTCCTCCTTGCCATTTCTGGCTCTGCCCACAGGACAGGCCAATATGCAGAGGAGAGCAGCCTAAAAGCCAAGCTGTGTCTGACCTGTGGGATGAACCCAGACGATTTTTGCAATGGAATATCCCTTCACCCTACCCCCCAGCATAAACACAAAAATTTTATGTCCTTGCTTTGGGGTTCTGTCTCAGAAGAAGTCAGTATTCCCCTATGCCAGTCTATTGGGTTCCTTTGCTTTGAAGTAAAAGTTGCCACATTTTACTTTGAACTTGATGAGAATGAAAGTTGGGGAATGAAGAAGGTGTTTTCACCTTATGGTTTCTATGTATGCATCATCTCCCCCCATATCTCATCCCCTAGGCTAATACATCATACCAAGCTAGGAAAAGCTGCTCTCAGATGGAGCCCGGTGGCCTTATTTGAAAAGGTCTCTTTCAGAGCCATCACTAGGATAAAGGAAATGAACAGCTTCCCCTCAAAGTCTGTGTTATATGCTCTGGACTTGGTTCCTTATACTAAGAGATTCCTTTTCTGAAACAACTGGGGTTGACATGTGGGTGGCAAACACAAAAACTCACAGAGGAAGGACTCTGAAAAAATAGCCTGTCAGGATCGCTTTCCCGGTTTTCAAGCTTACCCTATGATTTGAACAGTATGTTTTCCAGAGTGGGGGCGTGGAGGTCACCCAGTGGGCTCTGACAAGAGCCACTCTTGGTGCCAGTGTTGGACTATATTGCTCTTCCCAAACCACAAAGGCTGTTTCTGCATAACCTTGAGAAAGGAAAATTGAAAGTTAAGGTGCTTAATGGTGGAAAATAGGTTTGGGAGATGAGGGTTGCAGATGAGCTATGAAAGCCCTATAAATATTTTTATGATCCTTAAAATTATCCCACTAAATAAAGAGAATGAGTACTGTGCAATTTCCACCCTATTGGGTTAGAAATATTTCAGATTTTCCTAACTGGAAATTTGAACTAGATATTTTTAAGTGCATATTTGTGCGTGTGGATAATAGGTGCATTAAGACGCTTTCACTCCCACTTCCACTGTGGTCTTTCATCTAAATGAGGCTCAAAACTGTGTAAGAGTGTAGAGTTCAGAGTCCAGGGGGCCTGCCCTGAATACTGGCTCTGTCATCTACCAGCTCTGTAACCCGCTGTAAGGGACTGAACCTCTTTGCGCCACGTTCTCCTCATCCGTAAAATGGGCATAATAACAGCGCCCATGCTCGTGGAGTCTTGTGAATGTTAAACCAGAATGACATATCTGTCACGTTAGAAGTCGTCAGTAAAGAATAGCATGAATGTTGATTATGGTAATGGTGGCACAATATCGTTGTACACTTAAAAGTAGTTAAAATGGTAAATTTTATATGGATTTTATCACAATAAAAAGAATTTTTAAATTATACCAAAAAAAAAAGTATGTGTGAAAGAGAGTAATTATTCATTTATAAAAGACTGAAAGGAAGTTTACTAAAACATACTCTATGGAAGGATTCTCAGTTTTATTCTCTTCTTTAAACTTTTTTGATTTTTCAAAATTCATACAATAACATTTATTTCTACAACTACAACATATTAAATTACAACAAAAGACCAAATGGGCAAAAGCATAGCTAAGTAAAACACTGTCAGACCACCCACGCTTTCAAGCAGTTTCCAGGACTCTTTGTTCTCCACCTGTCCCAGCAGTTCTTAGGGTTGGTGGGTTTAGGGTCACAGGTACAGTCCCTCCTGGCCCCACACTGACCTCTTCCCTAGTCAGCTGTCCACCAAATCCATGGCCACAGGGAATCAGGTGAGACAGTGCAGACAGTTCCTTGTGGTCCATCCCTCGGAGCTGCAGTGTCTGCAGGTACCATGTCAGTTTTTGACTCCCAATTTAAGAGTTTCAGTACCTTAGGGTATATATGTATGTGTGTGTGTGTGTGTATGTATGTATGTGTATATTTATGCCTACAGCATCTGGTCTTTCTAGGCAGTCTCCCATCCAAGTACTAACTAGGCCCAACCCTGCTTAGCTTTCGAGATCAGACATCAGGCTTGTTCAGGGTGGCATGGCCGTAGACCATGGACCGTGGCTCCACTGAGGCGCGAACCCAGGGCCTTCTGCGTGTAAAGCAGGCATGCTAACTGCTACACTACAGAACCATAGGGTTTTAAATACAGACACACGTGTATCCTTGGGTATTTTTCAGCCCCTGTGCTTCACCCAAGGCAGTGTGACATGTCAGAATGCCCAAGAGCAGAGCAACAGTTGGCCTTGCCTCCATCACCCCACACTCTTCCATTGCACAGACTGAATACATCCCCCAGACATACACACCAGAATGGTATTCTTACCACAGCTTCTTGCATCTCTCCAGAGGCTTTAACGGGAAATCTTCTTCTTATCAACTTTACCCCTCCTTTACCATCTCAGCACCCAGCCAACTCCTTCCGATCGGCCCCATCACAAATGATTTAAAGATTTGACTTAACACATTCATACATTCATTCAGCAAATATTTATTGAACTTTGAAATAGTGAAACTTAAAGCACACAGAAAAATAATATCACCTTTGTTAGAGTTTTCGCATGAGGGGAATTACGCTTTGTAGTAATTACTATATTGTTCTCATATAGGCATTCCTAGATCCTTGAACTTTGGCCTTAAGTGATATTTAGACTGGCATATATCCTCTCTTAGATGGGGGCACTCATTGGTGATGCTGTGACCCAGAGGAGCACCAGAACTTCCCCAAAGCCAGAGCCTGAGATCTATTTCTCACATGTCTGGCAAGCTCGGTGCCCACACAGCATGGTGCATTCACTGAGCTATGAAAATACCTAGGCTATGAGGTGTGTGACAAGGCTTCCTCTTAATCCTTTCCCATCATCCTATCTCCTAAAAAAATTGCATAATTTTGATTTATAAAATGTGGAAAGCATCTGAGATAGATATATAACAAAGGTTCTTTGAAGTTTCTACTTTAAAATCCTTTTCCTGACAATAAAATGATGTAAATTATGTCCCCAAATAACATCATACATAAAAATAATTTTTAGATGGGTATCAGGCAAATGTAAAAGACACTATAAAGGAAGTTAAGACAAGTGATAGACTGAGAGAAAAGACTTGCAACCTATGTAATTGACAAAAGATTACTATCTGGATTATATAAAGAGTCCTTATAAATCAATAAGAAAAAGCCAACAAACCAACAGGAAAATGGGCAAAAGTTACAAAGAAGCAGGACTTTAAAAAAAAAATAGCAATAAATTTTTGAAAAGATAATATCATTAGTAATCAGAGAAATGCAAATAAAAATAAGATAATTTTTACCCTTTATATTAGCAGAATTTTTGGTAAGGGGATGGAGAAATAGACAGCCATACACTGGTGGAAATGTTAATTGATATATTCTTTCTAGAGGGCCATTTAGTAGAATCTATAAAAATTAAAAATATACGTATTTTGACCTGCTTCTAGGAGCTTGCCCTAAAGAGTTCTCCATTTGTCCCAGGATGCTCGAGTGGCAGTTTTTGTAATAGCTAACAAGAAGATGGGCACCGGCATTATTTCCAATAGGGCAATAGTTATAATATAGTTTTATGGTGGAATACAATGCAACCATAAAAAGAAATATACAGACATGGGTAGATTTTGTGTTTGTTAAATGAAAAAGTGTAAAGAAACATTCAGCTATATACCAGGAACTACTTTGTGCAAGAACAGACTGTGTGTGTGTGTGTGTGCGTGTGCGTGTGTGTGTGTGTGAATACGTGGAAAATGATCTGAGAGTTACACATCAAACAGCTATGGTTACCTCTAGACAGGAGAGTGGGATTGAGTTATGGGGGAATAGCTGGGAAAGAATTGGAGAGATGGCAAACATTTTACTCTAAAATCGTCTAAGGTATTGTTTGAAATTTCATGAGTGTGTACTTATGTATGTACCTCTTAAAGTAATATATATTTAAAAAATTAAGGAAAATATGCCACCTATAATCCTAAATATCTTGTGTTTATTTATTGCTCAGTCTTTTTTTCTGTAGGTATATATGTGTATATTTACATATATGTATGTATGTATTTAGCCCAGCTGGTTCAGTTTTATACTCAAAATTGTATCCTGCTTCTTCACTTTATGTTGTTTCTAAGCAGTTCCCTACAGTTTTACAAATTCATAGTCTCTTATTCTACCTTTAAATGTTGATTATGCATTCTCACACTTTAAGACTCAGATTTTCAAGAGTGGTGAGGGGTTGTTACCTGCAGGCTGAGCCATCACCTTCTCTACCCAATAGCAGTGGTAAGTGAAGGGCAGCCGAGTCAGGCCCAAGGACTGGTCTCTGAAAGTCTGCGGAAACCATGCAGCATCCCCTCTCCCCTCCTGCCTTCTCTTTTGGAAGTCAATGGACCTTATGTTTTTGCTTCTTCCCAGCTCAGGTTCTAACTTTGATTTCTAGGAGTTGTCTTCTCTGCTGCAGGCCTACCTGAGAATTGGGGCCAAAGGGCAGGATTTGACATGTTCATCCTCCCTTGGAATAATGGCATCTAAAAGTCAGCTTAGAATACAAATTACACTTTTCTAAATCTCTGAGTTTTAACGGTGAAAGATGATCTGGAGTTGTTCTTCCATTTGACAGATCGGTAAATTGAAACCCAGCAGGACCGGGATTTGCCTAAAAGCAAGCTGCAGGTTAACAGTAAAACTAGAATCCTCACCTGGGGTTCACGGTGTGGCCCAGTGCGCTCTTTACTATATCATGAAAGGTACCCAAGCAGCCTTCAGTCTACCTGGAACCCTGAGACGTGGCCAAAGGGACAGTGGCTGAAGAAAGGTCATCTGGGCTTAAGTTTTAGTTCATTCATTCAACCAATATGCTCCTCTCTGCACACTTGGATGAGGAAAGTGTTCTGAAGCGTTATGGGTATAACTATCACGTGGTAGTTGGATTACAGAAACTTTTCATTTTCTTCTCTTTTTTTCCTATAATTGACTATGTATTGTATTTGAAAGCTTGACTCTTTATTAAGTGCTCCTGTTCATCTATGTATTTTTAGTTGTCAAAGTCACAAAATACTTTCTTAGCTTTGGAATAAGAGATGGGTGGGAGAGTTTATGAACCAGATAAATCCTCTTTTCTAATGTGAGTCTGATAGTTCTGGGGTGTGGGACTTGAGTTCATGGAAGTTCTAACTGGCATGCTACTTATTGACTGTTCACTCTTATTTTGCACGTCTGTGAATGCATAAAGTGTTTTTTCACTTGCTGGAATCAGCTTCTGTGTCTGTGACTGTCAAGGAGCCGTAGGCTATAGAAGGGAGTAATGGATGGTGCTCAGAGGAAGGTAGTACCTTCTTCCTTTGCTCCTGTTCTGAGCAGGAAAATGTGAGAGAACTCACTTGGTAGATGACTCAAAGCACAGCTGTCTGATGCTTCCGCAGAAGAGCTGGCTGACTCTCAGATCTTTAGGCCCCATGGGATACCGTATTACAACACAAGGCTGGTTGTTATTCAACAATCGCTATTGCCATTGCTGTTTATTGTCATACAATAACCTTTCACTATTACTTTAAGTATTATCATTACCTCAGAGGCCAGTTATCCCTATTTTATAGATGAGGAAACCAAGGTTCAGAAAAATGAAGATATAGAGCTGGAATTCAAATCCCAAGGTCTATTTCAGTCTACCACTTGGCTCTGTATTTATCCGTGCACAAACAGGCACCTTGGCTTCTTTTTAATTCATTTAATATTTAGAACTTCTTTATCGAGCGTTTTCTATGAAATCTTTTTCCAGCAAATGTTTTTTGAGCATTTTATTTCTCTCTGTCATGCAGCCTTCTAGGTGCTAGAAACACAACAGTGAACAAAAGTAGACAAAAATTCTCTGTCCTCAAGGAGCTTAAATTCTAGTAAGAGGAGTAGGAGAGACGAATACAATAATAAATCCATAGCAGGTATTTTTAAAGGTAATATGTTAATAGAACATCTTGAGGTTTAATAAAGCCAACAGATCAGGAGATGATTGTCACTGAAAAGATAATCCATTATTCACATTCCCAAGAGGAAGGAGCACACCCCACAGGGCCGCAGGAGAAGACACTGTGGCTGGTTGCATGCAGAGAGAGAGCAAAGGAACTAGTGGGTTACAGCCTTTTAAAGGCAAGTCAAGGCAATCGGGTGTAGGGTTAGCTGGTTTGAATAATGTCAGCAGGCTCTGGAGGGGAGGGGTTGTCCCTAGCTGGCTGGGACCTGGCCCTGGAGTGATTAGGGCAGGTGGAGAGTGGCCCCAAAAGCAGAGCCCAATAAAGATAGTTGGGGGTCTGGGCTCTGAATCAGTGGGTTTGCACATGAAAGGCATAATTGCAGTTGAGTTGTTTGCTAGTTCTAAGAACTAACTAGCTCTGGGAGGGGCTGTCCCTCCAGAGTCAGCCAGGCCCCAGATATCAAAACATCAGAATACAGAAAATAAAAGGACAAGACTAATACGGTTGGCTAAATGGTGATAAGTGTTATAGGAGAAATAAAAAGAGAAGGGAATAAGGAGCATCGGCATGGACGGTGGGATGTTGTAGTTTTAAACAGAGTAGTCTTAGAAGACTGTACTGGGAAGGCAGGGAGGAAATGAGCCATGTGGGATCTGGAGGAAGAACTTTCTAGGCAGAGAAATCAGCAATATCAGAGATGGGAGCATATCTCATTGATAATGCCACCTAAAACTGTATCAGTATGCCTTAGAACATAGCAAGAGGAACATAGTTGAGAGATGAGGTGACACACAGGTGTTGGAAACACAAGCTGATAGTAGGAAGGAATGGGATGGTCTTATGTGTGTGAGCTGAATGTGGAGTATTTTGTTCAGAGACCAGATTTGGCATGTTTCCCATTTATCCACATTTGGAAGATGCTTCTTCCCAAATCCTTTAGAAGAAAAGGTAGTTCTTGGTAGAAAGATGATTCTACTTCAGGAAAAATTTATCTGGATATACAACATGGACCAATCAGAAATTAGATTGTCAATTAAAGTAAAATCATATCCCATCACCTATCCCTCACCCCAACCTCTTTGAAAACCTTCTAGTGGTCTCCCATGTACTTAGGATGAAGGTCCAGCTCCCTGCCATGGTCTGTAAGGCTCTGAGTCTGACCACTGCTTACCTTTCCAATTTTACTTTATGTCCCTCCACCCACCAGCCGTGGTCCAACCACAAAAACTTCCTTTCGGTAACTTGAACATCCCAAACTCATTTCTGCCTTAGGATTTCCACACAGGCTGTGCCCTTGGCAGAAGGCCTTATCCTCATGTTTACATGGCTCGTCCCTTCTTATCATTTAGTTCTCAGCTTCTCAGAGAGACTGTCACCAACTGCTCAATGAAGAAATTATCTAGGCCCTCTCCAGCCTATGAACTAGTTTAATTCTTTAATTACTGTTTAACAGTATTGGAAATTTTTCTAACTTATTTATTAGTTTATTATCTGACCCCACCCCTACCCCAACTAGAATGTCAACTTCATAATGTCAGGGACTTTGTCTCCTTCACTTCTCCAGCCCAGCACTAAGAACAGCACCTGGCACATAGATAG
The DNA here is from genome assembly GCF_902729225.1 of Pteropus medius. NCBI lineage: Eukaryota > Metazoa > Chordata > Mammalia > Chiroptera > Pteropodidae > Pteropus > Pteropus medius. Next base: position 8,996,465 of record NW_024351543.1, read on the forward strand.
CACTCAGTAGGCATTTGTTGAATGGATGAATAATAAGACAGTATCTTCAAATATAAATATTATCTAAATTGAGCCTATAGGACTCAGCAATTAAATAATAAAGAGCCATCCTAATGGGGCAGGGTCTAGGCAGTCTTCTAAGAGCTACTCTTATGAAAATAGTCTTGTGTATCTTTCCTGCAAAGGATATCTCCAGGCATATCTGTGATGCTGGATGATATCCCATTCTAATCATTGCTGATCTTGAAGCTGGGGATTTCAGCTCCAGTAAAGAGGAGAGATGGCCTTGTCACCATTGGGCAAGCATGGTAAAGTAGCAGCCCTTGAGCCTTTGGTTCCAGATTTGTAGTATTTGGCAGCAGAGCATATGAGTCCTTTTTTAAAATATGAATGTGGATGTCTTTAGCCAACCTACACTTTCTATTTTGCCACTCCATGCCTCTCTCGATTGTTCTATATTGAAAGTCTTCTCATGTTTACCTTATCTATTGGTCCCCCGAAAGATATCTGACCTTTGACCCTTCCCTAGGTGAATAAGAACCCTATGTCCTAGCAGCCCAGTGGACATTTTGGATATTTCTCTTGATTGAAAGAAAGTCGAAATAGTGCTGTCATAAAAATCAGCTCATGGCTAGAAGACAAGGTGTCTACTTGTCTTACCTGACTCAAAGGCAGAGGATGCTTACTAAAGAGAGTTTCTGGTCCCAATTATGCAGATAACATGCAGGGTATAATTAGGAAGTGGCCTTTCTAGAGTCCAGAAGTATCATCCCAACCCAGCCTCTCTGCCCAACTCTTCATGTACCCAAGGCTTATTATTTGCTAGAACAGTTAAGGAATCTCATTCAGTGTTTTCTAGACTACAGGGCAGCATTTGAGCTTCTAAGTTTCTCACTAATCTGTTCTCTCATCACCTGCTTGCCATTTCTCCCACCTTTAACTCTTAAGCTTGATGACTTGTGAGACAGGGAAGATATCTCAAAATTATGTGTCCATTCTTCAACCTCCAGCCTTTTCATCTGGTCAGCTCCCATACTGAAGACTCTGTAGCAATCAGCATTCTTTATCATGATGATCTTTCTGTATCTATTAGTAAAATACTATGTTATTAACAGAGCCACCCCAAATTTTATGCCCCCGCCCAAAACTTCCAATACCATTTTTAGTGACAATTTCAAGATCTGTAGAATGGACTCATGGGTTAGGTACAAACCTGACCCCAGACTAGAATCCCCCTTTAGGAATATGAGTTTCATGTGGAAACTTCAACTTGACTGGTTTTGTATGTCCACAAGGCTACAATCAACTTTAAATGGCATGTCAAAGCACAACTTATAAAATTTTAACAAAATCTAGTTCTAGCCTTTAGCATAATCACCATTTTCATTACACATTGTTCAATCTATTTCCAATGGAGCGGGAAATTATTCTCCTTTCATATCTGTGATCAGGAAATTACTTTATGAATGGAATTGGATATTTTACAAGGAAATTGTGTTCACACATCATTTACAGTTGATTTGTACCAGAATCTTAAAACATTAGGACTAAGGGTATATGCAGTTTAACTTGATGGATTAGAAAATTGTGCCAGTAACAGAGACCATCTTAACCAGAAAATCAAAGTTAACATCACTAGAATTGGATCACATGGTAGTATACATCTCCTCACATGGCATATCGTTTTCAGGGTTATTCCTGCCAAAAATGCACACTCTAAACCTAATCATAAGGAGACATTCAGCAAACCCAAATTGAGGGATATTCTACAAAATAACTACCATGAACTTATAAAGATGTCCAAGTCATGAAAGACATTACCTTTTGCTCTAAAGGACATTGTTCAAACAATTGGTAACTTTTGAATAGAGTATCAATGTTAAATTCCTGATTTTGCTGATTGTACTGTGCTTATATAAGAGAACACCCTTGTTTTTAGGAAACACACTGAAATCTTTAAGGATAAGGGGCGATCGTCTCTGTGAATTATTCTCATATAGTTCAGAAAGAGCGAGAGCAAGTAAGTGAAATAGAGAAAAGAAAAAACAAATGATAAAACATTAACATTTGAGAGATCTGGGTGAAGGGTGTATAGGAATTATTTGTACTAGTCTTGCAACTTTTCTCTAAATCTGAGATTATGTTAAAATAAAAAATTATAAAGAAATGATCACATTTGTGAACCTCATCGCCAGGCTGACCAGGCAGTGGGTTTTCCTAGCCATGTGTACCCTTAGTGTGACTCTGTGCTTTGAGTTTGAGCAGGTGGGGAGGAGGACCATGAGGGCTGTGTCGTATGAAGAACACAGAGTAGAGAAATGCAGAATGGGGAATTGCACTTGACTAGGAGGCCCAGACTGAACTTAGCTTGTTTGCTGCTGCTTTGTTCCAAGCCAGGTAGCAAGGACGTAGAGGAAAATTCACTTGGCATGATGCTTGGGAGAAACAGAGCTAGGTAAGACTGCAGAGTGTCAAACTACCGTAAGTCCAGGAGACCCTAAGCCTCAACACTTTTCACCGTCCCCTGCCCCCCCCCCAAAGTCAAAAAAAGGATGCTAAAAACAGTCATTGATCACCAGCCACCTGTTTTTGCCTCCAGACACGCAGTTTCCTCCTCCTCCTCCTCTCAAGTTCCCTAGGAGAATTTCCATTGCAGTGTTTTCAGTTAAGTAGTGCTTAATTACAGTCCTAAACTTTCCAGCATCACCCTGCTTAACTCCTTCTCACTGCCTCTGTAATTAAGCCTGGCATGGTCACCTTTGGTTAAGGTTACTACTGAAGGGCACATTGTAAGTGGAATCCAGGTCAGGCTTCCTGCTGGCTTCTGGGTAGACTCTGATGTGATAGTGCCTATGCCAAAAATAACTGGACTGCACTGTAACTTATCTCCCACGTTGGTGTTCATAAGAGGTTTTGAGTTTGGCAACGTGGCTATCAGATTACCATCCTCAGGAATCAGATCACCTTTTTTTATTCCAGACAGAGGTGGAACAATAGTCAAGATCAGTGCTAACCACACTGTTTTCTACAACATATAAATAGAATTAGGTAAATGCTATATATTCTTCTTGGAGAGTCATCATCTACATGATGATGTTAATTAGCATATACAGTTTCCTAGAACAGGAGTCCCCAACCCTTGGACCACGGACCGGTCCTGGTTCGTGGCCTGCTGGTCTGTAGCCTGTTAGGACCCAGGCCACACAATAGGAGATGAGCAGCGGGCAAGAGAGCAAAGTTTCATCTGTATTTGCAGCCACTCCCCAGCGCGAGCATCACCGCCTCAGCTCCATCTCAGATCATGCATGAGGCAGTAGATTCTCGAAGGAGCACCATTCCCTGGTGCCAAAAAGGTTAGGAACCACTGTTAGAAGTCCTGCAGTAAGGAAACAGGTAACTTCATTTAATCCACCTTAATTGACTGGGTGACACTGAGAACATTTTAAGGAACAGGAAGCACCAGCTTATATTGATAATTACGTTGCTAAGTTCAAGAGATGAGTACCTCACCAAGATTCACTTTTCTTAGGAGTCTGTGGGCCTAAAAATAGTCAGATTCCAATGATTTCTCTTTCTTTGGCCTGAGCTATTTATCACCAGCCATTTAATGAGTTCTTCTGTGACCAAAGAGTTTATGCTGGGGATATAAAGATACAAGACATCTCTGTCCTTAAGGACTTAGAGTTAGGGAGATTAAGTACATAAACAAATATTTATCAGTGCCAAATGAATGGTACAAGAGGTGCTCTTAGAGAAAGAGGAAAATATGCTGAGCTTAGTCATCTAAGAAGTCCTAGATAGGCTTTAGTAGGTGCTATGAGCAATGAGGAATGCTACATGGGTGGTGTAGTGAACTAAACAATTAGACTAAAACCAAGGGTTCATGTAGAATGGCCATTTTCAAACTTTAGCATACATCGAAATGACTTGGAGGACAGATTGAAACACAGAGTACTGGGCTACCCCCATATTTTCTCATCTAGAACTTCTGGAGTTGGACCCAAGAATTTGCATTTCTAACGAGGTCACAGATGGTGCTTACATTGCTGGCCTGGGGACCACTGTCTCAGATCCTTGGACTATCAAAGAATGGAAACTCAGAGAGGTGGAAAGGTAAACTCAGGTCTAATCATGGAGTGCCTTAAATGGCAGGCTGGCAAGTTAGATTTTACTGATCAAATTTTGAGCAGTGACTTGCAGGAAGCAATGTAATTGTTCTGGTAGCAGAGATAGGTCGAATAAATAAGAAAAAAAGACTGAATACAGAGAGACCAATTCAGAGGTTGTTACATAGTTAAAGCAACTAGATCTAAACGATCTGAATTAGGGCAGTGACAATGGGTATGGGAAGAAAAAGTATCAGTGCAGAAATCTTTGTGAATGAAGAATCTGCTCGTAGGAGAGAAAAGCTAACAGGTAGCCTTGATCATTCTCTGAGAGAGTATTCAGTTCTATACAATAAATTGTATAATGTTATTTTGAGGGTTGGTGAATATTACTAGGGTCGAACTTGTTTACATTCATACAATCTGATAACAAAAGTAGAAAATGTTACTATGTAAGTTAATAGGGTAAACTGTTTTAGGGAGCTCGTTTAATCTATCTGAGGGCTTATTTGAAGGCCTAGGAGAAAACTCGGCTATAGATATATCATGGACTCAGGAGTGGCCCTATTTTACCAGGGAAATCTGGCTTACTTGCCAGGTGTGGAGCATGAGAGGGCTACATGTGAAGATATGAAGCCAGAAGATGCCTCCCCGCAGCCTTGGAACTTGGCAGGTACCATGTGTCGTGATTGGATGACCTCCATGTGCTCATGCTCCCTTTACAGATGAAAGCAGATCTCAAGGGGCCTCAGTTGCTGCTTATCCACTAATTCTTGTTGCCCTGTCACAAGTAGAAACCATTTCTTAAATAAAAATCTGTATTTAGGTTTTAAACTAATATGGCATGTCCTTTTATCAGTTGGAACTTGTGAAGTTTTACCATGTTCTTTTGGTGGTTATGTTTCGAATGGTTTAGAAGCCTTTGAAGAGAGTTCTCTATTCCACAGCTTGTAAGAAACGTGCATTCCCTCTCCAGAGGCTGTGACTGATCTGGGAGAATGAAGTGGACATATAGATGGAAATAATATTGAGAATATTTACTCATGGAAAAGCAGTAGAGCAGCTCTCACTGACTTTTGATCTGATATGTCAAGCTTCAGAATCCACCCCTGGAATATAGAGAGAGTGGTGGTAAAATAGAGAGAGAGACACAATGTTTTAGCCTTTGCCTTTCAAAGGCAGCTATAGAGGGGTAGTGAATCAAGTGAGTCATCATGATGATATGTCACAGCAATGGCCTTGAGTGTTGAAGATGTGCTTACCTGTGTGGGGGGACTCGGTGCCCTTTGAGGGCTCTCCTCTCTCTGTCTCTGGCTCAGAGGGAAGATTACACAGGGGAAACTGAGGCCAAGGGGACCCGAACAACAAGTAGTTGGAAACTTTATCATTTTCCCCTCTGCATCCAGTGACATCCCGACAGAAGTCAGGGGTCAGGGGAAGGAGTGGGAGAGGCATTGAAGGAGCCTGCAGTAGTTGAAGGAGATCTGGATTGAATTAGAACAGAATTCCCAAGAGATCATTTAGATTGAAGCCAGAGGTACTTTTAACTCTGGTTTGGTCTGTTGGAGAAGACCTTATATTAAAAGCTAATGTCCCAATAGGCTTTAAAAATGAAAAGGATTTTTTTCCTATGTGGATGCCACTGAGTTTGGAATCATCTTTGCATATTCTACCAGGATACGAGCAGCAGTATAAGGAAGAAAAGGGGACCAATACATAGAAATGAACTAAGATATAGTCCAATACAATGTGCTTTTATGGCTCAGGGTGGTCCTTCATTTTATACTCTTAGTTTTATGGGAAAAATCAGACATAGATGTTCCAAATCCATAGGGATTTAGATGTTTAAAAATATATATATATGAAAATTGGTGAGGTAAAGAATGATGTGTTGGCAAAGGACTCACTGAAGAAGAGATTCCTAAACTAAGCATGTAAAAGCTATGGCATAGTAAGCAGTAAGTTTCCTAGTGTTAGGAAACAGTGTTTCTGGACCAAGTTGATTTCTCCCCTTCTCCATGTCCTATTGCTGTCACCATACCAGCTTTCTTCATCCTCTGGCACCAAGTGGCCCAGATTCCAAGATGACCAACCATATGGTTTGCTGGGAAGCCAGCCATGCCAGAATCTGGTGGTACATAGCCTCGGGACCTCAGCTGGACATGCAACCAGGAGATAGACTTCCACAAGCATTTCACTAAAAGACCTGCCAGAGCCATTATCTTATGCCATGAAAGATATATTAATACTTACTGTAGATTTTGTACTGTCCATGTTTACAAACCATTAGATTTATATATTTATTGCCCAGAGAATTTTCACCCTCTACCTTCCCATTATATGCCCTTCTCTAGATGTACAATTGCCAGTATGAAAAAAAAATGTATAAATACTTCAATAATTTTTATGTGAAGTCAATTATTTATAGAAAGCCAAAGAAAACAGCAATATTTAGGTATATGATATTTGCAGACAGATGTATTGAAGTGCATTTGCCTTATACAGTTAGCTATGGAAAACAATAAGGATGAGCTTACAATTACTCCTGTATCATTGGAGCTAAAGCAAGACAAAAGAACAGGAGATTGAAGGACTGTTCTGTAAATATCTAGTAAATATGTAGTGATTTCTTCTGATTTTAGCCATTGAACTCAAAGCTTCCAGTACAGTGATATGATAAATACCAAGGGTACATTTATAGACTCACTAACCATCTAGATAAGACAGGTATTTTTCATATAGAACAAGAAGACCCCATATCTTTTAGCAGGTACACGATACAATACATGAAAGACATGCCTTTGGGGTATAATTGAATACCATCACTGAACTCTAGAAGAATGGATGGAAAATGAGTTTTTCAGTCTTCAGTCATGCACTTCAAACCAGTGTAGAAAATGGTGGGTCAGCTCAGTGAGTTACACTTCCAGGGTGCTCATGATCCACTTCAACCATGGATGTCACCTGCACATACGCATGCTCTCTGGGGTCCCAGCCCATTTCTTTCAAGGACAGTGTTCCTGGCCTTTAGGGATACGAAATCTACAAAACTAATAGAACTCTCTTCTCTTTTTGTCTAAGCTATAGTCTTTCTTTACTTTCAGCTTACTTTAAGGTCAGTGGAAAGAAATCTGAATCAATATTTTGTGATTAGAAAAATAGTGGATGACGATCCTGGGGATGCAGCCATAAGCCGTTTGCCATATTATAAATTTGTATTCTCTGATGACTTGTACACAATGTATTTTGTTTTCGAAATAGTTTTGCAGATTTTACACTAGACCAAAATGGGTTGAAGCTTTTTTTAAAAGTGAAATGAAAGTGAAATAAATATGAGTTGAAACTTTGTTAAAAGGAAATTAAGTTTCTAAAAGAGCTGTATTTAGAAATAACAAATTTCTAATATATTCAGTTACTACCCAAAAATCTTCTTTATACACAAAAATCTTCTAATCTGGTTGATAATGAAGGGCTACCCAAGTAAAAGAAGGACAGTATTCGACATAGTAGACTTGTTAGGATGTGTTCAGCGGACAGACTCTCATGGGCTTTATTCTACTTTTCATCTTCATGTCAAGCAGTTGACAGTTCTCATCTCCTGCACTGCTTGGAAGCATGCTGCTGTGATTAAATAACAAAACAAAGAAGAAGAAAAAAAAACAAAACCCTGAAATCCTGGAGCCCTTGCCTTAAAGCTTAGATTGATAACATCCACCTATTTATTCTAACCCCAGGATAGTATCTGAGATACTAATCTCATCAGTTCTTTAATTGCCTTGTCATAAAACCCACCTGGAATTCTCATTCTATAGATCCCCTTATCTACAGATGACACTGTAGATGTCATTTGCAGGGGAAAACTTGCGCTGCTTACGCTTCCAAATGGTGGAGGAGGAGGACAACAATGGCCTTGTCCAAGGAGGTGACATCACTCACCAGAGGAGATTTCAGGCATTGGTCATAGGAGTGGTCACCTGAAGTGGAGAGAGAGAATGACACAGCATTGTTTTCTTTGCTTTCATGATGCATAAAACTTCGAAGCTAAAAATGGCCTTAAATTAGCTAATCTAGCATTTAGAGGAACATACAGATGGAATGAAGGGACATACAGAATAAAATCGCAGTCATAGCAAGAGGGGAGACTCATAGTTTTATTGATTTTTATTTAGCTTAGATGGTGCTTCAGATGGGTCTAAGGTGTTCTTAGCACTTTACAAATATTAACGCCTTAATCCTAATAACGACCCTGTGGGATCAATACTAATATTATCTTTACTGATGAGGTAACCAAAATGTAGAAAGGCTAAGTAACTGGCATAGAGTCACACACAGCTCATCAGTGGCGGAGCCAGGCTTTGAATGCATCTTGTCTAATATGTCCATTTTGTTGAGGAAGAAACAGAGGCCTCAATCTCTGTCTAGTGCTGCCTAGCAAGTTAGTGACAGAGCAGGTCCAGAACCCAGGTTATCTCTGTGTTGCAATCTGCTCAGTAGGCACCAGTGGGTTGTTCTTGGGTTATATAAGCAGGACAGGAAAATCGTACTGTCAGAGCCTCTCTTTTAATCCATTTCAATAAACTATCGTTAAGAGATGAGTGTTGGTGTCAAGAATTTTCTAGTCTTTGGTTAAGCTTTGGAATGTGCTCTGTGGCCATATAGCATGTCTTCTTTGCTTAGATATTAAGGAAGAAACTGGGTAGTTTCAAGGGGTGGCTTGGGAATTAAAGGAAGTAGGAATGGAAAAATAGTATGAAAGTCTGCTGATGGATAAGAGTTTGTTGTCTGTTGGCTTATTTAGATTTTCTTGATTTTGTTAGTATCATTATATTCCCATGACCAAGCAGGTAAGTTTATGCCAGTCAGTCTATGAAGTTGGACATTCAGCCTCATGGATTACCCTGTCAACTTTCCTATTTTTCCTGTTGCTCTGGATACCAACTAGGATGTACCTCCTATTGATCTAAAGGAACTGGTTTATACCTTCTCATTTCTTATTAAAGCATTCTACATTCATCTCAGTTTACTTCCTTGAAGTACGTGTTTTTGGTTAGCGAAAACATATTCATTCTTCTAAAGGAAAATTATGTACTAATGTGCATAATTAAGCATTGAGGAGAACACAGAAAGATGAGAACTTTTGCACAAGGTTGGTGGGAGTAAATCGGAGAGCAATGGGACGACACCTAGTTAAGCTGATGACGTGCATTCCCTGAATCCAGCAACTCCACCTTGCGTGTATGCTTTAGATGCTGTAGAGTTGAGAGTGGTGCTATTCAGTGTGGGATTTGCAGATAGTGAAGGTTTGTGAACTATTTGTTACCAATCTACAGTGAGATAAGAAAATGGGAATAAGCGTTTAGAAGCTTTTATAACAATTTGACATTTCTATGACATCCAAGAATGTGACTTTGCATTTTATAAAAGTATTGGTCCAAAACAGACTAGAAATAAGAAAAATGGGTCCCTTACCATAGGTAGTTTGGGAAGAACTGTTATAGAAGAATTCTCACACATATGCAAAGAGATCTGTATAGAATTACTTAAAATTACTCTGTG
>NW_024351543.1:9006240-9051596 GCF_902729225.1 Pteropus medius
TGAGACAACCTAAATATCTGTTGTTAGGAAAATGTATTCCAGACATCATGATATGTCCCAAAAAAGAATATTATTCAACAATTAAAATGAATGAACTAGATCTATATGTATGAACATGGATAAATCTGAAATAATTTTGAATAAATGAGTAAGTTGCAAAATGATACCTACATTATGATAATTACATAAGATATAAAACATAATAATATACTTGCATACACAGTAAGTGGCTAACGACATGGATGGGAAAGATGCATACCAACTTCAGAAGATAATTTAACTCTGAGAAGGGAAAGTGGGGAACCGGATTACAAATGAGCAAAAAAAAGAAAAAAAGGCTTCAACTATATCTATGATCTTTTCTTGTATAAAAATGTGAAGCAAATATGGAAAAATATTTACATGTATCATATCTAAGTTATGGGAACATGGATGTTTAATTTTTTCTATAATTTTTTTGTATTTTGAAAACATTTCATAATAAAATTAGCTGCAGAATATGATTTTTTTTTTTCTGATCTAGAAGGCAAGTGATACATACCAGAACATCTGGGGAACTTTATTACCTGCAGTGTCAAGGGACACATTTGTCTTCCCAGTGGCTTAAAACCTGTTATCAGTCTAATGGGCGGTTTCTACACCTCAGGGCTGAAGAGCAAGCATTGGCTTAAAGTCCTGGAGGAGATATAGAGATGCCTGGATTCTGGTCCTAGCTTTGTGACCAACTCGTTTGTGACAGTGGTTTTCCCTTATAGAAACTCTCATTGTCTTCTCCGTAAAATTAATGAGACTGAGACTATTTTCAGTATTGAAATTTTATAACTCATATAAGTTACGTATAAATGTATATTTGAAATGTTGCTTAGACTAGCGACTCCATGCTCCTTTTTACAGTAATCATAGAGGGTAAAGGAATGTATGGAGTGAACACAGGTGTAGGAATAAGATTAGATATATGTGCAGTGGAGTCAGATCTCGGTTTAAGCCTTGTCTCTACCACTTAGTAACTCTGAGCCTTGGTTTCCTGAAGTACTCTGATTTCCTATTTCCTAAGACCAGAATAAAACAACACCTACCTCCACTTAGAAAGATTTGATGAGATAACAGTATTATTATTGAAGTTGTTACAAATCAGTCACTTAACTGTTATGTCGGGAAAGGTACTAGAATAAATTCTCACACAGCTAATTTCAGCCATCTTCCAAAGATGGGTGGAGCACAACCTGCCAGCCATTCTTTGAAGTAGTACTAGGCTAAGTACAAATTTTCTAAACGAAATAATGCCACATTCTTTTATAACCATGCATTCAAAGTGACTGAGTACAAGTTGTCATTGCAAGAAAAAAATGTCAACTATATAAGATAATTGATACTAACTTATTGTGGTGATCATTTCACAAAACATATACATATATTAAAGCATTATGTTGTACACTCTGTACTAATACAATGTTATTTGTCGATTACATCTTAAAACTTAAAAACAAAAACAAAAAACCAAGGGAACAAAGTGATTTAGAAGTAGTTCTGTCTCAAGTCTAACTAGATGATGAATCATAGGTGGCTTCCAACTCTTGAATTCTTTTATGTGGACCGTGGTTGATGGCCCTAATTGTTTATACAGAAACAACAAAATTGAGACTACTCTTGATTTTTAATTTAGACTTTGTACTCTTGCTGTTAATTTGTAGAGAATGCACCAAAGCAGAACCAGATTGACAATGAGAGAAGAATAGTCAAATTTTACAGTAGTGACTCTCGGAACGAGGCTGTGATTTGCCACAGAACGGAAAACTTGGACGGTCATCTATCTTGCTTAGTAACATTAGGCACAGTTAATGTGGCTGGGCCTCTAGTTCTGCTGACACAATATATGCCGATAAATCTAAGTTTTGAAGGCTTGGATTTAATAGAGCCATGTGGTACCACAGAGGCCTGATGAATGAAAAGCTTCTGCAGCCTATCAGCAAAAAGATAACAGAAAGGCCCTGGTTACACTGCCAGTGCTGGGGAGATGTTTATCACCAGGCTTCTGAGAACAGGAGTTTGACCCATACCAAACACTTCAGAAATAATGTCAACATATTCAAGACCACAGCCAGTAAGGAATTCTCTGAGATAAGATTACACATCATTTTAAAAGGGACGCCAACCAAGTGAATCGATCCCCACATATTCTCTCAGCAGAGCAACCTTGTAAGTTACCCTTCATACCAGGGGACTTTAGGAGCTCAACGTTTGTGCTTCTAGATGCAAATATTCTGTTATTGTCTAAAATATGCACTATCTAAGCAATATCTAAGAAAGTCTCTGCAGGGTCAAGCTTGGTGCCCTCATGATCAATCTGTCATGGAAGCTGGGGACAGCGCTGCCTTGACTAAAGCATTCATGCACCTTTCAGGATTTTGTTTCTTCTTCGTCCAGGCCAGAGGGCCTCCAGGTCTAGATTAGACCTCTAGTCTAGGTCTAGGATGAAGTCATTATCAGAAAAGATAATTCGGTCTTTGAGATGAGTAGGTGTAAAAAGCCACTGCTATAATTTGTTTAAATACCTAGTCATGAGTTAGGTTTAAATATCAATATGCAAACTGGCACTGTGGCGACAGGGTCAAGTATGATCCCAAGACTATGTTGGTAATGAGAAGAAGCAGTGTACAGAGAGACAACTCACCTTTGATTGTCATCCAGACACTAACGGTATCAAAGACATTGCTTTGAAATGTCTCACGTTCATTCCTTTGCACTTCCTGTGCACAGACCTAATGTGGGCTTCTGTATTCTAATCCCTCTTTCCTAGGGCTATGCTGTATTAACAAACAAACAAACAAACAAACAAACAAACCCCCTTTATATCATGTCATCTCAGTAAAGGCTCACAATAAAGTTTATACTCCTCTAGTTTATTATCAAATGTCCTCACTAAACTTTCTATCCAGTTTCCCCTTCTCTGTTCATCTTTATTTCATTCAAAGGGTCTACTCATGGGCTGTGTTACCTCTTCAATTTTCCTGCCTCTAGGCTTTCGTTCCCTCTCTCTCTGTGTCTCTTTTGGAATTCCTTCTCCATTCTCTTCTAGTCAGACACATCCCTTCTGTTAAACCTTTGCAGACCAATCCCGCCAACACTGACCTGACCCTCCTCTGAACTCTGCTTCCTTATCGTCTGGAGTCCGTACCAGTCCTTTGGCATTAATCACATACCGCTGTGTGAATTTATCTTGACTTTGCATCCTCTGTCTTGCTCTTTCACTCTTCTCTCCCTCTCTCTGCTGCTGCTGCTTTGGTGTGTGTGTGTGTGTGTGTGTGTGTGTGTGTGTGTGTGTGTGTGTGTGTGTGAAAAGCTAGATAAAGGGCCTATGAAAATAAACTCTGCGACTTATGTATCTTTAGAATACACTGAGACGTGCTCCGTGACACTCTTGTTGGTTGGAAATTCTCGCTTAGGATCTCGATTGTTTCCATGAAGGCAGGAGTCAGTCTTCTCGCCACTCGTGTATCCACAACACCTGGGAAGGTGCATTGCACATTGAAAATTGAGTGTTGGCTATTACTGTTCTAGAGAGGATTTCCTTGACTGGGGTCTGCAGCAGGCCTTGACATACTGCTTTGTGTTCTAGTGTCCTGAGGACAGAGCTGTCTTCCTCCCAGGCTGGCAGGTGCCAAAACTGCTTCTGACACGGCTACATCTGTCTGTTCTTTTCCCTCAGATGGATACTCTCATTCATCAAGTGAAAATGGAGGCAAGTCCGAGTCAGTGGCCAACCTGCAGGCTCAGCCCTCCCTGAATTCCATCCACAGCTCCCCCGGCCCCAAGCGCTCCACCAACACACTTAAGAAGTGGCTGACAAGTCCTGTGCGCCGGCTGAACAGCGGAAAGGCAGATGGGAACCTCAAGAAGCAGAAGAAAGTTCGCGATGGTCGGAAGAGCTTCGACCTAGGAACTCCCAAGCCTGGGGACGAGACGACCCCTCAAGGAGACAGTGCTGATGAGGTACTTGCATGTGGCCTGGAACCTTCCATCAGGAAAGACTTCTGACACACACCCTTCCAGGAACCCTGTGAGGCATCTTTCCACGGGTGTAGTAAACTGAACAATCTCTAGTCCCCGGTATTGTATCTTCTTGAGCCTTGAGTTCTTTGTATTCTCAAGACCTTGCCAGTTTTATTTGTGACCAATTCAGAGACTGACTAGCACCTGGACTGTCCAGCAGACAGAAACCATTTTGCCAGATTAGGCTCCAAAGGAAGCCAGTTAGTCACTTGGTCCCTTGCCTCTGCTAACTAAAGACTATGTCAAAACCTGCTAGGCCTTTTCAGAATAAGCAAAAAAGAATGCAGACCATTTCACTTGGAAAACAGCATACTGTGTGGGGAGATTATAATAGCTGGTCACAAATATCTTGAGCAGTACCACGTATAAACAGGTCCGGGTTGCTCCAGGGGGCAGAATTATGCTTAACAGGTAGGAGTTACAGCAGGCAAGATTTCAGTTCAAAGAGAGAATTTAATGGGAGAATCAACCGGTGATGAAATAAACCTTCATGAAAACTCATATTGGAAGGATTTGGGAGACTGTATGACCTCGCACAAGATCCCTGTATTAGCCAAGAGGTCAGACTGGACAACCTCTAAAATCTCTTCCGAAGTTAAGGGATTTGGATCACTTTCTGTGATCAAAGCATAGTGGGTGTGTGTTGGTTGGGGAACGAGATAGCTGTTTTATCTCACAAACTAACCTAACTCTAGTCACTGATGTGGCTAAGAAATACTTCCTGGTATGTAACCATACTCTGTTTGTACTTTTATACTGTCTGCTGTTTCTTCCTCTGAAAATATCAGTAAAGCCTCGTGACGCTCAGATTGTGGTTTAATAGTCCTTCAGAAACTTAAGAAGTTAGTCTCTCTCTGACCACGCTCAGCTTTCCCTTTTCCTAGCTAATCGATAAGGTAGATGTTGTGTGTGTGTATGTGTGTGTGTGTGTGTGTGTATTTTCCCCCATTTGGTCCTCACCGTTCTTTGAGATAAGCCGGTTACCCATTCTACAGAGGAGGACACTGAAACTGAAAAAATAAAAAACAGGAGTGTGCTAAGAGAGGTGGCATAGTATATGTTGCTTTTTAAAAAATTGCAAGTCCATTGGCATCTTTAACTCTATGAAGCAGTGACTAATACTGCTCTTTTGTTCTAGAAGAGCAAGAAAGGCTGGGGTGAAGACGAGCCGGATGAAGAGTCACACACACCCCTCCCTCCACCTATGAAGATCTTTGACAATGAGCCCGCCCAGGATGAGATGGTAGGACAGCTTTACTTTCTCACTTGAAAGAGCAGCATGTAATGCATGGGATCTCACTCTCTGTGTACGGTGGGGTAGTAATACTCTCTCCCTTGTTACTTCTTACACCCCGTGAATCAATGGTGATGTAGCTTCCGTCTGTGTTTGGTCGGGGGCCTCCCTCCCTTAGCCCGGTGGTCTGACGTCATTCTGGGCAGTGTAGCTGTGTGTGCAGAATGGGAACCTGCCTGGTATCTTGTCCTACTGATGTAGGGTAATAGCTCTGTCTTTGGAAGCAGCAGATCCCAAAAGGCACTCTTCGTCTCAAAAAGGGATTTGAGGTGGTTTCAGGTCATGATCATTTTGTTGCACCTGACCGTATGACCGATGTTTCAGATGATTGTTTCCCCTATATTCAACTGTAAAACCCAAATAATGGGAACTTCCATTCGAGCCCAGTGCTGTTAAAAGTCTGCAGACATAGCATGAGTATGGAAATGCTTGCTGTCAAAGGTTAGGGCACACCTAACATACCAGGTTGCTCAAGTTCTCGTTTATGCAAAGTGCTCTGACTCACTGGCAGAGGCTCATGGGTGTCTAAAGTGTGATGCCCGCTAGGCGTCTAATCACAGGGTGGTCATCCCGGTTTTTCTGGTGCAGAGGCTGAGGCTGGATGTGCTTTCAGGTTCTGACCCGAGGCTCGGGGCTGCTCTAATTGTGTGCTGTGTCACTCACTTTCCTTACAGACCACGTTTTCACTACATCGTGTTTTTCCTGCCTTCTCTTAGTGACATCGTCCTTTGGACTCTGGAGGTTGAAGTGGTGGTTTCAGTTTTTGATTGTACTTTGCATTTCCTTTTCCAGAGTGTCATTTACATGGCGGTGGCAGTGGTGGTGGTTTATCCTCCATCCAGGGTCTCCCTGTGCTCTCTAGTCCTCTGCCTTGCAGTGGGGCAGCCTCCTCTGACACGGTGGGCCCGACATACAATACCACCCAGGATACTATTCGAAAAGTACCACTTAAAGATGCTTCAGCATTTCTGGTGCTATCCCCCATTTCTGGTTTTACTTACCTCTGCTCTACACTTGGATCATTAACCCACTGACATTAATCGAGGGTTTCCTCAGTGCCAGAAGGATAGATTCTAGGGACAGAATGATGACTAGGAAATGCTCGCTACCCCCTCTGTGACTCACCCATGAGAAACGCACAGTTATGGCCCCTCCTAAGGTGATGTTGGTGGCCCTGGTCTCCATGGCCAGCTCTGACTCTTGACTGTTGGGAAAAAAGTAGTAGGAAGCATGGCATGGTGCCCATCCTGGATTCCCAGAGTCAGAAGTGCCCGTGCTTTACCTTGAGATGAGAACGAGAACCAACCTGCTGTGTTCCCGGAGGCCTGTCCTTGTAAAATGTTCCATAAACAGTGATTGTATATGTGGGTAGTAGGACACTCATGTCACATTATCCGCCATCCCACACAGCCCTTCACAGGGAGGTACCAGCTTGCATAAGATAAGAAAGGTCATGAACCCTCCCCCTCTAATGCCCTCAAACACAGTGTGTTTGGGGGAAAAGGATGTTATGTTGTTTCTGGATAATTTTTAACTGAAAAAGAGGACTTACTCCCAGGTGTTTGTGTAGACATTTTCTTAGCCAGAAATAGGACAGATAGAAACAGTCTCTTTCCAGACTCGTTAACCCTCCTTTGTCCTGCTTGCTTGATTTCTGTACCTTTGTTTTTCTGGAATAGTTGGTGATCCTCAGAACTTCTGGCAAATGGAGTTGGATTTATTCACATAATTTTTACAACAGTGTAAATGGAATTTTTAAAAGTCCATCTGTTGTAATGTTGTGCAATTACTATAATTCTTCACATTTCCTTCTGATATTTGTTCATATGCATGTATAGGTTTATTTAGTATTTCCTAAAGCCTTCTTAATTTTATCTCCACAGATTTAATTTTAATAGCGGGGAGTATTTTGTTTAGTTGATGTGCCATAATTTGCTTGACTAGCGTGTTTTGGAATATTGTAGATTGTTTCCAATTTTCGTTTCTCCAGATAATACTGCTGCAGATCACTTTTTACATAGGCACCTTTGTTCTTTTCACTTCTGCCCTTGGAATAAATTCCCAGGGGTAGGATTACTCGATCAAAAAGTTGATAACTTGGATTTCCAAATAGACTTAAGCTCTTTTCCTGCCTTCCCCGGGAGAGGAAAAAGTGTTGTGATATCTCGCTTAATTACATTTATTTGATTTTTTTTTTTTTTTACTCTGTCTTAGAAGCAAAAACCTAAACCCTTAGCTTAGACAACAAGAAGCTTCCTTTTAAAATCTCTTCCCTCTAACTTGAGAGACAAACTTGAAGCAAGAGCACAGCCAGGACATTGAACTTACTCCCGCAGTCACTAGTGTGGAAGGCTGGGCCCTGGGGCACCGCTGCCCTCTGCTCTGATGTGACAGGGGCAGCGTGCACATAGGGTTAATCATTAATCATGTCTCCCCAGTTTCTTCTCAAGTAGGAGAAAGAATTAAAAATAAACCACCATCCTTCAGTGAGCAGGAATCCCCAAACTATTGACCAAACTGTCACATGGACCAATCCTATTGCAGATACAAGGGGGAGAGGGACAGGCCCTTGGCTTGAGCCTCCTTTTGCTGTGAACAGGATAGTCCTTCATTACTCCAGCAAGAGACACACAAGTCTTATTAAAGCCCTTTATTGCTTCTTAGTGTTCCAGTTTGGGGGCCTTACTGAAAATAGCTGCGTTTGTGGAGGAATGTGTATGTGTGCGTGCGTGCGTGTGTGTGTGTGTGTGTGTGTGTGTGTGTGTGTGTGTGGGGAGGGGGTTTCTAGCTTTCTGGTCTCTAAGAGCCCTGCCCTTAGCATTTTTGTTTGACACATAGCGAAGATCTGTATTTAAGATCTACATCTAAGTAAAGCAAGGACAGTTTCTCTTCTTTGGACACACTTGAGTCTAGGTTTTTGACTCCTTTCATATCCTGGAACAGCAATGGGCAGCTCAGTGGCCAAAGTCTTGTCTGCCTCCGCCTTCCCCCACCTCCACCCCGCCATAGGTACTACCCTTACCTATTGGCCTCCCAGGGAGTGCAGTGACCCTGCCCCTCAGCTTCTCTGGTGGCCTGCCTAAGGAGAACCTGTTTCCATCCCTGCTGCACTGCTGGCCAGAATTCCTGACAAGGGGTCAGGCTGGTCTTTCCCACACCCACATCTCCCTCTCTCCCTCTGTTGTCTCTTCCCCCTTCACAGAGACCTTTGCTTGCCCTGCCCGCCTCGAGCTTTGGACTTTGTTTTGCTTCCTAATTGCTGTTCCTCATTCCTTGCTAATCTGCTTTTCTTTGCTGCTCAATGTCTTGCAGTCCTCCTCTTTGCTAGCAGCCCGACAGGCTTCCTCCGAAGTACCCACTGCTGCAGACCTTGTCAGTGCAATAGAACAGTTGGTCAAAAGCAAGCTGGTAAGTGGGGGTCCTAGAGGCAGTTCTACCTGTGTCTCACCTCCATGTGGCTCCCAGGGCCTGGCCTCTTTCTGCCATGTTCTCCTTTGCCCCTATCTCCATTCCTCCTGTAGGATTGTTTCCAGCTAATGGTGAATTCTAAAAAGCTGTGCCCCGGCATCCTTTTTGGCTTTGGGTATGGCATGAGCAATTAACAGGCTCTTTTGGCATTGTGACATTGGTGAAAATAGCCTCCCAATAGGCCTGGTCCACTGGCCTCTGGGGAGGTGTGACATTTGGACAGCGATAGATGTGTGTCTGGTTAGTCCTGAAACTAACTTTGCTACTGAGACACAGAACATGGGTTGGATCTTCGAAAGCACTGAGTAATTTTATTTGGGGAGCCTCAGATAAACTTCTGGCTTGCAAAGTCTTACAAAAGTTGATTGCTGATTATGAAGAGAAATGGACAAAAGTACGTGGATACTTCACCACAAGAAATTAAGGGAGCTGGTGCATATTCCGTTGTGAGTCTGAGCTGGTTCAGGGTTTTGGCGTTAATGCTAGTGAAAGAGCTCCTTTTTGGATACAGCTGTTCCTCTACTCCCATATGTTTGCCTTTAAGTATATCACTACAGGATGATGATTTGCAGCATTTTCCTTTCCTTTGCTGTCATCATGTCACTCGTTTGGTTTTTCCTGCAACTCTCATTAGGACGAATGTCTGTGCTTCTGCCAGACTTCTGTTGGGAAGTCCTGTTAATCAGCGCCACTTAAACCCTTCTTCATTTGGCCCAGGAATTAGAGGAAAATGATGGAAGCTCTCTAGGGAAAGCTGCCTGGTAATAATTTTAATGACGATAACTGCCTTTTTCAAATATCCTAGCTTATAGAGTACCTATGAAATTTAACATATATGACTTTCTTCTTTTCCTTCTAATTTTCCTTCCTAATTAAAAAATAAATTAGCTGGTGTTTTCAGTAGCTAGTGTTAAACTCTTGAAGGCTGTCCATTTTCCTGCCATCTCTCCCTGTCCCCTGGTGGGAGGTGAGTACTCCCATGGGCACCGCATCGGCGTTTCAAAGCTGGCCTGTCTGACCACTCCCGACTTGCTTCCCTTTCCTCTCCACGCTGACTCGCCCAGCCTCTTCATTCTCCAAATAACAATTTAAATTTTTTTCTTAAAAATCATCCCTTTTTTTTTTTTTTTTTTGCAGTTTCTCTTTAACCAGCTGATCCTGGGCCCTGACCTTGTGCCTGGACTAGTGCAGTGTCCGTTGCTTGCCCTTTCCCCACCCTGGTCTGCCTGTTCATTGACTCCCTCCTCACTGAAGGTTCATGACCTCCCTCCCACCTACATGAGATGTGATCTCCATTGTGGGGATGCCTTCAGACATATAAGACAATTTATTGAGAGACAGGAAGAAAATATTAGAATCCCTTTACCTCATCATTTTAAAATGGTTTTGTGTATGTTTTATTATGTACATATTGATAATACAGTAGCACAGGTATATATAATTTATAAATAAGTTACATGCTTTGGGGATACCTGACCAAAATCGTGTTTACTGATAGAGGTATGTGATCAAAGTTTAGAAATCATTGGCCCATAGATAAAGTCAACATTTACCCAGAATGCTAATGTTTTGTAGTCTCTCCTCCAACCTGTCTTCGGCTTCTACTTATTATTCTGGTTGATGAACTTTACTTCAGCCAAACTGTTATCTTCACTATCCCTAAATACACATTTGGCTTTCCCTCCGCTAAGTTCCTGTTCATACCACCCCGTTTCTCTGGAATGTTCTCCCTCTTATTTTTGCTTATCTAAAGCATAATAGTCCTTCAAGGTCCCACTCAAATCTCGTCTCTCGACAAGAGCTTCCCTGGGCTTCCCAGCCCCGGACAGATTTCTTCTACAGTCTCACGGCAATTACTGTGTAAGCTACTTGCTGCCTGGCACAGCTCTTAGATGGTTCTGTTGTGTCACTTGTTAAAATATCTTAATCTGTTCATTTGCAGCTTACCTCCCCTGCTAAATGATTTGTCATTTAGAACATTATTTTCTCCTCCTACTTAGTATATAGGAGCTTTTTACTCTTACACATATGAGTGAACATTTATTCCCAAAAGTTTATATATCTTCATGTTTTGGATTATCTTTTTCCTACTACTGCTTCTCACCTAAGTACTGTTGGGAGTCTGTGGGAGTTTATGTGATCAAAGGATCTGGTGTTAAACATGTGAGTACAAATAACGAGAAGTTTTATAAGAGCAAATTTCCCAGAGGAGAGAGAGTGTGGGATGGTGGTGGAATTGACTGGCCCTATAACAGGCTCTCAACAACTGTCTTGGGATGAATGGCCTTTCTGTGATGAGTTCACCATAATAAGGGCTTTAACTTCTTCCACCAATAAGCTGCTTCTTGAGGACCTGCAGCGAGCCCAGAATTATAGAGATTTCTTTGGCTACACATATAAAACCAAACCCGTATCATGGAATGAAACAAGGGAGCATTGGTTTTGTTTCTCAGAATCTTCTCACCAAAATTCAATTCTTTGTTCTTACCTCTACTTTCTCTTTCCTTCCATCCCTGTACGTACCCACCATGGGTAGAGATGGAACCAACAGTAGGTGGTTGTTTCCTCAGCCACATGTGAGTATACTGAGTTGCATTTTCACCTCCGAGATTTATATTCCTATTCCTCATTGGCTCTTTAACTTAGAAGAGGGTAAGATTTAGAGCCCATAAAAGTTCTGGACTGTAAGTACAACAGCTTGACAGCTGCCAAAATAGCCAGAGTGGTCATAGCCTGGGTTAATGAAAGTACAACGTGCAGATCAAGGGGAGTGATAGCCCCATTATATTCAAAGTGTTTCAGACCACACTGGTCATGAGTCATGTGTGAATCATGTATGAGGTTCTGAACTCGTACATTCCAAAATGTTCTTGAACTCAATAGAAGTCGCCCCAGAGGAGGTAACCAGTGTCATGTGGTCCATGTCATTTCAAAGAGAGCTGAAGAAACCGAGATTAAGTTTGGGGAGAAGTTAGGAAAGAGAAGACACGTGAGAGCTGTCTTCCAATAATTTAGCTCTGCCATGGGAAAGAAGGGTTGGCCTCAGTTCTTTTTCCTCCAAAGGGTAGAACCTAGACCTGTGGTTGGAAGTTGTCTTAGCTCAGCATAAGACAAACTAGTTAGGTTCTTTCCAATTTACAGAGTCTAGAAATTTTATAGAAACATCTAGTACACTTGGACTTTTCTATCTAGGGCTTGAATTTTTTCTTTCTGTTTTGATTGCTAAGTCCAAATTTTGCACTTAGAATTTCTTTGGCCCCTAGCTCCACCTGAAAGCCATGAGATCCCTTGTGTCTCTGAGTTTCAGAGCTGCCTTTGGTCCTTTTTGGTTCTGTGGTCTTGACTGCCAGAAGGCTTCCTCTCCAGGGAGTTACTATCTTTGCTGCTGGAGAGCTGCTTTTAGGGAGTGATGGCAGGTGTTTTCTGCTCACCTGCTGTGCAGATAAAGCCCCTGAAGGCCCCAGAACTTCCTTTGGTGAGTCCTTCTGGACATTAATGGACACTTCTGAGTTCTCACCTGCCAGCCTCGGTCTTCAACCAACGCTTTCATTTACCAAAAGAGGTTGTCCACCCGGCTCCTCCAAATAAAGCTAACATACTTCTTCTGAGTTTGTATTTAAGATATTGTCTCTAATTCCAAGCCAGGACTAAGGACTCTCACTGCTTTCTCTGTATGATTTTTAATAAAGCTTTTCCTAAACACGTTGGCTGCTGCTGCTGCTGCTGCTGGTGGCAAGTGTGTAAGTCATCAGAAAACCTAGGTTCCAGTCTTGCCTCTGCTGCTTATCATGTACCCCTGAGCAACTTACTTAGTCTCCCTGGGCTTCTCTCTTATCTCATGTGTCAACAGTGCTGATTCTGTCCACCTGAATCTAATCTCAATAAAGTTATGATGAAGACTGAGCAAGGGTGAATGCCCTTTGTAAACTGGTTGGCAAGCAGCCTACAAACATTAGCTCTTAGCTACCTCATATGCACTGTGAAGGGCAGGGAAAGGGAACTTTGTCATACTTTATCTTCTGTAGCCACTCCCTGGGCACAGGGACACATTATTTGTTAGCCAGTAGGTAGGTGGTTGGGTGAATGTTATAGGGTAATGGCTTAACTATCTATATGGTTTGGTTTTATTCCTCAAATTTGAGGATCCAGAGCTCCCTGGCCACGTGAGAATCTAGTATGCCTCTAAATAGCCCCAGGATTCTACCATCTGCCTCAGATGAAAGACTGAACCTTTAGAAAGAAAGCCTCTACCCTGAGGTTGGTGTGGTAGGTGGTGGGCCAGCACCCTTATCTGTTGTTGCATCAAATGAACTTTGACCTACCCCCCAAGAGTTACGTAGTACATTCAATAAAGTCTTGGAGTTCTACTATGTGCCAGCTCTGAGATCAAGCACAGAACCCTCCTTAATGGGGCTCACAGTCTAGGGTTAAAGCTCAAAATCCTCTCCTGCCTGGACTGTTGCAGCCATTTCCTCCCAATTTCAGCCTGACATTTCTTTATGTGACTGCCAGAGGTATCTTTCTTTTCTTTTTTTTTTCCCCTAAAAAAAAAAAAAACCTTTTTAATAGTTTTGACTAATAAAAGCAATATATGCTCATTCAAGAAAATTTGGGAAAATGACATGCATATAACAAATTCTCACTCTTTTAATACCATCCTCTAGACACATTCAGTGTTGATTCATAATTTAAACATGATGTAATTAATCATAGAGTATATAAAATTTAAGTCCTGTTTTCCTTTACTATCTTATCAGAGACATTTTCCCCAAACATGAAAAGTTCTTATGAACATTAAGATTCATCTTTCTAAAAGTTACATTCAATCATGTTACTTCTCTACTTAAGATTCTCCCATCGTTGGTGTTAGAAGGTAAAGTCTCTACTTCTTAATGCTATACGCAAGGCTCCTTATGATCTGATCCCTGCATACTTCTCCAGGGTTATCTATTTTATTCCTTACCTCTTCTTTCCCTCGTACCTGCTCACCCCCCAGCTCAAATAACAGTTACTTGCCAAACCCCAACTTAACACCCTATACCTCACCTATACCAGGCAGATATCAGCTTCCCATGTAGTTTCACAACTTGATTTTTTACTCACCGTGCTACTCCTGCCTAGAATGTCCTCCCATAGGTATATCCAATAAAATCTTTTTCATTTCTCAGTACTCAGCTCAAGTGTTGCCTCTTCCATTAAGCCTTTCCCTTTCCTCTGCAACCCACCATAGAGCTACCTGCTCCTTTTTTCATCCTCCACGGTACTCCTTCTGTCTAGAAGAACAGCCATTGTAGCTTAGATTATGGAGGTCAGGGAACCATATCTTATTCATCTTTGTTTCTCCAGCACTTTGCAAATATCCAGCATGTGGTAGATGCTTGATACATATAGTACAAACAAATGATCGTTTGCAACACTGTGCAATGAATGCTGTGCAGGGGGTGTGTAAAGGGTGGTTATAGGAGCCCAGAGGAAGGGCGTTTTATGAGTATGTGATCCAAGATCCAGAGGACAGGAAATGTGTTCATTTTTAACATGGGACAGCCTTCCTCTACATTTAATCTACTTTTTTGAATTCTATTTGCATTTCTATTCCCTGACCTTGGACCAACTATGGGAACACCCATTGTGCAACTCTTGTTGGTCCCTCCTTTGTACCCATTTCCCTTTGTCTACTGAGACTGTCGTAGTCTGAGCCTTGGCAGGGGCTCCATTCATCAACCAGCCACCACTGCTTCTTTTCCCCTGGAGCAGCACAGACAGTGGCAAGTCACCCCTAATGGCCCTTGGCTAGGACTCATTATCTCAACTCTAGAACTAGCCAGGTATTCAGAAGAAATCACTACCGAACGATTAAATTTATAGCTAACATCATTATTTGAGGCAGATTACCCAGCATACAGCTTAGCCAAACCATTTACTTCCCTCTTCTTCCTCTCTCAGTTGGTCTTCTTGGCTCATATAGCGGGTCAGGCTGGAGAAGATGAAACATGTCTTCATGCATGACACTTTGGACTAATAAGATATCCTTCATTCTGGAGAATAGTTGAGAATGGACCTCACCAAGCTGGATGTTCCACAGGAGAACCTTGTAGGCAGAGATATAAGCCTGTTTCCTACACCTTACAGCCAGCATCCTGCCAGCCAACTGGCTGCAGAACAAAGACTATAACAGGACAATGGGGATGGGGGGAGGGGACGTAAAAGGCATGTAATCAGATCAATCAGCAACTCATCCATCTGCCTAGGGAGCCTGTCTCTGGTGATGGCACCAGGGGACATGTCACATGTCATTGGAAAGCCTGCCTGTCCGGTGGCTTGTCAAGCCTCAGCACCAGACACTCATTTCCTTAATAACTGGTTACAGATCCTGAACCTGTAAATTTAGCTAAACTCTTCTTGACCTTTCTTTATTTTTAGCCTGTGCTGCTTCTCTGGATAACTTCCATGGTTGATTACTTGTTTTCTAAAATACCTTCCTGTCAAGTTAAAAGAAACTCTCTTTCTTGAGCTTAAAGACCCCGTCCTCTTAATTCTAGTTTCTAGTTTTGGTAACAAATTCCCGTTTGGGCCTTGACACATTCTGTTGATCTGAGGATGTAGTGAGGGAAAAGAAAGTTGACATCTCTTCTCAGCTTTAAGTTTTTCAACTTCAAGTCTTAATATTCTCTACCTGTTCTCTCATAGTGGCCCATTGGGCACCTCTCCATTTTTTGTTTCATTTCCCTGGACTTTTTCTACCTCCCTTTGGCCTATGTTGAAGTACAATGGCAAAGAGAGTTCATGACAGATGCTTCAAGTGCAGGTTTAAGATGATGCGGAAACCTTTGTTCCTATTGCCTTTTTGAACACTTTTTGATCTCTGTGACTTTAACCTTAGGGCTAATGTTTTCAAAGACTACTTAAGATAAGCCTTTTCTTTTAGCCAGCCACAGTGACTGTTGTAGTCAAGTGTCTCCTATGAAGAGTTTGGATTCATCTCCCATATTTGTTTTACCGTTGCCCACCTTGACCTTGATCTCCAGTCTTACTGTTTACCCATATTGCTTCTGCCAATTTTCATAACGAAATGCTCACTGTCACTGTGTGATCTTTCTTCTAGGGCACTTGTAACAATGTTAACGTTGACCTCATTTTAAGTATCTTTATTGTCAGCAGTTCCATTCATGGGGGGAACTCATCAGCTGTAAAGCATTTTTAATTTGTCAAAGGGTTGTACAACTATTGTCTCTGTTTAGTCCTTAGAAATCTGTAGAAAGGAGCGTTCTGAAAATTGAGGAAAACCAAGGCATAGGACAATTTCAACTGCCTCACTTAAGGTCATCCAGTCACTAGCAGATCTGGGATTAGAATCCTTTACATTTAGCTCTTGCTAGAGTGCCATGTTAATCCCTTTAATTTGTTTCTCAATCCTGCAGCAACTTAATTAAAAGTAATGAAAAGATTAACAAATGAAAGAAAGCCCTTGGTAAATAACCTTAGCAAAGATGTTTTTAGAAAAGGCTAAATCTGTAGCTGATTAAACAAACATCATTTTACCAAACTAGTTTTCCTATCACGACCCCGCCCCTTATCATTTGCATTTGATGCTCCTTCAACTGATTTTTTTTTCTAACCGCTTGTTTAGTGTAGAGCTTCAATGATTAGCTTCACTTCTGGAGCTCCTACCCAGAGATAAGTCACTTTGACAATTTTCATTATGTCTGGGAAGCTGGCAGCACATGATGCCAAGCACGTCCTGATGGCCTGACAAGGTGGCAGCTCTGATCTCTGGTCTCCTGGCACTTCACTGAGGTTCGGTTGACAACAGCCTTGGCTACTAATCTACCAAGTGGCCGGGCTAGGGGGACACAGGGCCTTCCGGATGACTTTTCAGCATATACTTCAATAAGACTGTTTATTCTTCTCTTTCAGAGCTTAGAAGGAGGCTCCTACCGGGGGAGTTTGAAAGACCCTGCAGGCTGCCTGAATGAGGGGATGACCCCGCCCACACCTACTAGAAACCTGGAAGAAGAACAGAAAGCCAAGGCCCTGAGAGGCAGGATGTAAGTGGCTTCCCCAACCTCCTCCCTGGTGCATGTGTGTGCAGTGGACGATGGGCAAGGGTCACGGGAAGTTTGGGGAGAATTAGAGAGGGATCAGGGAGCCCTTCGAGAGAAGAGATGCCAGGTCTACTAGCAGCACATAGTCCAGTCCCCTACCCTAGAGGCTGGATAGCCCAAGACAACCTTCAATCTGTCAGCAGATAGGTTAGGATAAAAATGTCACCTGGAGACAGAGAGCTGGACTTCATCTCTGGGGGGCCCTTCCAGCCCCAAATTCTCACTCTAGCTTTCCTGTAGGTTTTCTTTTACCACTTTCTTCCAAGCAGTAACTTGGGCCGTGCTAAAGATATATTTAAATGCTTTTATTTGGCCTTGCCAGTTCCTTCCTGTGGCCTACAACACATTATTGTGTGTATTAGAGAGAGGGAGCTGGTTGGCAGTGCTGGACATGCTGATAAAGAGGCATGTGTTCCTCTGGCTTCCTCCCCGTGGCCGCGATGCCCCACGCCCAGGGGTTTGGTGGCTTCTCTGTGCTGTATAGATCAAGAATTTCAGATGAATTGCTTCCTGAGTTCAGAACGGTTACAACCCTTGTGCTAGGGCCCTTTGACATCTCAGAACTTAGTCCCTTCTGCCACTTGGGCCAAAAATGCAGTTGTGTAGCTTCAGTTAAAACTCTTTCAAACTTAGATAACGTGAGTCCGACTCCAGTAAGATGCACAGCACCTAGCCTGCCCTAGTGCACGGCCATGGGCATTTCTTGTCCAGCTCTTTACTGGCTGGACAGAAGGAGAAGTGCGTTCGACACGTCAGGGACTCCAGAGAGCCAGTCTGAGTAGTTTCCCAGGCAGTAGGCGAGAGTGAAAGAGCAGACTCTTTGGACTCTTGTACAACTGGGTTCAAATCTCAGCTCTGCTACTCACTTTATCCCCTCGGGCAAAACTGCCTGGGTGTTTTCATCTATATACAATAGGGCTTATAATACCTACCTTGTAATAAGCATGAGAAAACCCAGATGAAGAAACTGGCACAGAGTAAATGCTCTAAGAGGAAGAAATCATTAACAAGAAAGAAACCAAGAAAGCAATGTCCTTGAAGTTGTTACATCCCACATCTGGTAGCGAGTGGGGAGGGTGCACATTCAAAGTTATGATTCTAGAATGTCTGCAATCAATCTTGCTGGCCTTGACTGGGGATTTTGCAAGCCAGTTACCATGGATACCTATCTGAATAATTACAGTTTCTGTATCTCCAAAGCTTCACTTGATGTCAGTGTCTCTGAGGCCTTAAAGGTTGGTTATCAAACAGATGTCTTTCTCCTCTTGTTAAGTGAAGAACGGAGCTGAAATGAAGGAAGAAAAGCCTCATGTTGATCCCTTGGCCTCAAAGCTTTCATAATTCAGTTTTGCCAAAGTGGTTGTCATTTTTCTGCCCTGTGCATATCCAGCTGTTCAGTTACAGGTGAGGGAGGAAGAAGAATAAAGAATAGAAAGAGGAATGCTGTGCTATAAGCGGCATTCTTCATCTGACTGTTGGGTGCCATCTGGGAAAGCCCTCTTGGCCTCCGTGCCCTCAGCGGTTCAGTGGGGGCATCTTGTAGAGAAAGCACCAGTGAGCACCTTCCCGAGAGGTGCCAAGTGTGCGCTTTTGGTGGTTTTGTCATGGAGATGCCAGAGTAACTTACCCGTGAACTTAAACGTGAAGATTTCTTGCTTCGCAATGAAGATGAACCCTCCTTGTTCTTAATCTCCTGACCAGGTTTGTCTTGAATGAGCTGGTACAGACGGAGAAAGACTATGTCAAGGACCTGGGCGTGGTGGTGGAGGTGAGTCGACGGCTGGGGTGTGGGAGGCAGTCTGCGGTCACCAGCCAGGCACTTATGAGACCCTATTTGAGCTGAGCTATTTTAACTTGAGAGTGCTTGTTTTACTTCCTCCTGGTATATGCAGAAATGAAACAAAAAATGGTCCTATATCAAATAGAATATGTAGATAAGGTGTTTTTTTCTCTTTTCCCCTCGAAATATTATAAGAGATTTAGAGGGAAGTAGGGCCCCAAATGTGGCAGCCTTTGGGTTAGAGCTAAGTCCACTTCGTCTTGTTTTAGATGACCAAGTTATTGTCTCAAGAGCTTTTCATTGGCGTTTAGTCATACAGACATATATTCTTCAGAGCTATGAACCACCATGGCACCA
Organism: Pteropus medius; assembly: GCF_902729225.1. NCBI lineage: Eukaryota > Metazoa > Chordata > Mammalia > Chiroptera > Pteropodidae > Pteropus > Pteropus medius. The sequence continues at coordinate 9,025,292 of NW_024351543.1, forward strand.
AGGAGATCAAGCAGGCCACCCTTAGTGAAACCCTGGGGATTACATGTTTCTTTAGATTTTAAGGAGAGCATTATGGCTACCAAGAGGACAGACACAGAAAAAGCCACCAAAAAGGCAAGATTGACAGATTCACAGTTAAGAGTCAACTTGGAAGTGAATAAAACAGCTCTCTCTCCATAGGGGTTTCCTTTAGTGGTATTTAGACACTTGGATGAGAAAGTCTAAAAGTAAATGGATAATTTAGATGGTGGAGAGCCCCGCCGTTAAACATTTTGAACAAAAGAATATAAAGTCTAACAAATCACTTGCTGGTTCCTCACATTGGACCTCAAGGTCCCCACCCTGTGAAATCTGCCAGCTTAGGGTTTGTCTTCGCTTATCCTGAACCTTGGATTAACAGACTAACCTGGCATATAGTCTGAAGGACTCGAATTCTAGCTTCTGGAAAGTTATTCCCTTCTCCAAGGAAGGATGAGGTGGGTAGGATTATAGCAATCTCCATCTGCAACCCAGCCTAGCTGTAGAAGGCTTGGGAATCTGGAGGCTGAGAGCCAGGGAAGTCAGACATTAGTTGTGTGACCATAAGACAAATCATGTAATTCCCCAGTGCCGGGTCAGATAGGGATAAATGCTGCCTGTGCCACCTCAAAACCCGACTGTAAAGCTGAAAATGAGATTATATGCGATAGCTTTTACAGAGTCTAAAGTATTAACATATTAAGACATTTCTAGGCCAGATGTGTCTAGTTCTGAGTGTTTAAGATATATAACTTGGGAGAAGGGAGAGGGAGGTGATTGCTTTCATCTTTCTTCTGCTTTCTTAAGGGGGCTGGAGACAAAGAAAGAGACCCAGAACTTCGTAAAAGTCTTGTCTGTCTTTCTGTACAAGGGTGAAATCCTGGTTGAATAGTGAGAAACCACAGAAGCACTTGTCTTCAAACTCATGCAGACAGTGGGCGTTTGCACAAGGCTGTGGTGTGGGGCTGGGCCCAGAAATGCTCTACTCACCATTGCCTCTGCCCTACAGGGCTTCATGAAGAGAATAGAAGAAAAGGGTGTCCCTGAGGACATGCGAGGAAAGGATAAAATCGTGTTTGGAAATATTCACCAGATTTATGACTGGCATAAGGAGTGAGTGCTGCATTGTCTCGAGGGTCAGGGCGGCCTGGGAGTCCAGGACTGTCCCTTCCTCCCCCTGCATCTGGCCTTGGGGGTAGGGTTTGGGGAGAGTCTTCTGTCATTTATCTCAGCCTTGAGGAATAATACAGTGCTGAAGAATATGGCTTCCTCTTCTTATCCTTTCTCTCCTTTTAGTTTTTTCCTGGCTGAACTGGAAAAATGTATCCAGGAGCAAGACAGATTGGCACAGCTCTTTATTAAACACGTGAGTGTTTCCCTGCACCCTCTCCCTTTCCCCTGCCACCAGACTTATTTACCTGCATTTTAAAATCCCTCCTCTCTTCTGCTCTTCCTTCTCCTCCTTCTCTGAGTTGTTTTTTTTTAACTTTCTTGGCAGTTTGGACGACGGGCTCTTGCTACATTTACTCTTCTGTCCTTGATATCTTACCGCCTCGCTGCATCCCCCAGCGTGGACCATATCTTTGTCCTTCTCTCTGTGTGTAGACCAGCATAGCATTCTTAGACTCTCGGACTGAGCGTGGGGCACAAGGTGCCTGAGTGTCTTTCCCTCTGCCTTTGCAGGAGCGGAAGCTACACATCTACGTGTGGTACTGCCAGAATAAGCCGCGCTCGGAGTACATCGTTGCTGAGTATGATGCCTACTTTGAAGTAAGCTGCTCGGGTTTTGCTGAACTGGGGTAGAGGGAAGAAACCCAGGCCCAGACAGACACTTTCAGAAACACCAGCCTTTGGGTGGCTCCATAGTGTAGTGGTTAGCACGTCTGCTTTACATGCAGAAGGTCCTGGGTTCGAGCTCCAAGTGGAGCCACGGACCATACCCCGGGTGTGCCAACTCACCCCCCACCCCCTGCCGAGGGCACCAGGGGTGCCAGGCCCCTGGGGCGCCAGGTCTTAGGTGCCACAAGCATACGGGAGGAGACACCTCGCTTTCAGAGATCCAGTTCTCAAGGGGAGACAGCAACATCCGTAAGTCAAGGGTGGAAGGGAGGGCGGGAATTAAAAAGGGAAAAAAAAAAAAAAGACCAGCTGTCATCCATCCACAGGTGGCCCCTACACAGCAATGGCGACCCCTTCAGAACAGGGTTAGCTGCCTCAATGGAGCCCTTACCTTCTTAGCTAAATTGTCATAAGCCCCTTTGCTTGAGAGGAGCTGAGGTGGCCCAGCATGGGGACGGCTTTTAGGAGACTCCACATGCAGAAGAATGACTCCGTGACAGACTGCTTCAGAAGCTCCTGTCCTTCCTACGTGGCCCCAGACGCTTTCTCACCAGTCCCCAGAGACTGCTTGCTAAGAACCCTCTTCCTTGTCGAGGTGCTTGCAGTCACCTCATAGTCTCTGCTTCCATTCCGAGAGGTTCTGTGAAGCACCTAGGGTGTTGGCTCTGCCCCAGCTGGAAAGCGTTTATTTTGCTGGACGAGAGGCAACACCATCCGTTGGAAAGAGCCCTCCGCGGAGTGTTTGCAGACTGAGTTGAGGGCTTCCCAGGCTTGCTGTGTCCTAAGAAGCCTTTCATTCCTGACGTGGCCGGGAGGGGTAAAAAGAACAGAATACCAATTCCAACCTGTCCCTCAGGGCTGGGGAGAGGACACAGGGTATGAAAGTGCTCGTTGTGCAGAAGACAACGATATGTGTTATATGCCGTTAATGACATACCAGCAGTCGTGGAGGCAGTTCTACCTTACGTAGTTGGAAGACTCTAAAACTTTATTGGCAAAAACTTTATTGCCTTAAAACCCAATCCAGAGCACCCCGGTTCTTTGGTTCCTTCTTTCTAACATGGCTCCCTTGTGTTTCAGGAGGTGAAACAGGAGATAAATCAAAGGTTGACGCTTAGTGATTTCCTTATCAAGCCCATTCAAAGAATAACAAAATATCAATTGCTCCTCAAGGTAAGAGAGCTATGAGCTGGGTCAGGACCCAGAGGAGGGTCTTCACAGGCTCTGAGTTAGCACGTTAGCTTGAGGTTCTGTCTCCGCCACACTTCTCCTGTGGGCTAGTGGGGGGTACTACGCGTGGGCTTTTTTATCTTGTCTGTCAGTTACTTGTATCAGCTTTGCCTCCAAATAAATTGCGTGTCTCTTGTTCCTGCCTTAAAGGTTGTTTGTTCTTTTCTTTTTTTCAACTCAGTGTCTTGCTTTGTCACCATCACTGACTTGGTACCTTTAAAAAATAAAAAAAGAAGAGCATAAAATTAGAGTGGATTACAGGGGAGTCAAGGAAAGGCTCTAGAAACCTTAACTGAGTAAAACCTAAAATTTAGTCATATTTTACTTTTTAAAATGGTTTAATTCGATTTGTCTTACAGAAATATGAGGTAAATGGAAGAGAGGTTTAACTTTCTTCCCTCTCTTCTCATAATCTGCCCTTCTTCTCTACTCACTTTCTCTCTCCCTTCTTTCCTTCCCTCTCTCTTTTCTCGTAGTTTTGAGTCTTTGAATATTCTGGGGGTTTTCTCTGTGTTATTATGTCCATTATGACTCATAACTTCATATCTCAGCTACTACAAAGCATTGCCATCTCTGCTGGGAAGGAAAGTCTTCTGGGTGTTTTCGTGGTTTTTATAATGTTAGGTTTTTTTATAGTTCTCTGGCCGTTTTTCTAACTGATTTCATCTTCCTCACACCCTTCCCTGCTTCTCGGACTTGCTAGGACTTCCTGAGATACAGCGAGAAGGCTGGTTTGGAGTGTTCAGATATCGAGGTGAGTTTTCTGTTTGTAATGCTGACTGTTCTTAGGGACAATATTGGATGCCTGTCTCTAAAGGGGAGACATTGTCTCTGGACAGCTGAGAGTCCAGGCTGACTTCTCTAAGACAGCAAGAGCTCCTTGCAGACAGCTGCTCAGCGGGATGAAGAGAGGTGAATATTGATGAATACACTGAGTGTTTTTCTAAAACTTGAGAATTCTGCCCTCAGCCAGACCAGAGCTTAGCCCTACTGGTGTTTTCTTTGTGGTGCCTGGTGACACGTAGTGGGAAGGATGATATTTAAGTCCTCTAACATCCTTCAGAGACTGGGTGTTTCAGTGTGCAATTTTATCTCCGAATCCAGGTACTAGTTGATTGTAACATACGAAGTATTTTGTTTTCACTTCCTTCCCCACCCCCAAGGATTACTCCCTAAGTGAAGTCTTTTGAGACGATGTCACCGTGGGGATTATTTTAAGCCAGAGAGGCTACAGACCATTCTGGCACGTTATTTTAGGTTAAAACCTCTACTATTTCACAGGCCAGGCTAAGCTGTTGCTTGGGCAACTAGGAAGCAACAGAGAGGAGAAAGAACATACTAGAAGGGATGTGAGTTGAAAAATAAAAGCGGGAAGGTAGGAAAAGGATGGGCTGGGTAGCATTCTCCCTACGTGTAGTCACTGATTCACATGGGGCGCCTGCACTGATGCCCAGCACCCCTGTACCTAGGACAGATGATGCCACACTCCTCCGAGAGGGGGCAGCAGGGATCAGTGTCCTTTCTTAGAATCAAGGATCTACCGGGAGGTCCCTGTCTTCCAGCATGGAATTGCCCTGAGCTTCTTGCCCTGGTGCTATTCCCGCTCCTGAGCTGTTATTATTCTTTCCCCCACAGAAAGCAGTGGAGTTAATGTGCCTTGTTCCAAAACGCTGCAACGACATGATGAATCTGGGACGCCTGCAGGGCTTTGAGGTGAGCCCGTTAGAATGCTCACCCTCTTCCGGGCAGCAGGAGCCAGGCCATGAGCCGCCTTCCCTTTGAAGCTTCCCTGTGCCCGCTTCCTCTGCCTCCTTCACTCGCCATCCACTCCTTTGTGCCCGGGCTCCTCTGGTTCACAGGTCTGGGAGACACGTCTGTTTACAATATCCAGTAGAAGGGCGACCATAGGAAGTTACAGGGCAGCCAGCTACGCTGGATCCAAGGGGGTTAGAAAGACCCAAAATTCTTTATACCTGTTGACCTGGCAGTGACCTCTTTTGTCTTCTTTCTTACTCGAGAAATGCTGGGGGTAGGAGGGAGGATAGGACTGCGATGGAAGTAGACCCAGAGGGAAAGTGGAACTTTTTTTTTTTGAGAAGATGGTTCTAATAAACAGGTCTATGGAGTGGCTGGCTTTTTAGTTTAACTGAATGTTTAAAGCTCTAAAACATCACAGGGTACATTTCTGTTCTTCGAAGAAGATAATCAAGGCTTAGGAGAAACAGCTAGAGGTCCCCAGGATTTTGGTTTCAGTGAATGTATTAGTTTGCTAAGGCTGCCAACACAAAGTGCCACAGACTGGGTGACTTACAACGGACGTCTGTCATCTGATATTTCTATAAACTATAAGTCCAAAATCAAGGTATAGGCAAGAGTGGTTCCTTCCGAGGGCTACGAGGAAAGGATCTGTCAGGCATGTCTCTGTGGCTTATGGAGGCCGTCTTCATGTTCACGTGGCATTTTTTCTGTATCTTCACATCATCTTCCCTCTGTACATATCTCTGTGTCCAAACTTCCTCCCTTTATAAGGACACCAGTCATGCTCGATCAGGAATCACCATAATGACCTCACTCTAACCTGATCCCCTTTGTAAGGCCTCTATATCCCGGTAAGGTCACGTTCTGAAGTACTGGGCCTAAGACTTCAACATATGAATTGGAGGGGGATGCACTTCAACCCGTAACAGTGAACCTTTGAAGAACAAATTGGCTTTTCTAATTTAAACTTAATAAATGGCTGTTAGTTTCTATCCAAACCTCATATATTAACTAAACATACTCTGTTTTGAATATTAATATGATAAAAATTGAAACTGACACAGCTATTGACTCGAATGTAGTCATTGTTGAGCCCCTTGCAGAAAGATGTGAATGTTCTAGTCCTTTTTCCCAGCAACCTAAGATTTGATTATTCTTTTCTGGAGAAAAGAGGTTTCTGGAAGTTGAGATAATTGAGAAAATAATAACCTTTTTTTTTTTTCTGGCCAAACTAGAAGAGATAGAATAGAATAGATACAAGGCAGACTAGTACATAAGTAAATTTAGGAGATGCTATATTCAAGTTTTGGGTTGTTGAGTTGGATTCATGGTATTTTGGAGTCAAATTATTTTGCCCTCCTTGCCTTTCCAGCCCATCCTGCTGTTCCTGTCTGGTTTCCATTGTTTTGTTGTGATCAGAAAGTATGTAGAAGGTCTTCTTTGCTGTTCATTTCATTTTTCATAGGTTCCCAGTTCTCCATGGTAGACCTATGGCATGAGAGTAAGCAGGATTACACAGCAGAAACATACCCCGAATTCTTACACAGTGTTTCTTGAGTCATACTAGACATACTAGATGACGTTTTATACTTTTTCCCTTGGAGGTATGTTTGGTCTGAGGCTATTGTGAGAAAGCCAAGTAATTCCTTTTGCCCTTAAATCTTGATGGTTCCCAAGTTTTCTGAGCAGAGTTTGGCCCGACTTTCTCTTGCTCTTTGGATGAACTGACCGCTGACAGGAGGAACGGCATTTCATTGTGCTATCTGACTCAAGTTAGACTTCACAGGAACTGTGATATGTGTGTGTCCACGAAAGGCCACACACAGCAATGGGGAATTATTTTCTCTTTTAAATCAAGTACCACCGTCTCATTTTTTCATCAGGCCCTGGAGAATCTGCTTTGTATTCTTTCAGCTAATGGGGAAAGACCATGAACATACCTCCATTCCTTCTGAAATCCATGGCTCTGGGCCAGGGGGAAGGTCGCTCCTTCACTTAGATCCCCTCCCTTTTAAAGCCCCTAGCTTTCCCTTTAGCATTGGTAGGGCTATAACTCATGGGTCAGGCTCTTATGTAATATTAATAGAGCTTTTAGAGCTTTCCTGGCTAGCAGGTCACTGGCTTAATATTAACTTTGGAGCAGGGTAGAGATAAGCCTCTTTGGCCGCTGACCTTGACAGTAAGGAACCATGATCCAAGCAGAGGGCAGGTGTTTCTCAGAAACACAAAAGAAAAATGACCCATGTGCTGGGTAATGTTTGGAATATGGCGTCACGTGCAGAAATTGGCCCGCATTGTCACTAAAGGGCAAAAGTCATCACCTGAGAGAGTAGAGTACAGAGGAGGCCCTCTGGCTACTGGCTCAGATGTCAGCGTCTTGTTGCAGAACAGTAGAAAAAGCAAGGCTCTCTGATAGCATCGGTGAAGACTTGCAGGGTCAGGCCATATTCCCTTTGAAGACATGCAGGTATCTCTGAAAATCTGGTTAGAAACTGGCAAACCAAATAGGCTCCATCTTCAAAGCCTGGTGTCAAGTGGCCTAGTAGCATTTTAAGAAAGATCACAGGACCCAGAAAAATATCTACCAGCTTATAAAATACGGATACCTATCTCTGATACCCCAACTTTACCTCTTGATCTATAGCAGGAGACTAAGACTTCAGAAGTTCCCCATTCTGAAATAATAGGAGAGAAGAGAGGCCCAACTCATCAGATTATTTGTGGTCCTGTCTACATCACTTCTCTTGGCCACGGTGGTTTCTGGGTTCATGGCCGTGAGAGGACTCCAGGTCTTTGGCCCCTGCTGCACGGGAGCCAGGCGGGCATGCTTCTTGGAGCTCCAGGGACAGAAAGGCCACTTCTAGCTCCAGGTGTCACCTGCTTTCTGTTTTCCTTCTAATAAAAAACAAGAAGGGCAGGATAATTTCTGAACATCTTTTAGCGAACAATTTTACTTACCTTCCTTCTGGCATTTTCCTGGAGCTGCTTCTTAATGGTTCCATAGCCGCTTTCCCTCCAGGGCCTTTGTGCCTGCCCTAGATGAGTAGCTGGGTCCTAATCCAGTCTCTTAATAGAGCCCTGAGGCTTTCAGTATCAGGTCTGCTGTCCATGTCCCCAGAGGAGGGAATCTGTGGACCCAGAAGGCTGGGGCTGGCTCCTTGTTTTTCAGCTGCTTTATGCCAGCGCTTCTTTCCACCAGGGCACCCTGACCGCTCAGGGGAAGCTGCTGCAGCAGGACACATTCTATGTGATTGAGCTGGATGCAGGCATGCAGTCCCGGACCAAGGAGAGGCGTGTGTTCCTCTTTGAGCAAATTGTCATCTTCAGTGAACTGCTCAGGAAGGGATCCCTCACCCCGGGCTACATGTTCAAAAGGAGCATCAAGGTGAGGATCCGGTTGGGACAAGAGGGGAGAAGTAAGAGCCAAAGTTGGGGGAGCTGCTTTCCTACGACAGGGGCACTAGATTGAGCCAGGATCCAGAACAATGAAGATCTTTCAGCCTAAGAACCTTCCAGCATGAAGGTTGAACATCCGTGAGAAAAAGTGACAGGCTGAGTGCCAAAATCTAGTAGGATCCTGCAGGTTCTCCAGGATCATGTCATTTACTCAAAGATAGAAACCAAAGCAGTTAGCTGTTAGGTCCAGGGCAAAATTTTGGAAACATCTCTTGAAATAAAAACTCTGAAGAACTGTAATACATTGTTGATTTTTATTAAACCACTTAAATATGAAAAGAGTCAATTGGTTATCTTCCAGATGAATTACTTGGTCTTGGAGGAAAACGTGGATAATGACCCCTGCAAGTTTGCGCTCATGAATAGGGAGACTTCGGAGAGGGTCATTCTGCAAGCCGCCAACTCTGACATCCAGCAGGCCTGGGTGCAGGACATCAATCAAGTCTTAGAAACACAGCGAGACTTCTTAAATGGTGGGTACTGAGCCTGGCTTCTAGCAGACCTGTTTTAGGGGACCCCATACCTCTGAGCTTCCTTGGGTCTAGGCTCATGGGCAGTTATGAACCCAGATCACATTTGACATGGACTCCAACTTCATAGTTTTTAGAAACACTTTGTTTAGAATTTTTCTGAACCTGAATATATATGCAGAAATTGTGGATAATATGTTTATAAAGTTTCCATTCCTTCCAAAAAGTGAGCGCTTATTATTCTCTCTCAGGCCATTAATACAAGGCATATACCGCACAACACCATTAGTTTTATAGAAGAATTTGACAAAAGTCCAAGATAGGCGTCTACCTTCTTCTCTGAATAACAAGGACATGGGGTCTTCCCTGCTTTGACAAGTTTAAATGATCACCCAGTATTCCCTCACAAGTTTCTATTTATACCTCCAGATAACTTGGGTGGAGTTAGGGACACTTGCTCCAAACCCCCATTCCAAACCCCAACAGTGTGTAGAGCATATGGCACTTATGTCTATCTGCCAAGGCCAACCTTCTCACTTTCAGCCAGAGAGAGAGAATTAGAATTTCTAAATTTCTCAGTAATTTCTTTTGAAAACCTCCTTGAAATAAATTGATGGGAATGTCGAAATAGCTCTTCAGGGAATCTCTGGGTGAGAAAGTCCCCTAATACTATTTGAGCTAAAACAAAGAGTAGTTGCTAAATTTTATTTATATTTTCAGTTTTTTCCTGTCAAGTAATTTCTTCATGGTCCATCTTATGGTGAAAAGGAAGTGTTCTTTTAAACCTTAGTGTTTGACCATGGAGTTTGAGATTAGAGGAAGTCTCTCTCTCTGGTGCCAGAAATGGCTTCTGAAGTTGGAAGCAAATATGACCACCAGTCAGTGCAAACCTGAGACTTACTGTATGACAGGCCTGAAAAAACACACACACATTGGGTCATCACACATCACTGACACTATGCACACACACAGGCCCACTCTGCTCTGTCACTTCTTGCCAGGACTACAATCTGGACTCTTTTCAAAAGATGCAAATACAGCGCTTATTGGATGTCTAGCATGGACCTGAATGTATGGAGGAAAATTAAAGATGACATACTAGTCGAAGACCTTGGCAAGTCAGGACATTTCCCTGGGCCTCGATTGGCTCATTTTGTGTAAAGGAGAAACTATGTACTCTGCCCATGCTGGCATATACTGTGGGGTGCCAGCAGTGCTGGAAGCAGGAAAACATGGCACGCCTCCCTATGGTATCAGTCTTACTCCATGATAAGAGATTTAACACATCGTGTTTATTTTAAAACAAAAAAATTACATAGCCAGGATGCCATGACTTTTTAAGTTAGAACATGAGACTTTAAAGCAATTTCACACTTACAGAGAGTATTTTTGAATGATGCCTCCTGCTCCTCCACTGTGTATATAGCTTGGTTAAAAAAATAAATAAATAAAAAATAAGCTAGATTAAGTGACCTACCTCTAAGGTTCTTTCTCATTCTAAAAAGTCTAAAATTAAGTACCGGACCAGTCCGGAGAGATAGTAATGAAAGTTGTGTATAGTTTATGGTGTCTGAATGTACACTTTAGAATTAATGCTTGTGTTAATAAAATAATCTTATGCAAAAATATGTGCATATATAAAATACATTCATTAAATTGCATGCTGTTAATAATTTCTGATAGATTCTAAGCTGGAATGAGCTTTTTAAGTTCATCGATTTAGGACAAAGAAAAACAAGGCAGGACAATACATTGAAACCAGAAATAACTAACAATAATGGTTCTCATATATTGAATCCTTGCTCTGTGCCAGGCACTATTATTATCATCCTCTATTTTTCAGGTGAGGAAAAGATTTCAGATAGGTTAAGAAACTTGTCCAAGATCTAAAAACAGTATGTGATAGAACAAGGACTTGATTCTAGAACTGTATAACTTAAAATTAGGCTCTTCACCACAAAACTGCAGTATAGTTGCTAGTGCTAGAGCACAATTATCTATGAGCTCCCTAGCAAACAAAGCAAAAGAGGGAAGGGAATGGGAGTGGAGTGGAGGGGAGGGGAGGGAAGGGAAGGGAAGGGGGAAGGAAGGAAGGGAGGAAGGAAGGGGATCAGGCATGAGACACTGTATCCATCAGCTAGGAACAAACTCTGTCAGAAGATATATGGCCTTCCTGATTCTAAGACCTCAATTTTGCAAATTGAGGCTGGTAGAAGAATACATACTCTTTGTGTAGCTTATTTAGGAAGACAGACTATTTTCAAACACATTAGCACAGTTGGTCCATATAATCAAATACCTCGATTTTATGTGACAAGGTCTGCTTCCCAAATTTTCACTATCTACCTAAAACTTGGAACTGCATTTCTCTGGGCATAGTTGATGGTTCAGACTTTTACATGGTTCCAAGAGAACTTTCTCCTAATTTTAGTGAATTATAGAGCTATTACTGTACAAATTATCAATACCTAAACATTTAATGCCTACAGAACACTCTCCAGGGAGAAAGGCTGAGCTCCAGCAGGAGCCTGTTCTATACTTTGACACACTCAAGAGAAAAGGATGTGATGATGGACCAGGGCCAGGCTTTTACTTACAGAGACATGTGCAGGCATCTCAAAGTCATCTTTCCCTCCTGAGACCTTAAATAGAATAAAGTGTGACCCTATGTTGAGTCCTATTGAGGTACATGCTGATCACTATATAAATATCCTTATAATTGAAAGTTCTCTGGGCACCAACTGTTAACCCACTTAAATATTTGTCACAGTGGATACTGATAAAAATGACATAATCAGGCCAGCCCTTGAAGTCATTATTACTGAATTTGACCTGTATGCTTTTGCCTGGCTGTACCTCTTTAGGATTCAGACCCTGGAACTTTGTTATCTTAAACTTAGTAAAACAAAGTTCACATCTTTCCTTTCAAATCAGCTTTTCCTCTGTCTCCTTGACAAGCGTTCTCCCAGTCTCCAAACCTGAGTGACCCTTGATTCTTGCTGCCTTTTCGCATCTAGGCTGTGTCGTTGTCTAGTCTCCCTTCAGAACACTTGCCACACCAAATCCCTTCTACACTATCACTGGCTCTGCTCTGGTTATGCAATAATAGATCTTGTTATTATCTCATGGCTTCTGAATCAGCTTGTCCAATCTCTTCTCCCAACTGCTACAGGGTTAATGTTCTTCAAGTGTGTCTCTGCTGATAGAATCTGAATTTAAAACGTTCAAGTTCATTGAACCCAATCGCTCTCATGATCTTCAGAATTAAATCCAGACTCGTTACCCTTGGCAGAAAGATCTGTCACACTATGGCACCTCCAACCTTCCCTACCCGTCTCACGTCCCCTTCATCCATGGAGACCCATGGCTCTGTGCTCTAGGTAATCCGACTCTATCCTGTTCCCCAGACACACTTCATACTTGCTTCCTTCCTACAGAATCTTAGAGCCGGCTCTCTTCTGAAGCTCTTTATTGCCACCACCTGTACATATACACAGCACACACTCATACTACAGAGCCCTCTCTCCTTTTGTACAACACTTTGTACCCTACGTATGGTACCATTTGTGTTTTCATTATTTGGGTAGGTTTTTTAGTTCTCACAGTAGATTACAAGTTCCTTACAAACAAGGGTAGTATCTTCCTCGCGTATCCCCATTATGCCTGGCACAGAGCTTGTACCTAAGAAGCCTCTAAATCCTGTGGAATTCCCAAAGCTTAGAGTAATTGTCCACTCTTACCCTGCAGCACTGCAGTCACCCATTGAGTATCAGCGGAAAGAAAGGAGCACAGCCGTGATGAGGTCCCAGCCTGCAAGGGCTCCCCAAGCCAGCCCCAGGCCCTACTCCTCTGTCCCCGTGGGCTCTGAGAAGCCCCCAAAAGGCTCCAGCTATAACCCGCCTCTGCCACCCTTAAAGATATCTACCTCCAATGGCAGTCCAGGGTTTGACTACCACCAGCCTGGGGACAAGTTTGAGGCCAGCAAGGTAAGTGACAGTCCATTACCCCCACTTCTTAACTCTTCGGGCACAGCCCTCGGAGGTCACTTTGAGAAGCAGCGTCCTTTTACGCTGATCATTTGTCAGGAACAGCCCACTGGGTACAGCCTAGTCTCAGTTACTTCTCCTTCCTCCCCACAAATTGAGTGTGTCAGACTAGTTCCCTCTAGCGCAGACACCCTATCGTTGTTGGAGAGACTCTATACAAATATAAGATATTATTGTAGTAGCAATTATAAAAAGAGATGATTTATATCTAATTGAGTAGTTGTGGTGTAGATCATCTAAAAGTCAAAACTCTAGTGTCTGATATTTTAAAGAGATTGTCCTTTCGAATGATAAGCTGCTTAAGTGAGCTCACAGTTCTTCACCATCCATTGGCTGATGCGACAAGGAGAGATTATTTATCTGTGTGAATGAGGAAGCCAGCCTTGGATTAAACATTTATCACAGATCATCTGTAATTCAAACATCACCATGAGGATAGCCATAGATTTAACTGTAGAGCCAGTCTACACAGTTGTTTTAATCCTACGAGGTACTAGGAACAAGAGAACAAATGGGAAAAGTGCTAGATTAGGAGTCTGGATTAGGTAATCTGGTTTTCATTCCAAATTCTGCAACTCGCTTACTCTAGACCCTCAGCAAGTTAGTTAATCAGAATAGGCCTCAGTTTCTTCTAGAACTGAATGGGTCTGTTAATAGGAACATCTACATTTTAGCCTACTTGTTCTGATTTTATACTTTTATTCTTTTACCCAAATCGTTAAATATTGATTTTTTTAAAAAAAATTAATTGTTAATGTCTAAATTCAATTCTGTATTAGAGTAACTGTACCAATCTATTTCATCACATCACGTGGAAATGATTTTCTACCAAAAAAAAACCCCTACCCGCCCTTGTGAATAAGTTGAAGTCATATTGGCATTTTGTCAAACTTATTTGAAGAATTTCTGGCTCTCACCATGCCCTGTGAGGCTGCCAGGCCTCCCTGGGAGTTACAGGTCTGCCTATAAGCAGCTTTCCTGGTGGAGAGTCATGTGAAAAGGCCACAGAGGCAGGACCTCTTGTGTTAATGACTGTAGGGGAAAGTGAACGCATCCTGTTCCCATAGGAGTTGGATCAGGGTAGGTCATGACCTTGCCTTTGAATTGGGCAAATGTCTCATGGAGAGTCTGAATGTCGAATAAGACCAATGCTTTTTCAAAAGGAAGAAAAAAATATATCAAAGGGTCTGTGTTCTTTCCACCCAAGGGTTACTACCCCTAACTCGACCTTTGCCCAGACCTCACTCTGCCCAAGTATTCATGCATCCCTGTGCCAGGACTACATTCTTCCTTCCATTAGTCAGAGGATGCTGGCGGGAAGGTTGCATGCTAGGGAATGGGCTTCCAGGTGGAAGGTGTGTTTATACCTTTACCTAGGCTGGGCAGTATCTCTTCCTATTCACCCTTGATTATAATATTGTATGAAACAGAGTATATTTATGAATGTAGCATCATTACTCAAGATAATTTTCTGCCTGCTATTTACCCTGCTAGTGGAAGGTTGGGCTTTTAACCACACTGTAGGATACAGAGCAAACCTGTGTGAACCAGCCTTCTTGTGTCTGTATCCCTCCCGCCCTGTCTCCCAGCAGAGTGACCTGGGAGGCTGCAATGGGACCTCGTCCATGGCCGTGATCAAAGATTACTATGCACTGAAGGAGAATGAAATCTGTGTGAGCCAAGGTGAGGTGGTCCAGGTCCTTGCCGTCAACCAGCAGAACATGTGCCTGGTGTACCAGCCTGCCAGCGACCATTCCCCTGCGGCTGAGGGCTGGGTCCCAGGCAACATCCTGGCACCCCTCACCAAAGCCACGGCAGCAGCAGAAAATAGTGACGGGAGCATCAAGTAAGTGCCTCATTGGCTTCCCCGGGAGAGGAGTATGTGGATTTTTAAAAAAATTCGAAAACAAACAAAGAACACAAAATGCAAACACATGGTAGGGAATTACTGCTGCTTATTCTCGACAGTGCCACCGGAACCAATGTTTGAGTGCTGGAACCACACACAACATGGGGCATCCAGGCTGGATTATTTTGAATTTTTTTGTTGATGGTAGTGGCGGTGGTTTTTCTTTCCTTTTTGTTTATAATTTTGTGTTCATTTTTTTCTCCTCTTTTCCTCCCCTCATTAAGAAAAGAACCTTGAAACCCTAGGTGACAAAAGCATGCCTTTTCGTTGCTCCACTTGACCCATCACAGGATTCACTGGACTGGACGGCTATTTATGTTGTATTAAGTTACTGATCTATATATATATATATATTTTTTTTTTTTTGATTGACACCAAAAAATTACCTTAGCACAAATGCCAGACCTGTACAGGTCAGAGGCCCGCTGCTTCTCCCAGGAGAGAGGGGACTTTTTGGTTGTCTATGGCAATTCCTCTGTACAGATTGTACCTTTTTTTTTAACTTCCCCCTCCCCTGTCACTTTAATATATGTTCATGGTAACTTGTAAGATATTTCTTTTCCTGATTTTGGTTGCGAAGACCCTTCCGAACACATTCCTGTATAAAGTATTTTGCACTATTTAAAGAAACCCGTATGGATGAAGTCAGGTTGTGCAATATAATGGAGAGTCACAATGTTCATCATTGTACCTGTAATGTAACTAATAATTTTAAATGTACTATTTTAAATATGTAAAATAAATTTTCACCATGAGCATGTTTTCATGAGGTTAAAGACTAGTTGACCCTTTTTCCCCATTTCATTCTTCTGGGACTTTTAAATGTGCAAATGTTTCTTCTTTTCTTTTCTTTTCTTTTTTTTCTTTTTTTTCCTTTTCTTTCCTTTTCTGTATTTTAAGAGTCGGTTGAATACATTGGTGGTTTTTTCCTACACAACCAGTCATGAAAGCTCCAACCCCAGCCTTTCTTTCTAAAGCCCCTACTGGTTTTCTCTTACCTCTGAGACGAGAAATGATGCAGATTGGATGCTACCCAACTGGGTGACCTTGAAGTGCTGACGTAAATTAATGACTAGAGTAGAAGGCAGTGTTTGGCTTGCATTCCCCACAGCTTTCCACACCAGTGGTCATCCATGACAGCTGAAACGAGCTCCCATAAGAAATATGAGCAGGGTCACCAACAGAACTGTACTTCTCTGACCCTTTCTCTAGGGCCAGAGACTAGCAAGGGGCTAGGGATCACTGACCTCATTCTGGCCTTTCTAAGTAACCGCAGGCCCAACTGGAACTCTGCAACGGCCCCTAGCATGCAAATAGGCCCAATTCATTTTATTCTGAAGATGCTAGGCTTTGGTACCCTTTAAGAAGCCTTGTGAATAAAGGCCCTCAAAGTATTGGAGTTCTTATTAATCAGTGTCTTTATAGAGCTAAGTCATAATGATTTGTGATCTAATTATCCAGGCACTGAGCACATCTTCCTCTTCACCTTTGGGTCTTTCGGTCACTTTTTCACACCTTTTATGGAAGGGAAGGTATAAAAGGTATCAGACTGGATGAGAGAGAACAGATTCAAAATATAAATTGGTCATTTTGGTTCCTTAACAGCTGCTCTTGCACAAGGGTCGGTGGGGGTGTGGAACAGAGCAACTAATTAAAAGTGGTTGCCATTTATCAGTGAAGGACACTCACCGTACCCTCTCCAGGGCTTGAAATGATCACAGAGGTCAGAGTTGGATAAATGCCCCTGAAACCGTGTTTCCACATGACTCCCCGGCTTGTGGCCAAGAGACGGAAGCTCCCCAAACCAGGACGATGAGTTCTTCTGGGAAGAAGAATATGAAACTGAGCCTGTCCTGCCACTTGTTCTACTCAGTCTTCCTTCCAAACATTATGGCATTTCTAGTTTCTCACCAAGCATACTGAATGACCCAGAGGGTTGTAATAAACATAGAGACACACTCCCACACTCACACACGCACACCGTGCTGTCTGCCCTGGGAGTCTTCAGCAGGGAGCTCCCTCACTCAAGATGTTCTCAGAAGGAGCTAAAGACATGGATTTGGGGGTAAAGATATAAGATGAAAGCTGAAGTTAACCGAATGGTATCATTTAAGATTAGCTTCCATGACTGGTTCTCACTCAGCTACAGCAAGTGGAACGAGGAGGTGGTATGCAGACGGTCCCAAAGAGTCTGCCCATTTAGGAGCTACAAGAGAAGGTCTGGCCAAGAGATTCTTGCCTCTTAAAGAAGCCCACTTTCCCAGAAAATTTGAGAACATGACTATGATTGCTCTTGCCTACTGAGGTTTGTTGTCGACCATGTGTGTTAGTGATAAATGTTTTTGGAACACCTTCCCCAGAACATCCTAAAATCCCTGACATCTCTCTTTTCTCTCCTTTAATGAAGGCTCTTTTTATTGAGTCCTGCCTGCACAGGCCTAAATTTGACAAGGAGACACTGAAGGGAAGCCAACCTCTCTTACTCCAGACAATAATAGAGTTACATCCAAACTCTGTGACCACACCTGAAATTCATGATGACTGTGCAGGGTCACTGATGCTGTGTGTGACTTGACTTTGGGTGTCTTTGTCTTTGAGTCCTAACATATCAAAAGCTCTGCCCTGAGCTTCTCTTTACAGGTCTGTGAAGAAGTAGCTCCCAACCCTGTCATGGGAAGAAGGAAGTTAGAATAGTGTGAAAGGGCGTTGCCTCCCTCACCTCCCTGAGAGCACATTATCATCTCCCAAGAGGAAAACTCTAGGACCTCTTAGTGGTTGACAGAGCTCTATATTCACAGACACTAAGCGATGTGGAGAACATAGACCAAAAAACCTTTTATCCTAAAATATCCAGATAAATGAGTGGTGCTTAACTATTTATTCAGTCAAATGCCCCAGAAAATCTTATCTGTACCACAGTGTTTGGGAATGGGTACAGCTCAAATACAAATAATGAAATGGAAACCTCAAAATCATCCTTTTGGATCTTTATATCCGGTACTGGGAAAGTTCCAGTAGCTTATGCACTATAGAATATAATTCTTGTATCTTTCCTGTTTTCCCCCACTCCCCTAACCCTCCCATCCATCCATCTGGCTTCGTTCTCCCCCTATCCACCATACCCTTCAGGAAGGATATTCCTCAGTCCTATGAGGCCTCATAAGTATGATATAAAAACTTCCCTTGGTAGAATTTAATAACCCCGTACTCATATTTTTCTTAAATGCTGCAGTCAACCTTGCACATCTATCAGGTGGGGTCAAAGTTCATTCTCGCTCACTTCCGGTTTGAGGTGAAGTCAGCTGCCTGCCACCACAGCTGGCGTGCAGGTTTGAGGCCTCTGAAGCTGGGGCATGACTGGAGCACCTCACCTACCGACTCACCCATGGGTGGCGAACCCACCCACCGCCTCACTCTGCCCTGACCTACCATTTTGATTGGTACATTTTTTGGTACAACAGGAAGTCATGTTCATGGCATACTCTACGCATGAGAAAGCGGGCGGAAGTGGAGAACACGGGTAAAAATGAAGCCACAGGGCCTCGTAAACCCAAGGATATTCTGGGCAACAAAGTCTCTGTTAAAGTGAGTAAGGTATTCTGGAGCTGTGTCCCACCTCTCATCTATTCCCACCCTGCAGCATTCTCAAGAGGCAATCTGGGTGGATGGGGATTTTTTTTCTCAGTACGGGGACCAGAGGGGAAGTAGTTTAACAGGATTTTGCATGCAAGATCAATTTATTTTTTATTTTTTATTTCTCCTGGCAACTTCGATTCAAATAAGTAAGTATCTCCTTTTTTTCTTTTATACATTTATACTGTGCAGATGTTTTATAGCAAAATTATCTGCAGCATTATTCTGTTAGAAATGCAAGGTGCTTGATTCATACAGAATTTCTCCAAGCTGCTCATTCAGTATCCTAGGGTTTGAAAATACATGCAGAGTAAAGAGATCAGGGATGCTTTCCAAACCCTCAACCCTATGAAATCTGAGGTTTGGAACTTAAGGCAGTGTGTCCTTGATAAAGCTTCATTTCTTTTCCCCAGAATTCAGACATGACCTTCAGGCCTGTGCATGGCAGGGGAGGGAGGCACATTGGTGAAGCCCAAGTTACTGCTTTGTGATAACCCACCTATTACTCTGAACTCACTGATTCTAAGGTTCAGTAGACCCTTGTTGCCCCCTCCCCATCTTGAAACGATGTGATCTGTTTTCTTTACCTTGGGCCCTCTGAAAAGATCTGCCTCTGGACAATGGAAATTAGACTGCTGATGTTTAATTGTGTTCTGATGCATGGTTACCTATCCACCTGGCACATTTTTTCCCCCCTTTCTAAGCAAAATAAGAACAACTGAAACCCATTCTCACGTCCTTCTTGGGGAAAAGAAATTGTATTCTCTCCTTCACCCTCATCTGGGAAGGCCACCCTCACAGAAGACCACAGTTTCAATTTGACAGCACTCATGCTTCATTTGGTTGCTTCCATTGCTATTTCCTGTGAGATGAGCGGCTGTACGTGATCCCAGCCTCACTCAGCTCCTGAAAAGAGCATGCTGCCACCCTTGGTGATCCGCACCCCCACCTTAAAAGCACCTGGTTTTTTCTCTGCCCAATTTCCCATTGCCCACGCTTCTCTGAAGTTCTCCTTGCTCTCGAGCAAAAGCTGCCTGTGTTCTAACTGTGTTCTCTTTCTTCCCCCTTCCTCATGCTGCCCATCAAGGAGACGAACAGTTCCGAGGAGTCAGAGTGTGATGATCTTGACCCTAATACTAGCATGGAGGTAGAAGCAGCTATTGTTGTCCTATTTCCTACAGTGATTGTCTTTTTCATGTGTTCTGTGACAGCGACCTTACTAAAGTGACCAGCCAGTTAAGGATAAATTGTTACGTCAGGGCATCTCTGGGGTTCCATCCCAACTTACAAACAAACAAACAAACTTAATTCAGTTCAATTTTGATAGAAAAGTCTACCTAGACATATTTTTAAAAACACACTCTGCTTCTCTTGAATGTTTGCTTAATATTTTCTTCTTTGGCAGATTTGGTTTTATGCAGAAGATATCTAACTTCATTAATAAAAACTTAGAACACATTTTTTTTTTCATGGAAAACAGCATCATAAAGAGTTATTGGTCCCAGCTACAAAACAAGAACCCATTAGTTTTTGTTTTCTCCACTTTCATTTCTCCCTCTTCCCTTTTCCCCGCTTTTTCTCCCCACCGTATCCTCTGTATGTGGTTCTTCTACTGGGACCTATTCCTTCCTCAAGATTCCAGCAAAATCATGTTTTAATTATGGTTTTCTGGAGACCTGGCACTCGTCACTGTGTATAGCTGGCTGATAGCAAATGAGGAATGATTGCAGTAACCCCAGAACCCACCTTTGCCCAGCCTCCAGGGCTCCTGGGCAGTGGCTGTGCCTACTGTGGAGAAAAAGCAGCTCTGGGGATTGCCTCCCTCCCAGAAACTGAGTAGAGGCCTCTCTAGAGACAGGGAGACTGCAACGCTGCCCTGGGACCTTTCTCTCACTGGGACGACAGGGATGTGGGAGTGGAACCAGCACCTCCACCAGCAAGAACACTGAATCGACTTTGAACTCTTTCTGGGCTAGAAACTATTTGGGGTTATAGAAACAGGATTCTTACATGGCTTACCACTGAGTGACAACCATTCAAATTTATGGGCTCTAGAGAATTGGAGCAAACTTGGAGCTGGCCTTCCCTGCTGTTTTGTCTTTCAGAGTTAATCGAAATTTTTTCTCCAAAGCTGTGCCTCCATCTTCAGCAAAGGATAAAAGTTTAGAGATTTCCTCTAAGCACAAAATAGAGAATTTAAAATTCTTGTCTTTTTATAGCCCTAAGCTAATACTTAACAAGATGGATTTTTATTGTTCTTATTCTAATTTGACCTAATCCCAAAGAAACCACCATATTATGACAACCACCACAAAACCCAAGAAAGACCATGCAGCCCGAGATGGGGTAAGTCAACTGTAGAAGATGCCAACTGAGTTGAATCGGGCCAGAGACAAGTGGTTGAAAGTAGGAGTTCTGCCAGGATAAAATAGTCCCCTGTGGATGTGGGTATTGCCACAGAGCTAAATCTGGCAGGCGTGGGTCAGTGCAGTGCTCCACTGTGGAAGGAATGGGATACTGCATTCGTAGCCTAAATGTATCATAGAGAGAGGAAGCTGGGGGAAATTTCTGGCTCTGCTCTCCTTGCATTTCATAGGATAGGCACTAGCTCCTGTGGAGCCCACACCTGTCAGCTTGTAGATGCCTAGTGGACCCTGTATCTCCAGCTTAAGTGTTGCTGGCATGTATCAGAGATGTCATTTGCAAGTGGAGGAAGGCCAAGTGGTGGGGGAATGGGGGTGGGAAAGCTAGGTATCTGTGTTCCAGAAGGCAATTTGGGAGCTTTTTCAGCTCTAGTGGACCCGGGGGAGAAGAGTGACTTTCCCACTCTGCTCTTTAAAGGAAGAAGTGGGCACAAGGTGTTGGGGGACCAAGTGAAGAGCACACACTGAGGTTAATTGATGCAATCAGATGCTCCATTCTACATTTAGATAAGCAAAAGTATGGTATTCACACACACACACACACACACACACACACACACACACACACACACACACACTCCTTAACCCTGCTTTGTGAGTCACACACATTTCTAATGTTTGTATTCGTCCAAGGCTTGCAGCCTTTGTGATGGGTCCCAGGGAGGGTCTATGGGGCACATAAGCAAGGGTATTAGGATGTCAATGCTGAACAGAGGAAAGCCAAAAATGGTGTTGGCGCATGTCTGAAACATTTTCAGACACAATAGCTGAGGCAGAAATTTCAATTAACTGGAACTCTCGAGGGTCATGTGGTTGGAAACTGCAAATGTTCTGGTTAACCCAGGGTTTCTGTAGTAGGAGTGCATGCGGCCCTTACCTATTCCATATGGATTCTTCTAAGCATCAGCGAGCTCTTCTGAACTGTGTTGTCATCTTGAAATTAACTCTGAGCACATAAGCAGGAGCTGAGGAAAAGCAAGCATCTTGGCACTGCTAGATTAGTATTTTCAGACACAAATAAGATAAAGTCAACCTGTTAAATGTGAGTTAAGAATGTTCTCAAGAGGTAGGTAAGTAGAACTTTATTGCAAAGTCCATTCCAGAAGAAAGTGGCCAGGGGTGCACAGGAAGAAAGCTACACCTTAAAGACTTGGCTTGAGAAGCAGATGGGAGGACCACCTCTTAAAGCCCTCTCACTGCTAAAATGATAGCTTTGGGCATTATTACCAGGCCCAGACTGGCCCCCAACTTCACTCTTGTCTTCTAAATCTGATTACTGTAATGGGTGTTGTCTCTTTTGGAACATATGCCTTGCGCCCTACTGAGCTGGACTGCAACTCCTGTGGCCTGCGCTATAAGCCCCTGTGCCTGGAACCCAGCTGACATCATGGCCCATGCACCCTGCGCACCACTTGATTCTAGGTCTCCGAATAATAAGTCTTACCCTGCTGGCTGCCTGATGCCAGCCCTCTGATTCCATTCCTGGCTATGTATAGGCTCTTACCTCCACCTCCACCTCCACCTCCAAACATTCTTTAATTTTTCTCAATTGGTGGATAGAAGAGTTCCCATAAGGAGCAGTTTCCTGGGGTCTTTGCTTACACGCCAGCTGCTTGCTATCCTGAGGGCTGGCATATGTCCTACCATATTGTTTTAGGGAGCTATATCAGCACATCCTTGGAAGCTAATTAAGAGGAGAGTAATTTACCTTGAATCCTAGGAATCTGGTTTACAAAGCTTTCCAAGACCACTCAATTATCTAAAGGAGGCAGTTTTGCTCTAATAGTCACATCCTTTTTTCTTCCCCTGTAGGGACACACTTGTGAATATTGTTAAGAACGACCCCCTACTCCTTGCTCCCAGCACCACCAGCCACACCACCGGTGGCTATAAGATTGGCTCTGGGCCTGTGCAGTCCCCTGTGGCCTAGCACCCTTCTCTCCTGCTGATCTGTGACCACACCTCAGAACTGGTCTAAATATGACAAGGATCTGTCCATAGTTCAGCTTACTTCTTTACCTTGCTCTGATTACACTTTGGGAGCAGGAGCAGAGGAGGATGTTATAGATGAGAGAAATGTACCTATGTGCAGTAAGAGTCAAATCAGTCCTAAAACCAAAGACTAGGCTGTCTTGGAAACAAGTTAATATTAATTCATTTTTCCAGTACAGCTTAGACTGCCGATTCCTTTTATTGACAAGGAGCATAGATGTGTGATGGTGGGCTGAGCACCATATGCCCATTTGCCACTTCTCAGTCCTACCTCTGTCCCTACACTGATGCCCAGGCTGGAGCCAGGGCTCGGGGCTCAAGGCTCAGCATCTGCCCTCTGAGCCAATGCCCATCTCTGAGAAGTCTAGGTCCTTTCTGAGCTGTATTGGATTTCTCTTAGGATCCAGGCTAGACAGGTTCCCACACTCATGCCATCTCTGAAAGTTGTCCGAGGACTGTGTCGATGCTTGGGTTTTTGCACCTGTCCTCCAACCCCAGCACTGCCACTGGCCTGCATCATATGCTGGAGTAGGAAGGCCTGAACCAACCTCCCAGACTTAGGCCTTTGTCTTCAGGGACAAGGATTCTCAACCTAGCTTCTAGGTGAAGCCCAATTAATTAAATGCATCTTAACTTTTTTAAATGCCCAATACCACTTTTAGAAGTGAGGCAATCCATCAGAGTAAGAAGGTGTCAAGAGTACAGAAAGACTGCCTCTCTGCCCCAGCCACTTAACATGGGGCATGACTAAATGCAGACATTTCCCTTGGTCATGATGCCAGCCGCAAGATATTTAGCTCAAGGAGTCACTTACTCTACAGTAAGAATGGGGTTGGGATCTTGTGAGAAAGGTTCTGACAGATGAGGGAAGGAAAGCACTTAGAAAGGTGAAGCTGATTTGGGGAAATTTTTCCAGTTAGGGTAAGAATCAGACTTTCAGAGTTGACAGAAACTTGAAAACCTTTAATTAGCCCCATCCCCTTTATGTGTTTTTTTATTGTGGTAAAAAAATATTATGTGTGTGTGTGTGTGTGTGTGTGTGTGTGTGTGTGTGTGTGTGTAAATGTGCCATCTTAACCATTTTTAAGTGGAATTAGATACCTTCACAAACTGTGCAATCATCACCACTGTTCATTTCCAGACTTTTTTCATCATCCCGATCTGAAATTGTACCCCCTAAACAACTCCCCATTCCCCTCCTCCTCCCTCCAGCCCCTTTGGAAGACTTTTAGAAGAGGAAACTGAGGCGGAGTAAGTTGTCATTTTCTGTTTGAAAACGAGAAGGTGCCCTGAAGTCAGTATCTGATTGTCCCTGGTAGTTGTTCCTCCACCTACACCATTCTGCTCCCCTCTTGGAGCACCCATCTCCGGGCTGGGGTTAAGCTAAAACACAGATCCTGACAGAAGAGAAGACCTTCCTTCTAGTGCCATTTCCTGTGTAGATTTGTCATTCAATGTCCCAGCTCGACAAAGGAATATCATTTCTGCCCATCACAGTTTTCCAAGGCTGAAGTATGATTTAAGTAAAAATCACACAAAGGCAGTATCACATGGAAAGAACACTGGCATGAGAGTCAGAAAACCTGGACTCCAGTCCAGCTACTGCCAGCCGTGAGGCCTCAGGCCAACTAGCCTTTCTGAGCCCCGGGTTTCTCTGTGGGAGGACACACAGCTCCAAGGGTACAGGTGTTTCTCTATGTGATGTGGAACCCTTTGAGCACTGTGCAGGTCTCAGGTGTGTTATCAGAGGACTTTGAGATTCTTTGCTCTCCTGAACTTGACTCTGAAAACAATGAGACCCCAATAGAAAAGGAAGCAGAAGATTCTGTGCCTTGCCCCTGAAACTTGCTTTGCAGGGGGTGGCGGGAATAGACTCCTGAGACCTGATTAGAGTATCGACTCCCTGCTCAGGAAAGAGTTGGAGTGGCCAGAGCTGACCCTTCTTCCCCTCCTCAATCCCACATTCCCCAGCTCCAGCTTCCACGTCTTTAAAGAGCTAGCCTGCTGTTCCTACCTCAGCTGTTTGGGCTCCTTGTCCCAGATTCAGAGCTTCAAAATAACCTGGCCAGACAGATGGAAGGAAACTTTTACACTCCTCGTCAGGTGACTGATCTCCTGGCATCACCAGTGTGTTTCCACCACCGCCTGTTTCTGCATTTTATAAAAAGAATTTTTTTATGAAAAAAACTCTTGGGAGAAAAAGCAAAGCATCACATTCCTTTTGCTTTATTTTTACAAAATATTTTCTTTGTAATGTATCTTATGAGTTTGGCCTAGAGACTCACTTTCCTTGCCTAGCTTTGTTCTGACTCTACATGCAGATCGATTTATATTCTGCCACTACAGAGAAGAGCATTTAGTTTGCTGGAGCTGGCATTTCTCCTGGAGCTTTTCCACTGCGTATTCACATCTATTACACTTTCTATTCCTTTTGACCACCCAGTGGAGATGGGGTTTTCTTACTCTCCTAGAGGAAACAGGTTTAGAGAAGTCATTTGATCAATAAATAGAGCAGGTCCCGAATGTGGTGCTTCGAGAAGCTAAACTTGGTGTGTGATGTAGAGGAAGTCTGTCAGGGGCTCGGATACTTTCCTAAGAAGAGTCAGGTTCAGGACCCCTCCCCCCCCGCCATTGCACATCTGCTTGTTGGAGGAGAATTTCTTCTTCAACAACTTTTTAAATCCCTTGACAGTTGGGGTAATTACTTGGCCTCACCCACACCCTTTCCCAGTGACTCAGGAGTCCAACCATAGAAGCCAGGAAAGGAAGTCCAACTACATGAGCTGGAAACGTCTGAATTGGTTTCTCGGGCCAACACAGTCAGTACGCCCTCGATCATGCACATCCTGTGGCACCCTCACCCTAGCCTGGAGGCCTAGCCCATTTCACTTGTTATACACTAATGAGATTATGAAGTGCCCTTGACAGAGGAGAAGCTGCTCTAAGAGCCAGCTATGGGAGGAATAAGAGCCACCCCCCGTGCTGTCAGGGTCCACCTACAGGCTCACTTGACGTGATGTCCTTCAATTTATCAAAATTTAATAACACAAACATTACAGTATTGAAGCAAGTACTATGCAGGGTCAGGGAAAGGATGTCAAGCTGGACATTCCTATTTGGGGACTCCAAAGGAGCCCCGAGCTGACCTTGTACATTCTCAAATCCTCGGAGCAAATGTTAACCTGCTGAAGGTCCTTAGACTCTGAGAAGTTGTTTTACTCAGTAAAACAAGCTTTGGGAGATAGAGATTATCAGGGTGAAATCATTAAGTGATGAGATCTCAAAACATTCATCCATAAAGACTGTATCCACGGTCAAGCTTTTGGCTTGAAGGTTGGCAATGGGATTTATAGAAAGGAGGTTATAACACCACCACTGACCATCCTCGCCCCCCACCCCAGTCCCTTCCTAACAGACATCTAGGATACTGAGAACACAGTGAGAGCGACGTATGCACAGCAATAAACCATCTTTTGTTCCTTCCCCTTCAACTGTTTTGTGGGAAAGGTGATAGATTTTTTTCATTATTCT
>NW_024351543.1:9051607-9245727 GCF_902729225.1 Pteropus medius
ATAGATGTGTGATGGTGGGCTGAGCACCATATGCCCATTTGCCACTTCTCAGTCCTACCTCTGTCCCTACACTGATGCCCAGGCTGGAGCCAGGGCTCGGGGCTCAAGGCTCAGCATCTGCCCTCTGAGCCAATGCCCATCTCTGAGAAGTCTAGGTCCTTTCTGAGCTGTATTGGATTTCTCTTAGGATCCAGGCTAGACAGGTTCCCACACTCATGCCATCTCTGAAAGTTGTCCGAGGACTGTGTCGATGCTTGGGTTTTTGCACCTGTCCTCCAACCCCAGCACTGCCACTGGCCTGCATCATATGCTGGAGTAGGAAGGCCTGAACCAACCTCCCAGACTTAGGCCTTTGTCTTCAGGGACAAGGATTCTCAACCTAGCTTCTAGGTGAAGCCCAATTAATTAAATGCATCTTAACTTTTTTAAATGCCCAATACCACTTTTAGAAGTGAGGCAATCCATCAGAGTAAGAAGGTGTCAAGAGTACAGAAAGACTGCCTCTCTGCCCCAGCCACTTAACATGGGGCATGACTAAATGCAGACATTTCCCTTGGTCATGATGCCAGCCGCAAGATATTTAGCTCAAGGAGTCACTTACTCTACAGTAAGAATGGGGTTGGGATCTTGTGAGAAAGGTTCTGACAGATGAGGGAAGGAAAGCACTTAGAAAGGTGAAGCTGATTTGGGGAAATTTTTCCAGTTAGGGTAAGAATCAGACTTTCAGAGTTGACAGAAACTTGAAAACCTTTAATTAGCCCCATCCCCTTTATGTGTTTTTTTATTGTGGTAAAATGTGTGTGTGTGTGTGTGTGTGTGTGTGTGTGTGTGTGTGTAAATGTGCTGCATTCTAACCATTTTTAAGTGGAATTAGATACCTTCACAAACTGTGCAATCATCACCACTGTTCATTTCCAGACTTTTTTCATCATCCCGATCTGAAATTGTACCCCCTAAACAACTCCCCATTCCCCTCCTCCTCCCTCCAGCCCCTTTGGAAGACTTTTAGAAGAGGAAACTGAGGCGGAGTAAGTTGTCATTTTCTGTTTGAAAACGAGAAGGTGCCCTGAAGTCAGTATCTGATTGTCCCTGGTAGTTGTTCCTCCACCTACACCATTCTGCTCCCCTCTTGGAGCACCCATCTCCGGGCTGGGGTTAAGCTAAAACACAGATCCTGACAGAAGAGAAGACCTTCCTTCTAGTGCCATTTCCTGTGTAGATTTGTCATTCAATGTCCCAGCTCGACAAAGGAATATCATTTCTGCCCATCACAGTTTTCCAAGGCTGAAGTATGATTTAAGTAAAAATCACACAAAGGCAGTATCACATGGAAAGAACACTGGCATGAGAGTCAGAAAACCTGGACTCCAGTCCAGCTACTGCCAGCCGTGAGGCCTCAGGCCAACTAGCCTTTCTGAGCCCCGGGTTTCTCTGTGGGAGGACACACAGCTCCAAGGGTACAGGTGTTTCTCTATGTGATGTGGAACCCTTTGAGCACTGTGCAGGTCTCAGGTGTGTTATCAGAGGACTTTGAGATTCTTTGCTCTCCTGAACTTGACTCTGAAAACAATGAGACCCCAATAGAAAAGGAAGCAGAAGATTCTGTGCCTTGCCCCTGAAACTTGCTTTGCAGGGGGTGGCGGGAATAGACTCCTGAGACCTGATTAGAGTATCGACTCCCTGCTCAGGAAAGAGTTGGAGTGGCCAGAGCTGACCCTTCTTCCCCTCCTCAATCCCACATTCCCCAGCTCCAGCTTCCACGTCTTTAAAGAGCTAGCCTGCTGTTCCTACCTCAGCTGTTTGGGCTCCTTGTCCCAGATTCAGAGCTTCAAAATAACCTGGCCAGACAGATGGAAGGAAACTTTTACACTCCTCGTCAGGTGACTGATCTCCTGGCATCACCAGTGTGTTTCCACCACCGCCTGTTTCTGCATTTTATAAA
This sequence comes from Pteropus medius, assembly GCF_902729225.1. NCBI lineage: Eukaryota > Metazoa > Chordata > Mammalia > Chiroptera > Pteropodidae > Pteropus > Pteropus medius. The sequence goes on from NW_024351543.1 coordinate 9,053,550, forward strand.
AAGAATTTTTTTATGAAAAAAACTCTTGGGAGAAAAAGCAAAGCATCACATTCCTTTTGCTTTATTTTTACAAAATATTTTCTTTGTAATGTATCTTATGAGTTTGGCCTAGAGACTCACTTTCCTTGCCTAGCTTTGTTCTGACTCTACATGCAGATCGATTTATATTCTGCCACTACAGAGAAGAGCATTTAGTTTGCTGGAGCTGGCATTTCTCCTGGAGCTTTTCCACTGCGTATTCACATCTATTACACTTTCTATTCCTTTTGACCACCCAGTGGAGATGGGGTTTTCTTACTCTCCTAGAGGAAACAGGTTTAGAGAAGTCATTTGATCAATAAATAGAGCAGGTCCCGAATGTGGTGCTTCGAGAAGCTAAACTTGGTGTGTGATGTAGAGGAAGTCTGTCAGGGGCTCGGATACTTTCCTAAGAAGAGTCAGGTTCAGGACCCCTCCCCCCCCGCCATTGCACATCTGCTTGTTGGAGGAGAATTTCTTCTTCAACAACTTTTTAAATCCCTTGACAGTTGGGGTAATTACTTGGCCTCACCCACACCCTTTCCCAGTGACTCAGGAGTCCAACCATAGAAGCCAGGAAAGGAAGTCCAACTACATGAGCTGGAAACGTCTGAATTGGTTTCTCGGGCCAACACAGTCAGTACGCCCTCGATCATGCACATCCTGTGGCACCCTCACCCTAGCCTGGAGGCCTAGCCCATTTCACTTGTTATACACTAATGAGATTATGAAGTGCCCTTGACAGAGGAGAAGCTGCTCTAAGAGCCAGCTATGGGAGGAATAAGAGCCACCCCCCGTGCTGTCAGGGTCCACCTACAGGCTCACTTGACGTGATGTCCTTCAATTTATCAAAATTTAATAACACAAACATTACAGTATTGAAGCAAGTACTATGCAGGGTCAGGGAAAGGATGTCAAGCTGGACATTCCTATTTGGGGACTCCAAAGGAGCCCCGAGCTGACCTTGTACATTCTCAAATCCTCGGAGCAAATGTTAACCTGCTGAAGGTCCTTAGACTCTGAGAAGTTGTTTTACTCAGTAAAACAAGCTTTGGGAGATAGAGATTATCAGGGTGAAATCATTAAGTGATGAGATCTCAAAACATTCATCCATAAAGACTGTATCCACGGTCAAGCTTTTGGCTTGAAGGTTGGCAATGGGATTTATAGAAAGGAGGTTATAACACCACCACTGACCATCCTCGCCCCCCACCCCAGTCCCTTCCTAACAGACATCTAGGATACTGAGAACACAGTGAGAGCGACGTATGCACAGCAATAAACCATCTTTTGTTCCTTCCCCTTCAACTGTTTTGTGGGAAAGGTGATAGATTTTTTTCATTATTCTGTTAAAAGTCATATTTTCATCCTTTTTATTTTTGAGGACACACTACATGTTCACTAACCAAAATACCAAGGAGGGGTAAGAAAGAAATTTGGACTAGAAAGTCCCATAAAACAATATGATTGACACATGGCCATTCCTAGAGACCTGTATCCAACAATTAGTGCTTATACATTCTTCTCAGGAACACATGAAACTTTTTACAAAAATTAACTCATCAAAAATTGAGGACTCAATATCATATAGTCAAGTACTCTAACCACAATGCAATTAAGTTAGAAATTGGTCACAAAAAATAATTTTTTAAAATTTCTTACATTTAGAAATTTTAAAACACTTCTATTAACAATTAGGTCAAAGAAAAAAATCATAGTTAAAGAAAAAATACTTAGAACTAAATGATAATGAAAATAGGAAGTATGGAACTAGTTCAGAGATAGTGCTATGGCTGTTTGGGATTGAGTTGTATTACAATAAAAGATATATTTTTTGTAGCTTGCTTTGTTTAATGAGCAGAGATAGGAAGATTTTCTAAAATGTTAGAGAGCTATTTTCGAAACATTCAGAAAAATATTTTCTAAAAATTCAGGAAATGTGTCTGGTTTGGCCACGTTGAAAATATGAAGGGTTAAAACTCCAAACCAGAAATCATACCTAAATTTTTAGAAGTTGTTTTGAAAAAAAGAAAGAAAAAAGAAATGTTAGTTTATTCAAAGTAGCTCTGAGTTGAACCTTGGTTTGAGTTCCTTTTGACCTTTTTTATTCCTTCAGCTTTCTAGATATGTAGTTTTGAACTGTGTTCTATGACTGACGATAAGGGAATTAGAAAAAATAAGATAGTGGTATTTTTCTTCTGGAGTCAGTTGTCACCTGGTTTTCTGGACAGATGGGGAAAATTTCACCCTTACTCTTAGGATACAGAGTCAGAATCTTGGACATTGGCTGACAAGAAAAATAGTCTCAAGATTTCTTCAAAGCTCAACTTATTATTCAACACTAGTTGATTTTACCTGTGATTCTTTCCTGTTACCTCACTAAGCCTCTTATTTTGAAGAAAAAGGTCAAGAAAATAATTGGAATTCTCTCCAATGGGAAGAAACAAGTTGCAGATGGACCACATTGTGGGTGGGTTTTTTTCTCCATCTAGGAGACAGCCCTACCTCCTGCTGCCCTCTGCTGTTCAAATAAAACCAGATTCCTAAGCAGCTCTTCATGACACTGTACAAGCCTTGTCTTCTTGGATTTGGGTCTCCCAGAGAGAGAACATGGCATTTTATATAAGAGCGTCCGTCATCTTTCCTCCACTACCACTTTCCCTTGGGATTCCAGTTCTCTCCTCCTTCCTATCTACCACTCTACATGGACTCCCAAACTGTTCCTCAGGAAAGAAAACATTAGGTTTCAAGAAATATGTGCAGTTTATGATTAACCTCGGTTCCCAGCCTGATACCTCAGGTCCCTGCACACATCAGCGATGACCATTAGACAAGGTGGGCAAGAGACCTAAATGCTGGTCTACTGATTGAGTGACCTCAACAGATTTAACAAATACTTGATCTTCTACTATGTGCAAGATGCTGTGCTAAGTAGTGTGACAGATGGTACACAAAACATGGAAAAGGGTTGTTATCTTTAAAGGGTTCGCAAGTCTGGTCGAGCAATAACACACAGGGAAGGTGTTATTGTAGATGCGCACATGAACAGAGCCATAGCTGCCGGCCGCTGGAAGAGCAGCGGTGGGAGTGGACGATCACTCGCTACTGGCTAAATCTCAGGCATTGACTGACCAATGAAGTTCCAGAGCAAGTCTCGTTCTCAATTAATGGAAATAGGAGAACACGCTAAGCTCACGGCAAGACGTTTTCTCAACTCTCCACCTCCAAATTAGGATCCCATTACTTTAAATTTTCCTTGATTTGACAAATATAAATGGAGTGCTTATGTGCCAGGTATTGTGCAAGGCTCTGAGGCAATATCAGTCAACAAAACATAGTCCTTGCCCTCATGGGCCCAATAGGTTTTGGGAGCCATATACAAATATAGAAGGTATTACACTATTATATAAGAAGGCCATCATGACCTTCCCACAGTCCACATTCCTGCTTGCTTCCAAAGAGAAAGAGGAAAAATGAGGAAGGAATCTTCTATGAGCATAATCCAGAGTCAAGGTTAGAAAAAGCATTAACGTGGCTTTTTCCCAGACTCTTGGTTCTTGCTAGAGGAGTTTGAAAAGGAGGATTAAGTAGAGAGAGAAGATGGAGAGCAAGGTTGGAGAGCAGAGGTAAGCGGATAGGCCTTGACGTTGACGACAAAGTCTCACAGTGCTTTTCCCAAGACCTTGCTTCTGCACTGAATGCTGTGGTGGAAAGAGCACCTGGAGCCAGTCCTGAATCACTGTCTCTATGCTCTTGCACGTACTTCCCTATCTCGTCTGGAAATGAAAGAAAATTACACTTGCTCTGCACTTCCTCCCAGAGTTTCAAAGGAGCAAAGGAAGGAATTTGTAAGTAGTTTCTGCCAACTACATAATGCTACACAAGTCAGCGATGTTATTACCATTATCAGCAACACCTGGGCCGGCCCAGAGGCAGAGGAATGAAGACCGATGCTTCTCACAAGCCCTTCCAGATAGAGAACCTGCAGTGAAGCCTTATGGAAACCTTTCTCTCCAAACTTTCCTGCTAAAGTCTACACCCAAACTAGGAAGATTTGCTTTTTAAAGAGTGAGTGTATTTAATAATATACTTAAAGCAGACGGGACTGTGATAAAAAAAAAAAAAAAGGAGTAAGGTAAGAAATCTTCTAAGCAGCAGTTTAGGGTATTGGTTTATTAAAGTACCAGCCCAGTGCTGGTTTGTGAAACCCCACCTAACCTGCCATTTGTCGCTTCCATTTGTCCTTTATCTCCTCTCTGAGACTCCTGGTGTGGACTCTGTCTTGTTCTAGTGTGGAGTCCCATCAGGACGGAAGTACAGGCCACCAAACAAAGGTGGCAGCATTTCTAAATTGTTATTACCCTAGATGCCTTCTGATTGAGTGGAGGTAGGACAAAGGGTAGGGCAGTTCTTCGTGTCTGTTGAAGGCTGGTCATTAACATCAACCAGGAACCATTCTGGACATTGTCCAGATGTCATTTAATTCCATCTTCCCCACCAGACTGTTGGCCCAAGGAGGGTGGTGAGCATGTCTCCCATGCTCCCTGCCGGCCACCCCACCTAACCAAGGGTCAGCTCAATAAATCGTCATCAAATAAATAAGTTCTGATGTCAAACGACCTCCCAGGTAGGCATTATTATCCTTAATTTACAGATAAAACTGAGGCCCAAATTGCTTAAGACTGTTGTCTAAGGCAAGAGAACATGTCTGGTTTAGGGTCTGGACACTATGTGCTCTGTCCGCTGTCAAAGTTGACATTCCCTCCTGCACAGCATGCCACTAAGACCCTCCTTTCTCAGAGGCAATGGATTTTATTGTTTTTAAGCATTTTCTAAAAAGTTTGCATTCCGTCTATGTTTGAAAACAGACTCTAGGCAAATATTATTAGTCATACACCCAGAAGTAATTACTTTAGAGATCTTTTGGTCCTATTTCCAGATTTTATTTATGAAGCAGTCCTCAATTCTTGGGAGAAGCAAAAACGAGAACAAAGGTCAAATATTCATTCAACCAACATGTGTTAAATGCCCATTGTGTGGCAGACCCCATGCTCTCAGGGCCTGAGGTTCAAAGATCAATAACAAGTGGTTCCTGTTCTTGAAGAACTTATAGTTTAATAGCTCCGACTGTTTTTTTTCCTTTAAAGAAAAGTTATTGCAAAAGTGAAGCATTCTGACAACAGAATATTTGAAAAGCCTCGGTAAGAAGAAAAGAGAAAAAGTGACCCAAAATTCAGATAACGTTTTATAAGTCTTGGGGTCAGAACCTATGTCTTAGCATCTCTGTATCCACGAAAACTTACAGTGGCCTGGAGGACAAGACAATCAACATTTTTTGAATGGGAGGAAAAGCTGCCCTTCACCCCACCACGCTGAGATACCCACTGTTGACTTTAGACAGTATTGTCTATGAATATTGGACTGTGAAATGACTGGTTCAGATGTCATTCTCGCTGCCTCACCTAAGCCACGGGGGTAAACTTACGGCCTCCTTTGTACCTTCTACAGGTGACGTGGTGCTGCCCGCAATGTTTAGTGGTAGCTCCCTGCCATGGCCCAGTGTCTCCTCACAGAGGGATGGGAAAGGCAGAAGAGTTTACCAAATGCCCCACACATTGCCCACCCCACCCCAGAGAAGCCTCAGGGGCAGGAAGTTGGTTTATCTGAAATCATCTCCCTTGGACAGAGGGAAACGATGAGCATCTTTCCTCCAACCAAGCTGCATTTGATTCACCTGACACAGCTTTCAAAGCTCCTGATGCCTGGACCTCTTTCACACTAATTAAAACAGAATCTCTAAGTATGAGGCCCAGACATTTTTCTTTTCATGTTTTTAAAGCTGCCCAGGTCAAAGATTGAGAACTATCGATTTTAAAGAAGGCCAGAGAGCAGTGTGAGTGGCCCTTTGAGACTAGCAGAGAGCACTGCAGTGGTCAGTCTTGAAACACTCAGCCCCAGGACTTGGCATCACAGGAGTGTTCTGCAGCCAACTATATGAAAAACCTGTGTGGTATACATGGGTTGGTCTGCAAAGGAGAACCTAAAGGAGAAAATAGCATCTTTGTTACAAAGGGCTCATATGAATGCCCATATAAGGGAAGAACTCCCAGAAACCATGTTCACATAGGACATAAATATAGGGAGATAAGTGTGAATGCCTTAATGGACTATTTGTAAGGCACATGAACTCTCTGGCTTCCTTATGAAGGAAAGAAGAATTTTGCAAAATAAATTGTTAGAGATAAGCCACTGTAACAATAGGCTGCTTAGCAGAAGGGAGATGATTAGAATTAGATAATCTTTATTTAAATAGTCATTGAATACTTAATCATTGCTTATCAAGCATTGCGCTAAGCACTTGACATACTTTATTTAATCTTCATGATAACACTTTGCACTAGGTATTATTTATCTCTATTTTATAGTGAAGGAAATCGATCATGTAATTAATATAAAATCAGATTAAGGAAAAGAGGTAAGCCCCAGCCTCTCTGACTCCAAAGCCCATGTTCTGTTCACCCTGTCAGGCTTTATGACCTGGACTTGAATGATTAGAGGTAATACAAAGATGGGAGAAAAACCAAGGAGACCATCCTCTTAAGCAGGAGTAACTTTTCAGCATGGCTAGTCAGCCATAAGGTTTTCTCTTCTGTGAAGATGCATGGGATCACGAGGCAGTCAGCGTGGTATGTGCAAAAAGCTCCAGCAGTTACCGCCGCCAACCAGCCATGTGACCACACAAGTCACTTAGTCCTCCTAAGTCTCTGTTTTCTCACTTAAGCAGCAAAAAGAGTTAGGTCAGTGGTTTTCAAGTTGCCAGATGGAGGCACGGGCAACAGGAGGCTGTGCTAGGGACAAGATGGATGGGCGCAACCTCTCTCTTTCCCCTTCAATCAGACAAGCTCTATATTTTAGCTGCTTGAAGAGCAATTTCCTTGCTGGGTGGAAGGAAACCGCCAGGTTAGTGGGTAGTGGTTAATGTCAATGACCTTTCCAATTTGATAGATGTCAGGCCCTCTGTTTTTGAATTCTCATGATTCTGGGAAGAATCAGTGCCATCACGTTGCTTGAGTGGATGTTGAACCGGGTGGGCAGGAGAATGGAATGGACTTTTATGCATGTGGCAGGGAGGAAGAGTAACTGAGGTGATGGAGGACAGAAAGGCCAGCTGCAGCCAGTGGAGCTCGCAGCCACAATAAACCTGCCTGGGCCCTGGACCAGTGAGAGTAGACAGGAAAGTAAGCCAGGTGCCCTTTGTTGTTACTTTGATGGTGACATGGTCACAAACAACAGAGGCTGGACTCTGGGCTTCAGCCCCCTAATTTATACTTCTTTTTACTCAATAGGATAAAAGTCTCCTGTTCTCTTTTAGTAGTTTAAAATTTAAGCAATTTTCTGTTTCTTTGTGTTTTTCAGATCTTAAATCCAAATTTCATCCAAGAAGGTGAGTTAAAAAGTAGTAGAATGGAGTACATGGGGGTTGGCTAAATAACTGAATGGCAAACTGAGATAGAGCCTTTAAACAATGGTGAGGTAGTTCTGTACTTATGGACAAGGAAAGGTGTTTATGATGAATTGTCAGGATGAAAAGACCACAATTTGCAATATATCATGAGATCCAATTTTTGTATGAAAAAGTATATTGAAAGGAGACTTAGCAGACTGTTCACAGTTACTTCTGTATCATGATATCATGGAGATTTTTCTTCTTTGTTTATCAATATTTCCTAATTTTTCTATCATAAACATATATTACTTTTAAAATACTTTTTCATGGGGCATAGATGACTCAACAGTGTTATGCTGAAGGTTATTTGAATCGTTACAAAACATGGATGAGAAATAAGAGTACTGTGTTGTAAAATGGCTGTTTCGTTCTAAGTTTATTCTGAATGTTGTAAATTTATGTCAATTTGACCATAGTGGCCCCAGAATTCCTTGTGCCCTTAGTGGATGTGACTTGCTTGCTTGGGGACACAGTGACACTGCAGTGCAAAGTCTGTGGGCGGCCGAAGCCCACCATCACCTGGAAGGGTCCAGACCAGAACATCCTTGACACTGACAACAGCTCAGCCACATACACCACCTCCTCCTGGTAAGCTGATCACCCCACCTCAGCCCCCCTTATCCCCAGCTCCTTAGTACGGCACTCAGAGGCTGTTGGGTTGCAGCTGCTATTCTGGTTACTTAGTCTCTCCAAGAGAAGAGCTGCCCTGGAGCCTATGCTAGTGCAAACACTTGGCCTCGTTTAGGAAAAAGAGTGAGTCAAAACCTACGAGTGGCTCACAGTAGTGTACTCATACAGCAGTGTACTCAGGGCTGTGAGCTGTAGGCACAGCCTCAGCCTCTCACTACGACCTGCCACTCAGCTTGATGAACAACTGGGTCACGACCAGCACATATTCACATCACACAGACATACCTGGGACCAAAAAGGACAGGAAGACTGCATTCTGGACCAACGTTAAACAAATAAAGGGAAATATCACCTTTATGTTTTAACATAAGCCTGAACCACACTTTCGAAGAGCTTTGACAGTCACTGACTTATATTCACCCTAGTTAACTGACTTATATTCACCCTTAGTTCCCTAAGGATCCCCAAGGAAATATCTAGGTCAGGAGAAGCAGAGAAAGCTCCAGACCTGTGGTAGGAAATTGGTTCTCGCATCTAGATATCCCAGTGTTTTCTGTGCCCACTCTGGACCCTGTGAAACAGTGATATATTTAATGCATCCATTAACCTAAGAACAATTTTGTTAGAAAAAAATAAAATGAATCACTCTAAAATGTGCAATAGAAAACAGAAAATCCAGCCACAGCATGCTTCTATGCAAAAAGGGTATTTCACAAAACTTGGTTGACTGTCTCCCAATCATCTCGTTAATATTTCTTGCTATAAATTATAGACTATTTGGTGTACTACTGCTCCCAGTGGATGAGCAGTAACAAGCCCCAAATGCTTAAGAAATGTTTATGGAAGAAATACCTAGGATCAAGACACTTTCCTCCATTAACTTAATATCTGTGCATGTGAAATGGTGTTGCCAGCAGATCCTCCCTGCTCAGGTCCTATCCGTGACCCAAGGAGGTTAGTGTGAGAGTCCGTGGTTGGTGAGGATCGTGAAGATACCATGTCATGTCACAATCAGTAGGGAAAGAGTGGGGCTGACTGTGACTTCCTTGTTTAACCCTTTCAGAGCAGTTTTTCCCTTGTGATATCCTGAACCCCAGATTGGGAATGCTGGGAAAGTTATCATTTAGTGAAGGAATTTCTGTTTATTTAATTCACTTAATTATTTTGAGAGTTCCACATGTAGAATTTGAAATACTTGAACGTTTTCATTCTTTTTAGTCTTCTTGGGTTTTTTGTACCATTCGTTATTGACCCGTGAGACTGAAAATATTTTAGGACAAAGTAATATGAGTAGATATAGACAAATACTTGTACAGGAAGGACTTTATATATTTGAAAACTTGTTCTGATTTTTATCTCATTTTATACTTTTTCTATCTCTGTTCTTCATATACAACAAACTTGGGAGATGGGCATGGCATGAATTTTTTCCCTCATAAGAAGATAGAAATATAGAGGCAAGGTAACCACCCGAGGTGTGTAACAGAGCTGAGACTAGACCTCGGGCCTGAGGATTCAGCTTAGCACAGCATGTGCCAACCCTTTCCCAGTCAATTGTCTCATTCCTGGAGTCTGAAGGGCAGCCTTTCTGTGTCTCTAGTGATTCTGGAGAAATCACCCTGAAGATCTGCAATCTGATGCCCCAAGACAGCGGGATTTATACCTGCATCGCAACAAATGACCATGGGACTACATCAACGTCTGCTACGGTGAAAGTGCAAGGTACAGTCTCTTTTTGTTAAACGATTTGTATACCTTCTTCAATATTTATTTTGTAATGTGGTAAGATACACATAGCATAAAATTTACCATCTCAAACAATTTTAAGTGTGCATTTGATAGTGTTAAGTATGTTCACACTGCTGTGCAGCCAGTCTCCAGGACCCTTCATCTTGCAAAACTGAAACTCAGTATCCACTGAACAACTCTCCATTCCTCCTGCCCCCGCCCCCAGGCCCTGCCAACCACCATCCCTCCTTCTGTCTCTATGATTTTGTGTTACTCAAACATTTTAAGGGGATATTACAAAGGCTTCCTGAGACCTAGGGAAGAAATGTTCTATTGTGAAAATTCCAAAGGAAAGTCCTATCACATGAGAAGAGAGAGAATTTTTGCTAAGAGCTGTCTGTGGCCTACCGTATACCTCCTGCGCAGTTCCCTGACCAAGCTGTGTCTCCTGTGTGCAGTATTCAGCCCAAGAAAGAACTTCCAACAGCAAGATGTATCTCCCAGGTCTCCCTCCGTCCTGGAGAAATGTAATGCACTTGGTGGAGAAGGTTATAGGAAAAATTTGAGACTCAGGTTAGGTAACATTTTCTAGGTGATATGCAACCTTGGTGTAAAATGCCAAGTTCTGCAGAAATAGCACTTGACCCTAATTTCTGTCCCCGAAGGTGTTCCAGCGGCCCCTAACCGCCCCATTGCACAGGAGAGAAGCTGCACTTCCGTAATTCTCCGCTGGCTGCCCCCATCCAGCACAGGAAACTGCACCATTTCTGGTTACACCGTGGAGTACAGAGAGGAAGGTATGCCATCTGTTTCTGTCTTCTCTTCCTCATAAGGAGGACCAGCAGGGTCATAAAGCTATTAGCCCCCATGCCTTTCATCAGCTGTTCTGTCTGGTGTCTTCCAACTCAGGCCTCAGCGCCAGACTGCAGCACCATCTGATCTCACACATAGAGCGGTAGATTTTACCCAAACAATAAAGACTTGTGGCAGGTTTCAAAGTGCCTTCATAGGCACTTCCCTACTTAAGGGGCCCCGTGAGCCAGACAAGGACAATCTACAGATGAGGGGGCTAAGGCCTAAAGAAAGTTAAGGTGCACAAAACTGGAGTTAGTAAGGGGCAGAGATGGCACTAGAAACCAGGTTTCTATTCTGCTAATTTGAGGTCTTTCTCCCAGAATAATACTAAGGGAGCAGGAGCAGAGCTTTAACTCTACCCCCAGATAAAATTTAGAGATCGCTCTAGAGATAAACTTTTAAAAATTGTTCAGTTTTTTAATTTGTTACATTTACATGCTATGTGTACATGAGAGTACATATATTTCTTCAGTAGTTGGAAACAATCGAGATTGGCACCTACTTATCAAGAAGAATTAGCTAAAATACGAAGCTGCCAGGTAGCTCTAATTTGTTTAAAAAAAAGGATCTCTGAACCGTATGATAAATTTCAATAGAACTGAAAGTGACTGCTTTCACCCAGAACCAAAATCATTTGTTTTACTCTACTTTCCATTACTCTTATTACTTTAACTCATCTTTCTTCTATTAAACAGGCCCTATGTAATTATAAAGCTATTTATTTCTGTGTCTTTCTTAGGCTGTTGTGTCTCCCAACTCAGCACAAAGTTATTAATGCTGAGCTGACAGACATATTTCACAAAATCCTTATTCACTTCAACATTACTCAGCTCATAGTTCATCTTAATCAACTAAGTTCTCGTGGAGAAATCGTTTAGCCTTTCTGAGTCTCAGTTTCATCTGTAAAGTGAGATTAATGCTCCTGACATAACGCAATTTCTGTGGATTTAAGTGAGAAAGTTAAATGAGACAATTATATGAAGATGCCTCCTGTGGTATTGTATACACATGAGGTGCTCAATACATGTTCATTTCTATTTTATTTCAATTTCCGAATGCATATTTTTTCATTTTGTTATGAATTCACATTTTTTACTGGCCTTATTAAAAATTTGCCTCGTGTTCCTCCGTAAATTCTATATGATTATATCTTTCCACCCTCACATGTACACATTTGGAAATGAACAGAATCAATAGGCCAACTGCTTCCACACCCCTCATGATATATTCAGTCATATAGGAAATTGAAGCCAAACCTGTCACGGTTGGCCTGCAGGCTTTCAGAGCCCAACAACACAGTGACTACAACTGTCCCTTGAATGGAATGTATCAATTTTCCTTTTTTTGTTTGCCGAAGGTCTTTGGAACAATGTCCCTCTGGCTTTCTCTCCTTCCCTCTCCTCTGAAATTGTGCACTAGGTTCCCAGACCTGGCAGCAGTCGGTAGCTTCGACCTTGGACACTTACCTCGTCATCGAAGACCTCAGTCCTGGGAGTCCTTATCAGTTCAGAGTCAGTGCCAGTAACCCCTGGGGAATCAGTCTTCCCAGCGAGCCATCAGAGTTTGTGCGACTTCCAGAATACGGTGAGTCCCAGTCATGCCCAGGACCCCAGAGGGTGAAGACAAGGCATCCGGCCAAATGTCACACACTCGCTGGTACTGTCTGTTCATTGGTATGTCAGGCCACCATGCAGGGGATGACCTGGATTTGCTTGTTGGCTTCAGTCAAGTAACATTTCACAGGCCCAGTAAAGAGTGTTTCCTTGACGTGTGATTTCAAGTGTCTTGGAACAAAAGTTATATTTGTCTAACCTGGGCCTGTCCCAGGCACCCGTGTGTGTCTCCAGGAACAGAGAGGGGCAGACAGATGTCATAAGTCACATGGATGCTATCTGCCCCTCTTCTGAGACAGGAACACCAGACTCCCTCTCCCCTGGGAACCCATGCCAGGCATAAGTGTACCTCACAGCATTAGGGACAGCCCCACTCACCAATTTAACATGGAAAGAGGAAAGCAACCTGGTTGAAGGATTTGACTCAAAATGAATATTTGATTATTTCCCCATCCCCAGCCCTCCCAGAATATCTTTTCTCAATGTGGATATATTTTTATGTAAATGTGTTGAATAATTAACTACAATATACCTATAACTAGCTACGCAGGAGTATTTTAGAAACGTGGCTCTTATTTTGCCCACCCTTTCACTCTCTCACCAAGCCACCTTGGTCTCAGGGACATTTTCAAAGAGGAGACTTGTTAGCCTAAAGAAATCTCCCCGTAGTGAGGTTTGGGGCAGTGTAGAGGAGTAGACTGTGTGTGACTGTGTGTGTGTGTGTGTGTGTGTGTGTGTGGTGGCGGGGGTGGGACACGCAGAGGAGGTGACTACTTAAAAAACAGTGAGCCTCTGTCTCTTTGGGTTAAGGGAGACCAGGAGTCTCCAGAGGGCCTCCAGAAACACTCTAGGGCCTTAGGCTACAGCCCCATCACTAGCTGAAGCCTGAAACGTTCCCAGCCTTGTCCCCATCAGCTCATCTCCCTCCCAATGGCTTTGCTCCCCTGGGCCTGTGATTCACAGGAATCCTTGGCCCTGAATCTGTTTCCTCAGATTTCAGTGTTGGATAACGCACCTTCAGCCTCAGCTGAGCTGTGCTCTGGGCAGCCTGAGGAGCTGTGCTGCAGACTTGGTCCCCTCCTCCCAAGCCACGGACTTAAATCTTGCTTAGGGACTGACTGCTGCTCACGTTTTGCTTCTTGTGAGCATTGGTCCCCAGAGACAACACAAATAGATATTAGTGTGCGTGTTCGTCTAACCATGTTCATTATGTAATGTGTGTGTGTATTCATGTGTGTGTGTGTGTGTGTACATTATGGCAAATCCTCTTTATTTGCCATGGAATTAACACGCCGTACAAGGTAATGCTGCAAAGATTCTACTCAGGCATGTGTTTTGGATTAAGCTAAATCATTCAATAAACTGAATACACTCATCAGTGGAGTGAGAAAGCAGTTTTTAGAATATATGAGCTCATTGCTTTCCTTTCCTCCTTTCTTGGCCTTATAACTCTTCCCCTAACTTCTCTGCAGCATCCTCCCAACAGTCCTGATTCTCACTGGCTTATCTGGGCCTTCGATGTGGTTTTCTCTCTCTCCTTTTTTATTTTTTTCTACCCAATATTTATTTTAAAATATCCAGAAGTCACATTCCTGATCGTTCCGAGTTTCCCTTTGTTGATGTAGGTGGTGCAGGGACGGACTCTGTCATGTCAGTTTCCTCTTGGATGATATTTTTAAAAAGAATATTTCAGAGAATCATGGCATTTTCCCACTGAGTTAGACTCCATATTTAGTCATAAGATTTGTTTTGGGGTAATGCTGCAGTTTTTCTGTTAACCTTTTTGTTTTTCTTATATGACTTCCTCGATATTATGAATGGATTCTCTGTCTTCCAAAGATGCTGCTGCTGATGGTGCCACCATTTCTTGGAAGGAAAATTTTGATTCGGCTTATACTGAGCTGAATGAAATTGGAAGGTAATGACCCAGTCAGTACTCTAATCCTTCATTCATGAACACTTAACAACAGCACATCAGAATAATGGCTCGCTTTTGTTGTCATTTGTTTATTTTACTAAATGCAATCTCTCCATAGTAAGAAAAAATTAGAATACTTATGTGTGTTTCCTGTTGATCTTTTTCTAACTTCTTAAAGCCTTCAGTCATCAACTTTCAGCCTTTCTTCTTTTCTAATATAAGAATTTAAGGCTGATCTATGGCCATGCCATCCTGACCGTACCCAATCTCGTCTGATCTCGAGAGCTAAGCAGGGTCCCGGTTAGTACTTGGATGGGAGAACACCTAGGAAGACCAGGTGCTGTAGGCATAAAAAATAAAATAAATAAAATAAAATAAAATAACAAAATAAAATAAAATAAAATAACAAAATAAGATAAAATAAAATAAAATAAAATAAAATAAAATCTAAGAAAAAAAAGAATTTAAGGCTCAACTTTTTCTTCAAAGTTCAATTTTTTTCTACATCTCTCCTGTTCTGATATATGGCATTTTCATTATCATTCAGTTCTAAGTATTTTTCCTTCAAGTACAATATTTTTCTTTGATCTAATTGTAATAGAAATGTTTTAAAATTTGCATATTTATAAGACTGACAAATTATCTTGTTACTGATTTCTAACTTAATTGCATTATGGTTGAAGAACTTAGTGTATATGATAGTGATTTTTGATTTTTGAGACTTGCTTTATGTGTAGTATGTGGTCAATTTTTGTTAAAAGTTCCACGTGTTCCCTAGAAGAATGTGTAATCACTAATTGTTTGGTACAGGTCTCTATATATGTTCATTTGTCAAGCACATTGTTTTATGGACATTTCTAATCCAGTCCCCCCTATACACACAAACACACAAACACCTCTCTCTCTCTCTCTCTGTTAGAAAAGTGTGTCCTCAAAAATAGAAAGGATAAAAGTATGACTTTTAACGGAATAATGAAAAAATGTATTGTTTGTCCCACAAAATAGTTGATGGAAAGGAACAAAAAGAGGGTTCATCCTTGTGCATGCATTGGTCTCCAGGTGGTCTAGGTGAGAAAATGTGGGTAGTAGATCTTACAAGTCACCTACCCACCCTGGATTTAAAAGCAACCACTAACAATGGGCCATTAGCATCTTCTCCATCTCTGATTAATTTCTCTCAATGAAGCATAAAGTTTCCTAAGTGGAGTGGTTGTGACAGAGGTTGTGGAAAGAGTCAAAATGTTTGTTATTCCCATTTTTTTTTTAGGCAGGAGTCACAATGTCAATTGCTGCCTTTCAGCACAGCACCTCCCAAAAACCGACTTTAGCTCTACTTTCCTCTCTTCTTGGCGTAGCCAAAAGGCTAATGGAAATTTATGTGCTGTTGATGATGATGTTTATTGAGTAACTATAGTGTTTCAGATACTGCGCAGATATCATACAGAAGTCACTTAATCTAATCATTATATTCTACAATGTAATTCTACATTGAGTAGATTTTCGGTAAAAGAAACTCAGGCTCAAGGGGGTTAAGTACTTTTTCAAGGTCCCATAACTGGTAGCGTAGAGCCAGGATTCAAATCCTGGGCTACCTAACTCTGAACGAGCCTGTGCTCGTTTACTAGCATATGTTGTTTTGCATCATAGCAATTTTTTTTTGTCAAAAATAAGCTATAGTAATTGAAATCTAGTTTGCTCCATCATAGTGAAGTTTATGAAGCTAGTTTGTGACCCTAATCATGAGCAAGTGAAACTGGCTGCATCACCTGAATACCCCAGTGTATTTCTCCTCAAGACATAAATTTGCTGCTGATAGCCACAGGCAAAGGCATGTTTTACCCAGAAGAGATGGATGTTTTGATATTTCTCTAAGGGGAGATCAATTTTCTGATCCATTCAAAGCAATCAATGGTTTTTTTAAAATCTCATCTCCAACAGCCTAAAACTTTTCCTCTCTCCCTAATATAGTCCTCATGTTTTTAGAAGATCCTTTAAAAATGCTATATGTTAACAGAATGGAAATAAAACATTTAGATACTTACATGAGACTCATGAAAGATATCTGTGCCAGGACCATAAAAGTGAGCCAACTTTCTCCATCACACTCCCTCCTGAGATATCACTAAATCTAAAAGTAAAAGAAAATTTTTAAGCAAGGCAAAGCAGGTCCCTTTGAGCTGAAGGGAGCGGGGAAATTATTTTTCCCCTGCACCCTCTTTCTCTCACTGCTTTACCCCAAGAGCATTCATGTGGAACTGTCTGATGCTGCAGCAGGCTGAAACTCTGAAGGAATCCCATCTTTCTGGCCAGAGGAACCACAAAAAGGGGCCCATGGGAGAAATCTCAGTGATGGGGGAAATCTCAGTGATGAGAAAGCTAAATATTTTTATAAAGGTCATGTACAAAGGGTTGGGAATTATAATGCTTTGGACATTGACAGTTGATGTCATCATTCACACTAGAGGTTAGAAAGCAATAGAATAATTCTTTCAAAATTGTGAATGAAAATTTTTTCCATCTAGAATTATACCCAGACAAACTAACAATCAGGTACGCAGGTGGAATAAGCACATTTCAGACATGCAGGTCTCAAACAACTTACTTCTCGTGCACTCTTTGTCAGAAATGATTGAAGGATGTATTCTATGACAAAAAGTAAAAATATTCATAGTTTACTAGAGGTTCAGCTGTGAATAGCACTGACAGTTGCAATAATGTAAACACTGAATATTGATTACAATATAATTCTGTCGGGAGGACAGGGATGAGAAAAGTGGCTATATAATAGAGACAGAGGGAAGAAAGAGACTAAAATCTCATCTTTCATAGTGGGTTGTCAATAGATAATAACTAAAACTGAAAAATTAAGAAGTAGCTACACAAAACATACTATATTTAGAGTCCTCGAAGTAAATACCAAAATTGTCAGCTAAAATATATTAAACTAGTATATTAAACTACCTCTAGGGAGGAAAAATGGGTGAGAGGATGGGATACTATTATTTTTAATAAGAAATCTTATATAACTAAATGACTTTTTAAACCATGGGGATGCACGACTTTGATAAACACAAATTTTTTTAAAAAAATAAGATAACAGTACCTTGACATGACCACTAAGTTCAGGAGTTCCATCCTCAGCATTCAGTCCTCTGGAGGGAGTGATTATAATAATCATACTCACAAGAGAGTGCTTTTGAAAGCCAGAGTAGCAATTTATTAATTTATGATGTAAAATAGAACTGCCAGTTTGACCAAATACTTGTTGACTATGCCAAGAATGATATCTGGTATATAAGAGGCATTCAATTAATATTTACCTAATACTTGTTTTATTAATTAGCATATTCTCTTCTTTTGGGAAAATCTATAGCAGAAAAAAATTATTATTATTGGAAAGTTGGTTGGTGGCAGACAGCCAGGTCAAGGAGTCAGTTGGAAAATCTTAGTCATGGCCCTGGTTGTCTGATATATATGTTTCTGCTAGAGAAATGAACTGCTCTTCAGACAATTTACTTCTCTGTTCACGGGTTAAGGCACCCCCTGGACAGGCCTTCATGGCACTGGCTTGTCACCTCCTTGACTCTGCCTTTCTCTGCCTCCATTGCTGATCAGTTTCCTCCTTCTATTTCACTCCTTACTACCTTCCACAGGGCTACGGTTGAGTCTGGAAACCATTCTATCTATTTTAGGTGTGGTAAATTTTGTTAGATATAAAAATAGAATGGTGGTTATGTATTTATTAAATGTCCTTGTCAATTAAAAATGCAAACTGAAGTATTTATAAATGAAATAACATGATATATGGATTTTGCACTCCAAAAAAAAAAAAAATCAGGGGGCAGGAAAGGAATAGATGAAATAAGGTTGGAAAAATGTTGATAATTATTGAAGCTTGCTGCATAGAACATTTATTGTACTATTCTCTCTATTTTTGTGTATATTAGAAATTTTCCATAATAAAAGATAATATATAAAATAAAATGAAAAATTGCCTCTTTAAAAATATTATTGAAATTATCATAAAGTAGAATATCTCCTTCTTTAATGTTGTTATTACTTTTATTATTGTTGTATTTTATAGAAATTTACTCTGTTTAGAAAAGAAAAATGAACCTGTGGTTGATGTTCAAAATGACAGAGAAATATATCTACTAAAAAGTGCTATTAATTTTTTGCACCTCAAAGAACCCTAAAATGCGAAGGAAGTAAAACTGGTTTTCTGAATGGTAACATAATTAAAAATACAATAGTCCCTCCTTATCTGTGGTTTTGTTTTCCACACTTTCAATTACCCATGGTCAACCATGGTCCAAAAATATGTAACGGAAAATCCCAGAAATAACATTTCATAAGTTTTAAATTGCATGCTATTCTGACTAGCATGATAAAATCTCACACCATCCTGCTCTGTCCCGCCCAGGACATGAAGCATCCCTTTGCCCAGCGTATCCACACTATATACGCTACTTGCCCATTAGTCACTCGATTATCAGATCAACTGTCATGGTATCACAATGCTTGTGTTCAAGTAACCCTTATTTCACTTAATAATGGCCCCAAACCTCAAGAATAGTGATGCTGGCAATTCAAATATGCCAAGGAACAACCATAAAGTGCTTCTTTCAAGTGGAAAGGTATGTATGTATAGGGAAAAACATATAGTATATATAGAGTTCAATACTATCTGTGGTTTCGGCATCCACCGGGGGTCTTAGGATATATCCCCCATGGATAAAGGGCACTACTATACAGGAAAATAGGATTCCTAATAAAATGTTACCATCTCACTACTTAAGATAAAACATCACACATCCTTGAGTAAAATAATACCTAGTTGACTAGTGGATCTTGACAAAATCCTTTCTCCCTTTTGTTTTCCAGAGGCCGTTTCTCCATAGTAAAGAAGTGCATTCACAAAGCTACCCGCAAAGATGTTGCTGTGAAATTTGTTAGCAAAAAAATGAAGAAAAAAGAGCAGGCTGCCCATGAGGCTGCCCTTCTCCAGCACCTGCAGCACCCACAGTACATCACTCTCCATGACACCTATGAGTCTCCCACATCCTACATCCTGATTTTAGAACTGTAAGTACAGGTGTCATCTCTCTAAGGTGGTCCCCAGCTCTTTCGGTTATTTGTTGGCAGTTACATTTAATACAGTGTCTTATGGTTTACAAAGTGCTATATGTAACATGGACTCTATAAAAATGTTATTCCCATTTTATAGATTAGAAAATTAAGGATAAGAAAGATCCTTAAAACTAACTCCTTAAAACTAGGAAATGGAGAAGCTGAGACTTGAACCCACATCTCTCTCACTCCAATTTTCATTTTCTTTCTATTTCAGACTTTGGGGCTAGGCAGGAGTTTAGGAAAAGCTTATTGACAATAGGCATAGGGTACAGTTGAAATGAAAGAGGGGTTTGTGCATCAACCCACGGCCATAGCATCCCCAGTCTACCACCCAAGAAATTTCTTTTAGGGTGAAACTTTATCTTCAAAATACTCTATTCATTCCAGATTTTCGAGGGACTCAGGCAACCATGTTCTTGGCCCCAGAACAGTTCAAATAAAGCAATAAGGTCACATTCTCTTCACTACTACCCCAAGCTAAGAACAGAGAACATGCTCTGTGGTTCAGAGAGATTTTACAGAGACTAAAGAAAGTCTTTTCAGAAGTATTGAGCCCTCATAGAAGTGTTAGCAGATTGGTGCTGATGAGGGCCTGCAGAGAAGACAGACATTTTCACTGAAGACCGATGCTGTATACGGCCCTACACGAACCTATGTTCAGTAGAGAACTGCCTCCATTTATAGCTTTTCAACTATCATTTTAGTCTTGCTCTTGTGTGCTTGTGCTTGTTAGTCTATGTGTATGTGTATGGAGACCTTTGAAGCAGTAACTTACCATAAATTCATTTATGATGAAAAAAAAAAGCCAAAATGCAAATATCTTAGGCTACATTTTTAAATTGGTTGGAAAGAAACAAGAGGAGACAAAACCAACTCTTAGTATTTGTAATTCTTTTGTTATACTTAACTTTATATAGCTGTGTAGTGGCTGGTAGATTGTCACTTTGGACTTAACAAATACACTTACAAACAGCCTTTCAAAGCCTAACTGGGAGCTTCCTAACTCAAAAGGCATATTCTGTTGACAATAATCGGTCTTCATTTACCAGTAGCAACATGTTATACTTGAGTTCTGATAAAATGTATGGTCACTTGTGTTCCAAAGTAGTACTTCAAAAACAGAACCTTTGCCCTTCAGACTTGCCAATCACCATTCCAAGGGAAGGCACTGAGTACCAGGCAGCCACAGTGCACTGGAAAGTAGCCGTTCTTGGGATCTAATCCCAGCTCTGTGATTTGAGACCATGTGCTTGGCTTCCTGGGCCTCAGGGTTCTCACCTGTGAAGTCCGAAGAATTATTCCCACTTCTCAGAGATGTTACAGGGATTTAATTAGATGAAAATTGGATTTAACTGGTTTCTCAAACATTTACTGAGCACTCAACTGGGTGCCCACAACTGTGCAGACCTGGGCCTGAGTGGGAGGAGCAAAGATAAGAAATATAGTTCTTGCTCCTGAGGAGTTATAACTCAAATGAGGAAGACCAATAGCTAAATGAATGATTTCAATACAGCATGGTAAATGCTAAGAAAGAAATGCATATTTTGGAGAGAGTTGCTGTGAGAACATTGAAAGGTGCTTGATTGGACGTGAGGTTCGGGGAAGATTTGTGGAGAGGTAGTGCCTGAGCTAAACTCTATGTTGAATCTTGGTTATGCCATGACTGTGGGTCCCCACTTTGGTGGCTATCTAAATCGCTCATAGAGCTTTTCTCTACCAGGCAACTGAGGTTCTGACCCCCTAGTCTCTGGTGGGGCTGGAGCATCTGCGTTATCCAAGAGCTCTAAGAGTGAACTTGGTGGCCGAGACTTTGGTGTCTCAGAGCACTGCTACTGTTCATTTCTCCCTTAAGTGCTCTAAGAAGTCCATGGAAATGCATCTAAAAAGCCCAAATCCTCCTCCCCCTCGGTCCCCGGCAGTGTCAGAGGAAGGCGAAGGAGGCCTTCATTGGTCCTAGCCTTTGCTCCTGTCTCTTTGACAGAAGAAACCAGGAGACCAATGGGAAGGAACAACTAGAGAAGGGAAACTTGGCCGTGGGGGGGTTTCAGCTGTGCTTGAAAGTAGTTTCTGACTCTTGCTCAAGCTGCTCTGCCTGGACATTTCCTGGGGATGTGCCTTTAACAGCCCAATACACATTAGGGAATAACTGCCTGGTGTCTGGTCATCTTGCTAAAGAGGACACAGAGTACCTGAAAGTAGTTACCATTTATTGAGGCTTACTATTGCTACCAATTATGTGTAAATGCTTCATTGTCTCACTTGATCCTTACACAATGCTCAGAAGAAGTATATATTGTTGCTGTCATTATTGTTATTCCCACTTTAAAGATGAAGAAACCAAAACACAGAGAATTTAGATGACTTGCTCCAAGCCCCCAGCCTGTAAATGGGAGAAGTAGGATTCAAATCCAGGTCAGACTGGCTCCTCATACTCTGTCACAGTTTTTAAGGTTAGAAAGTTGCTAAAAAGGCAAAGGATTCAGAAAGGGATCAAGAATGCCAAGGACAAACTTTGCCTACTTTCTGTTTTTCCCCAACTAAAACTTGACAAATAAAAGTAATTTTCAAAATACATGTAGGGCTGCTTGGAGCCACCAGGTTCTAGTTAATCAGCATATTGTTGAAATAACACTCTCTCTGCCTCCCACTCACCCCTCCCCATTTGCCCATCTCTCTCTCTCTCTCTCTCTCTCTCTCGACTTTCTCTATGTCTCAACCAAACCTCTTAAAGGAGTGTCAGAACTGTTTTCTTGTGAACAATTTTAAAAGTTAACAAACAGAATATATCGTAAACAGAGTTATACAGATTTCTTCCCTGAAGCACACCACATTTGTATGTATGTATGTATGTATGTATGTATGTATGTATGTATGTATGTATGTATGTTCTGAACATTATACTAACTTCGGACTCTAAAATATGTATGTGTTGCCACATTGATCTTATAATAAGCAGTAGGAGAGATCTTACAGATGTGTGTATGTTATTTTTCTGTTTCTTTACAAACATTTTTCCTTCCTACTTGCAGGATGGATGATGGACGGCTCTTAGACTACCTTATGAATCATGATGAGCTGATGGAAGAAAAAGTAGCTTTCTATATTCGAGACATCATGGAAGCTCTGCAGTACCTTCACAATTGCAGGGTTGCGCATTTGGACATAAAGGTAATAAGAAATAGCAACCCCAGCCAGGAAATAGTGAAGTCCAACCTGCTAGTCATTATTCTCGAGGGATATAAATTCTAATTCATTTTATTTACTTGGATTAGAATCCTTATGAATATTAAACAGAAATGAGGTTACACGATTTAATTGTGTTATTCACAAATTGATGAGAGCACACCAGAATCACAATGACATATGGGGTGAGAGAAGGTAGGCAAGCTTTAACCACTTCCACTAACTTTATAGAAGGAAGCCAATAAATGTCATTTTTTTCAAGGTACTCAGAAACAAGTCTCTGTTCTTCAAAATGAATAATTTATTATTTTTCTTGATTCATTGTAAAAGGAATAGTTAAGAAGACATGATTTTCAATGTCAAACAAACAACTTGTCTGAAGTACCACTCAACCTCAGAGTTTAGCTTAGTTTGAAGCCTACTGTACTGATGCACTTTTCATCAGGAGTGTCCTGTACACTGTAGGCTTTATCAAAGAACAGCAGGCTTGTGTAAGAACTAATGAAGTCCTACTGGTAGTCAAAACAGAGAGCTGAATTTGCCTTCTCTTCTCCCCACCTCTTTGGATCTCCTTAGCCTGAAAACCTGCTCATTGACCTGCGGATTCCAGTGCCTCGAGTGAAGCTCATCGACCTGGAGGATGCTGTCCAGATCTCAGGTCACTTCCACATCCACCACCTGCTGGGAAACCCTGAGTTTGCTGCCCCAGAAGTGATCCAAGGCATCCCTGTGTCCTTGGGCACAGATATCTGGAGCATTGGGGTTCTGACATATGTCATGCTGAGTGGGGTCTCCCCCTTCTTGGATGAGAGCAAAGAGGAGACATGTATCAATGTATGCCGGGTGGACTTCAGCTTCCCCCATGAATACTTCTGTGGCGTGAGCAATGCCGCCAGAGATTTCATCAATGTGATCTTACAGGAAGACTTTCGGAGGCGGCCCACAGCAGCCACCTGCCTACAGCATCCATGGCTGCAGCCCCACAATGGCAGCTACTCCAAGATCCCCCTGGACACCTCCCGCCTGGCATGCTTCATAGAACGTCGCAAGCATCAGAATGATGTGCGGCCTATTCCCAATGTCAAGAGCTATATCGTCAACCGGGTAAACCAAGGGACATAGCCACATCCCAGCCCTTGAGGTTTCACATGAAAGTGCAGTGTGAACCAAAGCAAGACTGAATGTGTCTGTAAATAATTTTGTTCATTATTTTACTCCATGCAGTTCTCTGGATCAAGAGGTGTACTTCTTAAACCTCAACAGTGGTTATTCAGGGTCTGAGCAGCTGTAAAATCACCCCGAGTCTAGGGGCTTTCCAGAGGGTCATTCAGAAGAGATAAAGAAGCAGACAGTCATAGAAAGCATTAAAAAAGAGGGGCAAGGATAACAAGAATATTAGCTGTTATAAAATCTTAATTATGCATCCCAAAATGAATGGATAGATAGGCAAAACTTTAGCTCACTGTAGTGAGTATAAAAGGTTTCTGCCTTTGCTGAAATTTTAAGCAAAATGTTCTACTTAACAGAGATGTCATGTATACCAACTATTCTGGTTTAGATTGCTGAGATAAATCTTAGTAGGATATGTATACACATACAGTAAAATATATCCCATTCAGGTTCCAGAGTTTTATAATATAGAGATATATATGAAAACAATCATAAGCAACTTTGAGTGCTCCAGTTAAGACAGTGACTTATTTACTGAAGCATTACATTGTTTTGACTAAGCACAATTAGCTGACACATTTTTTAGAGCATTTTGTAAATCTTGTATAGAAATCTTTTACCAGAACCTGTGCATTAAAAGAAAGTGATGTTACCCTTTTGCAATTTGCGAATGAGAAGATTCTTCTCTCAGTCACAGGTATTTGACATAGGTTCTGTATATGAAATGCTACCCCCAAATTCACTGGCAGCTCAGAGTTAATCTGGCAGGAAAGCCTACCAGGAAGTAAGTCCAAATACAGTAAGAGTTGTGAGCTATTTTTGTCTGCACTTGGTTCGAAATAGATAACAAATATAACAGGTTCATAAAAAAAGGGCAAATGAAAACCTTTCCTACAGTTCTTATGAACACCGTGACAACACACTTTCTGCTCTCTTCTACAGCTGCAGAATGCAGTCCTCAGAAAGTTGGCCTACTTTATTTCTAAACCCTTATAGAAGCTAAGGGGTGCTCACCAAAAGGAGGCAGCCATACAGGCCTTTTAAAGGCCTGGCCCCAAGTCCTTTTTGAAGCCATGGAATAAAATCTAATACATCACCCTAATAGAGCATTGAGTTTTAACTGTGATTGCAATACCTACCACCACTCAGCCGCATCTATTTCCCTGGACTAAAAGGACTCATTGCACTTTGAGGCCAATGCTGCTTTCTGGTGTATATTCTCTATACAAGATAATTATGAACTGCCCTTTTTTCTGCTAGTGGAAAAAAAACCTGGGTATTTCATGGTTTATTTTTTGTGTGTTTAGAAGGAGTTTTTGTTTTTGTGTTTGTACACAATCCACCCTTTGTTTTCTAGAACATGTTTTGAAATTTGTAGTTATGCAAATAATATTTTAAAAATATAACTCAAGTGTTTGTCCAATTAAGGTTTAATGATATTGCTTCTCTCCTATAGTAGGATTGAGAAAATTAAAATTATGCAGCACAGAAGTGTAAGCAGAGATTTGTGAAGGATAAATAGAACTACAAACCTGTCTAAAAGAAAAACAATGGTAGAAACTAAGCCTGAACTTTAATATATAAAAACACTTCTTCCCACAGTGAAAATGTAGAATTAAAAGTACTCATCATTCTTTTTCACTGGTTTCAAAGTCAACTTTCTCATCTACCCTTCACTTCATCCCATTCAAGATTATAAATTAATAAATAATTAGAAAGTACAAGCAATAAGACTAAATAGCACTTCGTATTTTCAGGATTAACCAAATATGTGGAAACTGACTTGGACTGTATTTGTTTCCTAGTTTTCATATGGCCCTGTGTCATCAAGGATCCCTTCCTCAGAGGTTGCGCTTGACTAACCCTCCATGTTCTTCATTTAAAAACAAATGTATATAAAAATGCTTTATATTTTAAATTTTAAAACATATTTACTAAAAATTCTTTTAGTCAGCATGTCTTTGTTATGAGACATAGCATAAAAGAAGAAATCCTGGTCCCTAGGATTTGTGTTGAGATAGATTGTAGGCACTGAGGATTCCAAATATCCATATAGTGTGGCTTGAAAAGTTCTTTTCTGTCCATGATGGATGACAACTAACGAGCCCCCTACTGAGTCATTTTGAGTGTTTCTGACCATAGGGAGACAAGCTGAGTTTCTGCTTTGGAAGAATAGGGCCTAGGACAATGGTACACTGACTGTACAGGAGAGCATTAATGAAATCATGTTGTGGGGAGGACGACTGACAGAATGTTAGAGCCGAAGCTTCTATATCAGCTTTTACAGCAGAGCGGGGATGGTCCAGATGTGAGGTTGTATGGAACTCCCTCGCCGCCCTGCGCCCCTACACCCCCCTCCCCCGCCCCCAACAGGGACACTTATTGGGGAGGTGAGGAGACAGGAGAGAAAGGACATAGAAATGAAAAGTAGTATGATTTTGTTAACTGGAGCCAAAGTACAATCATTAGAATAGAATGAATTTAATAGAGGCCCCAAGAGAAATGGGGTATACTTTATATAGCCAGATAACTGAAGGAAAATAACAGGAAGGTTCCCTGTCTCCAAAGCTTCTGATCCCTCCCAACAGGGATAAGTCTTGGTTCAAGAATTCTCCACACTAAGTTGGAAATAACATGGAATCCCAGGAGAAGGGGCTGAGAAATGTATTTAGAATGCCTTGGGGGCAACTATGGTGAGTGATGAAGAAACAGGGATCACTTTCTTGTACTTGCTTTGGAAGAGATATTTATTCCTTTGTGGTAGAGAATAGGGGAGAGAAGAGAAAATACTCCACTTCTATAATTATGGTGGTCTTTGAAATGAAAACTTACCTAGGAATTGGTGAGAGTGAACTTCCAGTTGAAATGGAAAAAATAGATGTCGGTTAAAGTCACAAGTTTCTTGCTTGGCTTATAGTCCCTGCATAAGGTTTGGGAGTTTTTTGTTGTTGTTTTGTTCTGTAAAGGTGGGATGGAGAGAGAAGGGAAAGATCAGGGACAGCTCATAATAATTTTCGAAGGGTATGATGATTTACTGCATCTTTTACACTTGTTTCAAATTAAATAGATTTATATCCACTTATGGCTGAATGTGGGAACATTTTTAAGAAAAAAAATTGTAATGTTGAGGGTGTCCTTCGGGTCTCTCACAGGCATAAACACTCTTGGGGGAGTAGAAGAAGCAGAGGAAAAGCTGGCTTCACTGCTTTGTGGTTCACAAAGCCTTTATAATAGTAGTGCCTTTCAGAGGGGAAGATGGGAGATAAAGAAGTTCATTGTATGTAGACTGATATTGCAGAATATTTTCTTTGTTTTAGAATATCTTTTAAATAAAAACATCTGAATATAGAGTAAGCCTAGGAATTCTTGAGTTTCAACCTCAGCTATTCCTGATTTGTCCTTTCTTACAGAAAGTCTTTGTTTTTTTTCTGCCCCAAATGTCCCCATTGTTAAAATGGGAGTTGGGGGGAAGGAGAGAGGACATTAACTTCATAAGAATGTTGGAAGAATACTTTAGTTCAGATGTCTAGAAAATACTTTGATTTTTTTTAAAGTGCTACACACTGCCAGTGCTAAGAGTTTTACTGATAGTAACTTTGAACATTCCAGGTTTTCAATATTCATGTCTTTAGACACCATTTGCAACTCATGAGAATAAATTCTGTAAATTGATTTTAATTGGAAGTACTAGGTGCTCTTTGTCTAAATGTTATTTGGTCTTAGCCTGTAATTTTGATCATTTAAAAGCTTGTCCACAGAAAAAGGTTAGGAGAGCTGATTGAAGTCATATGTCAATAAACTGTTTTCTCCAGTATTTCTTGTGGCAGACACAAAGAGTAAGATGCCTTTCTTTCCTAGGCAACCGCTACTCTCTCTTCTGAAGCCTTCTGCTCTGGAAAAATTGATAGAGGAAAACCCAAACAGTCACTTTCCTCGTTGGGAGGGCAGAAGCGAGAATAAAATATTTTCTGATATCACAACTCATTTGTTCAGTCTCACAGGCGTCTATGATAAGAGGCAAATTAAAGGCACAGGTGTAGAAATTAGTAGAACTGTTGATTTTTGGAGGGGAAACCTTGGATCTTTTTTTAGATTATTAGGTGTTACAGGAATAGGTATTTGCTTTCTGATAGTCCATACAATTTAGTGCTTATGAGTTAGTCATTACTTTTTTCTTGTCTATGTGGAAATTTAGATTTGTGAGAATATGAGGGAGCAAATGTGTTATAAAAATAAATGGTGGTTATTTCTGTGTATTAACTAAAACTTTGTTCTATGAATTTGATAGAGGAGAGAATATTTCACAGATAAGGGGTCTCTGTAGTAAGGCAAAAGTGCAAACACTGCTTTTTTGCTCAGTTTTAAGAAATGTTGACCTATTCCCTTTTCTCCTGTGTAACATCTCGTTGGAGTCTGGGTTAGGCAAACACAGTATGTGAGCTTTCAGTGGATTTATTTGTATTATGGTTTTTCTTAATTATTTAAAATCTAGAGATCTTTTGGGAATGAATGATTAAACCCAAAGCAAAGTTAGGAAAGATAAGGTTACACATACTCCACTAAGGAAAGGGAGGCTACTATGTTAATATTCATTTTCTAAAAACTATAAGGCTCTTGTTATTTCAATAATTCTAGAGGGCTAAAAAGGGCTGAAATTTGTCCATGGCACTAGACTTTGAGAAATTATTACATGGGAGAAATCTATACAGAAATAGTAGAACACAGAAATATCATAGGCCATATTTTCTAGGAAAAGCATTTCTTTCTCATTTTTAATATATGTAGAAGTTAGAAGAGAGTAAACAGCAAATACTCTAAGACAAATGTTCATCTTTAAGGAACATTTATAGAAAACCTGAAATTAATCCTCATAGGCTATTTTGTTTTCCTGTCAGCCTATTCATTGGGAGCTTCTAAACTGTGGTCAGATTTAGTTTTTATTCAAATGATCAAGGTTAACTGTTTATTCAGATATTGTTGTTCTGAATAGTGAGTATAGCTCAGAGAAGGGAGGGTGGTAGAAAAATGTGCAAATAAAATTCTTGAAGTCCCAACTCCTGGTGCTTAAATTAAGCAAGCTAATTAGCAAGCCCACGAATATTTAGCATAAGAGTTCCATCAATGCCTGACTTCTATCAAGAATTGAATCCACATCCTGGACTACATAATCTCAAAGACTGCCATTATGAATTTGAAGTTAACAAACATATTAACACTAACTTAAGCCATATCTGTCATCTGTGTTCGATTTTTTTTTTTTTTTTTGACCCTGGTGCTTTTACTTCTGTTTCTGCCAAACTTTGGCCTACTCTGTGGGGAAAGTGAGTAAAACTAGCAGTTAGGACAAATGTGAAGACTGTGAAAATATTAAACATACTCTTCAGAATGACATCCTAGTCAGAGAATAGTAGTGATCAAAGTGCAAACTGTTGGAAAATATGGATATATGTACATCTGTACATGTATATAGTGTATAATATGTATGTATATGTTATTGCTCATATGCAGAAATCTATCCATTTGAATACAGCCCAGGTGGGTCAATTTTTCTATTGAAAAACCATTCAGGGCCATTCAAAACCATTAGGGCTGATGGGTAGAGTTAGATTCTACTCATTTAGGAATTATTTGCTATCTTTTGAAGTCCACAAAACCAAATGAACAAAGCCTGAAACATAATGATGCTGAAATATCATTTAGATTATTATTCTGTTTATCTGGAGTCAGAGCATCTTTATATTTGAATTATTAAAAGTTGGTTTGCAAACTCCATTGGCACCTTTTGGATTTGAGTGACCCCTCCCCACCAAGTCTTTTGAGAGTTTGGGGTGGGCTTCTCTTGCCATTCAGATAAAGGGCCTTATCCATAAGTGGACAGGTTTCCCCATAGGGACCATTACACATATACATATAAGTACATACTTCCATCAGGCTTATAGCAATTGATTTACAATCACTCCACAGTATTGATAAATAGCTCTATATTTTCAAGGTGCAGAAGAATTCCACAGCCTTAATTATTTCAGTGTCTTGCTGGTCTGCCTTAAGTGTATCTTCTGGATTTTGGTTGTCTTATTACTTTGAAATTTTTCTGCAGTTGTTCATTTTGTATGCATACAACGTCGTTTTATAAAGGTAGGTTGTAAATATTTCATTTGTAAGTCAAATTCACTCACGTGTAATGTTGTAAAGTGATGACCTGCTGTCTTGTTATTACTACAGTAAATGTTATGTTATGGATGAAACTTCAAAATGTACATCTCACAAGTTATGCATTACTATAAATATAATATACTAAAGATGTTATTTCCGGTGGTCTTTCGTTTTCATTCTAATTCAAAACTTTGTTTAAAAAAAATTTTTTTTTCTCTTTCCCTAAACATATAAAAGCCTTGACAAGGTAAAAATGTCACATTATTTTTACGACACTTTTAATCTAGCATTTTGGAAAGAAAGCAACAGTTTTGCAGCCTGCAGTATTCTAAGGCATTTCTCCATCCAAAATCATCAAGTAAGCCTCAGGTGTGCATTAACTTCATTCTGGTGTTTCAAGTGGCAACTTTTTTTTAGCAAATTGGCAGGCCTTAGGGGCTGGATCTCACTAGTTTATGTATGATAGTGCCGACTTGAGGAATCTGGATTAACCTTTGCAGACCTGATCCGGCTTTAAAAGAGTCTGCGTGTGCCATCCAAATACAAAAAAGACTGATTCATAGTACGCTGTCAGTTAGCTAGAGTGTTAGAGATGGAAGTTTTGGGGTTTTTTAGCTCATTTTGCAAATAACATAATGTTTTAACATTTGACCTCTATTTCATAAAGATTTGCATTTATTTGAAATGAGAAACAACTGTCAAGGCACGGGCTCTTCACACTAGCTGGTCAGCACATTCTCTTCAGAGAAAATACACAGATAAAAAATATTAAAGTGAAATCAGAATCAGTTTGATGAGTAACAACCATTAGTCTTATGGTTTTAAGGGTTATTTTCCTTAAAGTATTGCCTTCTACACATAAAATTTTCCCCTACTTCAAGGGATTTATTTGTAAAGAACAAATACATTTGCATTTTCAGATTGGCTGGTAAGGTTACCCTTCTGGATAACCCTGATACGGATCAATTCATCCTCTACTCTCTTCCTCACATGTTGTACATTTACTATGTGCCAAGCGCTTGAGCTACTCTAAGGAGACTAAACATACATCCCCCTCTAGGTTACACAGAACCGACAGAAGAGGTAATGAACATGCTAAGCGCTTTATAGTCTCATGTACAAACTATGACATTGTCATGTGACAGATGCCATGAATAAAAGAATTGAGAAAAGGTCCCTGTCTTCGAGAACTTACACTCGAAGACAGAAACGCGGCGGGGGGGGGGCAGGGAGAGAAGGCTTATAACAGGAAATAACGACATGCTTGGCCAAGGAGTATAGATATTAAGAGGACATGGAGCTATAAAAAGTGGGCAGAATTTATACAATCTCTCTTGAAACGCCTGACTTCATGATCTTGGAGTCTATCTAACTATTCGGGGATTTAAACTCCAGCGATCCCATCCAGAGGCAGCCAGGTGACGTACAAACCTCGCCGCATTATTCGCCACAGCCACCGGAACCCCGCTGCCCAGGCCTCAGAGCCGCGCGCAGCAGCCCCGCCCGGCGGCCGGAAATAGGGGCGGAAGAGGCGGGCTTCTCGGATGGCGTCATCAGGGCGCCGAGGGCCTGGCGCGCTGGGGCTTTTGGGGCTAACGTGGAGCGTTTGGCCATGGCAGTCGCCGATGAGGATTTGGGGTCGTTGGTAACGAGTCTGTACGACGTGCAGGCTTTCAAATTTGGGAACTTCGTGCTGAAGAACGGTATCTCTTCCCCCGTCTACATCGATCTGCGGGGCATCGTGTCTCGACCACGTCTTCTGAGTCAGGTGTCAGCCCGGGAAAAGGGAGAACTGGGCTGGGTGGCGGAAATGGAGACCAGAAGATGGGGGATGGGGAGTGACAAGAGCTGGCCTGTGGGTGAGAGTAAAATAGCCTAGCAGGAGGGTGGGCCTGGGGAGTCGGTTTGAGAAGCCCAGAGTCCAGGAACTGTTAATATCTTAAAGGCCCAGAAAGCAGCCTGCTCATTGACCCACTGACGTTGACACGTGCTTTGCAAGAGTCAGGAACATCAATTTGGGGCCCTGTCTCTCATAGAAGTACTTGAAAGAGTTCTGTGTACTTAGCCTCGAAAAAATGGGATGTGTGGAAGAAAGGAAAAGATGGGTGGTGAGAATTAAGTAGTTGCTCAAACACTTGGAAAGGCTGTTACATGGAAGGGGGAATTCGATTTTGTACTGTTACCTGGAGCAAAAACCTGACGGTGGACACTTCGTGAAGGCAGTTTTCTTGGTCAGTATAAGGAAACACTGTCTACAAATTAGAGATTTCTAGCACAGTGTTTCTCAAATTTTGACTATAAATGAATCACCTGGGAATTTTGTTAAAAGTCATGTTATGGTTGAGTAGATCCGGGACTCATTCTGGCAAATGACCAGTCTCTTAAAAATAAAACTTTTTAAAATAATTTATTTTTCAATTACAGTTCTCATACATCATTATATCAGTTTCAGGTATTCAACATAGTGATTAGACATTTATATAACTTTACAAAGTGATTACGCCCATGATTCTAGTACCCTTCTGGCACCATACGTAGTTATTGGAATATTGCTATGTTCCCTATGCTGTACTTTTCATCCTGTGACTATTTTTATAACTCACAGTTTGTACTTATTAATTCCTTTCACCTTTTCTGCTCATCTCCCTGTCCACCTCCCATCTGGCAACCATCAATTTGTTGTCTGTATAGAAATTTTTTCTGTTTTGTTCATTTATTTTGCTTTTTAGATTTCACATTCAATTCAAATCATATGGTATTTGTCTGACTTACTCAGCATCGTAACCTCTAGGTTCATCCATGTTGTTGCAAATGACAAGATTTCATTCTTTTTATTGCTGTATATATGTACCACATCTTCTTTATCCATTGATGGAAATCTAGGTTGCTTTCATATCTTGTCTATTGTAAATAATGCTGTAATGAACAAAGGGGTATATATATCTTTTTGAATTAGTATTTTTTTTTTCTTTGGATAAACACCCAAAAGTGGATTTGGAATTGTTGGGTCATATGGTATGTCTATTTTTAATTTTTTCACGACCTTCCATAATGCTTTCCATAGTGGCTGCACCAATTTACAGTCCTGCCAACAATGCACGAGGGTTCCCTTTTCTCCACATCCACATCCTTGCCAACACTTGCTTGTTATCTTTTTGATAAGCCATTCTGACAGGTGTGAGGTGATTATCTTATTGTGGTTTTGATTTACATTTCCCTGATCATTAGAGATATTCATCTTTTCATCAGTCTATTGGCTATCTCTACTCTTTGGAGAAATATCTATTCAGGTCCTCTGCCTATTTTTTAATTGGATTATTTTTTGATGTTGAGGTGTATGACTTTATTTTGGATATTAACCCCTTATTGGATGTATCATTTGCAAATACCTTCTTACATTCAGTAGGTTGCCTCTTTCTTTTGTTGGTGGTTACCTTGTGGTGCAAAAGCTTTTTAGTTAGATGTAATCCCATTTGTTTGTTTTTTTTTTTCTTTGCCCTGGGAGACATATCCAAAAAATTATTGTTAAGACCAGTGTCGAAGGAGTTTATTACCTATGTTTTCTTATAGGAGTTTTATTGTTTCAGGTCTTATATTTAAGCCTTTAAACATTTTAAGTTTATTTTTGTATATGGTGTAAGAAAGTGGTCTAATTTCATTTTTTGGCAATAATCTGTCTAGTTTCTCCAACACAATTTATTGAAGAAACTGTCCGTACCCCATTGTATATTCTTGTCTCCTTTGTCATTCATTGACCATATAAGCATGGGTTTATTTCTGAGCTCTCTGTTCTCTTCCATTGATCTACTTGTCTGTTTTTGTGCCAATACTACGCTATTTTGATTACTCTGACCTTATAGTATAATTTGTTAGCAGATAGTGTGATACCACCAACTTTGTTCTTTTTCAATATTGCTTTGGCTATTTAAGATCATATAATTTTTAATATTTGTTCTAGTTCTGTGAAAAATTGGTATTTTGGGATTGTACTGACTATATAAATTTCTTTTGGAAATAGGGACATTTTAATGATGTTAATTCTTCCTGTCCATGAGCACAGTATATCCTTCCATTTGTATCTTTTTTGGTTTCTTTCTCCAGTGCCTTAGAGTTTTCTGAGTACAGGTCTTTTACCTCCTTGGTTAAATTTATTCCTAGGTATTTTATTTTTTTGATGCAATTGTAAATGGGATTTTTTTCTTCTCTTTTTGATGGTTTATTTTTGGTGTATAAAAATGCAACTGATTTCTGAATATTAAGTTTGTATCTTGCTACTTTACTGAAGTCATTTATTAGTCCTAATAATTTTTTGATGGAATTTTTAGGATTTTTTATATATAGTATCATGCCATCTGCAAATAATGAGTTTTACTTCTTTCTTTCCAATTTGGATGCCTTTATTTCTTGTCTGATTGCTGTAGCTAGGACTTCCAATACTATGTTGAATAAAAGTGGTAAAAGTGGACATCCTGTCTTGTTCCTGATCTTAAAGAAAAAGCTTTCGGCTTTTTACCATCGATCATGATGTTAGCTGTGGCTTTGTCATATATGGCTTTTATTATGTTGAGATATGTTCCCTCTATCTCCACTTTGCTGAGAGGTTTTCTTTTCCTTCTATTTTTTTTTTTTTATTATCATAAATGGATGTTAGATGTTGTCAGATGCTTTTTCTGCATGTGTTGATATGATCATATGTTTTTTATCCTTCACTTTATGTGGTATATCATGTTAATTGATTTGCAGATATTGAACCAACCTTGCATCCTAAAGGTTACTAGGGGAAATAAATCCCACTTGATTATGGTGTGTGATCTTTTTAATATATTGCTGAATTCTGTTTGCCAGTGTTTTGTAGAGGACTTTTGTATCTATGTTTATCAGGGATATTGGCCTATAATTTTCTTTTTTGTAGTGTCTGATTTTGATATCAGGGTAATTCTAGCCTCCTCAAAAAAAGTTTGGGAGCCTACCCTCCTCTTCAGGTTTTTGAAATGATTTGAGAATAGGTATTAATTCTTCTTTGAATGTTTGGTAAAATTCACCTGTGAAGCCTTCTGGCCCAGGGCTTTTGTTGGGAGTTTTTTTTAAATTACTGACTCAATTTCATTAGTAGTTATCAGTCTGTTAAGATTTTCTGTTTCTTCCTGATTCAGCCTTGGAAGATTGTATGTTTCTGGGAATTTATCTATATCTTCCAGGTTGTCCAGTATGTAGTATTTCCTTTTAACTCCTTCTGTTTCTGAGGTGTCGGTTGACACTTCTCTTTTGTTTCTGATTTTATTTATTTGGGCCCTCTCTCTTTTTTTCTTGATAAGTCAGGCTAAAAGTTTATCAATTTTGTTTATCTTGTCAAAGAACCAGCTCTTCGTTTCATTGATCTTTTCTATTGCTTTTTAGACTATATTTATTTCCACTCTGATCTTTATTATTTCCTTCTATTCACTTTGGACTTCTTCTTTTTCTAGTTCCTTTAGGTGTGAGATTAGATGGAGATTTTTCTTGTTTCTTGACTTAGGCCTGTATTGCCATAAATTTCGCTCTTATAACTGCTTTGGCTGTGTCCCATAGACTTTTGGTCATTGACTTTTCATTTGTCTCAAGGTATCTTTCGATTTCTTCCTTGATCACATTGTTAACCCATTTATTGTTTAGTAGCATGTTATTTAGCCTCCATGTGTTTGTGTGTTTTTCAGTTTTCTTACAATTATTTCTAGTTTCATACCATTGTTTTCCTCCTGTGTGTGTGTATACCTTAATTATTGTATTTACACATGATCTATTACTTTCATCTTTCAACCTTTGTAATATTCCTTTATTTAGTTTTGACCACTTCTTTCTACTTACATCCTTTTAACTTTTCTTGTAATGCTGGTTTAGTGGCGATGGACTTTTTTAGATTTTTTTAGCTTCAGTTCTAAATAATAACCTTGATGGTTACAGTGTTCTTGGTTGTAGGTTGTTCATTTCAGCACTTTGACTATCTCATGCTTATTTCCTTCAAGCCTGCAAAGTTTCTGATGAAAAAATGAAATGATAGTCTGTGTGAGCTCCTTTGTACATAATTAGCTGCTTTTTTCTTGCTACTTTTAAGATTCTTTGTCTTTAACCTTTGGCATTTTAATTGTGATGTGTCTTGATGTGGGCCTCTTTGGGTTCATCTTGTTTGGGACTCTGCTTTTTGGATTTCTATGTCTATATCCTTTGCCAGGTTAGGGAACTTTTCAGTTATTATTTCTTCAAATAGATTTTTTATCCTTTTCTATCTCTTCTCCTTCTTGAACTCTTGTGATGCAAATGTTGGTATGCTTGATATTGTCCTAGAAATCCTGTAAACTATTTTAATTTTTTTTAATTTTTTTTTTTTTCTTTTTGCTGTTTTGATTGGGTATTTTCCACTACCTTGTCTTCCAGATCGTTGATGTGGTCTTTTGCTTCATTTAATCTGCTTGATTCTCTCTAGTATATTTTTTTCATTTCAATTATTGCGTTCTTCATTTTTGATTGGTTCTTTTTTGTATTTTATATCTCTTTGTTGGGGTTCTCACCAAATTAATCTGTTCTTCTCCTGAGTTCATTGAACATCTTTATTACCAATGCTTTGAGCTTTTTATCTGGTAGATTGCTTATCTTCATTTTCTTTAGTTTTTTAAATGGAGTTTTTATTCTTTCATTTGAGACATGTTTTTTTGTCTCATTTTGGCTAACTCTCTGTTTGTTTGTATATATATTAGGTTGATTTGCTATGTTTCCTGGCCTTATGTAGAAGGAGTCCAGTAAGGATAGTGGCACAGTCCTTCTGGTCAACTGAGCCAGGTGCTCCAGGAGTGTTTTCTGTGTGGGTTGTGTGTATCCTCCTGTTGTAGTTGAGCCTTGATTGTTGCCGGCATATCAGTGGGTGGGTTGACCCTCAAGCTGACTGGCTGTGAAGGCCAACCTTGACTACAGGGGACAAACTGTTTTGTGGGGGCTGAGCCCAGGGAGTAGGAATCACTTTAGTGAGGCTCTTATGCCAGACAAGGCTGCATACACATCTGTGTGTTTGTGAAGCTTCTTGGATGTGGCTCTGGTGTGGTCTGGAACCTCTCAGGATGGGCTCTGGTGTGGTCATAGTTCAGCAGCTGCTTGTGCTGGGCTTTGAGGCACTTGAGAGAGGCAAAGGTGTGAGTCAAGGCTGACTGCCATTTGTACCAGGCTTGAGACCATTTGGTGGGAGTTACAATGCAAGCTCAGGCCGGCTGCCACACATGTGGGGTTTGTGGACCTTTGGGAGAGTCTGTAGCATGAGCTGAGGCCAGCCACAGCTTGTGTGAGGGTTGCGGACCTTTGGAAGAGTCTACAACATAAGCCTAGTCAGGCTGCTCTGAAAGAGGCTCCAACTGAGTGAGCAGGTTGAGTGAGGTGGTGTCTCAGGGAAAGACCAGGGCAGGAGGATCAGTGTTGACCAAATTAATGGAGAGCAGAAGATTTTGCACCTGCCCATGCCAGGATGGCTGGATGAGAGGAGAGCTCAACAAAGAAACAGTGGTGTCTGCTAGTATTTCCATCTCCTAAGAGTATTCTCCTGATCCCTG
Organism: Pteropus medius; assembly: GCF_902729225.1. Taxonomy (NCBI): domain Eukaryota; kingdom Metazoa; phylum Chordata; class Mammalia; order Chiroptera; family Pteropodidae; genus Pteropus; species Pteropus medius. The sequence continues at coordinate 9,091,029 of NW_024351543.1, forward strand.
CTCCTCCAGCATTTGCCCTAAAGTTGGTCAGTGTAATTCATCCTCCATATGACCCAGGCCCTTCTCAAGCTGCTACCTCTATGCTGGGGCTTGGAACAAGTTTGTTTGTACTTGAGCCCTTTATGAGCAGTGTCTCAGTCTCCTGTAGCCCTTTATATCTTTGGGACGTTGTCCCCGCTGGTTTTCAAAGCCAGGAATTATTGAGACTCTTCTTCCCAGAACAGGAAGCCAGGTGTGGAGCTCTGACCCCTCATTCCTCAGGGGGAACCTCCAGAGCCTAGCTGTCCTTCTTGTGTATTAATCGCTATACCATGCATGTGGCACTGGCCAGATCTGCATCTCTGTCTCTCCTACCTATCTCTATGTGGCTTCTTTATATCTTTAGTTTTAGGAATTCTATTCAGCTAGTCTTCAAGTTGTTCTCAGTGATGGTTGTTCTATAATTCTGTTGTAATTTTGACGTGTTCATGGGAAGGAGGTGAGTTCAGGTTTTACTTACTTCGCCACCCTCGCCACTGGAATTTTGACAGGAATAGCATTGACTCTGTAGATTGCTTTGGTAGTATGGACATTTTAACAATATTAATTCTTCCAAATTATTAGTATGGTACATCTTTACATTTCTTTATGTCTTCAGTTCCTTTCTTTGTCTTCTATAGTTTTCAGTGTGCAGGTCTTTGACCTCCTTGGTTAAATTTGTTCCTAGATATTTTATTCTTTCAATGCAGTTGGAAATGGGATTGTTTTCTTAATTTCTCTTGTGAAACTTAACTGAAGACTTCTTTCAGGCAGGAAGTATAACTAGGTGATAGGCTTAAATACTGAAAACATAATGGATGAACTGAGGAAAACTGGGACGCCTCAGGGCCATCTGTAGTCTTTGGGATCAACGTCATAGCAGACCCTGAGTCTAGACAAATAGGTTCATTGTTGTGTTTTTATATTTGTAAATTGGAATTTATGCAGAGGGTAATTAAACAAAGGAATTTGTTATTTTTCTGATCAGGTTTGAGACTATTTCCTACTGGGTTATAGTATTGTTATGTTACATTATTTATACACTATTTAGTAATGTTATGTTACATTATTTATACACTATTTATAATAGTTTGTGTGTTTTTTTTTTTTTTACAGGTTGCAGAAATTTTATTTCAAACTGCCCAAAATGCAGGGATCAATTTTGACACTGTGTGTGGAGTACCTTACACAGCTTTACCATTGGCTACAGTTATCTGTTCAACCAACCAAATTCCAATGCTTATTAGAAGAAAAGAAAGAAAGGATTATGGTAAAAATAAAAGTAGTATAAAGATTAAGTTGATATGTAATTTGATACTGCTAAAATTTTTTTTCCTAGGTGCTGATGTTTTACCAGAGTCACGTTGAATGTTCCTCATAGGTTTTTTAAGTTGTTATGGCTTATAGAATTTGTTAACTATTGCTATAAATCACCTTCCTTTCCTTTAGTGTCTGGGGTGAAATACTGTTTTTATTAGACAGTGAAAAAAAGAGCTTTTTTTGCACCATATCTATGAGACCCAGCATTTTTACCAGCCCTTCCTGCATCAGCAGAATATTCTAAGAACACATAACTTTCCCAATATATTTATATTTAAATCACATGAAGAGAAATGCATGAATAAAATTACTCTTATAAAACAATATAAATGCCATATGAAAATATTTTTTTTGGTGGCATAAAAGAACTTTTTTTTCATTATAGTTACATTGGTTAACGAAATCCAGTAAGTTTCAGGTGTACAATTCAACAGTAAGGCATATATATATATACATTGCATTGTGTGTTCACTGCCCATAGTTTGAAATTCTTAATGAATATATTTTTTTCATGGGTCCGTGGGTGTTTTAAACATGTGGGCTTGCTTTAAAACCAAATCAACCTAAAAATATTGGAATTGACTTCATATTTGATATTAAGGAGGTAATAGGGTTTTTTGTTTGTTTTATGTTGAAGTCATAGTATTTCTGGTATAGTTTTTTTTTTTTTTTTAAAGAGTCCTTTTATAGGTGCATTCTAGAAATTTTCATGATGAAACATGATTTCTAGGCTTTGCTTCTAAAAATTATAGGGGGAGTGAGGGAGTGGAGATACAGCTGAAACAAGAGTTATTGACCATTAGTTGTTGAGTGGTGAGGTGCTGTGTTTGTTTTTTTATATTTTATCTAGTTTTATTTGTTTGAAATTGTCCATTATAAAAAATAGTAAAAATACTGTTGCTGTTTGAAGGCAGTGTTTAACTATATGAATTTTTGCCCCTAAGGAAACTATTATTTCTATTTCCTTATTATATGTCTTCAAAAATATCTTAGAATATCATTATTTTTAAAATATATCTGTAAGTACTCACAGTCTTGTGTTCTTGTTTAAGCTAATTCAGTTAAACTTGCCAATTCTTCAAAGGGAAGAAAGGAGTTAAGAGAAAAGAAATGGGAAAAGGCAAAGGCGGTACCTGTGATAAAGCTCAAAAAGTGGGCAAAATGCCACCAATTTTATTTCTCTTTCAAAATAAAACAAATTTGGTAGTGAAAAATATAAAAATGAGTCTCTAATAAAATAAATCTATGAAGTCTTCCTCCTGAATTATTTATATTCTACAGATTATCTGAAAATAGTCTATAGTGGGGGTGCCTTGCATTATATAGTTCATAAAGTTGTAGTGATTGGTCTAAATGGTTGCTGAGTATTTCCCTCCTGAATTTATATCTGCAAAGGCCAATTTTTTGGCTGATCTTGAGTATGAACTGGTTTATTAACAGAAAAAAGAACATTCATTAGGATATTGGGTATTCTGTGTTTTATCACTTTCCTTGATCTAGATCTTGCTTTAAGAAACCTCATATTTGAAATTTTGATCATAAACATGTAAAATGGTGTTTATTTACACAGCAAAATAATTTGCTAGTTTTACTATAAATATTCTGTATATGTAATTTTGACAATTTGGAGATACAGACATTGAACAAACCGGTAATCAAGGCACATTGAAGATTCATCAGAAATAAAGTAGTTCCAAAGGAGATTATCAGAAAATAAGATTTAGATCATCCATCTCTTCATAAATACATGCCAAATTTATATTGCAAGATAAATCTTGAGTTGACTGATATATAAAATTTCAAATTGGAATCAATATCATTTTTTCTTTTCCAGGTACTAAGCGTCTTGTAGAAGGGGCTATTAATCCAGGAGAAACCTGTTTGGTCATTGAAGATGTCGTTACTACTGGATCTAGTGTTTTGGAAACTGTTGAGGTTCTTCAGAAGGAGGGCTTAAAGGTCACTGATGCCATAGTGCTGCTGGACAGAGAGCAAGGGGGCAAGGACAATTTGCAGGCACATGGGATTCGTCTCCACTCAGTGTGTACATTGTCCAAAATCCTGGAGATTCTTGAGCAACAGAAAAAAATTGATGGCGAGATGGTTGAGAGAGTGAAGAGATTTATTCAGGAGAACGTTTTCGTAGCTGCTGATCATAATGGTTCTCTCCCTTCTGTAAAGAAAGCACCCAAAGAACTCAGCTTTGACGCTCGTGCAGACCTGCCCAGGATTCACCCAGTTGCAGCGAAGCTTCTCAGGCTTATGCAAAAGAAGGAGACCAATCTGTGTCTGTCTGCTGATATCTCAGAGTCCAGAGAGTTGTTGCAGCTAGCAGATTCTTTAGGACCCAGCATCTGCATGCTCAAGACTCATGTGGATATTTTGAATGATTTTACTCTGGATGTGATAAAGGAATTAACAACTCTGGCAAAACGCCATGAGTTCTTAATATTTGAAGACCGGAAATTTGCAGATATAGGAAACACAGTAAAAAAGCAGTATGAAGGTAAGTATCATTCAGGAATCTGCAAGAATCAGAAATCCAGTTTAAACTGGCTGAAGGAAAAAAAAGGAAATGTATTGACTCACATCTCTGAAAATCCAGCCATAGAACAGGCTGTCAAGCGTGGTTGGATCGATGTCTTCTGGACTTGCTTTCTCTTCATCTCTCATCTCTGCTTTCTTCTTTCTTGACTTCTTTCTCAGGTAGGCACACTCTTCATGCCTACGCCAAATCAGTCACTGGGGTATAGAATACCTTTATTTAGGTATAGAATAGCTAAAACCTTTATTAGCGCCCCTGGGTAATATGCCCCGCACCTGGCGATGTGAGGTTGTTAACGCTGTGTAAACTTCTTGAACCAAGATCTGGTCACCCTTTAAAGAAACCAAGGGTGCTCATGCCAGAGAAGGGGACATAGGTTCTAGGCAGGCAAAAATGACAGATGTTGGCAGCACACAGCGAGTTTTGATATTTGAATAAAAATTGCAGATATGGGAAATAATGCAAAAGTATAAAGTAAGATTTATTTTTAGTGGAAAAGAATTTAATATACAACTTAATTTTTTTGTTGTTAAATAGGAACTCAAAGTAGCGCATATGTTGAAAAAATTGGTTAATGCTCTGCCCATTTTTCTATGTAAATTTCTGTCCAATTGTACCTATTTAATGTGGTTTTTCACTTAGTCTTATATTTTATCATATTATTAAGACTTCTAGGCATCTTTTGAGAAAACTTAATTTTTTAAGTAATGTATGCATATTCTTAAGCTAGTTCTTTAGTATAGAGTTGTCTGTGACTTTTTTCATGTGCTTAAGGTGTTCTACTCTCATCACATTGCTTAGTTTAGTTTGTTGGCTAAAAGATAAACTTTCTACAGGTTTGCATGTAAGTTTTTAAAAAATCAGGGTTATTGCTGTCATCTTTTAAAATGAATACAATTGCCTATTCAAATTTGAAGAGCTAAAGAAACCTAATAATAAGTAGAAGATTTGAGAGATGATAAAGTTGCTGAGAGATCCCTACAGAATGAAAATTTGTCATCTTCAGAGGAATTTTAGAACGTCGATATCTTTGACCTCTATAAACACCTATCTTCAGTGGAGTCCATTTCTAATTGCATACATTTTATTAGTGGTCACAAGCTTCAGCCTGCAAGGAAAAAGTCTTAGTGTTACTGGTAAACTAAGTACAGAACTTGCAAGTTGGTTTTTTTTTTTTTTTTTAATTGTGATCTCTAAGCTAGCTACAAGGTGGACAGAAAATTTTCACAGTTGGAACCATAGGTCCACTGATAATCACTAAAATTCTTGAAGTGTTTCACTATTTTATTAACATGTTACTAGATTATTTCATATTGTAGTTTGTTGGTTAGGCAAAAAGTTAAAGGTTTTTGTTTGAAGTTTGACAAACATCTTTTATCCCCCTTCTTCTTAGGTGGCATCTTTAAAATAGCTTCCTGGGCAGATCTAGTAAATGCTCATGTAGTGCCGGGCTCAGGAGTTGTGAAAGGCCTGCAAGAAGTAGGCCTGCCTTTGCAGCGGGGGTGCCTGCTCATTGCAGAGATGAGTTCCACTGGCTCCCTGGCCACTGGGAACTATACTAAAGCAGCGGTAAGTGACAGAGGGACAGAGGGACAGGGCGAGAGAAGGCCAGGCTGTTACAAGAGAAGAAAATATCTTAATTTGGGGTCTTGAAACCTGCTAAAAGGAAAAATCAGCTGTTGTCAGTGTGACAGTATATTAATACTAGTTGGCTAGTGTTCTCTGATATCTTTCACGGGACACTTAAGAGATTTGAATTGTACTCCCAAGAGAGAAACACTGAAACACAGACTCTTGGTCAAATAAACATCTGCCTGTATGCTTGCCTGACCTTTAAGAGAGTTGGTGTTTTTTTTTTCATCTCACCGTGAGTTGAAATTGAAAGATTCTACCCAGACGTGCAGTTTCTCAGACTCTCCCAAGTCTCATAGGGATGCATTCTCATGACAGTGGCCCACATGAAATGGCTTTACCTTTTTTAATCTTTGATATTGATATTATTTGGGAAAGCTCTTAGAGTCCAGACACATGGTTTCCACCAGTAACTCCCCCCATTATTAAAAACTTTATTATACCACACACATTAATACTCAACCCCCACCCATATATATCAGAATAAAACGAGCAGTGGATGATTATCTAGTTAAAAAGTTCTTCACATTTTCCTCTGGTTAAGTTTCCTAGGGATAGTCACCTAGAGATAGATCACCTTTACTGGTATTATAAAGACTATTACTTTTTAGAAGTAATAGGAATTATTTTAATAACATTTTAATTCTTACATAGGAATTTATTTTTTCATGTGATTTCAAAGACTGTCTATGGAACTGTGAAGAACTCACATGGCCCTAGGGCCGGGTTTTAACCCACCCCTGAACTGTCCATAAATGTCTGTGATTTCCCAGCTCTCATAGCAGGGGGTCTATGAGTCAGTGCTAATATTTGGCATTCAGGAAGTCTGGGTCTGGCTCAAGGACAGGACATCACTAGTAGATAATCGTACTGGTGCCATAGAACAGTATGAGCCTCGGGGAAGAGCCAAATTAGAAAGTCAGACCTTTTAGAGAAACGTCTATGAATGTGAGGTAATGGTATAGAAACTGGAGACCAGTTGTTAGCAAATGTCAGAGAAGAGGGAAAGCGGTAGAAATGAGATTCCTTTAGCTCTTGACAACATCTGTTTTTTATATGGTGGCTGTCTTTGGATATGGAATACCCTGTGTAGGTAGGCAGTAAGTCTTTAATATGGTTCCATACTATTAGAAATGTATTCTAGAGTGCTCCCCTCATATTCTTTTTGGAAGTAGGTGGGTCCCCAAGCATTATTACAAATAAATAATTATGCAGCATCTAAATTTTAGAAACACATAAGATTTTTAATGTTTAGGGTATAGTTAATTGGGAGAAGGGGAGACATGGGGTAATGGAGCAAGTACGTAGATCTATATCTAAGATTACCTGTTTTACATATGAGTTTAATATGAAATGAGAAAAGACATCTGTAAAATAGCAAAGTTTATTACTAGTTAATAGAGCCAATTTTTTATTTGTAGAACTATTATTCTGTATGATTAACCGCTTTCTTCTGGTCTGTCCTGTTGCATTCTATTTAGGTTAGAATGGCTGAGGAGCATTCTGAATTTGTGATTGGTTTTATTTCTGGCTCCCGAGTAAGCATGAAACCAGAATTTCTTCACTTGACTCCAGGAGTTCAGTTGGAAGCAGGAGGTAAATCTGTTTGTTGGTCTTCCAAACTGCCTCTTTACCTAAGTCAGCAGAGGCAAAATGACGTTTTGTGTGTTATTATAAAGTTGCTAAAGAGAAAGTTTGTTTGTCTAGAACAGTAATGAATGAGCTCTTTTGCCTGGTGATACTGACCTAGATATGCAAAATAGCTTGCAGTCTATTTTAGGATGAAAATTTAGAAAGCTACTTTTCATTGAAATGTGCCCAGATATTTTAATTATTTCCCAACTGATGTTCTGAATATGCTGCCAAAAAAAGATGATGTTCTATGCTCAAAGAAGAATGTGCTGGGCTAAACAAAATTAAACATTTGTTTCTTTGTTAGAGGACTTTGCAGAGCCTTTGATGAGCTATCTATTGTGACTCTCCAGTTGTCTTGTCTCTCAAGCTGATTTGAACATGTAACTCAGCAGTCTGAGAAGTAGAGTTGTAGTGGCTAAAACGCTGCAAATTTTCTCATCGATAGTCTCTAATCAGTAGAGGAATAATCTAGGTTATAAAAATAGATGTATTTAAATGTCCCGTGGGACTCAGTAAAGCTTTGTTTTTGAATGGGGAAGAAATGATGACCTGAAAAATTTTTATTCTTCCAGAATTGGCTATTGTGCAAGAAAGGTTGCTCATCCTAGGTATGGGAGTTGATTCTGTCGCACTCTCCATCTCTTTCCTTCTTTATGGATTAGGCTTAAGAAGTCGGAGATTAAAACTCTGAACAGTAGGGTTCTCAGCAAAACTATCTAAAATGAAAACAACCGTGCTTATCACCCTTCAGAGGAATCTGTCAGGTCGACATTCTGATGTTCTGTTTTTACATTGAAAATTTCAAAAGTTACCTTTAAAAATATTAAAAGTAGATTTTTATACTAGTCATTCTTGTGTAAGTTCCATCCACCTCTTGAGCTGTAAACATTTTGAGTCAGATTTGGATTTCTGGCCCTTCTGTTTAGTAACCATGTATCTTTGGACAGATCACTTCTTTCCATCTCATTTTCTTGGTAAAATGATGATAATAGTGTTGACCTCTTAGGGTTGTTGAAAGGCTTAAATGAGATAATGTACTTAAAGCACTTAATACAATGTTTTGACACAGCGTAAGCACTCTATGCTCGTCAACTGTTAATGTGCATTGTAAGCCCCCACAATTATTTGATTAGATAGTACAATTAGGATCTAGGCTTTTGGGGATATTTAAAGCATCTTGGATTTGAAAAATAGCCATTTAACAGGAGGCTTCTGGAACAATAGAATTTAAAAAAGGAAAAAGCAGGGTTTTGGTTCAAGGTGGCAATGTAGGAAGTCCTGAACTTACCTCTTCCATGGACACATCAAGTCTACAACTACATATGGAACAGTTTCCTCTGAGGGAAAAAAATAAGCTAGCTAAGAGAGGACTACATATCAGGTAAATAAGAAAACCGCATCAAAGTGGGTAGGAGAGGCTGGAGCAGAGTCTTAATATAAACCCCATCCTTGGCATGGTAACCCACAGTTAGGAGGGAACTCAAAACTCAGAGCTTCTCCCTGAGGAGTGAAGGGTTTGAACTGCACATCAGACACTCCAACTTTTAAGACTTACACCTGAGAGATGAGTCCCCAAAACATCCAGCTTTGAACACTAATGGGGCTTGTGTCCACAAGACTGTATGTAGTGAGCTGAAAACAGCCCTTGAAGAGCTTGTACGCTCAGACCCACCCGCTGGTACCCACATTAAGTAGAAAGCTCATTTGATAGTATTACAGTGTTGGCCTGACGGGAAGGCATCTAACTTAACACATATCCAGGAGCTTGCTGTAATACTCTCCAGGGACAGAGGCTAGTGAGCACTGTCTTTGTGCTCTTCCTCTGCCTTGCTCTAGCCAGTGAGACCCATCTCTTTTGCTTTTTGTTTCCCACTGGGTGCCGTTTTTGCACTCTCTTGCTGCTGCACTCCAGAGCATCAGTATCTCTTGGGAGTTTTTACACGTGCCTCGTGCCCTGATTCTTGCAGCTGTTGCCCAGGGGACATCCCTTGATCATTTGCCTCTAGAGGCTAGGGGAACTTGTGTTCCTGGAATCCCAATGGGACTGTAACAATTGCAGAGGCGATTCTTAGTAGGCGACCACCCCCAGGGCACTGCACCGACAGCATACTGAAACAGCCTTCAGTCTTTCTTTGAAAGAGGCCTGTTTGCTTGTCCAGGAGCTTTGGCCTGAGGAGCAGGTTTCTGATTTGACACACATCTAGTAGCCTACAGAAGTACTCTCAGGGAATAATGGCTAGTGGACACAATCTTTGCATTCTGCCTCACTCCAGATCACCTGTATCTCCCAGCAAGGAGCTTATACCTTTGGCGCCTTGATTTTTGCAGCTGCTGCTGACGGACACCTCTACATGGCCTTGTTCTAGTGGTCTGCAGAGCTTACAGGTCCCACTGGACTGTAACCAACAGAGAAAATGTTCTTAAACAGCTATTACCCCTAAGAGATAGCAAAAAGCAACAGACTTAGGAGCTCAGTCTTCCTGTGAAAGACAGGTGTATTTGTTAATCATCATATAGCTGCAGACTGTGGGGCAGGCTTCTAATTAAACACACATCTAAGGGCTGACTTTAATCCTTTCCAGAGACTGTTCAGAGGACAGGTGTTATCTCCCTGCTCTCCCTCTACTGTATTCCAGAGCTCTAGTATCTCCCAGAGGGGAGCTCTTACATGTATCTGGTTCTGTAGTTTTTGCAGCTACTGCCCAGGAGACACTCTTTCATTCCCTGGCTGTAATGGCCGGGGGTAGGGGGTTGGATGGGAGTGGGAGACTTGTGTTCCTGGGTCCCACAGGACTGTAACAATTGGAGAGACAATTCTTAGCAAGCTACCTTCCCCAGGACACTGTGCAGACAGCATACTGAAACATTCCCCCAGTCTTTTTGTAAGAGGCCTATTTACTTGTCCTAGAGTTTCAGCCTGAAGGGCAGGCTTTAGGTGTGGCACACACATGGGTCCTACAGAGCTGTTCTCAGGGAGCATAAGCTGGTGGACACCATCTTTGTGCTCTCCCTCTGCCACGCTACAGTTTGCTGGTGCAGCCTGGAGCCCAGATTTTTGTGATTACTGCTCAGGTGATACCTTCAGATAACCTGGCTCTGGTGGCCATCAGGGTTTACGCTTGTGGTCCCATAGGATTGTATATATTTGCATTCTTTAAAAGCTGCTGCCTAAGGATATGGCTTCCAATTATTCTGAATCTAGGTGCTGACTAGATCTTTTTGGATCACTGACAGGTGTTAGCACACCCTCAACTACTGGGAGCTATTAAAACTGTAATAGACTGCTTGGACAGTCAAAGGTTTGAGGGCAGGATTGAACACAGGTTCATCTGCTATACAAGGCCACTCCTTCAAGACTGGGAGAGGTGGTTATTTCATTTAATGCATTAAAACCAACATAGTCAACCAAAATGAAAACACAGGGATCTATATTCCAACATAGTCAACCAAAATGAAAACACAGGGATCTATATTCCAAGCGAAAGAAAAACTTGGAAAAAAAACCTTTAATGAAATGGAGATAAATAATTTACCTGGTAGTGTTCAAAGTAATGGTTATAAAGATGTTCACCAAACTCAGAAGAATGGATGATAACTGTGAGAACTTCAAGGTAGAAAACATAAGAAAGTATAAATTAGAAGTCACAGAGCAGAGGACTACAGTACTGAACTGAGAAATCCATAAGAGGGGTTCGACAGCTGACTAGATGAAAAAAGATCCAGAAGAAAACAGAACAAAGTATCAGTGAATGCAAAGACAAGGCAGTGAACTCACCCATCAGAGCAGCAAAAAGAAAAAGAATGAAAAAAAGTGGAGATAGCTTAAAGGACTTATAGGGACATCAAGCACATTGACATTCACATTGTAGGTGTACCACAAGAAGAAAGGAACAAGAATGGGACAGAAAAATTACTTGAAGAAATAATGCTGGAAAGTGTGCCTGACCTGGGAAAGGGAATGGACACGCAGACACAGGAATTGCAGAGAGGCCACACCGAGGCACATTGTAATTAGAGTGTCAAAGGTTAAAGACACAGAATCTTAAAAGCAAGAGAAGAACAACTTGTTATATACAAGGGAATTCCAATAAGACTGATCAGATTTTTAAGCAGAAACTTTTCAGGCCAGAAGATAGCAGCATGACACATTCAAAGTGCTGAAAGAAAAAAAAAACTTCCAACAAAGAACTCTACCCATCAAAATCATTCAGAATTTAAAGAGAGAGAGTTTTCCAGATCAGCAAAAGCTAGAGTTCATTATCACTAAAGTGGCCTAACAGGAAGTGTTAAAGGGATTTCTTTAAGCTGAAGAGAAAGGGCACTGGAAAGGTAAATATATAGTAAAAGTAGTGGATTAATCACTTATAAAGCTAGTTTGAAAGTTAAAAGACAAAAGTAGTAAAAATGATTTACAGTAAGTTAAGGGATATAGAAAAGCTGTAAAATGTGACCAAAAAAACCTGGGGGGAATAAGAATGTAGAGCTTTAGAATACAAACAAACTTAAGTTGTTATCAACTTAAAATAGACTGTTACAGATATAAATTGTTATATGTAAGTCTTACGGTAACAACAAATCAAAATCCTATGAATCCTATAGTGGGTACACTAAAGATAAAAGAATCTAAGCATACAACTAAAGAAGATCACCAAACCACAAAGATGAAAGAACAGAGAGGAACCACAGAACAGCCAGAAATCAATTAACAAAACAGCCAGAACAGCCAGAAATCAATTAACAAAATGGCAATAAGTACATCCCTAACAAAAATTAATTAAATGTAAATGGAGTACATCTTCCAGTCAAAAGACAAAGTGGCTGAATGGATTTAAAAAAAAAAGGCCCATATATATGCTCCTTACAAGAAACTCACTTCAGATGTAAAGACACACACCTACTGAGGTGAAGGGATGAAAAAAGATATTATATGCAAAGGAAACCGAAAGAAACCTAGGGTATCTATACTTATTTCAGACAAAGACTTTAAAACAAAGACTGTAATAAGAGACAGAGAAGAGCATTACACAATGATAAAGGTTTCAACCAAGAAAAAGCTATAACATTGATAAATATGCATCCTACATAGGACCTACATATATAAAGCAAATATTAACAGACCTAAAGGGAGAAATAGACAGAAATATAATAATAATAGAAGCCATAATACTTCACTTACATCACAATAGATTACTTAGAAAATCAATAAGGAAACATTGGCTTTACTTAACCGACATGTTAGAACAGATGGATTTAATAGATATATAAAACATTTCATCCAAAAGCAGTAGTATACACATTCTTAAATGCACATAAAACAGTTTCCAGGACAGATCATATTTTAGGCCACAAAACAAGTCTTAATATATTTAAGAGGATCGAGATCATATCAAGTATCTTCTCTGACCGCAATGGTATGAAACTAGAACTCATAAGAAGAAAACTGGAAAATTCACAAATATGTGGAGATTAAACAACATGCTACTGAACAACCTATGGGTCAGAGAAGAAATCAAAAGAGGAAATTCTTGGGAAAAAAAATAGAAATACAACATACCAAATTTACAGGATGCAGCAAAAACAATTCTAAGAGTAAAGTTCAGAATGATAAAGTTCTGCCTCAAGGAACTAGAAAAAGAACAAAGTCCAATAATAATGGAAGGAAATAAAGATCAGAGCAGAAATAAATGAGACTAAAAAGATCAATGAAACTAAGACCCGGTTTTTGAAAAGAAACAAAGATTGATAAACCTTTAGCTAGACTCACCAATAAAAAAAGGATTCAAATCAGAAATGAAAGGGATGTTCCAACTGATACCACAGAAATAGGATCATAAGAAACTACTATCAATTACATGTCAACAAATTTGACAACCTAGAAGAAATGGATAACTTCCTAGAAACATACAAGCACCCAAGACTGAATCATAAAGCAATTGAAGTTGTGAACACACATTACTTACTAGTAGAGATTGAATCAGTAATCAAAAACCTCCTAACAAAAATCCAGGACCAGACAGCTTCAGTGGTGAATTTTTACAAACATTCAGAGAAAGAGTAATACTAGTCCTTCTCAAACTCTTCCAAAAAATAGAACAGGAAATGCCTTCAAACTCATTTTACAAGGCCAGCATTACCGATACCAACACCAGACAAAGACGTCACAGGGAAGGAAAATTACAGTTCAATATCCTGACGAACATCAAGGCAAAAATCCTCAACAAAGTATTAGCAAACTGAATTCAAAAATAGATTAAAAGGATCATACACTATGATGATTTAATGAGATTTATTCTAGGGGTGGAAGGATGGAGGAACATCCACAAATCAAACACATTAACACCACTTTAACAAAATGAAGAATAAAAATCATATGATCATCTCAATAGATGCAGAAAAAAACATTGGACAAAATTCACATCCATTCATGATGAAGACTCAACAAAGTGGGTAGAGGGAACATACCTCAATATAATAAAGCCTGTAAATGACTGTCCCACAGCTAACATTATACTTAGTGGTGAAAAGCGGAAAGCTTTTCTCTAAGATCAGAAACAAGACAAGGATGTCCCCTCTCACCACTTTTATTCAGCATAATATTGGAAGTCCTAGCCAGGGCAACTAGTCAAGAAATAAAAGGCTTCCAAATTGTAAATGAAGAAGTAAAATTGTCACTTGTTTGCAGATGACATACAAGAAGTCTTAAAGACTCCACCAAAAAAACTGTTGACGTTAATAAGCTAATTCAGTAAAAATTGTAATATACAAAAATCTGTTGCATTTCTATACACTATTCAACTATCCAAAAGGGAAATCAAGAAAAACAGTCTCATTTACAGTTGCATCAAAAATGAAAACCTTAGGAATAAATTTAATCAAGGAAGTAAAAGACCTGTCCACTGAAAACTACAAGACACTGTTGAAAGAAATTGAGGAAGACACAAATCTATAGAAAGATGTTCTGTGCTCATGGATTTGAAGACTATTATTAAAATGCCCATACTGCCCAAAGCAATCTACGGAATCAGTACCATCCCTATCAAAATTCCAATGGCATTTTTCCTAAAAATAGAAGTTTCAAAATTTGTATAAAACCGCAAAAGACCCTGAATAGCCAGACTAATCTTGAGAAAGAAAACACAGCTGGAGGCATCACACTTTCTGATTTCAAACTGTATTGCAGAGCTGTAGTAATCAAAACAGTATGGCATTGGCATATTAAAAACAGACATATAGATGAATGGAACAGAATAGACCTCAGAAGTAAACCCACACATATATGGTCAATTAATTTACAGCAAAGGAGCCTAGAATATACAATGGGGAACGGACAGTTTCTTCAATAAAGTGGTGTTGGGAAAACAGTATATCCACATGCAAAAGAAAAACTGGATCACTATCTTATACACAAAAATTAACTCAAAATGGAATAAAGAGTTGAATGTAAGACCTGAAACCATAAAACTCCTAGAAGAAAACATAGGTTATAAAACAGTGTGTCACAGCGATTCTGAAATGTGTACTAAAATTGTCTTTAATTGTAAGGCCAATTTTTATTCTTATCTCTTTGGTATTGAACCTTTCTTAGCAATACAAGAGAATTACTTCTTTGATTTCTGATACTGTTAAACTATAAATGCTCTATATTAGACATTGAAAAGGAATTGGTTAGCTCGTCTTCATTGTGGAGGTCTCTGGCCTACTCAGGGGATGTTTTCACCTGCTTTAACTCACTTAATGGAAAGGCATGGAAAGCAAGAGCGTATTTTTATGTAAAGCTAGTTAGATACTTTTTCAGGAAAGTTATGTGACAGGTTTTCTGATGTTTTATATTATGTTAATCAGTAACTTTTCTGTTTTTGCAGGGGATAATCTTGGTCAACAGTACAATAGCCCGCAAGAAGTTATTGGCAAACGAGGTTCTGATATCATCATTGTAGGTCGGGGCATAATAACATCTGCTAATCATCTGGAAGCAGCTGAGATGTACAGAAAAGCCGCCTGGGAAGCTTATTTGAGTAGACTTGGCGTTTGAGTGTCTGGAATACCTTTTGTGAAGGCCATGAAGATCCATTGTCTCTTGAGATATACTGGCTGGAAATAACAAGCAGCCTTTAATACTGCTTGAATTCTTCCATGGGTCCTCTGTTGGAATGACTTCAAGAGTTATCACAGTGTTTAGGAAGTACTGAATGGCTTGTAATCACTGCATTATTGCTATAATAAATTCATTTTCAAAAATTTTTTTAGTGAGACTGGTGTTGGTTAAGCAGTCACAGCCCTGTCTGCGTCAAGGTCTTCCACACTTGAGGGTCCCCCCTTGCCAATCTGTAAATCAGACCGATTCTTTTAATTGCCATGACAAAACTTTTAGGACATTAAGAGGCTAAAACCAGTACATTTCTTGCGTCCTTTATTCTGTGTCTAATGTGATGCCCAAAGAATATTAAAATATTAGCTCTTCTCCTCTTAAAAGTGATAGTCCAGGTATCCAAATGGTGCTGGTTCCCAGAACTGCCATTACTCACCCACCAGAGTCCAAGGTGGGGAAGGGGGAAGATGACAGCCCCTGAAGATAATATCTGGCTTTCATTTAAAAAAAAATGGAGAGAGCTTCTGACTCATTTCTTTCCTTGTGCAGCAGCTGTGCACCTGTGCTGAAATCCAGTCACAGCTTCTTTGGGCCTTATTTGGATTACAAATGGACAAGCTCCTCCATTTCCTTAAAAAGACATCAGCATCAGGAGATCTAAGGTTCCAATTGAAGGTTTACTAGAGGATCTTACATAATGTCCCAACTGTCATTGACAGGAAAGTCAGCCTTCACCAGAAATAAATTGGAAGGCCCAGCAATGGAGCTGATGTTGTTAACTACATCTCTGGGTTCCACCACATTTCTGTGGCGGGGCCAAGGATATCCACCTTTCCTCACAAGTCTCACCTTCACACATGTGGTATAACCAGTTAGGCAGCCCTCTCTTCACGCTTGTCCCAAATGCACTATTTCTCCCAGAAATTCCTCCGAATTTCTGGAGGACCTCTGTTCTCCAATACTGATATAAATTTTCCCCATTTCTATATTTCTTTGGTCTATTCAGGAAGGAACTTGGAGGGAATGGGGTAAAGGGTGTGGGCTCAGATGACTATTTTGAAATGATCCCACTGCACATTCAAGGCCCTTTTTGAGCAGGGCCAAGGTGGCAGTTGCATTTGAATGTTCTATTCTGATTTCACCAGCACATTCATCATCTGCCTTTTCTTATTATCTGGGTCATTCCTACAGATAGTGGCAGGTATTAGAGGTCACTTGGCATTTCCTCAAGGTGACAACTGTTCCCATCCCTGACTGACCCACTCTTCTGACTCAGATGGAAGGAAGCCTGGGATTTCAGCTCAGGTTTTCACTGCATTTCCTGGTGTCTGCAACTTAAGAGCTGCTCTAATGTCCCAATAATGCATCTCCAGAGAAATCCCCTATGGAAAAAGCAAACTACCAAAGAATAACACCAGAAGGAAAACGGTGTGACCCTTGGGAATACTCTGAAGAAGAAGAATGTTAGGAAGAGGAAGAATAGTAAAACTTATAGGAATCTCTTGGATGTCTTCAGTCTTGGTGATCTTGAGGCTGAGAGACCTTTGGAGTGATATACCGGAGTCTCTTGTGGCCACTTAAATGGACTTACTAGGTCAGTGGTTTTCACACTTTAGCATGCATCAGAAACACCTGGAGTCTTAAATCAGATGCTGACCCCAGGCCCAGCGTTTCTGACTCCGGATAGTATTAGGATGGGGCGTGAAAAATTGCATCCCAAATAATCTCAGGCAGCACTAATGTTGCAGGGACCACACTTTGAGAACCACTGCACTGGTTAGTCACATTTTTCTTCTGCAATGAGATGGTCTTGGGGTCTGCCTCCCTTTCCTGCTGAGTCACCTACTCCTTCAGAAGTGTAAACTTCCACACCAGGATGCTGGTGCTACCTGTTCTGTCATGGAAGTTCACTCAGGGCCCCTTCTAGGTAACTTGAAGGGAGATCAGAAGAGCATCAAAGAATCACCTGGCCCCTGTCATGTATTTAATACAGATCCCTGGGCCCCACCATCAGAGATTCTCCTTTAGCAAATTTGGTGTGTGGCCTGGAAATTGTATTTCTTACAGGTTCCTCCAGTAGTTTTGATGTTCGAGAATAAGCCCAATGCTGTAGACTCATCTAAGCAAAAACCTAGGCAGTCTGGAGCCATAAAACTTTGGAGCACAAATGGATTCAGAACTTGGGCTGTCTCTGGGCCTATGAGAGTGCTGGAAGTATTTTGGAAGCATTGGATAGTTTAGCCCAGGGTCTCCAACCTCTGGGCCACGGACCGGTACCAGTCCGTGGCCTGTTAGGAACCGGGCTGCACAGCAGGGGGTGAGCAGCATCAGGTGAGTGAGCAAAGCTTCATCTGTATTTGTAGCCGCTCCCCAGCGCTAGCATCACTGCCTCAGCTCCACCTCAGATCATCAAGCAGTAGATTCTCATAGGAGCACCGGTCTCTGGTGCCAAAAAGGTTGGGGACCGCTGGTTTGACCCTTTCTCAATCAAGGAATATCTACAGAGCATGAGCTCTGAGCATGATAACACCTGGTTCTAGTGAGGAAAATAGGATTGGTTCCCATGGTGCCCAGAACATCTGTAAGACTAATGAAATGGAGAACTCTATCCCCTGGCCTCTTCCAGTACTCTAGGCATGTGGTAGGACATAAACCTTTGATCTGTAGTGCTGAGGGAACCTAAGAAACCTGATCCAGTTCCCCTTTAGAGCTACAGAAGTGTAGACCTGGAATGGCAAAAGAGATCTGCTCACAGGCAGCCTGTGGCTGACATAGGCCTGGAGTCTCTCAGTCCCAACTCTCAACCTCACTCCTGCTGATGTGAGTCATCTCTGGAAAAGCTCCCTAAAGTAGCCTCTGGGAACTGTCTGGAAAAAGGCACTGGAGAGCAAAGATGGCAACCTGAGGACACCTCTTTCCTCAACTCCCATTTGCCCATCTCTTCTGAACAAAATCGCTGGTCCCACTCAGTCGAGGCCTGGAAGCATGCCCACACACCTGCCAGGATCTCCAAAGAGGACAGATGCAAGATATTGTTTCCTTAAGGTAGGTGGGAGCCAGGAAAAATCGTGGGAGGCTCAGAACTTCAGAAGGAGTGGTGCGTGTGTTTACACTCTTCAGAGGGTCGATCGGATCCTCCTGGCTCAGGAGGAACTAAGGTTCTGACAGAACCTATCCTAGTTAGTGCAATACTGGCCCGCAGGTGTAGTTTGTTGGCTCCCTACCAACCACGGGTTTGCTGCTACAGGAGGGTACATCCTACTTCTCAAGGGGCGTAGAGCCACAGGTAGGCAACAGATCGTGCCTGAGGAAATTTGGCGACCAGGGGAGGAGGGCAAAACCACCTGTAACAGGTATAAGCTACCAAAAGTGAAGGGATTTCACGTTTGTATTCTTCGTGGCAGTGTTCCCTGCACCTGGCACAGGGCCCTGCAAATGTTTCTGAATGAATGCCATCTGGTCTGTAGCCTGTGAGCGTGGTAATAACTGCTTATTCTATGCCATGGAATTCTAGGGGGGTTTGTTAAGTAGCAGTAGCAAACTAATACCTTTAACAACGTGCTGCAGCTCTCCCCAATCCAGCTCGACAAAAACTATTCCACCGAGATCAGCCTTCCTTCCTTCAGCCTTCTTACTCTTCACCTCTGGCTGCTTTCAGTGAGCTCTCTAAAAGAAACAGCTGCTTGGCTCTTGTGCGGATACTGCATTTCAACACAGTGAGCCCAATATCAATCACTGAAAATGAGTATGGGAACCGAACATCTTAAAATTTGAAGGTAGGATATTAAAGTGGGAAAACTCTGGCAGGGAAGGCAGGAGATGCTAACTGCAGTGTTGTCCTGTGTCAGTGGCTCATTGTGACTCCATCCTCCTTTACTAATTTGAGGATAAATTGCAGTAAAATTCACTAAAGCACTTCCAAACTTCTCAGGTATCCCTTTTTCCCATGGCCAAAAGTAATGATAATAGTTGTTGTAGCCTTTATCGTGATCCAAACACTGTATTAAATACTTTATGTGAATTCCACGAGTTACTTCTAGAAACAACATTATGAGAAAGGTAGTTATCCTCATTTTTGGTTAGCACAGTGAGGTTAAGAGGGGAAAAAAAAAGACCATGGGTAACTCTGCAAATTGCTTCCTCTGCCTCTTAATAGGATATGCTACCACGTCATCAGCACTAAGGGCTGAGAGGGTTAGTGAAGCGGCGATACCAAACATGTTTTTTGAAAAGAATTTGATACATATTTTTTAAAAGCATGGGAAAAAGACATCAGGACTCATTGGGGTTCTTTACATTTATAGTTAATGCTCTTTTATTAAATTGTAGTTTTATTTTGGATTACAGGATGTGGCATGTCATGTCCTTTTTAGATTCTCAGGCCTTTAAAGTTTGTAATCTGACCTTGTATGAATTATCGAGTTATTTTTTTGCCCTTTGTTTTCTCTATATCCCAAGTCCATACGTGGCCTTTGTGCCTCAGGAAAAGGCCACAATGGAAACACAAAGAGAAACAAAACAATTAGAATATTTTTTAACTTTTAAAGTTCAAGGTTTTGGCATCAATACTGGTTTGGAAGAACATTTGCCTCTCTCCTTCCCACTAAGGGGGCAAAGGAGGAGTCTTCCTCTGGTCTGGAGAGAGGAACAGGAGGAAGAGTGATGGTCACAGTCAGGTGCTGGGGTGGGCTGTGAGGCCAGCTCCCCGACCCCAGGCCAAACCCCAGGGAGGGAAGAAAATAGATGCTCAGACAGCAGAGGAGCTCTGGGTCCTCTGGTTGCTTTTCTAGAAGGGGCCCAAGATAGCGATGACCATTCAGAGACCCCACCCCAGCACAGAGCATGGCAGTGAACTCGGAGCCTGTCTGTGTATTGGGATATATTCCTCTTACTTTTGTTGCTTTCTTCCTTCTCTTAAAACTCTAGGTCCATCCAACAGTGGGTGTCTCCCAACTCATCAAGTCTACAGTCTCGTGGTTTGAGCTTGGAAGAGCCCCTCAGAGGCAGTGCTGGGTAGACAGGAAGGCCAAGCAGCCCCAGTCTCTTCCATCTCCCTTGGGACCTTTGCCTGGCTCTTCCACCCATGTGGAGACGCTTGCATAGGGTGCAACCCACACAACTCTCAGTTAATTGTGTTTTTGTTCAGTGTTGGTTTTCTAAAATTTGTTGTATGGTCACGAGCCAGGACATGAATGCCAACTAGCACACACATCAGCTCATACAAATATCCCATTGCCACAAAGCTAGCTGAGCTGGCAGGGGAACAAGCCATGGACCACTGCCTAGGGCAACCCCTGTGTCACCTCCATAGAAAGGAGTCTTTAAAGCATTGAGTTTTTGCGCCGGGAATCATGAAATTTGTGTCAGTTGTCATTGTCCTTCATTTAAACAAATAGTTCCCTAAACTGTAGCTGGGTTTTTGGTTAACTTGGATGCATCAGGCATTGCTCATATGATGGGGAAGAGAGAAGAAGATACGAGGAAGAGGAAGGGGGAGAGAGCTTTTATAGTTTCTTAGTTTTCACAGAGGTACTTCATTTTACTTCAGCAGAGATGTGTGCCCTCAAGGCAGAAACTCAGATGACTCCCTAGTCATACTGTAGAGTTCTGAGATAAGTGAAAACAGTCATACTCTTCCCAGGAGAAGAGGAAAGAGTATCACACCAGAGAAAAGTTCCTGAATTGGAATCTCCTTTGTAAATGAAGGAAATCCCTTCCTTGAAAAAATCATGTGGGCCTATTATGCGGGTCACCTGAGGAGAGTCTGCTTTTGGTCTCAGGGGTTTGATATTTGGTGCAGGTGGCACCAGTGAAGCTTTAATGGCTGACCCTTCCAGGGTGTTTCTGACAACTGGTGGTAGGTTACGTTTCGTCACGTTCATTTCCCAGCTTCCTGGCAATCAAGACACCCTCAACTGGCCAGATGATACAGATCCCTCTGTAGGACAAAAGGAAGCATCAGAACCTCCCAGCACTGAACTCCAAGAGAAAGAAATTGGATACAAAGACCTTCTCACTGTGACACATCGCCCAACCCATCTTGGAGGCAGCTCTATCAGGTTGGACTAGCTGGGCAGTGACAGTCTGAGAGTCCCTTCCAAAGCCACAAGCTCAGCAGGAGGAGCCTTGGGGGCTGAGAAGGACAATTCTTTAGGTACGGTTCTCTCTTACTAGCACCATGGTGGGCTCAACTTTCTCTCCTTCTCCTCCCTTCATTTTACAATTTCCCCCTGAGGGTCTGAAGGTCTGACTGGAACCATGTCCTTAGAAGTCCGTAGCCCCTGAGCTGGAGGGGAAGAAGGGTACAGACGCTAGGTTGGGGGACCTAACTAAGCCTCCTCAACCCATTGACCCTAAGGAGGGGGACTGGAACGCCTCATTCACAGACATGCTAAAAGCCACGCTAAAGCCAGGCTCCCCTGTGGGCAGAGAAATGGCTTGGTGCACACATGCCCTGTCTGCATGTCCAGTGCTGGCCCAGCCGTCCACGTAGGGTTCCTCAGGTGCCTCAGACACACAGGTCCAACACTTACCGCCTCCGGAGTTTCATCCAAGCCACTCTCATCTTCCTCCTCTTCTCTTACTACCCCACCTCAGCCAGTCACAAAGCCCTGCTGGCGCTGAGTGCACCAGGTTGCCCTTCTTAGAAGCAAGCAGGACACCTGCGGCAAGTAGCCCTTCAGGGAGAGGGAGGAGCTATGCAGTTAAAAGATGTCATTGGAGCAGAGAATAAGACCTCTCCTTTGATCTCATCTGTTTGCTGTTACTTAGTATTATCCCGAGTTCCATGATAATCAACCTCAAGCTTTGATCCTAATTAAACAAATTAAAAAAATATATATCTTCCCAGAAGAAGTGGCTGTTACTTTAGTTTGACTAAGTACTAGTCAACCAAGCTGAATGAGAGCCTTCAGGCCTTATGAAAAGACTATCACAGAGACATAAAGTACAGCATGGGGAATATAGTCAATAGCATTGCAATAACTATGTATGGTGTCAGACGGGTACTAGATTTATCGGGGTGATCGCTCTATAAGTTATATGAATGTCTAATCACTATGTTGTACACCTGAAACTAATATAATATGTATGTAAATTATAATTAAAAAAATAAAAAATTTAAAAAACAGTGACACCATAATCCGAATTGGGTTCAAATTACACATATGTGCATAGGAAAAAAGACTGAGAAATCATACACAAAAAGGATAAGAGTAGCTGTCTCTGCATGGTATGATTATAAAAGATTTTTACTTTATAATCTCTTTATTTTCCATTTTTTCCATGTATTTTGCAATTTAAAAAAGTAAGTTGTTAAAGATCAATAAGTACCATTTGGAAATCTGTATTATATCAACATAGATCGATTACAAAGGTAAATAGCATCCCCCTCTTCTTTCCAAAGAAAGTGCAGCACTAATCGTCTTTCCAAACAGATACCAGAAAAGAATTTTCCAAAGACTGCCAGGTGCCCCCTGCAGAGCCACGGAAGCCACACAATGGCAATTCCAATGCTTTGGAAGGCTCATTCCCACCTGTGCTTCCACAGCCCAGTAAGGACAGAAAGGGCAGGTCAACCCTTGGTTTGAGAGAGCTTTCTAGCCCACCTTTAGCTCCTGCTCCATTATTTATGATAATTGGGGGGCAGGAGGAATGGGGAGCACCACCCAATTGCCAAAGGAAAGAAATAAAGAAATTGCCGGCAGTGTTGGGTCAGAATCTCCGAAGTCAGGTCTCCAAACAGCTTGTCCAAGAGCTTCCAGCAGGGGGCAGCAGGGCGCTGTGAGTGGCTTGTTCCATCAACAGCCGTCTGCTGTCACAGATGAAATACACCTAACTTCCACATCAGGTGGAAGCCAAGAGTAAATCATCCTTTGCTGTCTGTGGCCAAGAATGACGCACCCTTACAGAGCTGCCCAATAGAAAATGAGACTTTGAACAAGTTAATAATTTGTGTCCAGGAGATCCACAATTAAACAGAAGAAGCACCCAAAGTTTCTTCCAAAATCCTACTTTTCTCAATTTAGAAAACCTCAAAGGCACCATTTACCTACTTTATATATTTATTTACATTTATTTACTTTTTTATTCCAAAAAGGATTTAAGGCAGCTTTGCCAAGTCACAGGTCTTTGTTTCATCCTAATTACACAGGACAAAGAAAGCTCAGAACCTGTTCACATTTGCCCCAGGAAATAGGCCCAGTTTACTGACAGGCATATTTGTCTTAGTGTTTGCTAAAATGAAGTTCGGGGAATTTGGTCCCACGCTGAAAACAGATGAATTTGGAATAAAATCCCGATCGCCTTAAAGGGATGCCAATAGCAAACAATGATGGGTGAAAGAGATTTTACAAAAAAAGAACAGGTGGCAGGAAGCCGGCACTCTGGTTAAAAGATCTGAGTCTCAGTACCAGTTTTTCATGAGTTATAGCCTCTGACACCTGGGCAAGCCACTTTCCCTCTCTAGCAGTTTCCTCTTCTATAAATAGGGGATAGGACAGACGACTTATGGGCTTCATTCCACCTCAGATATGGGAACCTAAGGGCACTTTTGGGCCCTATGGAGAAAAAAAATAAAAAGCTGAAATGGGTTTGGCATTCTGGGCCTGGTTGGGACATAGGAGTTTGGCTGGGGAAGGCATTGGAAGGGAACTGTTCTTGATAATAATGTATAAAAAGTGATTTTGTGTGGAAACCACATCTTGACCCTTCTTCATCTGCGCAATCTATTTCCAGCCTCAGCACCTAGGAAAAAGGGAAGGAGTCCAGAGTTGTGCCTTTCAGTTTCCAGCCCAAACTCTTTAAGTGACAGCCGAGAGGGTCCAAAGGCACCTTCTCTTCCCTCCCTGGAGCCGCCCTAGCTGCCCCTGAGCAACCTGTGGAGCCTGTTTGAAGGGTCTGGTCTGGAACATTAGACTGGCTTGCTAGGCCCCCTGAGGAAGTATTTCAGTCCCCACTGGGGCACCGTTTAAGACCACTTCAGAAAGGAACACACATGTTACAGAGAGCATCAGGCAAAGATAAAATATTTTGGTTTTAACCTTTACTTTCAATCCCAAAAAACCTCTTTCCTTTTCATTACAAAAGTACTATAAACAAACATGGACGGGAGAGGAAAACTGACATTTGCAAACTCTGTACCTTCAACAGGAATCTCAGCAATCCCATCACCAACACTCATGCACAAGGCATAGACATCAGGCGGACAATTATCAGGAATCAGAACTATACCATAAATGCAAGATCTTTTTACTTCGTATAAAATGATCGGCACGAAAAAGCCAGACCGTGCATTCATTTTACATACTCTGACACTCCCAAGAGCCTTCTCTTCTGGCCAGACTGGAGGCCCAGCCCTTCTGGAAGGGAGAGGCAGTCCGGCATCTCAGCAGTTCATTGACAGGACAAGCTGGATGTGGTGGGGAAGGCCGAGAATGCCAAGGTCCCCTGGCCTTTCCTAGGCTCGGAGGTCTGGCCACCTAGCCTGGCTCTGGCACAGCAGCCAGGTGGCATAGCCGGGTGCCTTCCTATGCAGGCGATGGGCTCCTCACCCAGGCTCACTGGAACGTCTCTGTGCTTGTCTATCTAGGGAGCCACGATGGAGCTGAGCAGCTATCCAAAGCATGTCAGTCTCTGACTTTACCATTCGTCCCCTCCGGTCCTCTGAGGAGAAGGTGCCATCAGTCCACTGAGCCATTGTAGGATTTGTTGAACTTGTTGAAAGTGAAATCTACAGTGTGTGTGGAGATGGGCTTTCTGTACAGAGGGTTTGAAGCCTATAAAACATGGAAGGCAGGAGGACATGTGTTAGTTTATTCATTCCAACACATACTCAGTGTTAGAGGCCCCTCCTTGTCAGTCACCTAGGAAGGCAGCAGGTGGAGCGCACAGGTGCAGGTGACGACAGCCTTGTGCTCTGGAACTGGCTGCCTCTAACTCACCATGCCCTGGGAAAGTCCCTTCCTGTTCCTGAGCGTTCACTCTCCGTCTCTGAAATGAGGGCTGGGAGATGGTCTCGGAAGTTCCTTCTGACTTTAACTGGCTAGGAACTCTGGGGGCCCTTACCCTGTGTTCTTTAGAAGCATGCCGTTTGCTTGGGCAGACAACACTGACACATATGGATACTGTAACAGACTATAAGAACATAAGGTTTTCTCTGGGGTCTGCTGTCTCTCTACGACTGTCCAGACTCTTCCTTCTGAGGCTGTGCTAAGTGCCTCTGCCTCATGAGTCTCCTGCCCAGGGTCTGGTGAGGGGCTCTGTGCAGGGCCCTCTGTGCTCCTGGGCCATGCATGTCCCACCGTCCAGAACTGGGCACTAACCTCCTTTCAAGTTTTGTTTCTTTGTTTTGAATGCCAAAGATGTTAGTCGGCCTTTATCAGTTGCCTGAACTCAACCGGATCTCTAAACTTGACATTTTTTTCTACTTCCAACTTCCCACTGACTCACCATTTCATAGCGGGCCCTGGATCGCTCACTCTGGAACTTTGCAAACTCTCTCCGGTCGTGGATGGTGACCAGCAGCTTCCAGATGGCCAGGAGCGCGATCCCAATCAGGAGGATACTGCCTACCACGGCCAGGAGGATGGTCATGGCATTGGGGGCTGTTCCACACTCTGGAGGGGACCAGGAGGCACGGAGAGCAAGGCCATCATTAGTGTACCCCTTCTACCCCGGACCTCAAGTGTATCTGAAATGAAAGGTCTTCCTTCTCTTCTCTCTTAGATCCTCACTCTACTTCTGGGAGACAAGTGGGCAGGCAGGTTTCTTCAAATGTGTGTGAAGTGAAAGATTCAAAGAATGATGGTAACTATCCCAAGGCCACACACGAGTCTATGGCAAAGTCTAGATGAAAATCTTGGCGGCCCCCCACTTCTTCCCACACTCCGTTTGCATAGCTGCCTCTCCTTAGCTCGAAGTCCCAGTGCCGGATGCTGGACTGTGCCTCAGCTTCCATGTAAATGGTTTCCGGATCAGACTGGGCAGGCAGGAGGTTTCATGAAGCCGCTTCCACAAGGGCTGGGCTGGGGGCCAGCCAACATTTGTAAGCCCTTAGTGTGGAGCCCTTTGGAGCAAATGTGCTTATTTTCAAAGAACCGCAAAGACAGCATTTGGAAACAAAGCTTCATTCTTACAGGCATGCATCCTGGGCTGGCACCACACTTCCCCTGCCTCTGCCCAAGGAAGGCACGTTATGCGGTTTGGCCCAATTTGGAAAAACAGTTTGCAGTGCTATGAATTAAAGAGAGCATCTCTTTTTCTGCTTCCCCTGCTCCCCTCTAGAAAAGAATAAAAGGGGTCACGCTAGAACTTCTAATTACTACAAGGCAAAAGGCCATTGGTTCCTGGGCACAAAGCACAAGGCAGAATTATCTGTGTTTAGATTAAAGCTGAGCCTCCTCAGCGGCCCAGGGAGCCCAGCACAGCAGCCTGCAGGGGTGTTTAACCCAAAGCTCCATCGGCCCTTCTTGGACTCCACACTGGGAAGTACAGCGGCCTGGCCAGGGCTGTGTGTGCACCCAGATGCTCCCTAATGCAAGCACTGGCCTGCTCAGCCCTGATGGTCCAGACCTGCTCTGTGTGCTCCTTGCAGAGCCCAGTGGCTCCTAACAATTAGGCTTTAGCTCTGCAAGTTAAGTGTGTTCTGTGCTTCCTTTCCCCCTGTGCTCTCTCTCCTCCAAGATGAGACACCCCCCCCACCCCACCCCAAGGCAGGGCCTTATCCTCCGCTAACACCCATGCCCCCCACAGCTATCTCCCAGCAATGAGCCCTTTCTTCTAAACCGTAGGAGTCAGGTTGGGGCAGCCTTAGAGTCTGATCTTCATCAGGAATTGAAACCATCTTTTCTCTGGAGTTTGGAAAGGGTGGTGAGGTGAGCACAGGGCGACGTGCCTAGAGCAGGAAATGGTGTCGGGAACCGAGCCCCCTGGGACAGCACATGAGCCGGCCCTCACCCACCTGGCTCCCTGAGGACCGTCAGGTTGGACTTCCCACTGGGCAGCTCTGCATAGGTGAACAGCATGACACAATCCTTGGCAGTTTTGTAGAAACAAAGCACTGCCTCCTGGTCATCTTTCACTGGAAGAAAACCAAGCAGAAATGTCCTGAGTTTGTCTCTGGGCAACCCAGAGCTGCTGACAAATGGGGCGAGGAGCCGAACACCTTACAGAAGAAAGGGGGTGAAGAGAGCCTTAAAGGGGGGCGGCTGGGCCTTTAAAAATGAGTTCAGGTATCTTATAACAAGAACACAGGCCCAGGTGCTGAGTGCAGTTTGCTTTGGGGACTTGAGTTCCCTTAGACGGAGGGATCCCTGTAGTAGGAAAGTGAGAGAGGATCTTTAAACCTCTGAAGTGTTTGTTAGGGGCGATGTGAAATTAAAGAAGGCATTAATGCTTGGGGGTGGGATTGCTAAATGGAACTGGCCCTCGGAATTAAAGGGATAAAGAAAAGAAGGAGCCATTCTGATGTCCTTTGAGGCCTGAGTGAGAGTTAACACTTGAGTCCACTTGGTTGAGAGCTGGCTGCAGAGGCCAAGCATCAGGCAGCTCTTCCCTAGGATGTAAAAACAAAAAGACCCACAAGGTGATGAGGACATTTAGATGAGAGATTGGCAGCCATAGCGGTGCCTGCACCCCAAGATAAAGTGAGCCAGCATTGGAAGCAGAGCCCCTCGCTCCTCTGTATTAGAAAGCCCCCTTCCTCAAGCTCCCTCAACTCCTCCCTGTCCCCCAGAGATTACCCTGATGCAAGGTCCAAGCATTATCTGCAGTCCAAGGCTTCTTTGGGGGAAGCGTTAGATTGATTTCTAGGGGAAAAAGGAAGTAAGAAGAGTGTGAAGTAAGAGGGAGATGAGAGGCTAGGAAATGGCCAGTGGATCGCGAATGACAATTCAGGCTAATGTTATGCCTGGAAATGCTTTTCAGCTCTCAGTTTTGTAACCCCGTTGCACCAAAGAGTTTAAACCTGGAACCAGATAAATTTCTGTGGTTTTCAAACACGAATGTCTGGACTTTTTTTTCTCAGTTCCCAATCTTAGGCCTAATCTGGGTGAGTGTGAGCGTGAGTGTGAGTGTGTGTGTATGAAAAAAAAAATCCAGGGAGAAGGAAGGAAAGGGGTAAATGGTGAATTCAAACAGAAATCTTCTCTATGAAGCAACCGATTCATCTCTCAGAAACAGACGGAGGCAGCTACATGATTGGCTACAGTTGCTCTGAGTGAATCAGTTAGTGGGCCGCGGGAAGGCATTGTCTTGTTTTGTCTGACTGTGTGTGCTTTGGCCCCTGGTCTGCAAGCAGAACTTGCTGTTCAACCTTAAATAGCAAGAAGTAGGGCTAGAAAATGGGTGTGAGAGATGGAACTCAGTAAGCCTGTCTCTAGGTCTAGCACAATCCCTGGGGCTCAATACATGTGTTAGCGGCATATGTGACTCAACATACTCAGGAGCCATGATTTAGCCAGAGCAGTCAGTCAACATCAGAGAGGCAGGAGCAAGGAAGTCTATAAAAAAGGCAAGTCAGGGCCATGACGGACAGGCAGCTGGGCTAGGAGTCTGCAGCGGCTGAGGTCAAGGTAGAGGGCAAAGTTGCCAGCAAGGAAGTCTCAGATGCAGAATCCCTTTCGAGATACATAGTCTTCCCCCCGCCCCTCCCCCAACACTACCACTTAATCATTTTATAGTGTATCATTCAGTAGTTTTAGTATATTCACAATGTATAACCATTCCCACTATCCAATCCCAGAACATTTCTATCACTCCAAAAAGAAACCCATACATAGTAGCAGCCAGTCGCAATTCCCTTTTCTCCCCAGCCCCTGGCAACCACTAACTTACTATCTCTGTACTTGTCTATTTTGGACATTTCCTATAAATGGAATCATATAACATATGTCCTTTTCTGCCTGGCTTCTTTCGCTGAGGATAATATTTTCAAAGTTCATCCATGTTATACATGTATAAATACTTCAATCCTTTTTATGACTGAATAATATTCCAC
This sequence comes from Pteropus medius, assembly GCF_902729225.1. Lineage (NCBI taxonomy): Eukaryota > Metazoa > Chordata > Mammalia > Chiroptera > Pteropodidae > Pteropus > Pteropus medius. Next base: position 9,120,264 of record NW_024351543.1, read on the forward strand.
TGTATGGTTATACCATATTTTTTTCATTCATCAATTCATGTACATTTGGGTTATTTCCTTTTAGGCTATTATGATTATTGCTGCTATGAACACTCATGTGCACATTTTTGTGTTAACCTATGTTTTCAGTTCTCTCGTGTAGACACCAGGAAGTAGAATTGCTGAATTGTATGCTGACTCTATGTGTAATTTGGGGAGAAATGCCAAACTGTTTTCCACAGTGGCTGTACCATTTTACACTCCAAACAGCAGTGTATGAGGATTCCAGCACAGGGCCACTTTGACTTGATGCAAATAGAGTGTTCCAGAATAGTTCCAAACCCAGTTATGTGCTTATAGGGCTAAGATATGTGATTTGCATCTCTTACCCTTAGAAACTCCTCAGCCTGGACAGCAGTGACTGTACTGGAAAGATATGGATGCAGCCCAGAGATGGTGAAAAGCAAACATCTTTGTGCCTCTGTCTGAGCCTCCCCGTGGGCTTCAGAAATGGACTTGTAGCCATTTGCCCAGAAGTAAAAGCAGAGGGATTGAGAGATGATGTCAAACTGGAGTGTTTAGAGTAAGAAGAGCCACTGGGCGAGATCTGCAGAAACCAACTGGTGATCTGCTGCCGGAAGAAGAGCCTGGCACTGAATCTCAAGTTCAGTCCGGACTGAATGAGAACTCTGCCCCCTCTGATGGCTGTAGCATCGTGAGAGCTGGGCTGGGCTGAGGCCAAATAGCGCAGAGACTGGCTAGTTGTTCACCAGACATGGATCTCCTGCTTCCTGGGCACACAGCTTGACTATGTTTCCCAGCCAGCCTTGTAATTAAATGCAGCCAGATGACCGAGTCCTGGCCAATGTAATGTGAATGGAAGTTATATGTACCACTTCCAGGCCTGGCTCATATAAACCTCCCATGGGACCCTTCACTCTGCCTTTCCCTATTTGCTGACTAAATGGAGAGGATTCTGGGGACCTTGGGGAGGGAGGAACCTTGACATAGAGGGTGCCTGAATGCCTGAGTGACCACATGGAAAGCTTTGCCAACCAGGAGCATCTTCACTGGACTTTCAGTGAGTGATGAACTGATTTACATTTGTTAAGTCATTGATATTTGGCATTTGTTTGCGATAGCAGCTAACATTAGTTATTCTAATATACTCAGTTCTCAGAGGGCCTGGGAGAAGACTGGGTTCCAGTGATGGGACAGAAACTAGGAAGGGACTGGGTTCCAGTGATAGGACAGAAACTTATGAACAAGGTCTTATACCCTGTTGAGTCTGGAACCTATGCCCTAGCACAGGTTCCCCAAGTCCTCTTGGGGAGCCAGCAGTTGTGCCAAGGACATTGAGACTATGCTTCCTAATTCAAGGCTAAACCTACCTTCCTCCCGGCCAAGATCATCCCATGGAGGATAAAGTTCTCTAAGTGTCCACTAAGATCGAAAAGGGGACAGCCGCCCAGGGCTGCTCTGGCACACTCACCGATGCTGTCCGCCCACGTGATCACCTCATCTTTGCACAGGTTTTGGCAGGTCTGGTTGTCAGCTGGGCTTCCTGAGTGGAGCAGCAGGCACTCAACACAATCTCTTTAAAAAAGAGGCAATAAATGTTGATGTTAGATGCTGTGTCGTAGCTCCACACACATAATGAATGGGCCCCCGACAAGGCAGACCCCGGCCTTCCTGCAGACGCTAAAGACTAACTTCTGTCTGTCTTCAGGTGTCTGGCTTCAGGGAATGTTTCCGCCCCACCCTTCTTGTGGCTGTTATGTGGGGAAGCCCGAGGGTTCTTGGAGGAACATATGTGAGTTTAGAGGCATGTCTGCTCTACACGTCAAGTTGTAGGTTGGAGGCCTTTCAAATTTTGATACCAGGAGCCAAATCCATCTTCACTCTGGTATATCGAAGGCCTGACTGAATGAAGGGTCTGGCCAAGCAAGAAGTTTCTGAGTGATAAGAAACTGTGATCCCAGCCTCACAGAGGGGTCCTCATTCCCCATGGCTGGTGCTTGATGTCCTCGTGTTGCCCCAATTCCCAGGATTCCCTCCAGCCATCACCAGGGCAGGGCTCTCAACCTGCCTGCACATTAGACTCTGGAGTCACATCTCTTGGGTGGAGCTGGGCCCTGGGATTCTGATTAACAGTGAGGGCTGAAAACCGCTGTCCCGGAGGCTCTGAGGCCCTGCCCCTTCTCCTTCCCTGAGGGCGCTCACCTGGCAGGCTCCCCAAGGACCCTGCTGTCCACTCACCCGTTGGCCAGCCTGCACTAGATTCTGGTAGAGGCCACAGGGTTGCAGCCCCTCCCAGGGATCTCGCATTTCAACAGGGATCTTCTGGAGAAAATGGCTTACAGCCACAAAGAGACACTATGAGTCCCTCTCCTCCCACCTCAGGCCTACAGTTTAAATCAGATATGTAAAATGCTTAATTAAAGTGCTCTATTAATGATGATTATTTATACTTTTCAGAGTAAAAATCCAATCCCAGGAATTCTCCACCCACCTTCAGCTACATCAGGGAGAATAAACAAGACTCCTGGGACATGGGGCCAGAGAAGCTGAGCTCTAAGGGTCTGTGAAGCTTGCTGTGGAGGGGAACAGAGCCCCGACCCCTCTGGGGGCTGTGGGATAGGGCAGCATAAATGGGATGGCAGCAACTCGGCCCCAGGGATGAGTGGGGTGGGGCAAAAGAGCTAGCTGATGGGGAACCTCCAGGAACTTTGTGAGGCAAGGAGGGTGAAACCCCCCAAACAGAGGCTTCCTCAGGGGCTTCCTCAAGCGCCAAGTGTACTGAGAGGGCCACCGCCTCCCTGCAGCAACACAGTGGCACCAGAGTGCAGAGGACGACCTTGCAGAGCCTCGGCCACATGGGGGACAGCTGTCCTGATTTCCTACGGGCCTGTGGGGACCCAAGGGGCTGAGTATCTGGAAGGCACTCCAGCAAAACAGGGAGGGATGTGCAACCACAATGCATCACCTCTATTCTCATCATCCTTTAATTCGTTGAGATTAAGAGGCCAGTTACTACGTTTCCGGTGCAGAAACTGTGGACTGGAATGTCAGAACTGGGAGGGAGCTCAGAGAGCATTTCATCAAGTCCTCTTATTTTACAGGTGAGGGAAATGAGGACAAAAAAGAAGTCAAGGGCAGCTGGATCCAGCATCCAGATGCCCCGTCTCTCAGACAACCCCCTCCGCAGATCCTTACTTCACTTTCTGAACATAAAGGAAGAATGGGCAAGCGAGTAGATCATGAAGAGAAAGTGAATAAGGTTTTCTTATGAGGGTTCTAATACGCTCATGAGTTCGACTATCTCAGATGTGGCCACAACAATCCCACTCTCTTGGGAATGACTTTATGGAAACATTCTGGAGTTACAAACAAGTGGGTGATGTATGCATTGCTCCACAGGCCAGAGCTCCAAAGGGCGGGCAAGTGAGACTTGGCTGCGGTCAAGGAAGGGGTGGCTACAGCTCTGGTCATTCACGTTAACCCAGCACCCCCCTTTCCAGCCTCCTGGATTAACGGGCTGCAAAGAAGGGTGGCTGCTTCCGGTCTCAGCCAGGATCCACTGTGCCCTCCATCTGCATTCCCTGTTGTCATTAAAACCACATTAAGCCACAGAGCCACTTTCAGGAAACATTCCCTAATTATCCACGTAGACATATCAGTGTGATTCATGTACTGTGTTGAAACGCGTGATATATTGTAGTCATGTATTAAAGTAAGTCTGGTCTTTTAAACAAACAAGTTGCTGAGAGAGACTTTGCACAGAGCCTGTTAATTGAAATCAGCTGAGGCTGAGTGTGAACTCACCCAAGGTGAAGGGTGTGTGTGGTTAATTCTAGAAAGTAGAGATTGGCTGCTCTGAAACGCCAAGGAGAAAAAAAAAGGACATAAGGTATTCGAAACCTGGTGTCTTTCAGCAAAGCAGCAAGCAGAAAAACAGCCTGACATAAGTCACTATCAAAGGGACGTTGTTTTTTTTAAAAAAAGTTGCAACTAGGCTGTGAAAGAGACAGAGTGAGCGTGGCCCAGAGGAGGGCCCAAGAAGGGATAGTGAGGTTCCCTTACGGCATCTCTTTGCTCATTGGGTATTGCTTAATGGATAATAAATTATCAAGTCTATGTCTTCTAGGAAATGAATGCTTTAAACATTTAAAGCTGGGGTTGTTTTCCCATGGGACCTTTTAACCTACCTAAGCCAACCATACATTGCCTTGCTGCTCCAGAGGAAGAAGAGAAACAGACTTTATCTACTTTTATTGGTTGCACGTGTGTCGTTCTAGCTTGGCTCCCACCCCTGTCAACTTCGCGTGTCTCAGGGACTAGGAACGTATACTCAGAAGGGTTCTGCTGGTAGGAGTTGTGGGAGGGCACCTCGCTCCAGCACGAAATGTGGACGATGGCCGCGATCCCGTGCTCAGATGGCCACAGCTACTTGGGCTCCAGATCCAGGATCCTAACCTCCTCCCTGGGATGCTTCTTTGAATTTCTGCTGTTTCTCCATTCTTAGCGGGTCTAAAGTGGATCTGCTTTTTTTCTCCCTTCTCCCTGGCTCCCTTCCAATGACACAAAATAAAACCTGGCCCTGTCCATCTTGTCTCTTGGTCTGCAGCCAACTTTCAATTACCCACGCCTGGATTATTTGTGGCAAATGTCCAGCCAGGGGCCCTGCCACCCAGAACGTTTCTGAGCACGGACTGACCAGCAGCCGCGGCAGGCTCAGGGAGCACGAACTCATTTCATTATCAGCCTGAGCCAGAAGTTTGGAGGGGAAATCTGCCAAAAGAAAATTGCACTGTTGCGCTCCCTAACCAAAGAGAAATGCCGTCTGCATTTCTATTTGTTTCTGCTTATCCTTGCTCCTGTTCCCACCCTGCTGGCGCTTTAGCACGATGATGATGACACAGCGGCTTCTCTAGCAAAAGTCAAGAGAAACTGTCACTCTGGCTTTTCTGACGGCATGACTCCTTGACTTCTTTAATTCCCTCTCACTGGCGCTCTGGCAGAGTGTGAAGGGCAGAGCCGTGGGGAGGTCATCCCGGGGAATGTGACCCTGTGGCTGAGTCATCGAAGGCCCGGGTGCCCGGGTCTAGACAATCTGTGCATTCATTGGCAGCGTAGAGCCAGCGTTCCATTATCTGTATAAATGGAGCAGAAAATTCAACAGCCACGGCAGTTTGTTTCTGGCATGCCTTATCTAGGTCAGGTGCCCTCCTATCCAATTTCCCTTCTGATTATGTTTTCTTTAAAGCAGCATTTCCCACATGGGTGTCCTGTGAAACACTGCTTGGGAGATGTTAATGTGTGTGTGTGGATGGGGGGTGATCAAATACATTTGAAAAAAAGATGTGCACTGAATCCCTTTTTCAAATACTCAATGGCACACTAAAGGCTCTGAGAAAATGCTATTTTGTTACCAAAACCAGTTTAATTTCATTGAACTCAGTAATCTGGTAATTTCTAAACTTGTTTAGCAATAGAATAGCAGTCTTGGTTTTTTCCTGTTTTGTTTTTATTTTCTAACAAAATCCCCATGGAATCAGAGTCTCGAAGATGCTATTTTAGTTAATGTTAGTGAGAGTCTCACTCCCCAGCAAGGCCGGGAGGGCAGAGATGGGGAGAAGCTGGCCAGCCCTGAGAGCTGACTGGCTGGAAGACAGGCCTGTGCTGAGGTGAGGAGCTGGCGTGAGGGGGCTGTGGGTGGGCGCCGTTACCTCTTGGTGCTGCAAGCATCTGGGCAAGTTGGGCACTTCTCGCATGTCTCCCCAAAGGCTCCTGGCTCTGTGCACTGGCACTGCCCACACACACAGTGCCCTCGGCTGCTGCAGATCTGGCCGTCCTTGCCCTGGCAAGTACTGATGTCTGTTGAGCAGTTACAGTTGTCCCCAATGTAACCTGCATGGCACTTGCATTCTCCACAATGACACTCGCCGTGGCCTATAAAGACACACATAGCACATCAGTGCCTGCCTGCACGAGCACATAGCCACCACCCAGCACCCGCCATGTGCCAGGCACTGGGGAGCTAACAGAATGAGACACTGTGTCTTCAGAGTTCATTAGAGCAGACAGAGAGGGCCTACTGCTGACAGGGGATGACAGCATGGGGCTTGGGCAGCTTGTGTGGCCTGGCTGGGGGTCGGAGGCAGTGCTCCAAGTTGGTCCAGAACTTGGCCAACTCACGCCACAGACACAGGACCCCAGAGAGCTTCTTCCTGCCTCAGTCGTTGTGTGACTAATGGCCCCAAATACACCCAGGCCTTAATCCCCAGAACGCAGGAACGTTACTTCAAATGGCAAAGGAGACTTTGCAGAAGCGATTAAGGGAAGGATTTGGAGACAGGGAGTGTCTCTTGGATTATTCGGTGGGTCCAGAATGCCATCCCAAGGGCCCATATATGGGGAGGGCAAAGGGAGATGAGACAACAGAAGCAAGATGCTAAGCTGCTGCCCTTGGAGACGGAGGAGGCCGCCAGGCCAAGGAGTGCGAGGAGTGCAGCCCTAGGAGACAGAAAGGGCAAGGGCACAGAGCCTCCCCTAGCTCCTCCGGAGCGGGTGCCGACACCTTGACAATGACAATGATTCCAGACTCTGGGCTCCAGAACTGTAAGAACCAAGTTGTGTTGTTTTTAAGTCACTAAATTTGTGCGCATTTGTTACAGTCACGCTAGGAGACTAACGCAGTTGTCTTTGCTTGATCTTAGTGAGATTCTTGCTCTGGCCTTGGAGCCCCAGCCCAGAGTAAGGTGACTGGGGAGCGGACGCCGAGAGCAGCAGCGGCAGCTAATAATGTGAGCACTATACGAGTGGCAGGCTTCACAGTACAAACTTGATTAATTCCTACAGCCATCCATGTGGTAGGGATTATCATCATCTTCATTTCACAAGTGCTGAAACTGAGACATAGCAAGACAGAGCGGCTTGTTGAAGGTCATCCAGCCAGTGGCCGTAGAGCCAGAATGCAAACCAGAGAGGCTGGCTCCAGAGTCTGTGGTCTGAACTCCAGGATCCACTGTCTCTCAGGAGAAGAGAGGACAAAGTGGCCCAAACCAAGATGAAGACCAGCTAAGGGTTGCCTTGCACCCCCTTGCGGAGGGACCCCTTCCATTGGCTGTGGGGGAGGAGCTGGGCAACCCCTCGAGGTTCCGCAGGTGTCAAAGGCAGGGAAGTGCTCAGCTCAGAGGACAGAGTTTGTGTGTGTGAAAGTGAGCATGTGCACCAGGCACGTGTATGAGTGTGTGCACCAGGCACATGTGTGTGCAAGTAGGTAGATGTGTGCACACATGACGAACAGTCAAAAGCATGGAGAGTGCCATCTTCAAATGTGGTCAAGAGCCTGACAGTGAATTCTAGATTCTCTCCACTAACAGAGGCAGAAAGCAGTGCTATAAATAGCACTCAATTTTTAAGAAATCTTCCTAACACTATTATTGTAGCATATTTTCTTCCTGATGCCATTTTGCTAAGGCTGATATTAATAGGACCAAGAATTTGTATTCACTGAGTGCCCACATACACACTAGTAGGAGAAGGGGGAGGCAGAAATAAGCATCAGACAGGTGGGGGCCTTGCATTTTACTCCTGCACCTGAGTCAGTTATCCTGGTAGTTGGATCCCAGCACCGTCTGTGAGACCACCAATGTGTGTGACTCACAATTCGGGTCAGGTCCTAACTCCAGAGAGCCTCTTTGTCTGCCACTCACTTCCTGTCCTCTCCCTGCTCTGTCAGCTCTGTAGTGACTAGAATTTTCAGGCAACAGTGGGGCCATCTGGAACAGCCAAGCCTGCCACCTCTCCCGTGCCCAACAGCCTCTCTGCTCACAGCGGATACTGCGCTGGGTGAGAGTGCCCTCCCATCTCACAGGCAGTGCCAAGGCATATGGCAGTCCTCTGGGAGAGGTGAGAAAAGCCAAGTAGGGCCAGGAGGAAGCTGTGGAGCGCAACTGAACTGCCTAGAAGCTGGCGTAAGATGTGAGAGCCACAGGAGAGAGCAGCACCCCTGCTCAAGGGGCGTGTCGGAGGGGAATGGCAGCAGAGTGCACAGCTCAGCCCAGGGAGGGAGGATCGCACACCCCTCCTCTCCACCGGTCTATGAACAGCACAGATTTCAAGCCACAGCAGGCAGGAAACCACTCCCCACAGGAAGTCTTCCCAAATGAAATGGCTCCAATCACACTATTCCGTCACTCTCTGGCCTCAGAGACCACATTGGTCAAGAGCCTGTTTTAAATTAACATGGTTCACTGTCAGGGATAATTCCACCACCACCCCTCCACCGCCAACATTTTATTATGAACATTTCCAAGCTAGCGGCCAAGATGGAAGAATTGTACAGTGAACATCCATATACTCATCACCCACATTCCACCATCAGTATGTTATCTATTGCTTTATTACATATCTATCCATCAATCTATATTTTTTAATATGCATTTCAAAGTGAGTTGCAGATATCAGTGCACTTCAGAGTAGGTTTTTAATATAGCTCTGGCTCTCACCAATGGCTTGTACATCACAATGTCCCATAGAGTGAAAATGCAAAAGTAAAAGGCATGCTCAGTGCTGTACTTATAAGCAGCACAGACAGTACTTAGGCCAGAGAAACTGCTTTGCTTGAGATGGCGTTGTTTTTCTTCATACTCTCATTGTTTTTGGCAGTGAGGTAAAATTACCCAAATAATTCTTGGTGCCATTTGGCATCAAGAGGTGCCAAAAATAACCTGACACAATATTCCAAAGTGTCAAAGGTTTGGAGAGGAGGAGGTATATTATTTTGTTGAAGAGTTGAGTTTTGAGTGAAGTATATGCGTGGTAAAGGGAGACGCTGCTCCCTACAGTGACTGAGCATCTAAGTGAAAATGATGGCAAGTCAGGCAGAGGTGCCTGCTGCTCTGTACTTTCCACCAGGATAAGCAAGAAAACCTAGCTGTTTCGGGTACATCTGACACCATACAAGCCTGAGAGCTCCAAAACCCAGCCCAAGGCCTGCAGGTGAGAGTGCCCAGATCTAGGGTTCAAGTAGACAGTTAGGAGTAATGGGTGGGACAGAGCGGGAGCTGATGATTCACAAAAGTTCACCACGGTTTCTGGAAGAGAGACAGAGCTCACGGCTGGAGACATAAGCCATTCCTGAAGGTCTCCCACGACACCTGAGCACAGCAAAGACTGACATAAAAGAACAATGCAAGAGAACATAGAAAGTGAACAGAGCACGTGAGCCTACTTCGGTGGGGTGGGCAAGCAAGTGGGAGCTGCTGAGGGGCTGTGGAGCATTAGAAAATTCTTACCCATGTGGCTTTTGACTTCAAATATTTGGTAACTCCAAAGCAAAGTCCCAGTAAGCCAAACTAGGAAGGAGACCCTGGGTTCCATGCTTGGAGAAATGGCTGAAGCCACCTGCATGCTTGCCCTCAGTGATTCCCTCGGTAGCCATAGTTTAGTTTGCTAGGTAGTTTATCACCTTTCAAAGGCACCCTAAAACAGCTACAGTAAAGATGTGGCACATGCCACCACATCCTTATTCACAGCAGTGGCAGACAGTACTGTCTAATCACAGAATTCTTTTCCAGAAAGCCTGGGCTGGGCCTCAGAATCCTTCTCAACACTGTTCTCCAAGCAGATTCTACCGACTAGTGGGAGTGGCACACAAGCTGCAACTACTTGCCATCTTGGTTTAAAGCCTCCAAGCCTCCTTTAGAAAGCATAACCTATATAGAGTGTCAAAAACTAGGTAGGCTGGGCCGTATTTTAGCCTAATCCAAATGTCTCAGATCCTGCACTTGGGCCTCAACCTGCCTTTCCCCAAGCCTACATGTGCAAAGATTCCCCACATCTTCTGGTCAGCCCGTGGCCTCTCCTAATACACTACCAGAAATATGTGTTATTAAAATGACGAGGGTTATTGAGCCCTGTCCCAAGGATCAATAACCTGTCAGTCACTAGCAGAACTGAACAGGGGACCGGGAACACGATCCTGGCTAACGACTCTGAGGGCCTACGCAAGAACTCTTCATCAAATCAAAGCTCATTAAGAATGCTACCCTCCAACACCTTGGCAAAGCGAGCTGAGTTTGATGATGGCTGTCTGATTGTACAGACGTGAAAATATTTTCATTACACATAGATAGGGATATTGAAGGGTGTGTGAAAGCACTTTGTAAGCTGTGGATGGCTACATGTGCAAGTTATTATTAGTGCTGCCTTTGTTAGAATGATTGATAGCTAAATGGACAGGAAGTTGTAAATGTGTCTAACTTATAAAGAATTTTGGCTCTACAGAATTCAACAGCTTTCCTTCAACACAACAGTGCTTGTGTGGGCTGGGGGCCAAGACACGGCCCCTTGCCTCCTTCTATAAAATAGAATGCTGGCTATTTAGAGGAGGGTACCCTTGAAGCAGGCTGGGAAGGAGCTGCCAGAGAGAAGGAAGAGAAACCAGTGGCCTGGAAGCCAAAAGGGATGTGAAAGGAAGACCCAGCACCAGTGCTCTATAGAGGTCGAGACGGGCGATTCCTACAGTGGCTACTGGGTTTTGCCACAGTCGGTATAGATGCGAGGGCAGAATCCAGCTGGTAGAGAGGTGAGGAAGGTGACAGCCAGCACAGGCAGCAGGTTGTACAGGGAAAGGAAGCGATGAGGAGGAAGGAGGTTAGGGGATTTCGAAGGTGGGGTATATTTAAATATTCTTCTGGCTAAATAGAAAGATTCAAAAGAGAGAAAGTTTAGGGGGAAATGGAGGGACTGAGGTAAACTCTAAATAGATCACAGCAGAAAGAGATGTGGTGAGAGACAGGGAGGACAGGCTGAGGGCCAGAGCGGGGCGCTACGTTTTTCAGTTCCAGGGGTGTTGTTCAAGGTCATGGCAGATCAGCTGTGTGAAGGGCTGAGGGGATGCGCTGAAACCAAGTTAAAGTCTGTCCTCCACCATTCACTATGTCACCTTGGGTGAATCCCAAAACCTGTGTGATGATCTGTTTCCTCACTTGTCAACGAGGACCGTGCCTTCGTCGTGGGAATGTTGTTAGAAACACAGGGACTATTGCTTAGATAAAGCCCCTCACACGGTATCTGTCACATGGGGGCTCTCAGGTAATGGCAGCTGGAATTGCTGGCATTGCCACTGGGGCGGAGCAATCAAAGAATTAAGACCAATGCATTGGATGGCTCAGCACAGGGAGATGCAGGCTGCCAGGAAGGTAGGACTTGGGGGAGACGGGGCAAGCGTGAGGTGCAATATAGGGAGAGACCAGGAGATCAGTGACAGGGATGAGGACCATGCAGTGAGATGCCACAACCTCAGAGGAGGGCAGTGAGTTCCAGGGGGTGGAAAGCGAAGATCTGAAAGCAGCACTGAGGAGGGAGGAGACTGCTGCCTGGGGTGTGGGAAAGGCCAGCCCCCCAACTTCCCCCCAACAAAGCTCTCAGGGACCACCAGTTACAGGAAAAGGAGGAAGTGGGTTTCCTGTATAAGGCCGAGGATGAGAAGGAGCCCGTTTACTAATGGAACATGGTGGGTGGTGAAGAACAGAGCCGGGCTACAAAAATACATTTGGAAAATGGGGCAGTGGAGTGCAGTGGTTAACACAAGGCTTCTGGAATCAGTGCCTGGGTTGGCCTCGTGAATTTGCTATTGACCAGAAGGAATGGATGTATAATCCCTCTGTAGCTTGGTTTCTTCATTTTTAAAATGGGGCTCATAGAAATCCCAATTGTAGGGTTATTGTGAGTTAAAGCACCTAACCCGTATGAGGTACCTAGCGTTTGGCATGTAGTAAGTGTTCAGTAAATGCTAACTATCTTCAACATCATCTTCACTGCTGTTGTGGTTATAATGAGAGGGAGGAGAAGGGGAAGCTTGGAGTCATAGACCGTGGAGAATGGGGAGGGGAGCGCTTTCTGGGAACTAAAATCAAAGGCATAAGGACCCCATAAGTTTACCCAACCCAAGTCCAATCTGAAGTAAGAACACCTGGCTGGCCCCAGTGCCTTGGTGGGGAGGCTGACACCCAAAGGTGCCGGAGGCCCTGCTTGAGGAGCTCCCGAGGTGTGCCAGAGGACAGCGGGGACGCAATGTGTGGTCAGTGAGGGAGGGAAGAAAACCTGGCCCTTGGGAGGGGAACAGCTACTTGTCCGGGGCGGGGCTCTATGACCCTCAGGGTACACACTGTCTCTCCACAGCTGGTCCAGAAATAGCTCCCATTCCGCTCGGGAATGCACTGTGGCTTCCCTCAGAGGCAGCTTCCGTCCCCTGTGATAGTTTCCGTCTCTCTGACAGCTTCCGTTCCCTGCGACAGCTTCCGTCCCCTCTGACAGCTTCTGTCCCCTCCAGGAGTCCATCTGGCTGGCAGAAGGCTGTGGTGGGGAGGACTAAGCTCGGTTCCTAAGACTGGAAGGGCACTGTCCTTTCGCTGTTCTCACGGTCACCTCTCCCTCTCCCACAGTCAGCGTCTCTCTTACACAAGTATACGTGATCACTTCCTCTCTCTTTCATTGTTCCCTCTCACGGTATCCCCCTTTCCTCCAGCCGCAAGCCCCCTCCCTCTCCCACAGCCTCAGCACCCTCTCTGCTCACAGCCGTGTCTGCCCCATAGTCTCCCCCCCTCCTCTCTTTCTCTTCCCTTCACAACCAGAGCCAGTAGCATACATAGGAAGTGGTCAAGAGAGAAAGAAAAAGGGGTGTGTGCTGGAAAGCCTTTACTCATTTGGGATATTTCCCTGTCACTAGAAGTCAGGTCTTCTTGTCTGTGTTCTGGACACCTCTGGGTGAGACCCTGGGCCCAGCTCCTGGAACTCTCCAACAACCATGTTAAAAAGTGCAGGAAACCAACTCAGAGCTTTATGTGCGTCCAGTCACAGGGGGCTGTTGTGACTCAAGGTCTCAGAGAATCTGCTGAGCCAGGGCAATTGGGTTTAGATCCCACAGCCCTACCCTCTTCAGCACTGGGTGGATGTTTGGAGCCGCCTCTCTGAGCCTGTGGACACACAGCAGAGGAGAGGAGCCTCATTGTCACAGATATCCTGGCACTCACACAAATCTCCATGGAGAACCGAAGCCAGACATGGGCTGACCTCTCTGCAGCCAAATGCACACACGGGCTTGCAAAGGGTATGGCCTCTCTGTCTGGGGCTTCTGAAAAGGAAGGGGAACTCCCGCCTAGTAAGCGCTCTTCCTGGTTCTTTGTTGACAAGCAGGTTAGTGTTACATAACTGGCCCTACCGTGTCCTCGAGTGTCCCCGCTCCGCCTGTGCTGTGCCCATGTTCCGCCTATGCTGTGCCCATGTTCTCAGGGTGTCTCTGAGTCTGGTCCCTGCAGGAATGTGCCCCTCCCACTACTCTATCTTTCCCTTCCATACGTGGACTGGCTTTGGTTCCAAAAAGTAAAGAACGGAGCTTTTTGAAATGCACAGGGTATGTTCCCAGTTCCCTCATAAGGAATCTTAGCCTGGCTCCAGGCACCTCAGTAGAAACTAAACCTCCAGGGGCAAAAGAGAAGTCTCTCTTGACAAGTGGCGTCCTCACCAGAGGCTTCCGAAGCCTGTAAACACCGCATTGTCTTGCCAAGGGTGAGTTATTGACTGCAGAACCTGCCAACTAAGGGAGGCTCCACCCACAGAGAAAGCACAGCACCGCTCAGCTAAACACCAGCCTTGAACTCAGCTCACACAGAGAGTCTCCTCTGGCCAACTCAGCCTGATCTTTGTAACTCCACTTGAAACTCTTTGGAAATAAATGCTTGGCTGGGGACGTCCTTTCTGAATGGATGCTTCTGTGCAATCTCAGCTACCTTCTTGCTGGCTCTGGGCAGTTGTCCAGTTTCCTCATCGATAAAAGAGAGATAGTGCCTTGTCTGTCTTACCGTATTGGGAAGATCCTTTTTAAATGTGCAATAGAGAATTGTATGCTTTAAGCACTTAACTTGGATTATTTCATTAGTCCCCCCAGTAACCCTATGCAGTGGTACGATTATTACCGTAATTTTTCCCACCTGTGGAAAATGAGGCATGGAGAGGCCAAGTAATTTATCTGAAGTCACACTGCAGGTAGGTGTCAGGGCTGGGATTTGAACTACATCTGTTTGGCTCTGGAGCCCAAATTCCCAACCACTATGTGTACTGCCTCTGCAGTATAACCCGGTCATGATTAAGTGACAGAAACAGAAACAACGCATAGGATAAATGGTCAAGGTGACCCAAGCTGTCATATAGTTAAAAACGTGCAATGGACCCATCCACAAATCTAGCTCTTTTAAATCACAGATCATCAAATCACTCATGGCCTCTACTTTCTTATCTATAAAGTAAGGGTGGTGGACTAGGTGAGTGCTAAGGTTCCTCCACCACTGACATTGCTGTCCGAAGTCAGAGCAGGGAGAAACCTGAAGAGCCTGAGACAGGCTTCAGGTTAAGCTATAGGTTTTGGAAGAGTGGAGGAGGGAAGGCAAATTGAGGTGCAAAAATCGCGTGTGTTCATTTGTGAGGATGAACAGGGAGAACGGGCAGCCTGGAAGAAAAGTATTTAAAAAGGAGAGATGGATAACAAGGGGGCTAGATATCCTACGTCGTCGGTATGGGTCTGTAGATGGAAGGGACGGAAGAAGTGAAAGAAAGAAGGAAAGGAGGAGGCGGGGGGGAGGGGAGGGGAGGGGAGGAGGGAGGGGAGCGATTGTGGAGGAAGCGGGCCTGAGAGCTACACTGAGGAGTTTGAGTTTATCCTCTAGGCCCCAGATGGCCTGACAATAAATGCCTTCACTGTGGTGAGATGAGAGCCTCCCCTGGACACGATGGCATTCTCCTGGTTGATTTTTCATTCTATGGTCTGTCCCTTCCCCCAAGTCATTTCCTATGTGGCCTTCTCAATCATTTTTCTAAAATGTAAATTATGTGACAACACTCTTGCTTAAAACCCTTCAATGGCTCCTCAACACTTACAGTATGCCTTCCATATTTATACTTTGTGCACAACAGAGGGACTTTCATTGTCCAACATCCCAGCCTACTTCGCGAGTCTCTTCACCTGCTCTTGCTTCCCCGGGCACCCCAGGTTCTGGCCATTCCAAACCACTCACAGCCCCTAAAAGGTGTTGAACATTAGCATATTTTTGTTTTGAAACAATCATTTTGACTGCAGTGTGAAGATCAGATGGACTGAAACGAGGGTAGCAGAGATGGAGAAAAGACAAATCTAGAAGAAATATGAGAGGTCAGTGGATAAGACTGTGGCAGGTAGGATGTAGGAGTTGAGAAGGTAGGAAACAAGATGATTCCCGGGTTTCTGCCTTGCATGACTGGATGAAAGGTGAAGACAGGAAAAATCAGAAGAGAACCATGGCTTGCAAGGAGATCATGAGATCAGTCTGAGACATCCCGAGACCGAGGTGCATTTAAGACATCCAAGTAGAGTTGTCAAGAAAGCCAGTAGCTAAAGGGAGCCTCGAAGCAAGTCTGAGCAACATGGGGCTAACGGAAGGTGTGGGCTTGATGAGATTCCCCAGAGAGAATATGGGGAGAGGACAACCAGGCCATGTGGAGGGCAATCCTAGCCCCAAACTGGTTGCTAGAGGAGAAGGATCCAGTAAAGGAAACTAAAAAGTTGTGATTGAAAGTAAGCAGAGAGCATTTCACGGCAAGCATGCTCAACAGTGCCAGCTGCTGCTGAAGAGTCAAGCTGAGGGCTGGAAAAGTCTATTATGTACAGCAGGACAAGCCCATTAGGGGTCTGGGAAGACCTATGTTGGCAGAATCACAGGATGAATCCAAATTGGACTGAGGTGAGGGCTGAGTGGGAGGTGACAAATAAAGACACTATAGACATATGTTTTGAGAAATATGGCTGCGAATATGGAGGAAAGAGCAGCTGGCAGTGAGTGGGGTGGGGGGGGTGAGAGTGTCTTTTCTATTTTTTTTTAATTGAAGACACCTGAGCATGTTCTATAGCTGACCAGAAGACTTCGTTAAGAAGGACAGTGTTATGTATAATCACTTATCACATGGATATATTTTGTTGACTCATTTGCCTCATCTCATTAGCCTACACCGTACAAAATCAAAGATGGTGTTTTATTTTTGTTTGCCCAATGGCTAGCATAGTATCAGGCACACAACAGATGCTCAGAATATGTTACTGTTTATTGGAGCCTGTGAACATCACCGGGATCACCCCAATGCCTTGGGGGAAGACATCCGATGCTAGGAATTAGAAAAGAAACAGAAGCATTTTTGATGCTTATGAACTCAAACATGAGTCTTGAGATATTGTAAATTCTTAACACATGTCCCAAACCCCAGACACTTCAGGGTAAGAGGAGGAAGAAAGGATTAAGATTTCTCTTTCCTTTGGCAGGACATGGTCACAGTCCAGCAAAAGTCACAGACTTTGTACCCCATTACTGTTCTTGCATATTGTACTGATTTCTCCAGCAAGACTCTTCAGAGATGTGAATAATGATGCATCCTTAGTCTCAGGGCCAACTTCTCCTCTGTCCTTGCTTAGTGTCAACGACCCAGCTCTGACAAAGTCAACCGATGGTGCTTCCCGAGAGGCAAGTCCCTGAGAATCCCACCGCCCTTTGCCTTCATCTGTTGGACCACATGTTGCATCCTGTATCTGAGCAGCAAAATACAACCACTACCAAACAAATAAGGGGGTGTGGTCTAAGCGAAAATCTTCCCCAAACCTCAACATTACTTTCTGAGGTGACAAGACTGAGTAGAAAGCTCATTCTCCTGCTGAAGACAAAGGATAGCTTTGCCTTTCTGACCTTGCACCTGATTTCTCCATGCTGCTGCCCAGCTGCCAAGCCCTTCTTATTACCACTGCATTTCACATGAGAGGTGAGGAAAGGACTTGGTCTCTGGCCCAACTCTATCAATCACAGGGAGATCAAGGCAATGAAGGGAAGATGGAAAAAATCCCATGTTCTTTAATGAACTCATCTCTCCAGTTTCAAAGAAGTCTGTAAACAGCTGAGAATGCTGACTCAGAAAAAACAGAAGGCTCGTGGCCAAAAATATAGAGGTATTTTAGATCAACATCTTGAGTCTGGCTAAACCTGTCCGATCCACCTGGCAGGCACTTCTGGGGAAATGTCAACCACATCTGGAGACACATGCGTTCACTACCCTCTTGATCACTGCAACAGGATGACAGGGCTACTATTTTCAACCTAGAAAACTGTCATGTTGTTGTGGTTGGTTAGCACTTGCCATATTCCTCCCCTCAGTTGGCCACTGTTCAGAGCCTGGTGCAGCACTTTCAATGGACAGAGTTGGTTTGGAATGTCACACAAGTGGGCCACAGTGAAGCTTAGCTGCCAGGAGCCCAGCTAAGCCACGAGATGGCAGGAAGCAGCCGTCCAGAGAAGAGCACCTGCCGAGGGTTAGGGGAGGTGGGCTTTTTGTGGGTCAGCGCTTTGAGCCAACATCGGTGTGGAGCGTGGCCAACGTGCCAATCTTCTCAGCCACAGCCTCCCCAACATGGGTTGGGTCAGTAAATGTCACATCAATCTCCCGGTAAAATAACAACAACTAAATGAGATCATCATGTCAAGAGTGTTTTATAGGTTAAAATAGACTAATAAAAGTTCGTTTAAGAAAAGTACGTTCAGCATAATCAATGACAATAGCCAAGATACTCACTGAATACTAAGGAGAAACCCTCTGTGCCTTTCATCAAATAATAATCACACGACGGGTACCTCAGCCGGTCCCTTGGTCCACGTGTATCCTTCTGCCTGGTCTGTTGTGTCTAATATATCCCTATGTAACCCAGGGACACTCATTTAGGAAAACAGACACTAAATGTTTCCTAAAATTTTGACTGAAATAAAGATCACTCACTTATTAGGTAAGTCTTGGAGAATGCAGGCTAAATGCTTGGGTGGTGGCAGGGAGGGCTGGACTGGCAATTCAGATATTTGGGAATGGTCTCATGCTAATCGAAATCAGTAAAATTAGGTGAAAACCAGGTCACTATTTATTTGCAAGTTTCTCCTGGTATAAATCTCTAATCAAGAATAGCAAGAAGCTTTAGTCTAGGTTCTGGGCCTCTGTTTTCCCAAATGTAAACGGTCAAAGCAGTAATCCACAGTTGAACTACTGTGTGTGATCAGTGGTATTACATGAGATGCATTATTAGTGCTTGTTCACGATGAGTGCAAAATACTAATAAATTAGCCTCAGTTTGTTTCCAAGAAAACTATCAATATAGTAAAAAGAGCATTAAAATACTTGCCTTGCATTACCACATTTGCCTATTGCTAAAGTCCAACGTTGTGATGTCAAATAACATGCCAACCTGGGAAGAACATTTCTTTAGTTTGGGGATAGTGGGGTCACCTGATCAAGACTTTGGGATGAGGGTGGGTGTTGGCTGGGGTGATAGCAGGCCCCCTCCTCCAGGTCAGAGGGCAACAGGCCAGGCTCAAGAAGGCACCCTGGAGAGAAGAATCAAAACTTCCAGCTGGTCAGACTAGCTCAGAGCAACTTCCAGACACCAGGGAGTGGTTGTATCTGGGTGGAGATTCTTAGGTCAATGTTCTGAGAGTCATAGACACTCACCCCGAATGAAATCAGGACTCCATCCAATCCCGCCCCACCCTGACAAAGGCACTGAGCAGCAGAGGGCTGTAATCGATTATGTGTTTCTAAAAATCAAGACGAAACTCAACGTGACAGCTCAACACCCAAGAAATAGAATCAAAGGGGCCTTAGGAATAACTCTTTCAGTCACTGGAGGTCTCCCATAGTTTTCGGTTTAACTAAGAAGGAAAAATTTTTTAACGTTATTCAATATATCAAAAAGCTAATACCACCGAAAGCTATACATGACTAATATCTTATTTTTGACATGGTCTTCCTAGGACTTTCCTTTGCTTTTTAAATTTCATTATTTCCCTCACAAGCCAAACTTCATGACCTTAAGGACCAGGCCTGAAGTTCAAAGGCATGTGCACAGGGGCTCCTGTTTGCACTCTTCCCTGTCCAATTAGAGAGAGAAGGGCAGTGAGAGCCAAATCTTAGATTACTCTATTTTTCACAATCACTAGTGAATTGTTGCTTAAGATATTTCTAAAAACAGGATCTGAGCGGTGAGCAAAGGCAGTAAGAAGACTTCATTCCCAGAGCTAAGTTCAGAGCAGAGAACAAGGCAGGCTCTCAAAATGCCTTTCCAATGCTCTCTTTCTTGTCTTTAAAGATCTCACGTAAATCTGGAGGGCAAAGGTAGTAGCTCAAATGATTCATATCCTCATTCTTCAATCCCAGGAAGTTTCTGAGAAGTGGAAAATTCCATGGGGCCACAAAAATTTAGAAATTAATTCAAGACTGCAAGACACTCTAACTCTGTATGGCACCGAGTATAACACTTTATGAGGAATGCTCAGTGAGCTCTAGTTGAATGAGAAGAATGCAGCCAGCTACCTGAAATAAGATAACCCTCAGCAGTAGATCACTGTTTCCATATCTGTAGCTGCACTATGATCAGATACTTACTACGCTCTGGCTTTTCCAAAGAGCTTTCTCCAACCACAAGCTACAAGAAGCTGGCTGACGCCAGAGCTGAGCAGCCCACCTCACCTGGTTCACGTGGCTGGTCTGAAAGATGCACTGTTTCCTCACATGACTAAGCCCCTAAATTTTGGCTTCTTTTTGCCTTTCAAGTGGACTTGAGCATCATCTGGATACACATGGAATTCTTAGAGCATTCCTGACCACAGGATGCCCATTGAGAACTTCTGAAACCAACCTGTTTTGATGTCATGAATGTCTCTGATGCTCATCTCTGTGTAAGAAAGAGTCCTCCAGGGACGGCGTGGGCAGGTAATGACATTCATTCAATACCCCTGGTGGAGAGGCAGCATGCAAGGAGCTTTAGAGTATTATCCTACTCGATGCTCACAACAACCCTCTAGGATATTTGACACATAAGAAAATCTGTCAGAGAGGATACCTGAAGAGGCCAAAGTCAAAGAAGCAGAAAAGGGCAGTGACAAGTTTAGAATCCAGATGTGAACATGCACTAGTTCTCAACCATTCCATTAAATGGTCTTCACTGGAAGTACCTTCACAAATTACAGTTATATCATTACTTGTAATCAGAGTTATTGAAGAATCCTATAGCACAGCAGTCTCCAACCTTTTTGGTACCAGGGACCTGTGCTTCTATGAGAACCTAATGCCTGATGATCTGAGGTAGAGCCAAGGCAGTGATGCTAGCGCTGGGGAGCAGCTGCAAAGACAGATGAAGCTTTGCTTGCTCCCTTGCCACTCACCTCCTGCTGTGTAGCCTGGTTCCTAACAGGCCACAGACCAATACCAGCTGGTGGCCCAGGGATTGGGGACCTCTGCTATAGCAAATTCTGTTCTGAGAGCAACCATATTCCGAATACTCCAAGATAGAATGTGACACTCATGGCCTTTGTTGTCATGTGCACAATTAGGATTTATATAATACCAGGTAAGGGAAGCTGCTATGTAGGATATGCCTTTGAGAGAGAGGAGAGGGACCCTTTATATAGAACATTATATATATATATATATATATATATATATATATATATATATATATATAGTCTCATATTTACAAATAGTATCTGGGTAACCATGAACGAACTGAGCAGAGATTGATAATACGTGAAAAACCTAAAGAATTTTCTAGGCTCTCTCACCTGAAGCGCACAGTGGTAGCCCTCCCACCAAGAGGCCCCTTTCTTGAGAAATTAAATATGTCAGATCTTAATTCATTCAAAAACTACATTTGAGCCCTCTGTCATAGAGCCACATCCAATATGGTCCTGTAACAAATCATTTATTAAATATGCACATTGCAGTGGAGTGACAGAAGGTACAGCTGTGACCGAAGCCCCAGGAAAGGCCACCAGGATGCTGATTCTGAGTGTAAAAATGAATTTGTGAAGAAAATGGTATAAATACGGTGAGAAGTACTTTTATAAACATATCTGAACAACTGTTGCCACAGGAGGTATTTCATTTGGTAAGAATCAAGAAGTCCAGACTAGGCCATAATGTCAGAGACACTTTTAACTGGAGAGGTTTAACAGAACCCTGTGAAGCCTTCTGGAAGCCATTAGCCCAGACCCAAAACTTGTGCTTAGATGCCGGCTCTGGCCATCATGAATCATTTCACTGGTGTCACTCCCCATTTTTTTATGTTCGGGAGAGAACTGCAGATACCCCCTGACCTCTAATTGCCAGCCACATGTTAAAGGATATATATACACACACATACACACACATGCACATGCACATATACCCTCCCCGGCAACATACATACAACATACATAAATACATGCAACATACATACATAACTGGCCAAATAGCCTGTTAGATGAAGTAAAATATATCAGAAGTTATTTAGATATACTTTGGGGCTCTCACAGTCATGAGACCAAATGGGTTCTGTTCAAAATTCTCTATCCTGTTTGATTTAAATTGCCTCAGTATCTGAAATCCAAGAAGTAGGCCGACTACTAGCAAATCATTCAACGAACCCCAGTGCAGGCATTTTAAGTACAGAGGCTGTTGAAAGCATCAGGGTTGCAACCGGTTTCCACAGTTTACCATGATGGACTAACTCAAATCCCAGGAAATGCACTTTTTGGGTACAAAGAACAACAAAGTCTGAGCAATATATAATCTTTTATGACATTAAAAACAACAAAACAGACCATGTCCTACTTCTCATATTCTATTAGTAGTGAAATTCTGGAGGGCCAGGCTTGACAACACTAAAAAGAACAGAAACCTCATCGTGGCCCCGTAAAGCTTCCTTTGCACCCGTAGGAACAGCCTGTGTACAGAACCATTCTCAAAGTTATGTCGCCTCTAGAAACGCAATAGCCCTGACCGTACATACATTTCCATGACAGTGTGTCACAAAAGTAATAACAAAGTTGTTCAGTTGCTTCCAGATCTTAGTCTGATCTGCTTCACTGCTAACTTTTATGATGTGTAACATATTACAAACCTGTAACTGCTTGCTTTTCCCTCTCGGTCCTATCTCTTGGTGGGGGAGGTGAGGTGAGGACTATAAGCCTCTTACGGACAGAAAGACCAGAGAGAAGTGGAAGGAGTTTCTAGAACAGGGGTCCCCAAACCCCGGGCCACTGACCAATACCAGTCTGTGGCCTGTTAGGAACCGGGCCACACAGCAGGAGGTGAGCAGTGGGTGAGCCAGCTTCATCTGAATTTGCAGCCGCTCCCCAACACTAGCATCACCTCCTCGGCTCCATTTCGGATCATCGGGCATTAGAGTCTCATAGGAGCACCAGTCCCTGGTGCCAAAAAGGTTGGGGACTGCTGTTCTAGAGGATGTCCCCACCAATTCTGGCCCTTGCTCTGCTTCCGCCTCCGTCTGAAGACGGACCACAGCCACTCAGTTCCCTATCGGACAGGCTGTAGGGCAAAGGGGTGAGAAAGACCGTGAAAGAATGCTGAAGTCAGCTGCATGTGAGTCTCTGAGTCAGCATCTTCAAGACCAGAGTGGTTATTGGGAAACAGACTTCTCTCCCACAAAAACCCCAAATGCAACAGCAGCCCAAGAGCTCAAAGCCAACACACATAATTCCAGAGTGGGAGCCCCACGCCAACCACGGGTGCCAAGGAATTGGGGGCTGGAACCCCTCACCCACCCACTCTCAGCTGCCTCCTGAACAAGCTACAGCGTTTGAGAGACAACCAACGAAGAGCTGAGCGATACATCAGTGTGCAAGGAGCTGCTGCCTGGTGCTATCAAGTCCTGCCTGGAACTGGGCTGGGTTTTAAGTCCTTCTTCGATAATCAAAACAACGGTGACCTCATTCCAGAAACTGCTTTCTCCAGGAAGGCTTGGATGGCTTTACATCTCAACATGTTGTTGCTTTTAGAGTGAAAGGATTGAACAGGCTACTTGGGGATGCGATGCAAAGAAAGTCAAAATGTCCCAACTAACGATGGAGTAAAGTAATTCAACTTCAAATGCTTCTTAGGCTGTAATAGTATGTGAAAAAGCAAGACACGAAATTGTATACAGCCACAAACACACACACTAACTTAGAAGGGAAAGTTTAGAAGAAAAAATACTAATCTTTTAAAAGTATGAGTGATGGAATTATGAACAATTTATTTTGTTTCTTTCTACTCTTCAGAACATTCTTGACCTCAGAATATACTCCAGCTACCTAGAGTCATCTTCTTGACTAAGCACGCAGTTTTGGAAGGAATATATGGGAACCGGTGAGGGAGGAAAGAGTTCCTTGCCTGGTTCATCAGATGGTCCAAATTAATCCTGGTCCACCAAGGAGACAAACGACACAAAATGACCACACATCCATTGACTTCCCTATATTTTTTCAACTTTCCTTTAAAAATGTGTATGGCTTTTCCAACGGTGGAGAAAAAGACACCCCATCTCAGAAATCTGGAGAGTTAGTGACTTGAATAAAACGTGCCTGTGGATGCATCGAGGGCTTCTTGAACCTCCCGCTTCTCCACCCAGGAATGGGAGAGTCTCCCATTGCCACAGGACTGTATGGAGCGAAGGGAGGAGAGAAGGAGCACTGGGGCGCGGTAGAGCTCAGAAAGGCAACATTCACTCAGAAGAACTGTGGGTTCTACTGAGGCCACTCACACCTCATCTATCACCACCCCCTGTTCATCCCCTTATTCTACGTCCACCCCCCCAACACTGCACCTCTAGTCTCTCTCCTGAGAGAGGGAGAGGAGGCATCCACCTTGCTCTGGGCCCTGTTTCCGGCCAAGTACCACGCCAGCTCCTGTATCTACATCTTCAATTCTCAAAATAATGCAGAAATGAGGGGTGTTAGGCCATTCTTAAAGACAGAAGGACTGTAAGTCCAGGACAGCCCAAGCAGTGGGCTGATAAATTGCAGGGATGGAACTTGCATGTGTCGTCTGACTTGCAAGTCCCTGCTCCCAGGCAGGACAGACGTAAGCAGCCTTCTGAATGAAGACCCATGAGAGGATTATTTCCGACTCTCAAGGGCAAAGGAAAACATTTGCTAATATGTTTAAAAACGAAACATTGCTGAAAGCCAATTACAGACACTGCCAGGCTTCTTGGAGCTTTTACGTTGGCTGCTAAAGGGAATGGAAACTCCATCCCACCATGCTAGGACCCCTTATGCAAAGCCCAGAGATTTACAGGGAGAAGGCCGGCCCCTCCCACACATGGAGCAGCATCCGTGGCTTGCAGAGGTGTGTGGCATTCCAGAGGTGTGACTCATAAAGGATATGGTGGTCAGCGGTCCTCCTTTTGTGCCAGGCAATGTGCTAGATGATTTCTACACATCCTCTTATTGCTCACAACAGCTCCATGGCCAAACCGACACAAGCAGCATGTGGTGTTACTGGATTTAGAGCCAGGTCTGCCTGATCCTAAGCACTTTTTCCGCTAACCCAGACAGAACCATCTAGCTAATCCCAATCCATCATCACTTTGACAGAGAAAGAGTGGATCCCTGTCACATGTTCAGCACATCAGATCCTACTTCCACCTACTTTACTCTTCTATGACATTCGTATGTCCTGCACTTTCTGGAGCAATTCCAGTTTTGAACGTGTTGGTCACACTGCACCCAAGTGTGTACTCATACTTGTCTCACAGTGCGGTCGGCCCCAGGAGGCCTCCCTTGCCAACCCACGTCTGTGCAAACCTCAGCACTTGTTTCTTCCATGGAGGGATGGTTACTCTTCCAACAATGACAGATCATTTGTATGTTCTGATTTGCTGCACATGTGTGTGCTTTATCTTTCCTGCTATACTCTAAATTCCTTTTAAATCAACACTTCCCATTCTCAAGGAAGGAATCCTGGAAACAACAGAATGCACACATCATGTGCAACAGTATACACAGCAGAAGAAACTACAATCTTGCCTAAAATTGTTCTGTTTACTCTGTTTGCAGGTGGCATGGTGTTAAGTGGAATGACCCTTTGGAGACACGATTTTACAGTTTCTCATCAGAATGCAACTTCCAGAGTTGCCAAATTGTAATTTAATTGGAATCCATGCAAAGTCCTGTGCTTAGATTCAAGAACTTAAATGCTCGAACATAACACAATAAAAACTTGGCTTGGCTACAATTTATTCAAAAAATTAAAAATTTTCAGATTTTGGTAATAAAGTTAAAAAAGAAGCTCAATAGTATAATGTGATTTGTTTAACAGAAAAGAAAAAGAAAAGTGGACATATGTGTTAATGAAAGTGGAATGTGCAGATCACAGGAAGCAAATGTTCAGCTGAGCTCTGGGGCGAGCCCTTGTCATCCAGGAGGACAAACGACGTGCTCGATTCTGAGCAGCACACTGAATAAAATGTCAGAGCCCTCAGAGAAGGAAGGAACTTGGTGTCCAGCCTGGACAAGAAAAGAGAAAAGAGTAACTTAAAGTTTTCAGATGTTTGACAGGTTCTCATGTGGAAGAGGGAGTCTAGAATATGAACCACTGGATGGAAGTTACTGAGAAACAATATTCTGTAATATAAAAAGAAACTTTCAAACCATATCTGTGGGAGGCAGAATATGCGCCCTGCCAATATGCCCACAGCCTAATTCCAAGAGCCTGTATCTATGTTACTTTACATGGTAAAGGGACTTTGCAGATGTGATTAAGTCAAGGATCTTGAGATGGCGAGACTTTCCTGGATCATTCTTGCGAGTCCAACATAATTGTAAGGCTCCTGACAACAGAAAGGCAGGAATGTCAGAGAAAGAGAAGTGACAGAGGTCTGACTCAGAGAAAGATCTGAGGAAGCTACGCTGCTGGCTTTGAAAATGGAGGAAGGTGCTCCAAGCCAAGGCATGCAGATGGCTTCTAGAAGCCGGAAAAGGCCGGGGAACCAATTCCCCCCAGAATGGAATGCAGCCTTGGCTGACACGTGGATTTTAGCCAAAGAGCATCCATTTCAGACTTTGACTTCTAGAATTGTAATAGAATAAAGTTGTGTTGTTTAAAAACACTAAGTTTGCAGTAATTTGTTAGAGAGGCAATAAGAGAGGAATGTGACGTCTAACAAGGGAATAAGCACTACTAGCCCCAGTGAGCTCCCTGTCCTGGAGGCAGGGAGAAGAGGCAGAACATCTACCTGTCGTGAATGCTGTGCAGGCAAATCCTGGGTGACTCACGACAGATCCTCCAACTCTGATAGTCCACAGTCATGTGGCCGCGCCTCCCCCTACTTCTGCATTCAGCACGCTGGTCCCCACCCCCGGGCCTGGTGGGCAAGACCCGCCCTCCTCTCCTCCTAGGAGGGTGGTGGTGGGAAGTGAAAGGCATGCTTTGAGGGGTGTCCAAACGGAACCTGGGCCTGTACCTGGCTCAGAGTAGAAGTGCTTGCCCGGGGCGCCTACCTGAGCAGAGGACTCCTTTGTTCCTGGCGCAGGAGAAGTTGTCGCACTCACAGAAGGGTCCGTAGATCTTCCCAAACTCGCTCTCGAAGCAGGAGCACTGGTTGCAGCTGCACTCCCCGCGCCCGCTGCACAGGGGCTTGCCCTCCGCCTCCCGGCACAGGTTCTGGTACCCGCTCTGGTTCTCCCCTTCCTGGCACTCACACCTGGTGCCTAGGTGGCTAGGGTTGCACTCACACAGGCCGCAGATGTAAGTCCCATTCCCGCTGCATCTGGGGCTGTCCAGCTCCAGCCCTGTGCTGCAGCCACACTGGCAGTTGTAGGTGCCCCCCACCTCCAGGCTGTCTCGGAACCCCACGGGCCGCAGGGTGAACACGTGCTCCATGTGTTTGCCTGGGCAGCTCCGGGCCTCCACCGACACCTCGAAGGACGCCTGGGCACAGAGAAGAGAGGGGACAATGTGGCCACTGCCAGTCAGGGCCTCCTAATCACCCAGGGGCCCAGACCAAGAACAGGTCCTCCGAGGTCCTTGATGGAGAGCTGCAGCTGAATCCACTCTTGTCCACACACACAGGGAGAACTCCCACCGTCGCCCAGCTGCCCCATTTTACTGAGGAAGAGAATGTCCAGGCACGCCAACATTTGGCAGCACTGTTCGGTTCTTGAATGTTAACTATCTCTTTTAATCCTCACAATCCTGAGGAAATGGGCTTCCACAGAAAGGTAGAAAGGCTCAAGGCTACACAGGTCTTTTTCTCCCCTTTCTTTTCACTTCTATCCTATGCCTTCCATTTTGAAAGTCATTCATTCAACAAATACTTACTGGGCACTTCCTCTGTGCCAGGCACTACACTAGATGTGCTTCCTGAACTCATGGGTGCTGGGGTCCACAGAGCCCTCTGTAAAAAGGTCTCCTCCCGGCTGGAGACGGGACAAGAGGACACCGGTCCCTCCCAGCGTGCCTGCCTCCTCACAGGGCCTTGCCCTCCTGATTTTTAAAAAGTTATCAGTCACCTAAAAGGATCTGAGTGGTCCTCACAGCTGCGTCTTTCATAATCAGCCCATGGCCCTGGGGTCATCAAGAGTCATCACTTATAAAACACTCCACGCATGTGGGCAGACGTTTTCTTTTTAAACAAAGCGTGTAGAGAAGGCTTACTAACTCCTTCTCATGGGCTGCCTTGGAAGCAGGCGGCGAGATGGACCAAGCTGGCAGATGGCAACACAGGAAAGATGCCTGTCAACTGCCCATTTGGCCGGAATGTGAGGAAAGCAAGGACATTGCTCGGTGTGATTCTCTCAGGAGATAGACAGGACCGTCCACCTTTCCTCCTCCCACTGAGAAAGGAGCCACGTGCGGCTAGAATCATCCAGCAGGGCACTGTGGAAATTCACAGACGGGGAGCGACCACGCCCTGACCAAACGCCGTCCTGAACTGCTTCTCCCCTGAACCGTGGTGCTCCCCAAATAGCCAGAGGCCTGGGCCCACTCCAGAAACTGACTCACAGTGTCTGGCCCAGATGTCTTTATTTTCCAAAAGTCTCCTCAGGTTATTCTGAAGCTCAAAATGGGATAGAAACCACTTTTAGCATTGTATTCTTAATTCTATTATTTGGGTTGGAATAAAGCTGATTTTTAAAAAGTCATCAATAACTTGCTTTTCTGGGTACTCTTTAAGTAATAACGTATACTTCTGGGAAACATGGAAAATATTTTTCCTACATTTCTACAAAGCCCTCTCAGTTTGGGATCTTTACTATGAATTCTAAAAGGTTTCTCCTAAGATTCTGTGATATTTAAGGACACCCCAGGATGTGAGACTGAGCAGATGACAGTCCCAGCTCTCTAGGTCGAGACCATCTTGCTTGGCAGGAAGCCATGGTTCCAGAGGACTTGACAACAGACACCCAAGAGTCAGCGTTAGCCACAGGGCGCCACAGGAGATGCTGTTGGACAGGTGAGCTGAGGACGATGACCAGGAGCCAAGGTCAGAGGACACTGGGAGAACCAAGCCAGCTGCAGACAGTTGGGGCTAGCCTACCCCCATCCTCCATGTCTATGTGGAGGGTGGATGGAAGCAAAGGGAGAGATTGACCGAAGCCAATTCAAGACTGAGTTCCAAAGCCCTGAGGTACAGGTGGGCTCCTGAAGTAAGGAAACAAGATGGGGAGCCACCCAGGCACTAAAATCTGCCTTGTGTAAACATACACTAAGAGTTACCAGGTGCTGAGCACCTACATGCACTAGGCACTGTGCAGGCACTTCCCCACCGCCCCCTCAGTATCTCCTTTACAGCTGGGAGGGCAGGGCTGGGCCTGTGCTCTCCTTGGCATGTCACCTCTCAGAAGTAGGGAAAGAGGCAGATGCCCAGCTTCCAGATCTGGGTACAGAGGGAGAGGTGGCCCAGCTCACTGTGGGGACTAGATGGTACTCCCCAAGGTGGTAGCCAGAGAGGCTCTTCCAAATCTTTCTACTCTGGCTGGGGATGACCCGAGCCTGCATCTGCAGGTGGGGGCGAGGGGCTGAGCCTGATGGAAGCCTCCATGGGGCCATCGAGAATGCAGAGGTGACCATCCCTCCCTTCTGAGGCTCAGAGAGAAGCCACGACCTGCTCTGCAGCCTACTTCCTAGGGCTATCTCTTTACCGCACTTAATTAAATGAAATGCCCTTGCCCCTAAATGTACCTGTGAGTCAGAAGTGTAATAAACTACAAAGGAAGAAGCTGGAACAAGAGCCAGAGGCATTTAATTATTGATAGACTGTGGGGGTGTGTCCACTTGTGAGCATAACTTTTCCCCCCAGGAAAACTTGCCTGTGTCAAGGGACAAAGTAAAAGGGAGAAATCTCCCGAGTCCTGCCCATGTGTCTGTGCTGGGAGTAGGGGAACCCCTGAATCAGTGCTGGCAGCTGATCTCCCAGGATTTAGAAAGGCTCAGGCCCTGTCCTTCTGGTCGGGGGAGCAAGGAGGACCTGGTTTTTAAGCAGATTTCAGTGGTCTTCTTTAGTCCTCGTCGGCTGGCCCTGTGCAGCCTGGCGCACAGCCAGCCACCTTGATGACCAGATTTCAGCCACTGGCTCTCAGGTCTCGCCAGGCACAGGAATGCTATAAAAAGCCCTTTTTATAGCAAGTAAATCTGTTCTGCTGCCCCTCCTTTCAGAGTCCATTTCCCTGAGGGATCAGGAAAGAATCTGGAGAGTCTGACAGGGGGCTGAAATGAGGCATCTCTCCCCTGATGACTGTGGCCTCCAACTGATACTGAAGGCTCCTCAGTTCCTGGACAGTTTCCATCTCCCACTCTGAGATTCCAGAGGAAGGTCACAGACGGAACAGCCCTCCCGCCTACCTAGTCCTGTTATTTAAACCTCATTGGGATGCTCCACGTTCTCTAGCAGGGCTGCAGGCCTGATCTACCCTTTCAAAAGGGCCGCCCAGAAACCCTTCCCCCCCTCTCCCTCAAACCCACCAGACCCAGGCTTGTCCAGGTGCCAAGTCCACCAGGAGCGCAGCGAGACAAAGTACTAAGCATGGCATGGGCTACAAAGCCCCGAAGGCGGAGACGAGAATGGGGACGCCATGAGAAGCCCACAACGGGCTCAGGGGGTCCTTTGTACTGGGCGTGAGTGCTTGCCATACAGCTGGCCACTCGCATACTGATTTGTCGAAGCCAGTCCATGAGAAAAATAACTCCCAGGGCCGGGCCACTCAGTCAAACTGGTTGGTGTTGGGACCAGGGGAAGAAAACCAGGGAAAAATCTGAAATCACTGGAGAAGAGAACCTTGTTGGACTTGGGGCTTCCAAGGTTTTATTTATGGAATATTTCTCTTTGAGAACATCCTTCCACCTCTTCTGCTTCTTGCTTAGACAAGACCTCTTAATCTAGAGAACACAGGAGAGTCGTAGGACTAAATGCTCTGGTTGGAAGTGACTACAGACCTTTGCCTGTCCACTCCCACCCCTGTAGGAAGCTTTAGTTATGAGCAGGTGAGACCCACCTGGCTGCTACTTTAACCCAGCTGTCCCAAGGCTGCCCTACACATGTCCTCTTCCAAAGGCCAGATCCTGAGACACCTGACGAGTTTCATCCTGTCTGCTTTGCCTAATCCCTCTTCTTCAAGGCAGTCCCAAGGCCCTTCAGCTGTTGACTATACTCCTGCTTAGCCCCTCACTATTCCCTGACTTGTCCATAACCCTGGCAACTCGTGGCACTAAAGAATGGAACCTTCTTGCCAAACAGTATCCAGATACCTTAGCTCTGTGCACATGTCCTACCAGGATGGCCCGAGCCTGCCTCTGCAGCCCCACTGCAGTCACCCGCCCCTCAAGTGCCCAACCCACTCCCCTCAGCTGCTTCACACCTAGAAAAGGGCACTGTTCTTTCCCAGGCTCACAGACTCGCCTGCCGATCTGCACATGCGATGCCCTCTAACGGGACCTGCCCACCCTCCCTTTCTGTGTCTGAAAAACTCCTACTCATGCTCCAAGCCTCAGCTCAAACAGCTCCTCTCTGCAATGTGGGGCCCCTCTTCCTTGGGGTTCCTGTAGCACCATGCCCAGCTTTTATCACCACACCTGTCACCCTCATGGCATGAACTTGTCTGCATGTTTATCTCCTCCACCAGATTTGTCCTTGGGACAAATATCAAGAGGGAAATACCCACATACTCAGTAGCAAGCCTGCTTGCCAAAGCCCAATTAAACTCCAGAGAAAGTTCAGCCTGAAAAGAAGAACAGAAAGTTTGCCTTCCTGACTCAGAGTTAAGATAGCAGACTGGTCCCAGCTGGACATGTACATCTCCTTCAGCAAAAAGGGGGTTGAGGGAAAGCCCCTCAATTCCCCCACTAGGGCCAGCTCTGCGGGCATGTGGTTATGCAGACGCATAGGACCCACCCTCAGAAGGGCCCTATGCTTAGTTTAATGCTCTGCTGTTATCGTCTTCAAGTTCTTATTTTCTTGAACAAAGACCACACATTTTCACTGGGTTGTGTAAATTATGTAGCAGGTTCTTCCTCCCACTGCCTCTGGGGCCCCTAGAGCAACGGTCCCCAACCTTCTTGGCACCAGGGACTGGTGCTCTTATGAAAATCTAATGCCTGATGATCTGAGGTAGAACTGAGGCAGCGATGCTAGTGCTGAGAAGTGGCTGCAAATACAGATGAAGCTTCGCTCCACTTGCCCGCCGCTCACCTCCTGCTGTGTGGCCCGGTTCCTACGGACTGGTACCAGTCCGTGGCCCCCAGGGTTGGGGACCTCTGCCTCAAAGAGCTCCCTCTTGTGGCCTGGCTTGGCCCTATGAGCAGCATCATGTCTGACTATGACAGGTGAGAGGCCGCTGCTCTGTGCCAGCCTGTCTTCCTCCACAGAAAATAAAAGCCCCACAGCTCAGGGCCACGTGACCAAGACCCTTGGACAGGAAGACAACTCTTGAATGTTGAGAGGAGACAAGGAGCCAGCAGGGACGCTTGTTTTAAGGTCCACCACTGTCTCCACAGGCCGTGGCCCCTTGGTTCCCGGTGCGGGGTGGAGTCCTTGCTCACTGCATGGAAGAGACGTCGAGGGCGTGTGGGAGACGTGACGTTCTTCTTTCTTTACTGTTTTACATGCTCTACGAATCATCCCGATACATCAGAGATTTTTCAATTTTGCAGAAAAATGCCACGTAAAATTGTTTTCTGTCTTCTGGACAAAGTCTTTCTATCCCAAGGTATCCCAGCAAAAAATAAAACCTGTACACAAGCGAGTCTACCTGCACCTAAGTGGCAACAATATCACCTCGGGCTTCTCTGAAGCTTCACTTCCCAAGTGCAGGAGGTATGAGGGAAGAAGCACGGACCTTGGTGCCAGTAGTTCCAGTTTCGATCCTTGGTGCTTGGGGCTCACCAGCAGTGGGACTTCCGACGAGCCTCTCAGGCCCCTCTTGGAGCCACAGTCTTTCTCACATGAATTGGGGAAGTAATGTCTATCTTACACGCAGCTGCAGAAAGTAGAGGAAGTAGCAGTGAAGCCCCCTACGGATGTACTGGGTGCATTATGAACCCCAGTAGATGGAAACTCATGTTATTCCCTCCATGATGGGGAGGCAGTGACTAGTGAGATGACGCAGTTTGGAGTAAAAAGATCTTGGCCACTCGTTAGCGGGGTGATCTTGGGTAGGTCATCACATCCCTAAATCTCAGCTTAGACATAAATGAGTGCAGTGCTGTGTTCTCCACCTGAGCCACAGGTGTGCGAACTGGATATGGAAGGTGTATAAAGACACTCAACAAACTTCATCCCTTGCATGGTGGCCCCTGATTTTTATTATCCTTTGCTCTGAGACGAGCCCTTTGAAATAGGTATGATAGACCAGAATCACAGGCACCAAGAAGCCAGGTAAAGGTGATATAAGGTGCTGGCATAAGAGTCAGAAAGCCTTGACTTTGAACTTTTGCTTTGCTACTTACTGGCTGTGGAGCCTTGGACAATTAATTAAATTCTTTATGTCTCGGTTTTTCTCATCTGTCAACATGAATAACAGTATCTCCATCACAGGGAACTAGGTGGGGAACAGAGAGCTAACTCACTGTCTAGTTTGTTTCTGGGGCTTCCCAAAACTAACTGCAATTTTCCTCTTGGGTTTTCATTAGGGATCCTGATATTCTTAAAATGGTTTTACCTTTTTTGCATAAGGTGGCATAAACCGGCTTCAGTTTCTTGTATCCAAAAAGAATTCTGACTTAAAGTTGTTATTATCAACAGACACCAGTTCCTCTGACCTTTCTGGTTTCTAGACAAATCATGATACTTTGCTCGTCACTTGTCCTTTTAAAAAAAGAACTGAACATAAAACTCCGGATGCAGTCTGACCCACACAAAGAAGAATGTAACCATTATCTCCGGGATGTCAAATCACTTCTGTTAATGCAGCTTCAACTGGCCTAATTTTTTTTTTTTAAGCAACACTTTATTCACAGTGTTGCTGCCAGATCATTTCCTTAAAAACTACTATGGAACCAAGTTCTCTCTATCTTATTAATATTCTGAATGAAATGCAAGGAATCAATTCTGATGATTCCAACCCAACTCAATTTCGAATAATATTTTAAATCTTGGTTTTCCTATTTTATAAAGTAATCTGTTTTCTCCAGTTTTGTGATCTTCCCATATTTGATAAGCAGGTCTTCCATGAGTTCAACTCGATCCAGTAGTAAACAGAAAAGAGACAGTTGGAACCTCAGTCAAGTCTTCCACGCTCACAGAAAGTATGTTTACTGAACCTCAAATATGCCTGACTGTGCTGCCATCGACCCACATTATTTATCTTATTCGTAAGGAAGTCATTAGAAATCATCAAGCGCTTTCCTGAACCCCGGCATCCTGTGTATGTTCTGCACATCCTCTTTCTTCTTCTGTTCTACTGTATCTACTTCTCCAAGTAAAAGGTTCCTTGTCTGAGTGTTTTTCACGCATCATCCTTTAGCTTTCCTGACACACTGCACCAAACATTCTATGTACAGATCTGCAGAATTCACTTACATGTTGTTTTTCCTGGTTATTTCTGCCTCTTTCTATTTTTCATAACTATCTCTTTAAACTCTGTGACTAAGAAGCTCTGTGCTTTTAAAAAATCAACAAGATTAATCATTATAATTAATCAAAACAACATAAATGTCTTACAAAATTTGATGAGTATTAAAAATAAAACTCCATTGGAAGTGTCTCTAATGAGATGAGGCTTTCCTCACCCACATAGTTCATGTATAAGTAAAATAACACCACTTATCACTACATAAGACAAGGATCAGCCTCAATTCTACTCCTATTTTTTATTTGTACAGATTAAAGCCCTCTCTCCAAAAAAACTTATTCACATAAATAGGAAGATGGGAACAGAAGGAGTTTTGTTATAGAAACATCATCTTATTCCATGAATGCTTTCTGAGTTAAATGCCATAATCATTTTTCATGCTATATCTGACAACTTGATTAGGCCTTCTTTCACTTTTTTTTTTTTTTTAAGGAAAGAAATTTGGGGGAAAACTGTCTTAGAAAGAGACCCTAGGCATTAGGGTTCTTCACTGTTTCAACATCAAGACCATATTTTGAATTGTCCTTTGTGGGCCAAAGCACCACAGTAATATTTAGAAAGAGTAAGATGTATGCCTGTGTGTCATAAAGTGGGCAAAGGCCAGTTTTAAAAGGGAAGGAAGAAGAGGCTCGATTATGGAATATGAGAAAACCCCAGAAGACTGAGGTGTAATCAGTTGTGTAGCTATACCTACATCTTTTTGAGCTGTCTCCCTAGAGTCCAGGTTGAGTCTGTTTATATCCACCTTGGCCATCATTAGTGCTTTCAGAAGATATAGTCAGTTATTTTTAAGGTCCCCATAATTTTTCTGGTTCCAACCAGATTCTTTTAGTGGAAGAGAACTTTCCCTCACTGCCTTTCTATTTTCTGAGCAATGAAACTGTTGACAAAGCAAGGAATGGATCTCATGATCTGCTTCTAGAGCAGAAACCTCTAAAACATGTGGCTAGCCCTCCATCACCCCTCTGCCTGCCCGTGTGCCAGGGTTTTCTCATCACTCACATATCCTCCTCTCTCAAGCCATCCGTTTGGCACACAGGTACACATCTTTACATGCAAAATTGTCTCCTCATCATTTAAATATATCCACTTAGTCCACACAAGGCATCTATGCCCTCCATTGCTGTAGTTACCCATTCCATCTCATCAAATAGAAGAAGTAGTTGAATTTCTTCATTTTTTACAGAAGGGAAAAGTAGGGTCAGATTATCCAAGGCACAAGGCAAGCTATAGAACACTATGGATGAAGGCCAGGTCTCTCAGATTCCTGACCCTACTCTCCCACCTGATTTCATCCCTGTCAAATGAAGATAATAGTGGTTTAAAACACCAAGGGCACAATGTCAACCTGAGGAAGGCTTAGAGGGCAGTGCACTGAGGGCTGTCTATTGACTGGGGCTTTTTAACAAGTCCATCGGGCACTGCGAAGACACAACACAGAGCAGGCTTAGGAAAGTCCCTCAGGATGCTGAGTTGGAAGACAGAATACAAATTCCTAATAAGTCACAAAAATTATGAGAAGCCTAAGAATGATGACAAATGCTAGCACAAGTGTCATATAAAGTGTCGATGGGGGGTGAACTTACCGTATCACCAATCTTCAGGCCCTCGCACTTCCTCTGACCGGGGTAGGATACACCGTCCTGGCAGGTGGCAGTGAAGAAGAGGTTAAGATCCTCAGGCTGATCCCAGACCGACAGCTCTACCTTAGACCGGATGCTCTGAACAGAGAGAAAAGATGAAGCCCGAACTGCTTAGTAAAGGCTGCTGCCGAGATGCTCTCCATTCTGGTTCTCTGACACCCACGTGGATTCTCCTCACTCAGGAGGCTCAAGCCAAGACCAGAGCCACTTCCCTCATTCACTTCTTTCCCTCCGCACCCATGCACCCATCTTACTAAACCTGGCCCGAGGTCTCCCTCTAGGGTCTTGGAGATGTTGATAATAGTTCACCTGCCATGTGATATTATTATCTGCTTCAAGGGGTGATGCTCTGTCCCATTTGCCTCCAGTCCCTCTTCTCCCTTCTCAGCTTCAGACATGCAGCTCCTCAAATTTTCCCATGTGCTCCAGACTTTGGGCCTTCCCACATGCCTAAAATAATGTTCCTTAGCTTAATGGCTCTTCTCTCTTCTCTTCCCCTGGCTAGGTCCTTATCTTCCTTCAAAAACAATTCAGCAAGCACATTCTCCAGGAATCACCCGACTGAGGGTAAACTACACTATGAGAGAATAACATCTTTTGGTGGATTGTGTTCTCAACACAGTGAATGAAATGAAAATCAAGCTAAAATTTCCCATCAGAATAGAAAGAAAAAAAAAAGACTAAAAATACGAGGTGTTAAAAATGATATGGAGCAACGGGACCCTCGTACTCTGCTGCTGGAATTATAAATTGGTACAACCTTTGAGAAAACCACGAGGCAGAAAACCATGTACCAAAGCTTAGGCCAACCTTAGACCTATCAATTCACCCAAAGATTATATGCAAAAGACATGTGTACTGGCCAGAAGACAGGTGCAGAGATGTTTAAAGCAACACTATCTGTAACAACTACCCAAACGCCTATCAAAAGTAGAATAGGTTTCATTTTAAAATTGTGGTATGTTCACATAATATCATACAGTAATGAAAAAGAATGAAATATGACTACATGCCATGACATAGATGAATCTCATAAATATAAAATTGCCCCCCAAAAAGCCAGACACAAAAGGCATAGATACTGTATGATTCTATTTATGTGAACTTCAAAAGCAGGCAAAACTACTGGTTACCCTTGAGGGACAGTATTAGAAGAGGGCATGATAGGGGCTTCTGGGTGGCTAGTAATGTTTGTTTGTTTTACCTGGGTGCTAGATACTTAGGTGTATTCAGTTTGTGAAAAGATTGTGCAATTTTCTATATGTCTACTTAAAAAATTGCCATTGAAAATTTCTAAGGAGGATGGAATCTGGAGACTAAGGGCAAATAAAATAATTGGCTTGTATTTTGGGGCCGTATCTTTCAAAAAAAAAAAAAAAAGAAAAGAAAAATGCCCTTTTCGTACACTAAATACAGTATAGGAGGACATACGCACTCTAAGAGACACATGGATACATGGAACCCAAGATCAACTGATGGCCCATCTGACTCCCCATTCCTTCTCAAGTGCAGTCCAGGGAACATGGCAGTGAACGGAACGGCAGGCAGAATTGCCTTGTACTCTCATGGGGTTGCTTTTCCTTCTTTTTCTTTGCTGAGCGTGTAGTATTAAACTTAGGTAAGTTAAATATGCAGTTTCCCCAACAAATTAACAGCTGGTTAAAAATGTTCTCTGTAAAAAAGGAGTCTTTCCTTTTGCAACAAATTGTGTAAGTGCTTCTACAACTCTAAAAATACTCCCTCTCTTAAATCCACTTCCTCTTGTAAGTGCCAGCCAGCCTCAACTGGCAAAGGGCTGCAAGAGCACCACTCCACACACAGGGCTGGATGTGGCTACTTATTTACTCCTGCTGGATGTGGCTACTTATTTACAAATCTGTTTTCCCCAATAAGTTGTGAATTCCAAGGGCCACATTATATTTCTCTCTAGGACTGAGCAAAAACTTTTTTGTTGAATGGACAAATGGAAGGAAGAATGGATGATTTAGGAGTAGCTATGTCAAAAAACTCAGGCCTTGTGGAAGAAACTTAAATGAAGTTATTTTCGAAAGACAATTTTTCAAAATTTGCAATTGGGAATAAGTATGAGGATGAGACAAAACGGTATGTCATAAAAGAGCTAGGAACTATGTAAAAAGTTACTTGGGAACAGTCATGTGAAATACAGCCTTGTGGTTCACGAACAGGATTCTGTGAGGAAGCATCAGCCCTCCCCATGCAGCTGCCACCGGAAGTGTTAATGGAGAATTAACACTGGTTAATTCCCTGGTAGAGGGAGAAAGAGCATTGGTGACTGGGGCTCCCACTCTCTGAGCAACCACAATGGATGGAAATTGAATCCTATGTTCTACTCTAGTCATAAAACCCCAAAGCCTTGTGTTCTGATCTGAAGTTGTATTATTCCTGCTCACTACACAGTTTCTAAAATCAGAAACTCTTAATGATGATAGAGGGGTAGGAATCATGGAGATTTTATGGAA
Source organism: Pteropus medius (assembly GCF_902729225.1). Classification (NCBI taxonomy): domain Eukaryota; kingdom Metazoa; phylum Chordata; class Mammalia; order Chiroptera; family Pteropodidae; genus Pteropus; species Pteropus medius. The sequence goes on from NW_024351543.1 coordinate 9,158,310, forward strand.
GCAGGAACTGAGGCCAAAGAAAAAGCCTCATCCAGGGTCATCCAACTGCCAGCGGCAGACAGGACCAGAACCAGGCCTTCTGATCCCCACACAGTGCTCTCTGTAAGTACCACATCCAATACTCACTTCTTTCTTTGAAAACTGGCTCTGACTACGAAGCGTGTGAACACTCAGGTTATATTCTGCTTATAAGGGTCAGTCTCCACTAAAAGACTACGAGCTCCCAGAGGGCAGGACTGTGTTCTGTTCACTGTTTTATTCCCAAGGTTTAGCACAATGCTTGCCACATGTGAGGCCATTAGTACATAGTTATTAAATGAATGAATGGAAAACAAGATATAATAGAGAATTAAAGCCACAGGCAATGCAGTTCTTTTACATGAAGACTTATGAGTGACTCCCAAAATTCAATTAACTCCTACCAGACTTGTCCCTGAAGGTGATTCCTTGCTCCTCATCCTTGGACAAGGAGACAATGTCAGGAATGTCAGAGGTTTAAAGGCTATTAACCACTCAGTCAGGCTAGGTCACGTCTGCAAGCGCTCTAAGTCAGACCAGCTGTGGTGTGGGTGGGAGCAGACTTTATGGCAACAACAAAAAGAGAAACATGTGCTCAGCGAGGAGAAACATATACCAAGGCCTCTGATGTCACCCTCCTCATGCAGCTTCAGTGGTTTCCAGCTCGTTCTCTTCTTCCCCACTCTGAAAGGAGGCCCAGTGACTTCTGAGTCCCACCTCCCTTTTCTCCATGTGACATGATGCCAGTGTTCTGTGTGTGTGCTGCTGGCGCTCTCTCTCTGAGCGCTGCAAGATACCCTCTCACCTGCGCTAACTATACAGCAAAGCTCCACATCGCTAAACGCCCTTGGGAGGACTTGGTGATCTCTCGCAATAAAAAATTTGGCACAGCAAGAACAAATTTGTAAATCAGAGTCCAGAGCTGAAGAGTTCTCACTGTGAAAGTTACATATGACAGGCTCTCTTCTACAAGATGTTAAATTAAACACACCCTTTCCATTTTGCTCCCTCCTTAGCCTCGCTAAATACCACAGCCACTGCATCTGTTATATAAGTTCCAACCAAAATCTTTTCCGAATGTCCCCACAGATGGCTTGCCAGCACTCTAGGGGGGAGGTAAAAGTCAACACCCACACTCAGTCATGTGTTGCATGACTCATTTAAAATCTACCACAAACCACTGAGACGGTAAGGTGACACAGAGAAATGCAGTCTATCCAGTTACGGCTGTGCATGGACTCTGACCGGGGAGAGAAACAGGTAAAGGAATAACCAGAGCTAACTGGAGCCTCTACTGCAGGCCATAGCTCGCTCTCACAAACACACACACACACACACGCACATGCACTCCATACCACGCACGCATCACATACACACACCTTACCCCATCCCACCATCCCCCGACACATACCACACCAGAGGCTCATGCTAGGCTCAAATCCAGAAGCAGTGCTGGGGGCTGAAGTCCAGCTCTGGTCTTCCATTCACCAGAAATGCCAGCAGCCAGTGAAACAGGTACTAATCCATGTCGAGCACAAACATATCCCCAACACAGCTTCCACCGACTAAGTTTTGCTCCGAACACCTTGCTACTCCATATTTCTATATTTAATATACTCCTTTAAAATTTCCACTGATAGGAGGAGAAAAAGTAGGCAATTATCAAGGACTCCACCTTTCGGAGTGATGGGTACGTTCAATACCTTGATAGTAGTGATGGTTTCACAGGTGTATATGTGTCAAAACTTACCAACTGCACACTTTAAATCTTTACAGTTCTTGCATGTTAATTATCTCTCGATAAAGCTGTTTTAAAAATTTTCACTGAATTTGAGTAGCCATTGTTGGTAGTATTCCAGAATTGGTTTTTTTTTTTTTTTTTTTGCTGCTTTCAGGTTTCTTTTTAAGAATCAGCCATCTTTTAAAAATTGAGTTTCAAATATTTATTGATTAGTCATATATCTCCTTTCCTAACACATTCTTTTAGAGGAACCAGTTTAACTCAGAGTTCACGTTATAGTGCCAGGTTCCCACAATTCTTTGGGGGATTCATCCCGGGCTCCGAATGCAGCTCCTGCCTTGAAAAAGACTGTTTTCCTACTCATCTGGGCTCAACTGAGCAGCAGAGAGGGCTCTCCACCTTTCTCCCAACCTCCACCTACCAACACAGAGCCTGCTTCCCCAGGTCCCTGGATTTCCATTAAGAAAATGAATTTATATATCAGGAATCCTGCTCAGGGACAATGCAACGTATCTCAGAGAAGAAACAGCACTAAGCATTTACGGATTCCCATCCCGGGAACCAGCAACAATGCCTCGTGCTCCCTGGTTTTGAGCAGTACCACACACAAGTGTGGACATGCAGAACTGCGTAGCCACACAACGCTGACTGAGCAGAGTGTTTTCTTTTCTTTTCTGGCAAACACTATCCAGCCGGTTCTGTGGAACTGAGCATCATTATGTTTTCCTTTATTAAAGCCACAAGGAGCAGAGGGCCTGCGCCTTTACCAAGAAATGTTCTTGGGAAAGCCCCATAAGTCTGTCAGCTACCCACAGGGGCCTGGACTCGGAGCTGACTGAGGATGGAACTCCTGGGAGGTGGCTCTTCCCCAGATATGCCCTCTGAAACTTTCCCAAGGGGCTCGCATATAGTCAGTCTGGGAATTACCTGGCCCCATAAGGGGCTGGGTGGGTGCTGGAAGCTACAACCATCCTGGGGCTTAGCAGGGAGGGAATAGCTGAGGGTACATACTTCCCAGCACAAGAAACTATGATTACTATTTTAACATACTGAACTGTCAAGTCAATTTAATTATGTAAAATTAAAGTTTCATTCAGAAAAAGAAAGAAAGAAAGAAAGAAAGAAAGAAAGAAAGAAAGAAAGAAAGAAAGAAAGAAAGAAAGCATGAGGAGAGGGAAAAGAGAGAGAGAGAGAGAGGAAGGAAGGAAGAAGGAAGAAGGAAGGAAGGAAGGAAGGAATGAAGGAAGAAGGAAGAAAAGAAAGAAAGGAAGAAAGAAAAGAGAGGGAGGGAGGGAAAGAGAGAGAAGAGAGAGGAAGGAATAAGGAAGGAAGGAAGGAAGAAGAAGGGAAGGAAGGAAGAAGCGAAGGAAGAAGAAGGAAGGAAGGAAGGAAGGAAAGAAGAAAGAAAGGAAGAAAGAAAGAAACTATGCTTGCGTTTTCCTGAAGAAAAAAAAAAAGCAGGTCTAAGTCAAGTACTTCTTGGGTATTAGGAATTGAGGGAAAGGAACATAGGAAGGAGAAAGGTCTGGAAATCACAGACAATGGGCTCGGGATATGGAAGTGACTCCCAAACAATCTCTGCAAATGCTGCACTTACTATGTAGTACAGCCAAGGTAGAAAGATGAGTTACATACAATAGCACAGAATTTAATGGGCCCACTCAGGCTCCCTCCATAAGGACCTGATTACAATCAGATCCTAAATGTGTAGGCAAAAGACCTATTGCTGATTCTTCTCTGATTCTTCTATCCCATTTTATCTGCAACTAGGGAATTTCAACTGTCTTGCTCACTCTGAGACAATATCAGTATGTGTGCTTCTCACATTCACCACTGGGAGCACTGTGGCAGGATCGCCTAGGCAACTGGATAGAGAGCACCTGGATCCACCCAAGCGAGATGCTCCAGCGGGCCTGGGTTATCATGTAGTCAGAACTCAAGCATGGCCAGGGCTGCCAGCCTGAGTCTGACCAAGCCTTTCGCTGTTCATGGGGATCAGCTTATGATGAGTCAGGATGGCAGAGGGGAGGGGAGAAGGATGCATCAAGCAGGATGGGCTTCTCCACCACAAACCTAAGTGAAGGAAGAAGGCGCCAAACTCAAGAGGCAGGAGACACAGAGTAAAGCCAAGCACGCCAGCCTGGTGCACTACCCACTGGAGTCCACGTCAGCTCTCGAAGCCTCAGTGGGCGAGAATAGTGGGGGAAGAAACCGATGACTTACATTGTACGCATTGATAATCAGTTGAATAACATTGTTGGAGTCTCCATGTAAAATCTCCACTGTTGTTCCAGGTATCAGGGCTGTAAAATTCTTGGGAAAAGAAAAGACAAGAAATAAGCCCATTTGCCCTGCTATACCATCAGAGAGTGACCATTGCTGAGCTAGAACTGTAAGGGGCTCCCAGCACTAGATTCTGCCTTTCTCTCACACCAGAAGTTGGAGAGGATGCCAAAGGAAAGGCGAGATAATCTGGCACAGGGAAGAGTTGCTGCAGGAGACTGTGGAATATCCATTCTCAGAGGTCTAGATCTGTTCTAAAAGTCACGCTCCTTCTTGGAGACCCCTGTCTGGCATGAAATGGACAACTCTCTGACAGTCCATCATCCAAGATCAATGTATTATTCTACCTTATGTCTTGCCATCTCTCCCCTAGTCCATATAGGTATTCCCAAGCTCGCTTCAAGGGTGCCCTCAATCTATTCAGCAGGAATGGAAGGGGAAATTTTCCCAAGGGGCTCACATACAGCCTCTTTTCCTAACAAGGAACGGAGATGTGAATGGTGCCCTCCCAGGGACCTCTGGGTATCTTTGGGTGAAGTCTTGAGACAAAGCAGGCGGCCCTGAATTGTTGCCTTTCCTCTTTAATTTGTACTAACACCTTGGTATGTCACTTATTAAAGTGACAGAAACATCTGGAAACACCCATTGCCCTTAGGCCGCCTTGGACCCTTTCCTCTCTGAGCAAGGTTATGAGCAAGGATGGCTTAAGCCGAGGTGGACCTCTTCCCTCCGGAAGCATCTGGAAACACACTCAGAACAGTCTGTGCAACTGATTCCTCTGAAAATGTTATCTGTACATGGATAAGTTTTATCCTGCTATCTTCCATGAAACAAAAAAGAAAAACAATCCTCTTCCTTTCTTTTCATCTTCTAAAATTGATTCAGACTAACAAAAGATAAAGAGCTCAAGAAGATATAAGTGGCATTTTATCAGTGATAATCTCAGGCAGGAGCAATAGAAAAACGTAATTAGTCAAAGGCTCTTTGTGAACATTTAAGAGCGGAAAGGAGAGGGGGCCAGAGATGGCTGTTGTGGAGGTCGGGATGCAGTTCTCATAACCTCTCAATTCCAAGGACGTCAGAGGTGAGCTGGGGTTTACGTTGAGCTTCCATGCACACTCCTTGAGCAACGTGGAGGAGAGCCCTAGTTCGAAATGTGACTTGCCTGTGATTGTGGGAAAGACTATGTTCACGAAGAGAGTTTATAATGGTGGTCCACAGGATGACCCAGAAATAGTCTTTTAGACAGAACGGATTCATACACAGATTGTTCTGTTCATTCAAGACATTCATTTATATCTTTGGGAATTTCTGTCCAAGGCTAACCCACCATTCTCCCGTACTCCAAGAGTAAGGCATAAAAGCTCTGGAATACTGGAATTAGTGACACAGCCTATTTTAATGCCTTGGTTTTCTTTCCACACATTTTCATTTTATATTATCCTTCTCTATTAGAGTGTGCCCCTGTGCGTTTCCATTCCCTCATCTGAAAACTGGAAGGAATTCATATTATTCAATTCAAAGTTTTCTCAGGACAAAATTAGATACTATATGTTAAATTCCTGGTAAAGGTAAGCACTGCGAGGTGAACGCTTAAGAGCTTTTTAATGCTAGTATTTTCCACTAGATCAAGACAGGGCAATATTCCACCTTTCCTTTGTGTCCCTCCCCACATTCTAATCTCTCATTCACCTTAAGGTCAGCATGAGCCCCAAAATCAGGCCGCCAGCCTCCCTTCCTCCCTCCAGGCATACCTTGTAGAGCGTATAATGGTTTTTCGTCACTGCAAAGATGAGGTTGATATTGTTCTCTGCCAACTTCTCTCCAAGCAAGGCAAGGGATGGGTAGTCCTAAGGCCAAGGCAAAAGTCAGGTTGTAACATTGCTAATAGACTGAGATACTACCCACCAGGCTCCAATATATATTCAGTCTCAAGAACAAAACATCTTCCCTGGCAGCCCCTTAAAGCCCCTTAATAACCGAGGCACCCCCGCTCCCAGCAGCTCCTAACTGAGGAAATGTGTAGAGAAAATGCTGCAGAAAAGGACCCTCTGGCACCTACCAAACTAGACGTACTCCTTCTACCCCTCCCAACCCAGAATGGAGACATGATGAGTGCTGGTTTTCCATACTGGACTGTGTCTCCATCCTTTCAGCAGAGATGGGGCAAAGCAGGGAGACCCCCAAAACAACAGCCACCACATCCTACTATGTATCATCAGTACCTGTTTCCTTTCCTCTCTTCCCCAAGACCTTTCCTCCATGCTCTATTTTCCTTTTCCTATGCCTAACAGCTGGGCCTGCCAATGTCCCCCACAGATCCTACTCAGCTCTGCTCAGGGCTCAGGATGGCCAAAGAGGCTGCTGGCCTCTAGACTGAAAGTTGGACCATGGAGGGGGAGGAGCCACAAGCAGGAAGGGAAGGAGGAGGCTGAAGGATTTTATGGGCTAATGATGGGTACAGGTGTTCATATCAGTTCTATAGTTATCAGGTTTTATAGCTATGATTACTTTTTCCAGACCCCATTATTATTAGATGATATGGAAGGCTTGGACACTGGCTACTTCTTAAAACTGGAGAAAATGAGCTTGTCCAGCAAAGAAAATTAGTAAGATTTCCTCTCTAGACAGGCACCAGAATGGATTTGGGAAGGAAGAGGCACAGATTTTTTTTTTAATTGCATAATAAGTGTAATAAGATCTTGGTAATTATTGGGTCTGGGTAATAGGAATATAGGAGTTCATTTCACCGGTCTATTTATTATTACATATTTTTGAATTCTTGCATAGATTCCTTTAACTTACATGACCATGGTTACAGACTCTTAGGAGTGGAAGGTCCTTGGGGCTTCCTACTCCACGCAGGATGCCGTCTGCCTTGCTGAACTCAGTGCCTCAGAGAGCCCATTTCCAGAAGCCGGGAATTTTTGTCTCCACTTGTCTTGTCCTATAATTCCCATCCCAGTTTTGATCTCTGCAGGAGCACAGTCCTTGCCCCCCGTAAGATCATCTCTCCTCTTTGAGATTTATCCTCTTCCCTCAGTGAAACTCTCTGCACAATGGCAGAAAGGTGAACCAGCTACAGAAATCCCTGAGAAGTGTTTTTAAGTTAATGAAGATTTCTGGAAGCCCAGCTGGAGAAGATGGAAGAACGAAATCCAATCTCAAGAATGGAATGGAAAGTTAGTGAGTAGAGGGCCCAAGAAAGGTGAGCCCTCGGACCACGGGCAGAGTCACAGGGTCCAGCCCTCACCATTTGATTGGACGCAGTGTACTCGTTGGCCTCGTTCAGGTGGCACTGGCCGTCATGTGGCTGCACCAGGCCCCCCAGTTTTCCATCTAGTGCGATGTGGGGCACGTCGTCTGTTGTGAAGACTAGCAAGTGCAGTGCGTCCTTTCGCCAGCCGATCTTCTCCTGAGGGATGGAAGTTTGATGGGTGCAAAGCCTTTCTGGACCCTGCCCAAGCCAACCCCAGAGCATCAGACAAGGCACTGGCTGACCTCCAGTGGTCATGGTCTGAATCGGAGGTGTGTACCTCATAAAACCACTGGAAAGGGATTCCACGGAGCTAGGAAGAGACACAGCCTGAACTGGGGAACCCTAAATGCCCAGAGACAAATTTCCCAGGCATGGTTCACATAGGCCCAGGCACCTGGAGCTCTCCCTCCAGCCCATCACACTCTTCCCTTCCTCTTTCAGTTACCTGAGGGCTGCTTCTCCTTCTAGCCTCGCCTATTATTTCTTCCCCGCCTATTATCCCGCCCCCACCTCTCACGACACATTCGAGCTGGCTGGCTGGCTTGTCTAAGATGATGGGTAAGTGTACATTCTAGTCCTGCAATTAGATTGAACCATTCAGAATGTTGTGCTCAAATGACTAATAGACAGATCTGTCTTTTGAGGATTTGGTGAAATCTGCCATCGATGCTGGTAGGTATAAACCACTCTAGTCATTAATCGAGCCACTTTGGTGTTTAAAGTCAATCAGATTGCCTCTTTTCTATCTTCAACGCTTCACTAAATGTAATGTATCCTCTCTTTAGTTTGAGACACAGCTGTATAGTCTGTACTGCAAGAGAAGGACTCTATTTTTCACACTTAGCCACTGTGGTCTCAACTTTACATGGTTGTTAAGAGTATCTGGACCCCCTGCACCAAAAACTGAGGTCAAGTAGCCATCTTACTAACCGTGAAAGGGCATCCCCAAACACACTGGTAGCAAGGTGAATATATGCGGGGTTTAAACACTGCTGAGAGCTATCGACACGTACATATCTGATACTGAAATAGGAGATTGGATTCAGGGACTTGACACGTTAAAAGCTATCACTGTTACGGCAGATGAGAGGTTGAGGGTATCATCCTCTTTTTCTTATCACCATATTGATGGATAAAACAGCCTTCCAGAGCTATGTTTTCTTACTTGCTCCCAAAGCAGCATAGAAACAAAAAAAAATAAATAAATCACAGAAAGTCAAAGTGAAAAAGGTGTGAAAAGAAGTCAGCAAGGACTGAAAGCCGGGAGGCCTACTGTGAGCAAGGGACTTAACCTTTGGGGAATCAGTTTCCTTGACTCTCAACATTCATTCAACATACAACTACTGAGCTCCTACTGTGTGCCAGACCTCATTAAAGGCACTAGATCTACAAAAACAGCTTGCTCCAGACCTCAAAGAGCTTAGAGTCAAATGGAAACACAACTTCAATCATCATGATTAGCTAATGAAGGTAAAAACAATGTCATGGGAAACCGGAAGAGAAGGAGGTAGGAAAGCCTTCTCCGGGAAGATGAAACTTAAATGGAGCTGGAAGGATGAGGAGGACTCTTCAAGGAAGATAGAAAAAATGAGGGAGAAGGCAGAAGCGGGTGGGAAGTAGGGGTGTTCTAGGCACTCATGAAGGCACAATGAAGAGGCCAGGGACATTTTCAGGACCTGGAGTGAAAAACTTAGAAGGTCCCTTACAGTGATAACATTCTAAGCATGACGTAATTTATGGTGTTAGACATCGAGACAGTGGTTCCCACAAGTGGCAGGATTGGGGTGGGGTGGGAATAATAACTGGAAGGGGTCACAAAGAAGCTTTTGGGTTGCTGGTAATGTTCTGTTTCTTACTTCGTATCTACTTTGTGAAAATTTACAGAGATGCATTCTTATGTATAAATATCTGTATGTATATTATACTTTGATAAAGAGTTTAAAACCCTTAAATTAATAAAGCAATAATTTAAACCATGGAATGTAGAAGGAGGGGGAGTGAGATCTTTGGAAGATAGAGCATAATCAAGAGAGTATAAATCAGAAAGGTTTTTTTTGCAGGAAAAATGTGGCTTTCTTATCCAGAAGGGCACAGCAATGTGCTAAACACCCTAACAAAAAAGTAGACCAACCTTTAATTCGAAAAGGTGTATAAGAACCTTAAAGAAAATCAAGAGACTGAATAAATGGACAGAGAGATCGTTCTCATGGATAGGAAGAGTCAATGCTGTTGAGAGTCATTTCTGTTCAGAGCGATCTATAGATTTGACACAATCCCAATCAAAAGCCCAGATCTTTTCGAGAAAGTGGCAAGCTGATTCTAAAATTTATATGAAAGACAAACAATGGAGACTGGCCAAATAATTTTGAAAAAGAACAACAAAGTGTTCTCATTATCTAAGGGAGACTCATTATCTAAGGTTGAGGTTCATTATAAAGCTACAGTAATCGAGACAGTGTGGTACTGACAAGAAGACAGACGCATAGACCAGTGGAACAGGACAGAGAGACGAGAAAGAGATATGGTCAATTCAACAGAAGGTACCGGATCAACAGACATCCTTAAGCAAAAACATTGTTTAACCCGTACATCTCACTAAAAATAAAAACTAACTCAAAGTAGATCACAAACCTCAAACTAAAAATCTTTTGGCAAAAACCGGAGAAAGCTTTGTGACGTTGGTATAGGCAAAGATGTCTTAGAGAAGACAATTCATAGGATATAAAAATTTATGAACTGGACTTCATCGAAATTAGAAATGTCTGCTCTTTGAAAGATACCATTAAGAAAATGAGGCACAGATTGGGAGAAAATATTTGCAAAAATAAAAATCTGATAAAAGAATTATATTCAAAATATATCAAAGAACCCTCAAGAGTCAATAATAAGAAAACAAACAACTGAATTTGATAGAGACTCGGAACGACATTTCACCAAAAAAGAGATATGGATGGAAATCAGTACATGAAACACTAGTCATTAAGGAAACGTACATTACAACCATAATGAAATAGCCCTTCGATAGCTACTCCAATGGCAAGCAAACCAACCCTGATAATACCAAGTGCAGGTCATAATGTGGAATAATCAGAATTCTCATAATTGCTGGTGAGAATATAAAATGTTTCGGCGAGTTTGGAAAACATTTTGGCAGATTCTTATAAAGTCAAATATATACTTACTATCAATCTGAGAATCCTGCTTTTTGGTATTTACCCAAGAGAAATGAAAACTTATGCTCACCTAAAAATCTCTATGCAAATATTTACAGCAGCTATTCATAATCGCCAAAAACTAGAAACCACCCAAATATCTGTCAAGTAGTGGATAGACAGACACGTTGTAGTACATCTGTACAACAGGATAGTATTCAGCAATAAAAGAAACTACTGATACACATGTTGGATGAATATCAAAAGCCTCATGTTAAGTGAAAAACGCCTGACTCGAAAGGTATTTAATTTACTAAGTCCATTCATATAATATTTAGGAAAAGACAAAAATATAGGGACAGAAAACAGACAGGCGGTTGCCAAGGTCTGAGGATAAAGGGAGGGAATAAACAACGGAGGGACACTAGGACACTCTGGTGATGAAAATAATCTATATCTTAATTGTGGGGGTGGCTATAAGTCTCTACATCTAAAAACAGTGAATTTTACTCTATGTAAATTATCTCCCAGTAAACCTGACTTTAAAAAAAAAGAAACTCTTATAGAAGTATATATCTTTTGACTCAGTGATTCAGGGAAAGATGTAAATATCCTACTCACTGAGAACAGTTAATTAAGTCAGTGGAGCTACCTCCTCTATGGCCGTCAGAAATTATGTTCATATGAGTATGAAATTATGTGTAAACGTGTATAATATCAAGTAAAAAAAAAAACAAAGAATATGGCATTGTAGTTGCAAACTATGTAAGAAACAAGCATCACTTGCTATTAAAAAGACAAAAAGAGAGATTGAAAAAAATACACCATAATGGGGTTGGGGTTGAAATTATGGGCAATCTTTTTCTTTTTTCCATTTTTTCCAAACTGTCTTTAATAAGCAAGTATTACTTTTACAAAACTGGGCTCTGAATGTTGGCTCTGCCATTTGTTTTGGTCTCCTTTTCTTCCATGCCAGCTTCTCAGGGGACCTGCAGGGACCTAAAGGAGAGTGGCAGCAAAGAGACAGAACAGAGAACCAGAGTGTCTGATGATGAGCATTTGAATTGTGTTGCTACTCCTAATTTCCCATATAGTTTTGGCCAAATTATTTAACACTTTGAAAGCTTTTTGATTGTCAGCAAGACAGCAATAACAATACTTAACATCTATTGATCACCTGCATTATTCCATTTAATCCTCACTGCAACCCTTGAGAAGTAGGTAATATATATGGAGCGCCATCTTGTAGATGAGGAGACTGGTGTTCAGAGACATTAAGTAACTAGCCTAAGGTCACCAAACTAGTAAGGACCCAAGATGCCAGATTCAGATTACTTGCCTCTCATTCAAAAAGCTAAACTACCCAATCATATAGGGAAAGAGGAGGGAGTGTGTGCATATGTGTGTGTGTGTGTGTGTGTGTGTGTAATAAATGTAATAATTCATGAAAGTGTACATGGTAGGCTCTCAACTAATGACAGCCAGAACCAAAATAAATGTTTGTTGAATTAAAAGGTTGCATCTGAAATGGAAAGAGCCCCACAAATGGAGAGCGGCACAGCATAACAATAATAAATTCTGTTTTCTCTGAAGTGGATCCTTGTTATGTAAGTGATGTTAACAAACTTGGCCCAGAGGTTTGGCCCAGAAGTTGGGCTTCAGAGCATGAGTCAGGACAGGCTTATTTATTCACCCAAGCTTTGGGGCTTGAAGGTTTTACAAGATTCTACTCCACAGATAATTTACATTTGAAATAACTTTTCTACTGTTTGCCTGGTCAGCAGAGCTATCTATTTTTAAGCCTTAAGTTCTGTGTTCCATGTTTGGGGCAGACGGCAATAGTGAGAAAATGGCTGGTTTTTTTGTTTGTTTGTTTCGTTTTGTTTTTTAAAGAAAGAAAACAGTTAACTACCAAATGGAGTAGGGCACAGGGGCTGGAGTATGCGAGCTTTGGAACAGATGAGGCTGAGTTCAAATCTTTGCTTTGCTCTGTGAGACCCTGAGTCAGTAACTTAACCTCACTCCACCTCAGTTTTTTCATCTATAAAATGGAGATGTCCCTTCTTTCCAGGGCTGATGCTAAGTTTAGACATAATGTATTAAAAAGTAGTTAGCACACAAAAGGAACTAAAAAAAAAGGTCTAATTATTACTCTAAGACTAGTAATAACTTTTACATTTCTTCTCTCCTTTGCTACTTGATACATGAAGCTCCACAACTGTTCAGGGACTATGAAGTATAACATACCGAAGAGTTTGAAAGTCTTGCATTAATTAAAACCGCAATGAGATTCTACCACACGCCTCATAGAATAGCTAAAATTAAAAATGCGAAATGGGTGAAGGGGGTCAAAAGGTACAAACTTCCAGTTATAAAATAAATAAGTCATGGATATGTAAGGTACAACACAGTGACAGTAGTTAATAATACTGAACTGCATATTTAAAAGTAGCTGGTGGATCTTAAAAGTTGTCACTACAAGAAAAAAAATTTCCTAACTGTATGGCAACAGATATTGACTGCACTTATTGTGGTGATCATTTTGCAATATATACAAATGTTAACTTATTACACTGTACTCCCAAAACTAATATAATATTATGTCAATTACACTTTAGTTAAAAAAACTAAAAAGACTAATGACATCAAATGCTGATGGAGATGTGGAAGAAATGAAATCATCATACGCTGCCAGTAGGAGTGTACAATGGCAAATGTAACTTTGGAAAACTGGAAGTTTCTTAAGAAATTGAGCAAACACCTACCAAATGACCCAGCCATCCTTCTCCTAGGTATTGGCCTGTGAGAAATAAAAGCATACTTCTGTAGAAAGACTTGAATATGAACATTTATAGCAGTTCTATTTGTAACAGGCAAAAACTACCAAATATCCAAAGCAATCCAAATATCCATCGACAGGAGGCTGGATAAACAATGATACATCCATACAATGGATTACTACTCAGTAACGAAAGGAATGAATGGAGACACTTGACAGCACAGTTGAATTTCAAAGGCCAAAAAAGGAGCATATACTGTATTTATAAAATTTTAGCAAATGCGAACTAATGTGTAGTGACAAAAAACAAATTAGTGGCTGCCTGGGGTAAGAGGGAGAAACGACAAAGGAACACAAATACTCTTTTGCGGGGAGAAGGATATGTTCTTTATCTTGATTGTGGTGTATATGTATCTCATGGATGTGTATATATGTTAAAATTTTAAAACTGTGCACTTTCAATATGTGTAGTTTATTGTACATCAATTATACCTCAAATGCTATTGGTTTTTAAGAAGTTTTGACTTGCTCAGATAGTCGTTTGAATACAGTAAATTATATGAAGAGAATAAGCACCAATAATGTGCTGACAATATCCTTTACACATATTCTTTGTTCGGTGGCAGTATCTGCATAGCAGTTGGGGGTTTGGGCTCAGATGTTTGGCAAATTTCCCTTCAGCCCCACATTTGCCTTGATTTGTCTTGTGACCTTGGGCAAGTTACCTAGTCTTTCCCAGTCTCAGCTTCTCAGCTCTAAGATGGAGATAATAGCACCCATAAAATAGGGCTGTTGAGAGGATTAAACAAAATGATACACAAAATGACAGTAGTAAACAGTCAAGAATTGACAGTTATTGTCATCATTATTTCCATGGAGTTGAAAATCTGTGACTTCAGTCTGTCATGCAGAAGCATATAATCCTATCTTTGGGTTGTAAGGTTATGGGTGATGTTTACCTCCTTTCTGCTTAACAGCATTTTCTAAATTTTGGGGTTAAATATGTTTCTCTTCTTATTTCTCTTAAAGAAACTACTTTAAGAGAAATAAAAACAGACCTATTTGTTCGGCTAAACTTTTCTCCATTAAGTAAAGACAAAATTTTCAAAAGCCAGTTACATTCGACGTGATAGAAGTCAGGCGTCAGACGAAAATGTCAGAGGTGGGAGTGATGGAAACACACCGGGCTCAAGTCTGGCCAAAGCTGCGACTCACTTAACTTCCCTTTGTTCCCTGGTCAAGTCTGCATCAAATTCACCATAAGGTCTGTCAGCCTTCAAACTGCCAGTTCTCACACCTGCTCAGGAGGTGACCACACCTTTTTTGTCACCAACAGAGATAGGTCATAGGACAGCCTCCTCCTCTATTCCATTTGCTTGCAGTGTCTGGTTCCACGGCCTTAGGATGCTTCATAAATAAAGGGACAACCTTCTGGCCTCTCCTCTGATCTTTCTGTCCCAGAAGAAGGAGTGTTCGTCCCTCTGCCAGGAAACACAGCCCCAAATCCCACTCTCTTTAGAGAATTTGTTCAGTCAGTCCTTCCTCTGCTTCCTTTCCATGTGCCTAAATATCTGCTAATGACTCACTTTTAATAACCCTTTTGTCCCAGCTACTCCACCAGTTCCTCATGACTTGTCTCCTTCTCTCTTTTTCTCTCAAGACTTATTGCCTCTATTTCCTCTCCTCAATTCTTAAAATCTGAGCTTTCCACATGACCTTTCCTCTCTGCCCTCCTCTCTCAGACAGTGGTTCTCAGTTCCCTGTCTCTCTCCCTCACAGACAGTGGCTCCCTGTCCTAGCAGCACCTGAGGGTCCTCTAGGGACCTTAACAATACTAATGCCCAGAGGTGCTGTAACTGGGCTGACCTATAGCCCTGTCACTGGGGTTTTTGAAGCTCCCCGTGTGAGTCTAACATCTAATGTACAGCCAAGGTTGAAAACCTCACACTGAGGTTCTGCCACCAATCCCACAGTCATCCTCAGGCCTCACCTTGTGGCCTCTCCGTTGCTGACCAGGGCCTCCTTCAAGCCCTTCTGCCCTTGGCTATCAGGACACAGCACCATCCAAATCCCCTGCCGTCCCCTCCACCCCCACCCCACCCTGGCAGCTCTGGCTGCTTGCTGACTCCACTCTCCTTTGTAGAGATTTATCCAAGTTCGTGCATCTGCTTGGAAAACTCACGATCGCATCTCAGCCCACTTGATCTCTCTCCTGAACTTTACTCCCAGATCTATGCCAAAACCCAGACGTGTCTGCTGTCACCCAGAACTCAACCTCTTCCTGAATCAGCTGCCCCTACAGGCGTCCCCATTCCCAACAGAAGGACTGTAAAATGCTTTGTCTAGAAGCCTTGAATTCATCTTTTTCATCTTACTTCCCTGCTCCCCCAGCAGCACCCACCCAGTCCTGAACTGCTAATTCTCTTCTAATCCATTCCCATGACCTGTGCTGAGCCGAAGCCTCCAGGCCATGCTGCTGGTTTCCCTGCCTTTCCTAAACACTTTGTGTAAACAGACAAAGCCTGAGGCTCACCTCCCTGCTGGCCACCAGCCTGCATTCTGCCAGCCCAGTGTGATATGCTCTGTGATCCACATTTATTCCAGCTGCTCCAGGTGAGCCACGTACGTGGCTGGATGGCCATGTTATGTAAAAATCAGCCATCCATGGACTCTGGACACATGTGTCAGAAGTAATGTGTGGCTGCAGGAGCCGTCGCCACGCTCAAAATCTCTGATTCCATCCAAGTCACAGGAAGCAAATCCTCTCGTTTTGTGGGGAACCAACCAGTCCAAACAAGGCCAGAGCCAGAAAGGACTTTCTCAGGGAAGAAACTTAGCAGAGAATTCGCCCAAACTCTGCTCTGTCCTCGGAAAGCAGCAGAGATCTGGAGCTGGGGGAAAAGAGGAAGCCCAGTCCCGAAGGGGCCCAGTCCCAGAAAAACAAGAGCACTGCCCTGGCACGTGCTCAGCTCTCAGTGACGAACAAGTGAATGAAGACAAACAAAATCAGGGCCGGCTACCAAAAACCTCTCTCACAATGTCTACAAGTCTTCAATCACATCCCTCACAATTCCAACAGCTATTTAATATGCTTTGGAATCTGTCAAACTTCTTTTAAACATATAAATGTGAGAAGCATTAAGGGGCTGTCTTAAGTGAAAACATTTAATTAAATCACCTGCCATGTGCTAAGATTTGAGAAACCTAAAGAGAATTGCAGAAAGGGTGGTAATAGGGAGACAGGATTGTCTAATACAAGCTCAGGAGGGTAGATGAAGGGAGAGGGGCCAGGGCAACCAGTGAGACGGAAGACTTGGGCAGCTGGGCCTAGAAGTCAGTCTGGAGCATGCAGGGGACACTGTAAAATGGTGACGAGGATACAGCGGTCCATGAAAAAAGGAAGCAGAAAGAAGATGGAAGACCAGGCATTTCAGCCTTTGAGACAATAAAATTGGCTCCTCCCAAGAGTGAAGACAGACTTGCTGGCTTGTTTGCCTCCGATATCTGGCCCCGGAGAACGTGGGGCTGGGGAGAGAAAGGAACGAGGACAGGGGGTCAGGATGTGGTTTCTCTGTTAGAGGACATGCGCTTCCGGCCTATGGGGCAATTTGGTTTCTGGGGTTGGAAGGAGTTACACTCAGAAACTACAAGGCCTAACAAAGGAAGAAGCTCATTCAAGGCACCAGGAATAGGCTTCTGCCCTCCTCACCCACTTCCAGTCTGTCCCCGGGTCCCCTTGAACAGCCTGCCCCACGCCACGGGGACTTTTCCCACATGGTAAGGTGGCTCCATGGAGAAGCCACTAAGAGCCAGGGAAAGCTTTCCAGGCACCAGCCTAAAGCAAGCTGTGCTTGGCACACAAATGAGTATGCACGGAGAGTTCATGGTCATGGTGTCCAAGTACAAATGTGAGAACCACAGAAGACAGGCTAGAGGGGCTACTGCAGAACAACAGTACCAGTGGTTACCGGGCAGAAAAACTGACGCAAAGGAAATAGTAGCACCTGAAGTTTGGAAAGAACCCCAGATGTTGGCTCATTCAAGCGCCAATCAATGCAGAGATCTGTCACCTGGTAACCACCCTCATCAAGGGCAGGGAGCCCCACATACACTCACTGTCACATCTGGCAGCTTGTTCTATTACTGATCTCTGTTAGAAAATTCTTATGTTGAATTCAAACGTGCCCCCTGTGGCTACCCTCGTACATGCCCTGGTACAGCCAGAAGTCTGTCTCTCTATTCTCTATAATGATGTCTGAAGTCAGGTCACATGTTGCTTCCTGTGGTATCTCTCCTCCTGGTAAACCTTTATCCATTCCCTGAGGATGCAGCTTCCAGGCCTGGCACCATGCACTTACTGCCCTCCACTCTCTCACTCGCAGCATCTTTCTTAAGCACAGCCCCCAGAGGCAGTCGCAGTCTCCTCGGTGTGGTCTGACTGCAGAGGAAAGTGGAGCTGGGACTTTGGCCAGCAGGCCTTGGAGTGCATGTCCTATATTTGGCAGCTGAATCTCCTGATGGGCTCACGTGAAGTCTGTGGGTCCCCAGATGCATTTCAAAGTGACTTGCTTACACAGGGACCAAGGCAGAGCACAAGTGAGAGAGGCAGGGAGAGTGCAGGAGAGGGCCTAGAATGCCGATTCCCGGGAATCTGAGAAAAGCTGATGCCCCACTCCGCTGCCTTAGAAAACATAGGTGGACACCAGCCTGAATGTGGGCTGACAACACTCACAATACTCTCTCTGGTAAACAGTGTTCAGAACACAGGGGAGTCCTGCAATCAAGAAGCCATGCAGGGACGTTTCAGTGAGGATAGAAACACTAGCTTTAAATGACTAGGTTTTCTGATCTCAAGGACAATCTGTCTGATTAAAATGAATGGTCACCCAAATAAACAGATCCTCCAGCCAAAGGTTGATATGGCCCATGAGCCCAGTTGTCACTCAAAAGTACCAGTCACATGCTCCCTCACTGCTGGATAGGATCCACCATCTGAAAAAGTATCTCCACAGCACTATCTGAATGAGACC
The DNA here is from genome assembly GCF_902729225.1 of Pteropus medius. NCBI lineage: Eukaryota > Metazoa > Chordata > Mammalia > Chiroptera > Pteropodidae > Pteropus > Pteropus medius. Next base: position 9,176,572 of record NW_024351543.1, read on the forward strand.
AAAAGCAGAACCCACGGTTCTGAGATGCCCTCTGAACTGTGAATGAGAAGGCAGACATCAGAGTTCCCATTGCACAGACAGGGAAGCCAAGGTCAAAGGAAAGCATGCTCAAAGGGCTGGATCCATCAGCACACTGGCCTGGGATGGGACCAGTGGTCTCCCTGGAGAATCTCAAGGGTTGGCAGAGCCATGTTATAACTGTTTCTGATAAACAGGATACTCTTAGCTCCAGAGATCAAGAGCATGTGCAACCATTTTCCCCTGGGACCGATTCAGTCCTGTGCCACGTCAGTAAACTGGGTCATGTGGGAAACTGAAATGTTTCCTTAGATGAGGACTTGGGTCTCTGTGGAAACACACTCATCTCACTCCTCCCTGCCTGTAGCAAGCACTCTAATATCAAGAACTCTGCCTTGGTGGGTACAGTTCCATCTCTGGCGCTGTCATTTCTGGCTGTAAGACCTTCGAGAATTTACTCAAACCTTCTAGGCTTGTTTCCTCACCAAAAGGAGAAAGTAAAACCACCCCGAAGGATTAACTAAAATAACTCCTGTGAAACCTGGCAGAGAGCTTGCTTTCTCTCAAAGCATCAGGCAATGGTAATCAATAACATCATCAGCATCAGAGCCTCAGGGCAAACACAGGGAGGCAGAGACCAAGGTGGCCCTCTGAAGGACAAGAATGCTGCGATTCAACTACTAGATTGTAAGGGGCCAGACCTTCCACAGTCAGTGTACTCTGTTGGCACCTGAGGTTGTTACACAGGCATCTGTCTTCCAACTGGAGTGATGCTCACGGGACAGGAGCTGAGGCTATGCATCCCTTTACCTATGCATCCCTCACAGAACCTAACAGGCGTCTTGCATATAGTAAGTAGTCAACAAATTTTCAAAAGTCATAATAAAACACTGCACATTAACCTTTCAGGCAAGCACTGAGAGAGAGAACAAGTTTGGGGAGATGAGAAGAGAAAGGGGACCAACCTGACCAGTTGGTGGGCAGTCCCCACACCAGATCTGAGCTTGGAGACGGAGGAGTCTGAATTCCAACACAGCACATAATGAAAAACAAGGTTAGATTCCTCTGTGATTGGCTCCCCCAATCATGCTGACATTCAAGTCTATTTTTGTTGCCTTGTAACAATAAACATGTTCTCATTAGCAGTTTGTTTTTCATGCTTCCATCTATACTTTGCAATGAAAAATCTTTTCAAAAAATATTTTCTGTGGTTAAACTTCAGGAGGGCAAAAGTGTAGTATTTCTTCCCTTGGGGAAAGGAAATCCCAGCCTGTGACTCAGGATTTAGACATTCATCTCAAACCCAAGCCTCAGCCTCATGCAGTAGGACTGCTTCTATGGAGAGTCCAATCTGCACTTCATCTTAGCCAAAAGGCCGAGAAGCAATGGAGAATCCAATCTGAATTGAAGGGAAACATTTGCAACATATAGCACTGAACCATATGAGTTTTCTATTTTTGCAGGAGAAACTATCAAATATATCACTGATGGCCCAATATCAGCGATTTCATATAGTTCCATCTAATGTTTACAAATAGGTTGTTTAATTTGATTTCTGATGGATCTGCAAGCTCAAACCAAATCCCTGAGGAAAGAGACTTTTTCTCATCTTTCTTTAATTTTCTCCACCATACCTGCCACTGAGCCCCCGGTGCTTGATAAATACTTACTGGGTTGGAAAGTATCGCCAAGTAACAGTACTTGTGGTTCTGCTTTAACAGACATGTGTGAAGCACTGTGACATGGAGGCAGCCTGGTGTAAAGGGAGGATGAATGGGCTTGGAGCCAGGTGGACCTGGGGGTTCCTGAACTTCAGAACCATAAAAAACTCTGTGAGAACAACCATCAACATGTTTACCAAATGTTTAAGGAGAACCTATTATGTGCCGGGCAGTGAGCTCGGTGCCAGGGATATAAAGTAAGAAGAGACAGGGTCCCGACCTTCAGAGAGCTCACTGTCTCAAAGGGGAGGCAGACATCACTCAAGGAGTGGCTCAAACAGAAATAAAATAGTAACTGGAGTAGATGTGACCAAGGGCCTGGCGCTTAGGGACTCTGATGTAGTCAGGAAAATCAATCAAAGAATGCTTCCCTGACACGTGGGCAAGTAAGAGGAGGTCTGAACCATAAGTAGCCATTGATCAGACATTAAAAGAAAAGCAAGTTCAGGGAAAAAAAGGGAGGGATGCAAAGGCAAAACACAGAGGATTTTCAGAGCAGTGAAACTACTCTGTACGATACTATAACAAGGGATATATGTCATTGTATATTTGTCCAAACCCATAGGATGCACACCACCAAGAGTGAACCCCCATGTAAACTATAGATAATGTCATGTGTCGTTGTAGGTTCATCATGAATCAATGATGTGTCAGTGTAGGTTCATCAATTGTATCAATGTACCACTCTGGTATGGAAAATTGATAATGGGGGAGGCTACATGTGTAGGGGGTGAAGGGAGCAACAGAGGGTCTATGGCAATTCTGGGTACTCTCTGCTCATTTTGTTGTAAACCCAAAACTGCTCTTACAAAATAAAGCCCATTAATTTAAAAAAAAAAAAAAAAAAGAGCTGAATGCAGGGGAAGAATAGTCCAAGCAGAAGAAACAGTATGTGCAAAGAGCCTCACAAGAGTCAGAGTAACTGACTCAAGATCATGGTGGCTGGAATGCAAAGGCCAGGGATGGAGACCCGAGAGAGTGGTGCCAGAGGGCCCGAGAATAGCTCGTCTCTTTTCCTCTTTGCCAAGTGGACACTTAAAGCAAAAAGGAGCCCATCGCTTTAAATGAAAAACTGACATTCTTTCCAGGTACAGATATATAGCCTCAGTCATCACAGGAGACTCCTAACTTTCCCCAGGATGATTCTTCCCTGCCATTGTCAGCCAAAGGAGCCAAGAGGAGCAGACACCCTCCAGGCAGGTAATAGACATTTATACTGGAAGATAAAGAGAGATAAAGTCTCACTTGTGCCCTGTTGACAACTGCGAGTTGTAACTCAGTCAGTTCTCACCCATCTTGTCAGAACAGGTATCTGTGAGCAGGGCAGTGAAGCCCTCAGCACAGCTCAAGGGCAGGAGATAAAATAAGGAAACATCACCTCAGGGACAAAAACAGTCTAGAGATTCAAAAGTGTACATTAAACCACAAACATTTGCCAAATACAAAGTCAAGGCGAACAGGTTCGATAATAGGTTTCTAGGTAAAGATAAGAAATTAAGGGGTGGTGACATTCCCTCATTCCAACCCAGCTGGGTATGACACATTGGGAAAATATGCCTGCACTGGTGACAGAGGCATTCTTGGTAGATGGCCTCCCACAGCAACGTGACCTGCTGGGGGAAAGAGAGCAACACAAAGCTTCCACTTGTAGAAGCAAGGTCCTTATCCTAAATAGAATCCTAAGTAGGTACAGTAAGATAGTTTCCTTCTGTTTGCAGAGAACAGCTTTCCAAGAAATACTGAGCAGGCCATAGAGGTGGGATTTAAGGTCATCCGTGTGAACATTCCATTCTCCTAAATCTCACAAGTTGATAACCAACAGTCTATTCCAGGGAAACTAGAGTAAAAAAGAAACCAGAACAAAGAGACCCTGTGGACTGAGACAGGCCTGTTATCAGCTGCATCTCCAAGGGCTGAGAGGAGGCTGCCTGTGCTGCTGCAGTGGGACAGCCCAGCCCACTCCAGCCTGTAGGAGGCTCATCTCCTACTGCAGAGTCCCAGGCCTGCTGGCGCTGTCACATTTGGTTTGCAGGATTAAGTGGAAGGGCCTATAATCTGGGCAAATCAGGCGGAGGCAGAAAACTCAGTAAACAAAGTAAGGGATGCTTAGGACATTAAAAAACAACAACAACAACAACAAAAACCCTTAAAAAAATCTACCATTGAAATTAATATCTCATTATCATTGAAATAAAAATCAAATGATCATTGAAATTTTAGAAATCTAATTAGAAATCTAATTATCATAATTAGAAATCTAATTATCATTGAAATCTAATTATCATTAAAACAGATATCTGGGATTTCCTGCAAATAACAGGGGATAAAGGAGTTGGAAAAACAAATGAAACACGATCGGCCATGAGGTGGAAATTACTAAACATGGACAATAATAGGTACATGGAGTTTAATTTAGGTAAATAAAAAAATTTAAAAACCACCCCCCAAAATTAAAAACACACATAATCCTATCACTGGAGACAACTATTGTTATCACTTTGGTCTACTTATTTTCAATATTTTTCTTTTTTGTTTGCAAAATAGAATCATCCTGTTCTTACTGTTTTATCACCTGCTTTCCACTCCCCTCTTAATTTATCTTAAGAATTATTCAAGTCCTTAAATATTCTTTAAAAGTATCATTGCCACATAGTCATGCACCAAAAAGTAGGCCATAATCTATATTTGGTTACTATAAGATGATGGTGAACCGGGAAGGATGATATTTGTTATAAATAGGTGATTTCAAGTGAGAAAGAAATTGCTTGCTATGTACTGACAGCACAAAAGGAAAAAAAAAAGGTGAAGAGAGAATCTGGTGGCTTACAGACTATAAATTCCAACTGCTAACTTTCCAGGTATTCTCTATTGCAAAGGCCGTGGTGGAGAAGTAGAGAAAATGTCAACAGAGTGCCTGTCAGCCAACAATAATTCACACATGAGGGTCAGGCAATGAATTGAAGACACCTGAGAATACTGAGTTTTCAAAGGGAAAAACATTTTCATGGGTCTGGGATGGCACAGGAAGGTTCTGTAGGCACAAGAGTAAATCTAGTAGCTTCTCAAAGACCACTGTGCTTCAAGCATTCAATCATGCTGTTCTGATTAACCTAATTAAACAGAATTAATATAACTGGACATTGCTTAGGCCTGTCACTGAGTTCTTTCTCCTAAGACTTAAAGGTGATTTCCTCCCCTGCAAAAAAGAAAATCCACAAAATTCTCAAGATGGGGAGAAGAGAGGGATACTGTTTTCCCTGTACCATCGTCCCTACCAAAAAGCGCAACTTGGCAGAATGTCTGTAAAGACGATGCCTCACACAATCGGTGTCTGAATGCCAGTCAAAATACAATTTTTCTTTCTGAAGCAAATCGATAAACTGTCTATTTTCTGATGCATTTGAAAGTTTAAGAGCCAAACATATTCCGACTGTGTTCCCTCTGGCTTTCCTGGACTGCTCCAAAGCATCAGGGACCTCTGAACCAAACTGTCTGGCCTGGCCAACAGCTGAGAAGAACCTGCCCTGCAGCCATCCTGGACAGGGGGCCACTGTGAGACCTCCCTCTCCAGGGTGTCCCCAGTGACTAATGGAACCACAATGGGGCAGAGAAGAGACTATGCTGCTTTCTTCACATTTTTCCTTTCCCTTATCCCTCTCTACCACTTTGTTTTTTTATTTCAGAAAAGACAACTGTGGCTCTCTCATCACCCTGTCAAGGACTGCGTGGAAGAAAAGTGAGAGTGTGACACACTGAACACAGGATCTCTAGGGTCAGAAACATGTAAGTGGACAATTATGTGCTTATCACCTTGTAAGTGAACAGTAGCAGCTGATATGCAGTTTTTTAAACTGAATCCTTCCCCAGCCCCCCACTGAATGTGAGTCCCAACCACTGCCCTACTGCAGAGCTCGCCTAAAGTTTCAGGAAAGCATTGCCGATTATACACGCTCTATGACGACACTATGGAAAAATTTCAAAAGTATGTGTTGAGATAGAGAATTCAAGAGTGATTTTTATGTTTTGTTGTCATTGAGTTGTTTTGACAGTAGGAAAATATTTTAAGAAGAAGTTATTACCAACATATTCCAACTATATATTTTACTGAGATTGGAGCATCTCAAAGCATGAATTCATTTCTGACCTAAGTCTACGCCTTCCCTCTGGATTCACATATCATAGAGAAGCAGGAGAAAAACAAATAGAAATGCAACCAAAGATGACATGCACTTCTCCCTTTCAGCTAGATTCTCTAAAAGAGCAACCTTTAAGGTTTACCAAAGTTAGGCCAGAAAGCTCTACAAGCTTCTATACATTTGGCTTGACCTTTACTTTTTTCCCCTGCAAAGATGCAAAAAAGCCAAATGCATAAACACAGAACAGCTGTCTCCTGGCAAAGACAGTATTCACTGCACATAGCCACACCCTGACACAGAGACACCAATCCCGATCCGTCCCCGAGCTCCAGCTGTTTCAATTATTGATTTCCCCAAGGGTTCGCTGAGCTCACCTTCTGATGTAAGAGTGAACAGGAAACCACATGCTGGGGTGGCTCAAAATCTGCCATCTCCTACAGGAAGTGCCACGACGCCCACTGATGCTCTCTTCCCTGACCTCTCACGCAGAGACAGGACCAAAAAGGAAAGTTACCTTGCAGACAGCCGCCTGGAGTATTGCATCGAATCCCCCCTCGGGAGCATCACGGTTCCGGGACACCCTCTGTTTCCGAACTTCCTCATTGAAGCTGTCAACTCTGTCTGTGAGAGGCAGCAAATGACGGAACCCAAAGGAAGGGACGCAGTTTGGGAATAACTTGTAACTAGAGAGAAAGAAGAGAAGAGTCATTTTTCCATCAGTGTCTCTAAATTTTAAATAACCAAGTATGACGTGCACCAATTAATATTTACCCGGCACCTACTGTGTGCCCTTGGGATGGGCAGAGTGGGGAGAACAAAACGAAATAACAGTCTCAATTCTCTGAACATCAAGCCCTAAACTACATGCAAGATTGCATATACCAGGTTGTAAATGAATGGAATGGATAAATGATTCCGAAGAAGTAGAGATAGTGGGCTATTGTGCTCAGGGGAAACATCATGGAGAAGCCCAGGCAGCACAGAGGGGAAGGCTTTTGGGGCTGAGGAAGGTAGGCAATGTTGAGGGAAGGCAACGTGAGCAGAGTTACTCTATGAAGCCAGCTTCTCCAACTCTGCTGCTGGTATAGGACATAGGATCACACGACCCCTTCATTTCAACCTACTCAGAGCCCACCAGGATGTGCTGGCACGAAAAGCAATGTGAAGTGGAACAGGAATGAAATGTTCTTTCTGTTTTCTTCATTCATTTATAACTATCACAATGCTAAACTATCAGCTCTTGTAGATATAATAGAAATCATTTAGACACCAACCATCTTCAAATGGAAAATTTTATCTGGAAGATTGGAAAGAGGAAAATATTGCACCGTAGGTTCAATATTGCACCAGTCTCAGTAGTAGGTTAATGCCATGACTTTCTACTGAAATATTGGGCAATCTCATTTTTAACTTGCAGTAGAGATCCCAAGTAACCCCTGGAGGAAGTTAGAGCCTAATTATAGTTCTAGGAGTTTCTGCTTGATATATAGCCAATGAACTAGGAATAGAGGCCTTACACTGTTTCACAAATGGGTTCACTAGGTAAAAGGGGTGAAGGAAGAGTGTCCTGGACAGAGAGATCACATGCCATAGCCCTGTAGCAGGAGGAAGCAAAGACAGAGGAAGACCAGGGGAACTGCAGTGCAGGGAGCAAGGGCAAGAATGGGCTAAGAGGAAGCTGGGAAAGCAGGCGGATCGAGACTGCACAGGTCTGTGGACATGTTAAGGAAGCCTCTCTTTCAGAACAAAAGATCAGAAGCAAACACTAACAGAGAGGCCTTGGGCGCAGGCTTTATAATCCACTGCAAGCCACATGCATGGGAAAGAAAACAGGCTTAGCAACTGCTAGGGGACCCTGCCTAACTGCTGCCAGCACACGGGCAGGTCCAGACAGGCTCCCTTCCTCCTCACAAGTGGCAATCTTTGGCTTTCTAGGAGGCCACTCCATTCTCTTTTGGGACCTACAGTGCCTATTCCATCCACCACAGTCACTCACAACGAGCTGGTTCTGGACAGAGTCATCCTCACTGCCACAATGACCATGGTTCTCTCCAGACAGGGGCAGCAGCTAGACGCTTTCCCCACTTGACTTTCTTTTGTTTTGCTCCCTCCTCCCACTCCAGATCTTTACTTGCACCCTGTGCTTGGACAGGTCAGATTCCTATAACCAGTGCCTTGGGCCACCCAAACTTTCATCCATATCTCATTTTCTCATAAAGAGAAGGGTCATGAAAACTGCATTCCCAGCTGGAAAAAGGAACTGAGCTGAGGTCCCATCTGGGGTTATTTGACAAATGGAGAGGCCCAGAAAGAAGTAAATACACACAAACTCTCACTTCCCTCTTTTCCTCTGAGGAGCTACACCCGTCTGTGTTGTTCTGGGCCTTGATTTAGGACTTCAGGTGTGTGTTGATTGTCATGGTTGATCAGGTTAATAAGGAAAGGGAGGAGAGGAACAGAATAATTGTCATTCAATGAAAAAAACAAGAAAGCTGTGAAAAGCTCAGCTAAATTAGCTAAATTAACTCTTTCCACACGTTCCTGAAAATAGAAATAAGTACAGTTGACCCTTGAATAATGCAGGGGTTAGAGGAGCTGTATATAACTTTTGACTCCCCCAAAACTACTACCCACATATATATGAGCAAATGATTTTTGACAAGGAAACAGAATACATACAATGGAGAAAAGAAAGCCTCTTCAATAAACGATGCTCAGAAAATTGAAAAGCCACATGCGAAAGAATGAAACTAGACTACTATTTGTCAACATACACAAAAATGAACTCAAAATGGATTAAAGACCTGAATATGAGACCTAAAACAATAAGATGTATAGAAGAAAACATAGCTACTAAACTTATGGGTCTTGGTCTTAGAGACGATTCTATGAATTTGACCTTGAAGACAAGGGAAGCAAAAGAAAAAAAAAAAGAATGGAATGATATCAAACTAAAAAGCTTCTGCACAGCAAAACAAACAAACAAACAAACAAACAAAAAACCCATCAACAAAACAAGAAGGTAACCAACTGAATGAGAGAAGATATTTGCCAACAACACCTCCAATAAGGGGCTATGATCCAAAATATATAAACAACTCATACAACTCAACAATGAAAAAACAAACAATCCAATTAAAAATGGGCAGAGGACCTGAACAGACACTTCTCCTATGAAGACTTACCAATGGCCAATAGATATATGAAAAAAATGCTTAACTTTACTAGCTATTAGGGAAATGTAAATCAAAACCACAATGAGATACCACTTCACGACTGCTGGAATGACTACTATCAACAAGGCAGGTAATAAAAAGTGTTGGAGAGGTTGTGGGGAAAAAGGAACCTTCATACACTGCTGGTGGGAATGTACACTGGTAAATCCACTGGAGGTTCCTCAAAATATTAAGAATAGAATTACCATATGACCCAGCAATCCCTCTTCTGGGTATCTACTCAAAAAACTTGAAAACATTTATCCGTAAAGATACATGCACCCCAATGTTCATTGTAGCACTATTCGTGGTGGCCAAGACATGGAAACAACCAAGCTGTTCTTCAATAGATGATTGGATAAAGAAGCTGTGGTACATATATGCAATGGAATATTACTCAGGCATAGGAAAAGATGAAATACTGTCATTTGCAACAACATGGATGGACATTGAGAATATCATGCTAAGTGAAATAAGCCAGACAGAAAAAGTCGAGAACCATAACTTCACTCATATGTGGAATATAAATTGAAAGCAACAAACAAGACACACAAAAACTCATAGACACAGGCAACAGCATGGTGGTTACCAGAGGGATGGGAGGAGGGGGGAAGCAGAAATGGGTAAGTGGGTAAATATATGGTGACGGAAGGAGATTTGACTTTGAGTGGTTGGGTGGTGAACACACAATGCAATATACAGATGATGTATAATAGGATTGTACACTTGAAACCTATATAATTTTATTAAACAATGTCGCTCCAATAAATTTAATTAAAAAATGAAAAAAATTAACTACTAATAGTCTACTGTTGACCGGAAGCCTTACCAATAATATAAACAGCCGTTTAACACATATTTTGTATGTTAGCTGTATTACATACTGTATTCTTAAAATAAAGTAAGCTAGAGAAGATAAAATGTTATTAAGAAAACTCGAAGGAAGGGAAAATACATTTATAGTATTGTATGTATTTGTTTAAAAGATCCATGTATGAGTGGACATGCACAGTTCAAATCTGTGTTGTTCAAGGGTCAACTGCAGACAAATTTTTACTATGGAGCAGTACTATTAAGTAATTAGGAACTAGAAAATGTGTTTTCCAGAGAGAAGCCTTCACTGCAGAGAATTTACTATAACCAAATTAGAGTCACTTCTTAATTAGAAGAAAACAACTTCATCACACAGACCTTGTATATAATGTCACCTATGAGTAGTTATTTTAATTTAACCCATGGAAGAGCTGAATGGCCTAAAGATCAGGGTGTTTGGGGGGTCTCATGCCAGGAAACCCTCCCACCCCAACCCTGAGTCTGTGCTGTAAGGCCCAGTTTAGAGCCATGTATAGGGAGTTACTAAATTAAGGACTACGAACCAGTAAGATAAGTAAAATATATATGCTTAAAGAGCCTGGGGGAGCATGTGTGTATAAAAAGTAAATTCGATTTGAAGACACTAGATCTAGGCAAATCCAGAAAATAATAATGCTTCAAGAGAATGTTATAGATCAAGCTGATACAGAAAGAGCTAGAGAACTCTCAGGTGCCAGAAATGAAGAGGAAAACGTCCAACAAATGAATGGATTTAGGAGACTAGGTGAGAAGTGAACAGGAGCTCATGGCAGAGAGCTCTCCATGTGTCAGGACCTCCCAAAGGTCCTAAGGGCTGGGGCAGGGTTCTAACAGGGTCGATGCGCATCAGGCCCTTGTAAGGCCAAGCCCTGGACTGCGGCTCTCTGCATGAAGCAGAGCACTGCGAAAAGCTGCCCTGTTGCCAAAACCAAAAACAGAAAAATTCCAGCCACTGGCCTGGGAAAAGGAAGCAAGATCCACTTTGGGCCAAGAGCAAGAAAAATCACCCATAAAAATGGCAACTCCAGACAAGTTAGAATTCACTACTTTTATGGTGAAGGAACCTCCAGATGAGAAATGAACAGGAAAACTAGTTCCAGTGACACCTGGAGGACACCTGGAGGACACCTGGCTGCAGTGAACCTGAAACTTGCAGGAGGCCAGCATACCAGGGGCATGTGATCCTCTGATGAAGAGATGCTAATGAAAACGTTATGGACCCCATGAAAAACAAACCACCATGAAGGAATGTCAGCAAATTCAACAAACTGAAGAGCCTGCAGTTCAAGAAGCAGAGATAACTAAATGACTTGAAGTACTTTTAAAAAATCCAAGGAGAAAAAGGAATAAATACCAAGACCAGAACGGGATATTATCGGGGAGGCGGGGGGGAGGGGAGTGGTCAGAAGGCTGTGAAAAAAAATAGTATGAAAAACAGAAGTCTGTAAAAGAACCAAATAAAAATAAAAATATAGTCACTGAAATTCAAAAATGAAACTTTAGTGCATGAATTAAACAACAGAAGAACAAATGGTAAATCGGAAGAAGTTTCTTAGTACGCAGCTTAGGGAAAGAAAGTGGTAGAAATTGGGGGAGAAAAATTAAGATGTTTAGAATGAGAATCTCTAACACACATCTAGTAGTGTTAGAAAATGGAGAGACTAGGAAAGAGGAACCAAAAACAACTTTCTTCTGAGAATTATCAAGATAAGGATGTATTCTTTGATTAAACAAAAGCAAACCAAGTACTTCCATTTTCCTGCGTGTGCTGAGAACGTTTAAGATCTGCTCTCTTAACAACTATACAAGTATATATCAAGGATAGTATCATTAACTATTGTCACCATACCGTACATTAGATCCCCAGAACATATCCACCGTATAACTGAAAGTTGGTACTCTTTGTCTAACATCTCCCCATTCTCAACCCTCCACCTTCCAACCCCTGTTTCTATAAGTTCAGCTTTTTCAGCTTCCGTGAATAGATGAGATATGACATGTATTTCAACAAGAGCCCAATATCACTAAAAAAAGAAAGTGTTTAGAACCAGAAACAACATACCAGATTAATCCTTCAGATCCTGTATCAGTGACTATCATGTGACTCTTTTCAGTGACACTATTCCTATTCCTCAGAATAGCAATGAAATAGTTCTTTAATCTGATAATTAAATTACTCTATGTCGTTTTTCTCTGGTAGCCCCAGTACCTCTTACTTAAGTTCTGGCATTTCTACTGCATTCTAAGATGGGAAGGGATGAGTCTAGGATCTTGATCCTTTGGCAGAAATATCTGAAGCAGGAGGAGGAGGGACAAACCTCAGGAAAGACTCAGGAAAAACTGGCTCTCTTTTCTCTGAGATGTCTTGCACAGGAGGTTAAGTCACTTTTCCTGACTCCCCTATCCCCTCCAAAACTCCCTGGGGGCTGCTTCTGCTGCTCCCACCACTATAGGAAAGAAAAACATAACTGGAAGTGCCATTGCAGCTTGAAAAGAACCCTGTGATTTTCCTCTTCACATGAGCTAAAGGAAAGGAATAGACTAGGATCACAGACAACCAGCCAGGCATGGAACACAAACAGTGAAGCAGGCCAGCTATGAGACAAGAGTGAGTGGTGAGAACTGTGGCAGCCAAACATGTGGGATAAGCCAGCTTTACCAGACCTCTGTTTTTTTTTTGTTTTGTTTTTTCAAGAAAACCTAGGAATCCTGGTTATTCTTAATTAAATCTCCTATTTTTTAAATCTGGGTAACTAATTCACAGTGGCATTTAAACTCAGAAAGGCAGACAAAGCCCATGTGCGGGCTGGATCAGACACGGGAACAGCCAGATTGCATTCCCCGGCTTGCTCTGTTCTGCCCTGGAATTAGTGGGGCATTTCCGAGGACACTCAGGACACCACACATATCTCATTGCCTAGGCGTGGGGAGATAACTGAGCCAAAGAGTGACTCCCCGATGTATTTCTCAGCTTGAAGAAGAGAGATTTGCATAACTTAGACACGATGTTTCCTTCAAAACTTCCATTCTTTACTGGATTTCCTGTCTTACAAACAGCTTTTCAGTGTGCCTTATACTCACTGTCAAGACTTTTACTGTCAGCAATTGGTTCTGCCTTCTAGGGCTTAGAGAAGGAGTTCTGAATAAGTAGTAAATAATAACCTGATTTTGAATGCTGAGTGCCCAGAGCCAGGCCATCCTTTGCCTGCTTCCAATCTAGCATCTCACGGTTAGTGGATTGTCCACAAAAGAATGAAAGTGGAGACACACCCTGTCTGTGTGGAGTCGGGGTCCAACGGAGGGCAGAGGTGAAAAGGAGCAGACAGAATCACTACTCTGGATGAACTGAAAAAAGTTTTGGTTAAGGTGCTGGAGCTCCTGGTAAGTAGCAGAACTCCAATATGACATCAGGCACTGGGACTCAGCTGAAAAGGGCCTTGGAGACAGGTCCAAGGTAATAATGCCAGCAGCCACCTGTGGCCAGGAGGAAGCTAAACACAGCAAATGATGACACCTAGTGCTTCTTCATGGTTAAGGAACTTGGAATCTCATTTGTATTTAAATTTTTTCTTATCTTATTGTTTTTCCACCATCATGTCTAGGTTAGCTTCTAGGAGAGTGTACAGAAGGATCAGGAGGGATTCAGAAGAACAGAGACCACTGGCATAAATAGTGCCTCACCCCGATCATCCAGCCTGTTTTAGAGTGGGAGTGGCTGAGGCTGCTGAAGGTAAGTTGAAGGGCTAGACAGACTCAAAGGCTTAAGAACAGCTCTCTTCCCTTAGGAGCAGCCAAGGAGACCAAGAATCGAAAGCAACCTCGCAAGATGGACAGAGCCTGGATCCCTGAGTCACCACTTGAAGCGGGGGCTGCCATAGAAAAGAAAGCAGCTCAACCCTCATCAGATCTTGTAATAGAAATAAATTTTCATGGTGGTGAGCCACTGAGATGTGGGGATTGTTTGTTACTGCAGCAAAGCCTAAAATGACCCTTAGACAAACACCTAGAGGGTCAGGGTCATTTTGAAATGGGTATTATTATTATATTAATGGAAATGCAGATTCTGGAAGTAGTTCATCTTGATTCATATCCCAAGTCTACCCCTTACTATCTGTGTAATTTGGGGTAAGTTATTTATTCTAAACTTCAGTTTCCTCGCCTTTAAAATATGGCTAACATTTACCTTAGAGACCTCAAAAGATTATTATTAGATACAAAAGAGATAATCTGTGCAAAGTATTCAGTGTGGTGTCTGACGCTTGGTAAGAATTTAAGGCTTAGCTATTCCTTATCTAATAACTATTTTGGGGCCTTACGTCTCAAAAGCCTAACTAAAGCTGACTGTGCAGATGAGGCCAGAAAAAGTTGGCCATTACCATTCACTGTAGTCACACTGCATAATCTTGACATTTAAAGGAATACTTGAAAGACTAGAAAAGAAACAAACCAAGCTCATAAAAGTTGTGTTAGGGAAATTGAAGGATGTGGCCCTTTCTCCCCACAACACAAACGCACTATGGCAGAGACCTATTCACCAGTCCCAGTTCTTCTTCAGGGGCACGACTAACCCAGTTCTTTAGACTAGAACATAGGAGCAGAAGAAGCAAAGGCCACTCAGTCCTGGTCCATAAGATCCTTCTATGAGCAGTCCTCCAGGCATGATGACCTTAGAAGCCACATGTGAAAGGTGGTGGAGCGGAGGATAAATGAGTCTCTGCTTGGAGGAGAGGTGTCCACTGATCAGGAGAGCCATCCGCACTTAGGCAAGCAGGAACTACATTTCCGTCAAGTTTGAGCCATTACATACCATGGGATTTGTTTGTTGTAGCAGTTAAAGCTCTTATTCCATAACAATGTGTCAAATATTTTTCTAATTCAAGTACTTGACTTATGTTGGGGGAAAAAAGCATGCTTTTAACACACAGCATTTTCATTTTGTTTTGTCAGCGAAGTTGTAGTCACTTATATAAACAACAGGGGCAGACTTTGAATTCCCTTATCCCAAATACGTCAGTCACTCCAAACAAGAGGAAAGTTTAAGTTGTTTTGCCTGCTCCCTCGCTAATCACCTGGGTTCATCACTTCCTGAGAACATTCTCTAAAATCTACTAATGCAGCGAACAGTCCCGTGTCAGACAGGCAGGAAAACAAGTGAGCTATGATCGCTACATCTTTACGCAATCTTGTGACAGTTCCTTTCTTCACGCATAGGGGGAGGAAAGAACTGGGTCATCGTTAACCAAATTAAATACCTAAGCCTGGTTCCCACTTGCTAAATATGCCCCCCTCCTTTATTTGGGCTAAGTTCTCTTGCTACTCCATTCCCCCATCCTCAAACACCCAACAGAAGGACAGCTGGTTACTTACCCAATGCATGGATTGGTCTGGTACCTCGGCGCTGTATAGGAGAAAGGAGAGATGCTCTTGTCTACAAAAGACCCGAACCCCAATCGGAAGTTGCTAGTGAGCTTCCTCATCTCCTCAGCGAGCTTAGTGCCCAGGTTCCGGATGTTGTCCAAGTCATCCTTCATGGACAGGGAGAGGTCCATCAGGTAGTACAAGTCCACAGGATAATCCTCCACCTGTCGAACCTGCAGCTGGAAGGCAGTCTTGTCACCTGTGCCAACAGAGAGGCCCTGTACATTAGAGGTCATTCAACTTGCTGGGAGCCAGAGGGATGGAGTTTGCTTTCAAAGCTGGCCCACATCTTACTGTTCCTTAGTGATCGTGTGCCTCTCAGAAGAAACACTTTTCTTGGAAGTAGAGTGACAGAAAGGAATATGGGGGCTAAGGATGAAGCTTTAGGTTCTCCTTCTAAATACTTGGCTTGCATTTTTAAGGAAACTCTTTAACAACCAGTCTCTTTAGTGGTCTGTTTTCTAAACAGAAAAGACACTTGGGTAATTGGTGGACGGTGAGCAAAACAATTCCAAGAACATAATTTGGGTGAGTAGCCCCCAAAGACATACTAACTTCAGAAAAAAGACCAGCCAAGAATGTGGCCACGAGACTTTAAAGGTGTGTGTGAAATAGAAAATGAGGATGAAATTAACAAAAGAAGGATACAGACATGAGTGAGTAAGAACTGAGGTGAGAGATTACAGAGCAATGGGGGGTAGGGACACAAAGATAGTTTCTTAGAATATCCCCAAAGGGCAAACATGTTTATGCTTGTGCCATGTCATCTACTCCTATTTCCCTAGCTATTGATCAAACAATGGTACCTAGTTTTGGGACATATTTAATGTTTTGGAACATCACGGACACAATTTATTATCATCAGAAATTATATGCAGGGAGACAGATTCCAAATTTTAGCCACATCGGATTGGGGGAGCAGGGGAGGACGGGGTAGAGAGAAAGCAAGGAAAAACACTACTAAATTTTTCCACCAGCTACAGGAAAAAGAAAATAATTTTTGGTTCTACGATAGGATAGTCAACAGAAAGAAGAAAGAGGAATTAATTCAGAAAAACAGAGAAAAAAAGCCAGTGTCTGGGAGTCGTGTCTTCTGCAATCTCACCCCTGAGGTGTACAGAAAGATGCAAGTCAGTGCAATACTTGGGGGACTTACGCCAGAATAACGATCCTAAATCCGTTCATAATCTCTAAGAACGTGTTGTTTAGAAGCAACATCAAGAAGCAAAGCGTATCAGGTAATTCTTTCTGCCCTTGGGCTGATTAGCCTTTTAGAGGCACCAAGAGATGTCCTTGAACTCTTTGGGTAGAAGAATTGTCCACACACGTTTGAAATCTGGGTGTACTTGGTGTGTTTGGAGGTGCAACAGTGAAATTGGCCTCACTCCTGCCCAAGGGGTCAACACCTGACCTGCCAATCTTTCATCTCCAGCTGAAAACCAGCAAGCTGAAGCCTTCTTGAACTTATGGGACGGGGAACCCAATCCCCTATGCTCCCTCTCCTCTTCCCACTCCAGACCAGACATATTTCATTAACCAGACCATGAAGAATCAAATGACCAAAAGATTTTAGTCCAAGTTCCAGCCTGTCTCTCAATTAGGGGTGCAACCTGAGCCTCAATTTCCTTAAACATAAAATAAAAAGAATAACAACAAAGCATCGATTAAGGCTCTGAAGGACTCATGAGAGAGAAAAGTGTTTTGTAAGCAGTAGAGCCTGCATAAACGAAGTATGATTATTATAATTATTATTTGTAGCCTAAGTGACAGTGCCGCACCTGCTTCCCCTGACTTGTCGTGGCATGTACTGTTCTAGCCGCCTCGAGGTTGATGTAGTTTGGGTTGCCTGTTGGTATGAGCCTATTTTTAAAAACCATCAGAGTCTGACTCAAATGGAGGAATGTTCAAGATTTCTTCCAGAATGAATTCCGGACTGCTGCAATGTCTGTCTCTGGTTCCCATCAGACAGAACAAGTCCCTGCATGGGGCCCCTCCCAGCCCTAGATGTCATGTCACAGCGGGGAGGGGAAGAGGGAGAGGGAGAACTTGGAGGGAATGGAGACCCTCCCTGGCCTTTGCATGGGCAGAACTCAGACCCCAAATGGCCAGAGCCTGCAATCATGTCCCCTCTGTCCAATCCCATGAACTTTTTGCTGGGTCTCCTGCATTTTCTGTCACTTGTGCCCTTTTCCCCACCCCCAAAGTTACAGTTGCACCCTCTTTTATCCAGAATCTACTTCCACCTCTTTGTGGATTATGAATAATTAACAGATGGGCACTTTAGGACCAGGAAACAGAAAGCTGGCCTGGCTTCAGAGAGCCGCCCACGGGAAGGAAGTGGAGAGGGGGAGCCGGGTTGGAAATCTTGTCACCAAAGACTCAGAGACCTCAGGCTCCTTTCAACTGGTTGCTCAGTTTCTGGATCAGTAAATTAGAGAGGATGTTAATTATTGCGGAGATTAAAGGAGACAATATATGTAAACACCATACAAATGCTTCCCCGCAAGGAAACTTCAGCCTCAATTCCCCCAAGCATCAACTGTTAAAGCAATTTCCTTTGGGGATAAGAAGAGAGAGAGAGAGAAAATCCTGCCAGAAACTTGAGTGAGAAAGGCTACGCCCTTAGGCATTAAATTTAACTCAAAATTTTCCAGACATGGAGGCAAAGAGGGAAATAAGATGTGATCTAGAGGTCTCTTTGTACACTAAGTGGGTGTCTATCCTGAAGTGAGAATCTTTTGGCATTCCATTCTAAGAGAAATCAATCACTAAGAAGATGTGTGCATGCATGCGATCGGGAAGCTGTCAATGTTAAAAAGAAATATTTTTCCAGTTTTCCAGAAAGGGAGGGGTATGAGAAAAAGAGGAACAGCATGAATGTTTAGAATGAGGATTTATTGCTACTACCTCAACTATGCCTGATTTTAAATGCTACAAGCTTCTCAGTGAGCCTTGGCAATAATGGAATGTTCTGTCAGCAGATTTTGGAGGGTCTGACATTCCTGGACCCGTGCTCAGTGTGGGAGTTAGGCTACAGAGCACCAACTCCTCCACAAGGGTGGCCTCCAAGGTTAGCGGACTGAAGGTGAAGCCGTTGCTGCATGAGAGGTGCACTCTGCTTGGAGAAGGTCTGGGCCACGTTTTCCATCTTTGGGGACACATTTGGGACCACGCACACTTAGTCACACTCCATCAAAACATCCAGGTACCCAGCCCTCCATCACCTGAGACTTTAAAAGAGTCGCCACCTCCCCTGTGTCCAACAGGGTGCAAAGACCTTCTCACCTTCACTATGGGTGCTTGGTCTGTGCCTGTCTATGGTGACACCATCCTGGCCCAGATGACCTCTTCCTTTCTCTCCATGTAGGACCCCTACAAGTTCATCTGCCCCTGTAGCTACATGCCTTCTCTCTGCGGCCACTCTACATAATCAGGACCAGCAGCAGGATCAGATAAATAGGATAAAGCAAACTCGAAAACAAAAGCTGATCACCTCACACCTGTGAGGATGAAGCTACTCCTGCAAGCCGCCCCTTCTCATGTCCTTCTGGCTTTTCCTATTTCCAAAGCACCCAGCTCCAACTGTATTTTGCACAGAATCCCTGCCACTGTTCAGTTCATAAGTAGAGGTTCTCCCACCGTAATCAAGTATCAACTAGCATTCCACCTGAAATGGATTTTTTTAAAGCTTTCTGCTCTCTGCCCTCCCTTCAATAAAAAGTAAAAAATTAGCTTTTCCTTAGGGAAATATATCAGATGACAAACATTACAAGAGAGTAAAAGTAGAGAATTCCAGAAGGAACTTCTAGTTTTTTTAAGATCGATTTTAGTTCGAATGTTAAGACACAGTAGTCCTTCAACACATAAAAACTGTTGCCATCCCCCAAACAATGTAAGCGGCTTTCGATTCCCCAGCATCATCCTTCTGGGCTAGACATTGAAAGAAAGAAGGAAAACATGAAAATTAGCTATTTTACAACAGGACTGCAGCTGAACAGGGAATTAGGGCCCTAGTGCACACCTCAGAAAACTATCATCTAGTTCTCAGCAGCAGAAGGTAATAGAATCCCAGAATTAAATCCAGACCCAAAACCAAAGAATCACCTCACTGGCCTAGAACGAAGCCTCTACGCTAGACCGTACCCTACTCCCCACTTCAGAATCCTTACTCTTGACAGACGGAACCATGGTTGGCCTCCACAGTGTCTGTGCCCAGCATTAGGGCTCAACAGTCCTAGTTTCCTTGAAAATAACCCTGTCTTAAACAGTTGGGGCTGCTGTAACAAGTACCATGAATTGGGTGGCTTATAAGCAAGAGAAATTATATCTCATAGTTGTGAAGGCTGAAATCCAAGATCAGGGTGCCAGCATGGTCAGGTTCTGGTGGGGGCCATCTTCCAGGTTACAGAATGTCGACTTCTTGCTGTGTCCTCACAAAGCAGAAGGAGCGAGAAAGCCCTCTGGGTTTTTTTGTTTTGTTTTGTTTTAATTATAGTACTAACCTCATTTATAAGGACTCTACCCTCCTGACCTAATCACCTCTCAAAGGCTCCACTCCCTAATATCATCACATTGGGGGTTAGGATTTCAACTTGTGAATGTTAGGGAACATAAACATTTAGTCTGCAGCAAATCTCTTATCCACCCATCATCAAGTGTATGCATTGTCAGTACGGGTGGCAGAAGCAACACCTCTAACGGGTAACTGGCACCTCCAAGCAGCATAAATAGGGCTGGCAGGAAACCCACATCAAAAGCCACCTGTAGTCCAGCTGTAAGCATAGTACCAGTGTCAACTTCTGGCTTTGATAACATACTCTGGTTATGTAACATGTTATCATTGGGAAAAGCTGAGAAGGGTACATGGGAACTCTATTATTTTTGTAACTTCTTGTGAATCTAAAATTATTTCAAAATAAAAAGTTTAAAATTTTTAAAAAGCCATCACTCAGGGGTCATTTTTTGAGAGGCGAAGAGATTGGGGCACATAATGACTTAAGTAAACACTTTCTAAGGCTCCACCTCTAATTTTTTACCATTTCAGTAAACTTTATTCTAAAGTTTATGTCCTTTCTTAAGGATTTTATGTCCTTTGTTAAGGCTTTTTTTTTTTAAAGCTTGTTATCCTGACATTTTCAGGATTGGAAACAAAATGGAAAACATGATCCTGTGTTTATACAAAATCCTGCTTAAAGTCTGGCAGTTCCTCATAAAGTTAAACACAGAATTACCACATGACCCAGCAATACCACTCCTAGATATATACTCAAGATTATTGAAAACACATGTCCACACAAAAACTTGTACTTGAATGCTCATAGCAGCATTAGCCATAATTGCCCCAAAGTGGAGAACGGCCCGGTCATCGATTAAAATGTGGTATATCTATATATATACAATGGAATATTATCTGGCCATAAAAAGGAATGAATTCCTGATATGTGCTATGACATGGATGAATCTTTAAAACATTTTGCTAAGTGAAAGAAGCCAAACATAAAAGGCCACATATTACATAACTGAAATGAAATATCCAGAATAAGCAAAACTATAGGGATAAAAAAGAGATTAGTGGTTGTCCGAGACTGACTGTGGTGGGGAGGTTGAGGATAAGGAGTGACGGCTAATGGGGACAGTGTTTCCCTCTGGAATGATGACAATGTTCTGGAATTAGTGCTGACGGTTGCACAACTTAGCAAATACACTATAAACCACTGAATTGCACACATTAAAATGGTCAATTTTAGGGTACGTAAATTATATCTCAATTAAAAAGAAAATAAAAAACAAAAAAATCCTGCTTAAAGTACAAGGAGATGTTTCTTTTTCTTTTTTTTCCAGGCTTATCCTGGAACGATAACTTTGCCTTGGTGAAGTCTCTCTCATGCTGAGGCTTGTCTTTGGCTGGTCTGGTATGAGGCTGGTAAAGTGTTACATTTCATTCAACAAGTATCTATTATGAGGTAATGGGGAGAAGGACAAAGAAGGAGACACAAAAGCATTTTTAAAAACACAATAATGGAAAAACCAATCACTACAGAGCTAAACTCCTTCACCAGAGGCAGAGATCATTACTTTGAGGTAAGTGATGTACTTGGTAAACTCAAAATGTTGTTAACTGCAACATAACATTTTCTCCTTCCCCCAAATAAATAAATACCTGGGGTTTGCTTGTACTTCCTTTTAAATGTTAACATTTTCAAAATTTTAAGAGGCATCATTGGCTTCAAGTACTTCCATATTTGAGAAACACATTCACAAGGTACTAGACCTTTAGAAATTCATATTTCCATCAGATCTCCTCCGAGTCTTCATCTCTATGACTAAAACATCTTCATAGTTTGGGTGTGTCTTCACAGGGCAGCCAGCCCCTCCATCACCCTGACTTCCCAGAAAGGGGCTCTCCATCACTACACCTTCCACAGGACCAGAGCTGTACCCTGCACCCTCATCGTGATTTTGTATAAACACAGGATAACATTTATTTTATTTCCAATACTAAAAACTGTATCATAATGCTTAGTGGCAGATGTGACTATACCAAATACGACCGATTTCTTTTTTCTTTAATTGAGCATACACTGAGCTTTATACATAAATAAGTATTGTGTGTAAATTTAATGCCAAGAGAACTTTGCCCAAGGAGGCTGCCTTCACTCAAATTACATCTTTAACTCCTTTTGGGGCACTGCTTTAAAAGCCAGTTGATAAGTCAAACAAAACAACAGTTTCTTTACCTTATAGTCACACTTTAATTCTGATTTTAAAATCTGGAATTAAAATTCTGACATCTCTGGCTTTGTGTAACCTCCAACCCTGAGAGCAATTATGGATGAAAAGTTCCAAAAATATAAAAACCTCCCTCAATGATGACTCTGAAACTGTAAGCTGTTTTGGAGGTGTGAATTTTGGTCTTTGTTTTCAAAGATTATTAAGTGAAAACTATACACAATTATAAATACATAAGTACATGAAAATATGAATCATGAATAAAGATAGAGGATCTAGCAAAAATGAAAAATAATATTGTGCTAAAGTGGATGATTTTTCAATAATCTCCTTTAAGTTACTGTCATTTTTTTATTATGATAAAAAGGAAGATACACATTCACGATAGTTCATAACCATTCTTATGAATGTTCCAATATCCCAACAGTCTACCACAACTCTTGCATCCCCTTTTAGGTCAAAGCCCTTGACCCTGTGCCTGTCTGCATATAAGAAGACAAGTTATTTTCTCCTAGAGGACATTATCAAATGTCTGCCCACATAAAGGCTCAGCTGACTCTTTTCTACCTACTCACATGGCTTTGTAAGGGCTCCCTTCCTTCTCTCCTAATTTGGTGTCTCACCAAACAAAAAGGCTAAATGTCACTTACAGTGAGATGATTTATAAAAACAGCAACTTCAACAAAACCCAGCAGTAATCCCGGGGCCTTCCAACAGTTCGTGCCTCTCTATCCAGCAGGGCCACTTACACCTTTTTTTGTTTCTTATTTCCAAGATAATTCAATAGACAAAACATTTCTCAAATATATGATGACTCAGAGCTCTTTCTAACGAAAACAAGAAGTCCTGATTATTTCCTGCGAGCAGCGCCACACTAAATCCATTTCTGAGACGCTGAGAATCCCTGTTCAAATCTAGATCTGGCTGATCCCAGAATCTGCATCTCTGGCTGTTACTCTTTGAATAATAACTTTAACTTTTTAAAGTGCATTTATACAAGAAGGTTCATTTAGGCCTCTGACCATGGCTGTGAGGAACGAAGGTAATGAAGACCTTGAGATGCAAAGAGTGGGGGTAACTTGCCCAGGCCCTCTGAGTTAGGGAGAGCCAGAGCCAGGATAGCCAACCATGTGCGTGGTCTTTTTACTGTGGCAAGACGCCCTGAAATCTATATAAACCATCCAGAAACAGTGATCGCCAATAGCTTCCTAGACAATGGAATAGAAGAAAAGGCTACTAATCAACAGAATTAGAAAAAAAGCTGCCTTCTCTCAACAATGTGATACTTCCTAATCTAGCCACATACATATCCATACCTTTTGACATCCAAGGATTCTGATATATTAGCTATCTTAGGGTAAGTAAAATATTTAGCACATAGCAAGTGTGCAAAATCTGTTAGTTTCCTTATACAACAATCAACTCTAGGGCTCACACGGTCTCCAGGGTCATAAAACAAAATTACTCTAAAATTCCCTTCAAAATGCCACTGACTCAACGGAATGTGCTGACAGGAAAAAGTACGTTTTCTTGGAAGTAGTACTTTCCCTGAGAAACCTGCGTTACCTACATCCTCCCATAAAAAAGCAGTAACATTATTCACAGTAGCTAAAAGGCAGAAACAACCCGTGTCCATTGATGGATGAATGAATAAACAAAATGTGGTATGTATATATACAATGGGATCTTATCCAGCCTTAAAAAGAAAATTTTGACATATGCTACAATATGGGTGAACCTTGAAGACATTACACTGAGTGAAATAAGCAAGACACAAAAGGACAAACATGTATGAGCCTGCTTAGCTGAGGTATCTGGAGCAGTCAAACTCATAGAGACAGAAAGAGGAACGGTACTTGCCACGGGCTGCGGGGAAGAGGTGATGAGGAGTCATTGTTCAATGAGTATAGAGTTTGAGTCTGAGAAGATGCAACAAGTTCTGAAAATGGATTTTGGTGCTGATAGCACAACACTGTGAGTGTATTTAATGCCACTGAACTATACAGTTAAAAATGGCTAAAATGGTCAATTTTCTGTTACATATATTTTACCATAATTTTAAAAATTGCAAAGATGTCCCATCCACCCACAGGGGCCCTGTACTCTGCTTCCTGCAGTCTGAGTCATGCCTCACCATCACCCTCCCCAGCTCTTGCCCTCAGCCTGCCCTGGCTCATTTTCCTATTATTAACATATCCTGCCTTTCTCAAGGGCACTCACCGGGCCGCAGGTCCACAGCGATCTCCTGTGGTGTCATCTGAATGACATCTGAGCCGGCAGAGCCGGAGCCCTTGCTGCTGAGAGGAAGGCTCCGCAGGACCTGGGTGCTGCTGGCCGGGCTCTCAAACTCGCCTTCACAGCCATTTCTGACCAGGTTTGCCCTCAAGTCACACCGGGAGATGACTGACCGCGGGCTGCCGAAGTCCTAGGTGCAGAAACAGAGGAGGAGAGCAGGAAGCAGTCAGGGTATCTCTCCAGAATACTTCAGGTTGTAGAACCATCACCATTTGGTTGACCTTGAACCTGCTATGTTCCATTTTCATTGTCTGAAAATGGAGAAAATAATAATCCATATCCCAAATGCCCCACTGAGTATTAAGAGGATTGAGGGTCTGGATATGAAAGCATTGGTAAACTGTAAATGCATAATAAAAACATTTCATTTTATGGTTATTTCAATGGTCAAAATGTTCCTTTAAAAAAAAAAAGTCTACTTAGTTAGCAGAAGAAAGTAATTGAAATGGTCAAAAGTTGCATAATTAAAATTTTTTGAA
Source organism: Pteropus medius (assembly GCF_902729225.1). Classification (NCBI taxonomy): domain Eukaryota; kingdom Metazoa; phylum Chordata; class Mammalia; order Chiroptera; family Pteropodidae; genus Pteropus; species Pteropus medius. Next base: position 9,201,435 of record NW_024351543.1, read on the forward strand.
AGATACTATATAAGTGGCCAAGTAGTCAACACTCAGGTGATTAACTTTTGAGCTGTTCACTCGTCTACTTTGCAGGCACTGGACAATGCAGAACTGTTCTGGAGAACAATGTCACAATGTGCATTGTGCCCTTTGGCCTAGAGGTCTACTCATAGGAATTTACCCCAATAAAATAATCAAAGAAAGAGGAAACACTATAAAAAGATATATACTCTAGCATTATTTAGAATAGCATAATCTTATAAACTTGTATACATAGATCTCTAACCCATAAGAAAAATACAGTATATCATCTCAAAAAATGACATAGCCATTATGAATCATTTTGAAGGCTAAGTAGAAATCAAAACATTCATACTAAGAAAAAAAAATCAGAAAATATAATTGCATCTGCATTAGGATTCATAAGAAAAACTTTAAAATGAAGATAGTTGAGGTATTAGGGTAGAGGGACTAACATGATATTTTTTCTTTTTATCTTTATTGTTGTTTGAACAATAAAGTCACATTGATAAGAAAAATATTTCTTTTCTTAAGTTGAATTGAGGAGAAGGCTAGGCATCGGGATGACACGGCCTAAGTGGGCCATTAGCTTTGAAATAATATACTTTGTTTTAAAATATGGTGCCTGTAAATATTGACCATTTCCCAGTAATGGAATTTTTCAATGGCAAAGCAAATCCAGGATTCTTTCTGAGCACCCTTTCATTTATGGCTGTGAAAACTAAGTCCACCTCCTCTAGCTGGTTGGATGCCCATGCTATACTGGATAATCCTCATAAGGCCTGGAGGAGTTAGGACACTGACCTGCCTCTGCCCCTTGCAACAATTTGTCAGGAAGCCCTGGATGATCAGGTGTCCCTTGACCACTGTGTTAGAAGCCAGACTGCTGGCAGAGGCACAAACACAGAGAGACTCGCTCTTCATCATGGTCAAGGATGCCTCAAGACTAGACGATATCTGTTAGAGTCTTTGCAAGACAAAAGACCACGAACTCAAGAAGACTCTGTAGTATTTTTAAATAAGTAAAATCAGATGTGTTGTTCTGGGCCTCTGTGATAGTTGTGTGTGTGTGTGCGTGTGTGTGTGTATTTTTATGACTGATTTTTTTTTTTTAATTTTGTGTACTGAACCCTTGAAGATCTTGCTTGTTAAAACCTCAGAGACTGCATTGTAAATTTAAGTGGCTCCACAGATGCTTGTGAAACAAGGTGAGAACCAAGATTATTCTAGCTTAAAATGATTATCCTTAAAATTATACAAGATTTCAAAGCTCGAGTTTCCATAACTGGAAATTTTCCAAGTGGTCAAGTTTGGCTCTGATGAAGCAACTCTAAAAAAGAAGTAAAAAAGCACAGGGATAAGGGAAAGCAGAGTAAATGTGCTAAGGGCCCTGCAGGTGTCAGTCTGCTGTCCTGAGATGTCTGAAGCAGAGGTCTCATTAACTGTCTAGAGTTGGAAGGGCTCAGGGGCTTGCCTGCTCAGAGCTTACTTGGCTAGGGAATTTCTGAACTTCTTGCCGACACCCCGGGCCTTGCTGACAGCTCCTCCAAATTCTGAGGAGCTAATCATCTTTGATCCAATTCTGATTGCTGAGGTATACCTGTCTGGAACAATCCAATGTGGATGCCTACCACCAGGTCAGCAAGGAAAGCATCTTCAGCCTACCCAGAGTGATGGGAACGCCTGACACCCCTCCCGCTGGTCTGGAACAGCTTACACTCTGGAAGAGACTAGGTCACAGAGCCAATCTGCTTTGCTCTAGGCAGAAGGCAGTTACATGACTCATCCACAGCCTCAGCCATTTGCTTTTGGGTTAGTCCTCGAGATCATTCCCTATTGCCTGGACCTTCATGGTCATCCTGCTTGAAGGGATTTTTAAGAGCACTACCAGTCCTTAATGGAGGACATGTACAGGGTCACTTGCTAGTCAGGAAAGATGTACCTGCTGGGGTCATCAGGAGACTTAAAGTCCAAGTCATACCTCCCAGACCTGAAGAACTCAGAGGCAGCCACATCTGTGTCAATTACAATCTTATTTGTGTAGCTGGCTTTCACAATTGCATGCTTTAGAAGCTCCGAGGCTTACTTAATCTCTAGGATGTTAGGAGCAAAGCCCTCTTCATTCCCCTCATTGGTAGCAGCTTTCCCTATTTCTTCTTAATACCATTCCTCCAGCTTGTGCTAAACCTCAGCTCCAACAGACATGGCTTCCCTGAAGTCTGCTGCATCAGCAGGGAGGACCACGAACTTCTGCATTGTCACCGAGTTGCCGGTGTGAGAACTACCACCGACCACATTAAAACTGCAACTTACAGGATGACTTCAGAAGTGCCAATCAAGTCAGCAGTGTGACAGTTCAGGAAGCCCCCTTCTCAGCATCTTCAGCCTTATAGACAGCATAGGGACACCCTATTATGGCGTGTACACCAAATTTAGATTTAGTCTCCGTGCCATTCATCCCTAGCATCAGTTTGTCAAAATCCTATTTCATAAAATTCAGTTTCTTGCTACTTGGGACAGGTGCAATGATTTTATTGATGTGCTTGACAGCCTTTGAGACATTTTTACCTATATATCAAATCTTGTCATCGTTCCAGAGCTTTAGGACCTCAAAGAGACTAGTTGAGGCACCTCTGGGCCATGGCAGGTCTAAAGAACCTTTTAAGAGTAAGGCAGTTACCTCAATAGTTGGATCCCCACAATAGTCTAAGGTCCCTGACATGGAATCTGAAAGTAGCCATGGCTAATTTCTAGCCATAGGTTTCACTGCCCCCCAAAAGGACAGAGTGCTGCAGACCCCAAAGGAGGTGTTAACTTCACAAGCCCAAGAACTTCTCCTCTATTCCCCTGAGCTTCCTTCTAGGTATTTTAATTAAAAAAAAAAAAAAAAAAAAGACATACGCATATTTAAAGAGAAGAAACCAAAACCACAGAGACCAGGAGCATATATTGTGATGATTATGACCTTCCAGATAAACAAATATTATAAAGACAATGTCTCAATACTTACATTTCCAAGCTCCAAATTCAATGAGTGCAGTTGCCCCAAACTACAACCCCTTGGAGAAAAGGAAGACTTATAATTGAGAGAATCCTCCTGACATGAATGACATCCTGACATCTGATGTGCTAAGAGCCTTCAGATTCCAGACACCTGACACCCAAACCTCTGCCAGGTATTGGAATATAGCAAGTTCTAAGGGGAAGAGACCTTGGATGTATCATCTGGTGCCAGCCCCTCCATTCTGTGGGTGAGGAATCAGAGGCCCATATGCCTGAATTCATGCCTAAGTTCACCTGAGAAGTATAAATTCATCTGGCCTCAGCTTCTTGGACCCAAGTTCAGTGTTCCTTGTATCATCTGCCTCCCAGCTCAGCCAAGGCCACTGCTGAATTTCACGGCAGGAAACTAACTCTATGTCCACAGATTCCATCCCTCTGAATTTAGTACAATTGACTCTCAAACAACACAGGTTTGAACTGCACAGGTCCACTTATGCGTGGATTTTTTTTTCAATAAATACTATATATATTTTTTCTCTTCCTTATGATTTTCTTAATAACATTTTCTACTTTCTAGCTTACTTTATTGTAAGAATACAGCATATATTACATATAACATATAAAATATATGTTAACTGACTATGTTATTGCTAAGGCTTCCAGTCAACAGTGGGGTATTAGTAGTTAAGTTTTGGGGGAGTTAAAAGTTATATGCGGAGTTTTGACTGTGAGTGAGATTGGCACCCCTAACCCCGTGCTGATCAAGGATCAACTATATTTCCTTGCTGGTCCAAATGCAGAGATTTTCCTGACACCTATCAAACTTGGAGGATCAATGTCCTCTTGATGCATAAAAATGGGTATGGAAAGGGAGGGAACTTGTATCTCAACATGGAAAAATGAAAACTAGCTTCAGGATGGGCTTCTGATGGGGCACAGCTCAACTGTGTGCTATGCTTCTGGTGCTCCACACTGGAAGAGTTTCAGTTCGTGAAGGAAGCATTTGTCCACAGTCTCCAGAAACACAGTCATCAACCGTCCAAAGGACTCATAAAGGGTAACTGCATTGCAGGCAAGTTACCAAGAGAAGCAACAGAATGAGAACAGGAACTTGGACACATCTTTTATGGCTTTTAGTTACTATGTGGTAATAATATAAAAAAGGGAGGTGTTCCAAATTTAGATCCTTTTAATTTGTTGCAACACTGGCGTTTGCACTTTCTCTATAACCTGCCCCTCTCTACTCCCTCCATCCCTTATTGCCGAGGATATAATGAGGCTGTTTGTTTTAACGTTGTAACACCTAATTCCTGCACACTTTGTTCATCAAAATCTCTTTCCCTGCAGGGAAGGCCAGAGCTCAGCTGGCTCTCAGCACAGCAGTCAGGCATCTCCGCCAGCGCAAGTTTGTCTGCCTATGCCACCCCCGTCATTACGTTATCTGTGGACAAGCCTTACTGCTGTTGCTAAAGGCTAAAACTAAAATGATGTGAGTGGTTGTCTTGAGGGAAAGACAAATTTTTGTTTGTTTGAAACTGCAGGCCCCAGGAGAAGAGGAACCCAAGTAGGAAAGGAGGCAGACAGGCCCAATCTCTGGAAGGAAGATGCAAACTGGTAAATAGGCAGGAAGCCTGGCATAGAAGAGGGCACAGGTGGGGAGCTGGCTGCCCTCCAAGGCTGGCCTTTCTCCTGGGATATGGCTGAGTTAGGCCCTGTAACCTGCCGAGGCTGCAGCTCTGGCTTGGCAGAGTCCTCGTGAATTTGGGGAGAGGGGAGGAAGGAGAGAAGGTAAGTGATGCAACCCTAAATCTGTGCACCAGCCACACACTACCACGTGTACTTCCTGCCTGGGGACAGAGAGATCCTTCTGTCAGCTTTTAGTCACTTAATGCATTGGATAAAAGCATCTACAATAGGCCAAGATTATTCTTTTCATGACCACAAAAGATGTCCTCTCAGGGAATCCGTATTGTATTGTGAGCTGGAGTAAATGCTCTTTTTTTTTTTTTAATTTCTTCCCAGCTCAAAGGAAAATATAGGTAATGTCTCCTCTACTTTCCCTGCCACCACAATTTCCCAGAAGGTCGGGTTGGCCCATCTCGCTTCTTAGCCTCTAATTTATCTCCTTCCTCACATTCCTGCCTCCTGTCCTACTGACCCCTTCATTCCCACTTCTCCACGTCCACCTCCAAGGCAAAGACCCTTCAACTTAGCCTAGGCTTCCCTAGTCTTCTTCCATGCCTGGCCCTATTTCCACCCATCCAAAATGCCACAGACCTTCCTATTCTCCCTGAGAGATTTTGGCTTCCACAGGACAGCCCTGTCTACCTGGTCTTCTCCTTTCAGCTTCTTAGCAGCCTGTACTGCCCATAGCCACATGGAGTCAAGGCAATTCACTTTCATACCCTACAGCCTCCCCACTAATGCAGCCCTAAGCACAATTTCCTGGCCTGCCTTTGCCTCCTCCTGCTCCCACCAGCCCTGCTTTCTGTCCCACAGGGAACACAGGTTGCTCAGCACTGCCCACTTCTCCTCAACCACTGTCCTCTTGCAAGGCACACTGGCCTCTCTGCTGCCAGCACAAGCTGCTAGTCCACAAAACTCACCCTCCCTTTCTTCCTGGGCACACAGCTAGATTAAGTCTCTCAGTTCTCATTGCACTTAGGCATAGTGATGTGACTGGCTTTTAGACAGGAAAATGTGGGTGGAAATAATATAGGCTGCCCCAAGGCCTTGCCGTAAAAGAATCCATACACATTCTTCCCTGCACATTCCTCTTTACAGCTAGCTGAGTTGTGAAACTTACTATCTTAGAGCAAATTTCCACTTTAAAAAATGAACAAAACAGACAACGAGCTGCCTGAGTTTGCTGTTTTGTGCTGTGCAGCACATACAGCACCCTACGTGTCCAAGCTGGCCGAGAATCAGAGGCCAAGGCTGTTTAGAAAAGCCTGAGGATGAGAGTCACAAAGGACAAAGGACGGGCTGAGGTGCGCAGTGCAGACAGGTGATGGCAGGCAGTCCCTTACACATCCTCATCTCAAAGTATGGGAGAGTCTGGCACTCTGGTCTTGAAGCCAGAGGGTGTCTGAAACCGCCAGGTAAACTACAGTTAGAAAACGGAGAGGAGGGAGCAAGGTTCATGGGGCCGTTCAGCAGGCATGGGTAGGGAGAAGCAGCACGTGGTGCTGGGCGGGACACAACGAAGATGCCGGCTGACCCAAACTCAATACGTGTGGGAAATAAGTAATGGGAGGACAGACTGATTAGAGGAGGTGGAATTAGGTTACAAAAGGTGCTAAATGTAAGGAGTCCCCACCTCCCACTCAAGTGAAATAAGGAAGTTATTGTGGGATCTAGAGCAGGGGAGCCCCAGTGGAATGTGTGCTAGGATTAATCCATGGTGGTATGCGGCGACGAAGCGCCCACAGATCAGAATCCACAAGAACTCACTGGTTAGGGACCTGGCCCTCCGTGGCTGTCCACTTGGTCCGAACCCTCAATATACAGACACATCGTATGCTCTTGGCAGATGATGTCCCGGGATGTAAGGTTAGGAAGGTACTCAGCCACACGTACTCTGTCCTGCTAAGGGGCAGGAGTTGATCAAAGCCATTCTGGAACTCTCCAGACCCAGCTCCCTGAAACACACTCAGACCCTGCGGAAAGTTAACTCTCAGTGAGGATGGGAAGTTGCATTCCAGTGCAGGTATCATAGGAAGTTCTTCAGCCAAGAATGGGGCTCCGTCTAAGCACAGAAGGCTAGAGAGGGAACCCGGATGTGGGCTGGGACAATGATATGCTCCTCGAAACACTGTCATTCATTGTCAACATCAGGACATCAGGCTCGCGGAAGTACTCATGCAAGAAAGGAAGAAACCTAAAGCAGACCACTGATCCTGGTATCCAGATCCCACTGCTCGTCCACATTTCACTAGGAAATACTCAGCGATGACAACAGCGGTCTGCTGGATGACTCTCATTCAGTCATTCAGGAGGCTCAGTTAATTAGGAGTCCTATCCATGCGCCCTTTCATGCACCCATCTCATTTTATACTCAATAACTCTGGAGGGTGGGAATTGTCTTATTCGTTTTACATATTAAGAAACCGAGAGTAAATCATGGCAAAACTGGGATTTCGACTTCAGTTTTTTAACTCCATGACTTTTTAGCAGGCTTCTTTTATCAAATAGGACTTTCTGCCAGATTCTTGGCTAGATCTAGAGATACCAGGATGAATAAGACAGAGTTTAGGTTCTCGAGGAGATGATGATTTAGTTGGTTACAGGCATGAAAATGAATGAACAGAGTAAGAGGTTATAATTGCTATTTAAAGAATACAGAGTATGAGGGGACAAGGAAGTGGTCATGGCCTGCGTATGCAGACGTGCAATAAAGAGTCATCCAACAAACTCTTTCAATCAATGTTTACCGAGCAACTCCTATATGCCAGGCACCATTCTGAGTGCCGGGGATACAGCAGTGAAGAATACAGATAAAACTCCTGCCCTAACATTCTGGTGGAAAGAACTTACATTCTCACATGAAGTGGATGGACACATGTACAGACAAATAGATAGATGGGTGGATAGACAGATGGACAGATGTGTCTGGGGGAAAACCATGAAAGTCTTCATAGACTAAATGAGGCTTGAACTGATTGCTGAGAACTGGAAGGCAAGGAGTTGCTCAGGAGAAGGAGGGGAAAGCCAGGAGGGGTTCATGGGTCAGGGCTCTCTGGGAGTCGTCAGGTAGTCCCTTCCGGCTCAAGTACGGGGGACGGGGGGCAAGGGACGATGGTGAGGGGCAAGCAGGGGCCGAGGAACTTGGGTTTGTCCTGCAGGTCATAGGGAACCAGTGAAAGGTTTTAAAGAACATTTATAATAAAGGCATTAATTCAGCACAAATCAGTGAAGGGTTTACATACTGGGAAGATTCCTCTCGGAGTCCTTGTGTCATAGTCTTACTCTAGTAGAAGAAATTCCAGAGCAGTCGTATGTAAGAGGCACTGTAGCCTAGATGAAAGGGCTCAGGCTCAGAAGTCCAAGAAGCCAGACTCAAACCCTAGCTCTGGAACACCGTGAAGCCTGGAAACAGTCACTTTACCTCTCTGAGCCTTGACTTTTCATCAAAAACAGGTATATTATCACCCACCTGACAGCTGTTGTGAAGGTTAGATGTACTATGTACAAAATGTGTGATATCTAGTAGGGGTGTCTCCATGATCATTTTTAGCCATCGTAGGCTAAAGAACTCCCTAGTCTTCTGAGGCTGGATCACGGCAAAGAAAACTGGCCTCCAGGGGCCATCCCTTGGTCCTCCTGACAAGCACCACGCACTGATTTGCAGAAGTTGAGCCAGTCCAAAACGGCAAGTTTGGGTTCTTTCAAAAACAACCTTAATGGTGTGCTAGTGTAAGAACAGTTCATGCCCCATGGATCTAATGACAGTTTAGAAAATTGACCCAGAAATTTCCTTCAAGACGGGAAGTTTAAAAATTAATCCTTCCCCAATTAGCCCACCGAGCTTGATACTTGTATTGGTTTAATGCTAGCAATCTGCCTACCACCACCCCAAACTTACAGTCCTTCCTATAGGTCTTGAAGAAAAGCAGCCATTATTTTTAAATAAAATTATTCCATAAAGGCCAGTTCCTGATCTTCATCCTCAAATAAACCACACTAAGATGACCAGCATCCACCAACAGGCCACCCACCCAGGCATGTTTTGAATTGTTATGCAACAAACTCACTTCACAAGCTCAGGTCTCTGACTAAATAGCAGAAAACTGTCATAAAGGGGTTTCCCCACAAAAGGGAAGGAAGGCCTTGTTTCTCTAAAACAGGATTAAAACTTTCACCACTATCTAGAAACCCAATTTAACCTATCATGTTATAAAAATGTTGCTTTTCTCATCGCTCTGGAAAAAAGAGGATGAGGCAGCTTGCAGAATCTGTATACATTTTCTGTACAGTCAACTTGTGTGCTGAGTTGTAGCCCACCCCCCACCCCCACGGCATTCCTTCTTCTTCCTCCCCTCCCCCGCCCACATACCTCTTTGGAGCACCAGGCACATTTGGGGTGGATTAGCAGACATTCTTCACAAGAGGTGGCACTTCCACGAGTGCATATGTTAAGACCTTCAAAGCAAGATAAAGATGCACCAATTAGTTCCTGGCCATAAACCTTATTAATGAGGCCTTTGAATGGAGTGGGGGGAGGACTCACTTCCTTTTTTAATAGGGGGCTTCAGTAAGGCTGAAGGGTACAGGCCTCAGTGCTAATTGCAGGTTAAGGCTCATGGGCCGAAACTAAACACTGATGGTTTTTTAAGCACCCACCGAGCATGGCACACTTGTGTTAACAACTCCTGTTTCTTCTGCTGGATCCATTTGGATTTCCACTCCCTTCCCTAATAGAGCAGGCTCTCCCTCACTGAGGCGGAACAAGGCTCCTTTACACTTAGTCCAGCCAAAATGACAAAAAAATAATAACAACAACAACACAGAAAAGGCTAGAAAAAAGAATAGATTGGTCTCCTGCAGGCATAAGAAAAGAAAACCCTAAATCAGGTACTATCGCACTGAATCAGCAATGTACTGAAAGAAGTCAGCACAGCCCTTAGAAAAAGAATGTAGCCCAGGAATACAATGCTGGATTAAGATCAAGAAAATCCATTAATTCAAAAATCTACTAGCAGGTCAAATAAGAAAAACCGTGTCATCACCTCTGTAGGTAATGAAGACACATTTGATCAAATTCAAAACCCATCTTCGACTTTTAAAAAAATCAGAAACTATGATTAGAAGGAAATTTTTTTATTGTTGTAAAAGGTACTTATCTCAAACAAATGGCAGGCCAGTCCCCCCTCCCATTAATCTGGGGAGGGGGTCTCTTGAGGCAGGCTCTACAGTACTGTAAATGTTAAATCCATTGTTCCCTCTCCTCCCCCGACCCCACCCCACATTCCCACCTCCTACCCACCTGTACCCTATTCCACTAGCGGCACAGGTACCCTTGGTGAAACTTAACCCCTTTCTTTTCCTTCCTCTTCGAAACATTAGCACAGACTTGTTTTGACTAAGAGCAGAACTTGTTGATTTTCTCTGAATGAAAATGACTGTTTGGTCCCCCACAACACTAACAGACTCACTGGTCTCTCCTGGTTGTTGCCTAGAGGCACACTGGATGGATGGAATAAGGAAAACAGAGGGCCACCAGTCCTAGAAAGAAGGACTCAGACCTTGAAAGGGGAAAAAAACGTCAAAAAGATAAAAAAAGGGAGAGTGGAGGAGAAAACATTGGGAGGTGGATGGAGCTTGTTCTCTATCTCCGCTAAACGCCATAGCATTTACTGTGAGGCATTTTGAAACTCTAACACTTCTTTAATTGCTCATTTTAATTCCCTGCTTTTCCTTCGTCATTAGCAATAAAAACCCACAGAAACTGGGTGACACAGGAAACTACACTGTATCACCCCAAGGGGCACTAGAGAGATAAGAATGGTAGATGGAATAGAAGGGAGGAAAAACTGACAGGACCTTAGCTGCTGGGGAGAAAGGAAGGGTGGTGGCTTTGAGGATATGAACAAGTTTTCACCAGCTAGAGACTCCTGGGGCCCTCATTCCCACCAGCCATCACCCTGTTGGGTGGGATCCCTGCCTCCCACCCACAGAGCTGGGGGACCCAGTGCAGGCATTACCCAGACACCATCTCACTGCCAGGCCTGCAGCAGGACTCTGGGTACAATGCTGGACTCAGAACACATTTTTCAGGAGAAACGAGCTGGGACCAACCACTGGGCCTAACTTCATTTAGGCAGGAAGAGCCCATCCCAGGGCTAAACACTGACCAAGAAAGTCTTAGAATCCAGCTCACCCAGAAGTTGAGCCTTTCTGTCTCCTGCTTTGTAGTTACTTTTAAATAGGCACTTAGGCCTTTAAAAAAGAGAGTGCATACATAAAAAGAATTTTAAAAAGCCAGTTCCATTTTTCTGTCAAATCCCCTTACCTGTCAGAAAACATTATCTAAGGAGGAAAAATCAGATCTAGAATGAACGTGACTTTCCTCCCACTCTCCTCAACCTCCTCAAATACAAACTCAGCCCTTGTGGTGTATCGTTTGCTTTGATGTATAAAATCACTTCCGTAAAAGCATGAAACTACAGAACCTGGGAGCTAAAAATGTTTTAAGATGAGCTAGTCGAGTCATTTCATTTTATAGAAGAGGAGGAAAATGAAAGTAAGTGACTTTAAACAAGGAGCCCAGTCTACAAGAAAGAGGTCAGAAGGGGTGCTGGCCAGCAAGTGCCCAAATCAGGTGGTGGTCCCCACACCATCCCAGACTCAGGGCCACCTGACCAGTGAGCTCCAGGGGCCTCTGGAGACCTCCAACAGGCCTTCAGTCAGAAAGGAACTTGAGGTTGGATGTCTCATTTACATTTCTGCTCAAATCCACATAAATTCACAAATACCACTTTCAAATTAGCAGGGCCTCTTCACTGAGCTCTGGGAACTTGGGTGGGGGGGTCTTGGGCTCAGGGCAATAAGAGCTCTCAGTTCTGGCCCAGATCAAACTGGGCTCTAGTCTTGCGCTTTGCCAACCTAAAAGACCTTGGACATAACACTGAAGAGGCTCAAAGGATGTGGCAGACATCTGGTATAAAAACATACTGAACAACTGTAAAATATTCATCAGACTACATTGCTAACTGTTTCTATTTATTAGTACACATTCATATGCAATAGTAAAGTAGTTTATCATACTCAAAGTACAATAAACTCTAAAACTAGGTTGCTGCTTGGACAAATTCAAATTCAAGAAAACTGGCACTAAGCATGCCAAGCACTAGGGTAGAGGATGCTAGAGATACAGAGATGAATGACCCAGGCCCTCTTCCCTGGGAGGTCACAGCCTGCCAGGTACTAGGTAGCAGATAAGCATACCAGGGACCAGTGGCATTGGCTGTGTGGTGACATGTGTCATAGTGCCAGAGTTACTGCCTTTGGCATCTCTCCTCTCTCCACCTATTAATATTTCAGAGAGTTTGGATTTGGCTAGATGACTCACTCGGCACCAATAGCATTTCGAAAGGAAGGAAGCAATGAATAAAAAGCTAAACGGCTGGAGTTCACAAATGTCACGAGTGTTGTGTCTAGGTCATGGAAATAGGCGTTGGCAGTCCAGATGACCACGAATCTTTTCTTAGTTGCTATTTGCATGGTGACTATTCCCAATTCAACTTCCTGTAGCCCTTAATGACTCTGAAGCTGGGGGTTTACTGCAAACCATAATCTAAAAATATGTTCTCCTTCCGAAACTCATTGACTCACCCATCTTTTCATCAATCATATGCAGGCACCCACCATGTGTAGCCGATCACTCTGTCAAGGTGTATGAAATGTTTCTCTCAATCCAACCCTTCCTGCCTTCCCCCTCCAGCCCCATGCAGTTCAAGCCAGGCCCTCCAAAGATTCCTACAATAGGGCTCAACTTCCTCCATTCTGCCTCTCCCCACTTCTGTCCACCCTACGTGTCCAAGGTCAGACAACATCTCCTGAAAGACATATCCAGAAGTTGAAATTTCCCGATCCAAAACATTCAGGTGGGTAATAACAGAAGGGAGAACTGAGCCGATATGGCTCTACTGGCAAGGAGAGAGAAGACATTCATTTGGGATGGTGGGAAAAGCATAATGGGTATAGAGGGTGTACACCCACTCAAGGAAGCACATGAACAATGAATAAATCATGATATTTGGAACTGTTAATGTCTGTGCCATCGCCTTCATGATACGAGTGCCAAGCCAGGCTAGAAAAATACAGTTCTGAATTACATTTTAGTCATTGTTTTTAAGATAACAGAAAATAAAAACATTTCATTATTCTTATTGAAAAGTGAAATAAAGGTGGTAAGGTACTAGAGTGTTTCTTCCCATGAACCACGTTTGCCGGTTGTCACACAATAGGTAAATTACTTCCAGTACAGAATCAGGCAACTAAATAGTCGTTGGTCTAAAGCTGTTACCATGAAATGTAAATAGGAAGGATCTCAGTCGGGTCACATCTTAGACGGCTTTTCTGAACATCAGACTTCTCCAGAACACCCAACAATGTCAGCTTTACAGATACGACTTTTTTCTTTTTAAATTAAGTTTATTGGGGTGATACTGGTTAATACAATTATATAATTTTCAGGTGTACATTATAGTTTGACATCTGTATATTCTATTGTGTGTTTACCACCCAAAGTCCAGTTTCCTTCAGCTACCATATATTTGATACCTTTACCCACTTCACTCTCCCCCTACCCCCTAATATTTGATGACTTGTTTTTTAAAACATCAATTCATATAATGGAATAGCATGCAGCTTTTAAAAAAGAATGTGCATGCTCCCTGTATACTGATATGAAGTGCACCCTGATATACTGCTAAGTTAAAAATAAAAGGCAATGTGCAGAACAGTGTAGTTTAGTGCTATAGTTTAGAACCACCTTTCAATAAGAATGGGGGAGGGATATCTGTGATATATTTATAGAAAACACTGTGGACACATAAGAAACTTACCAGGGACAATCTGTGCAGGGGGTGGGGGGGCGGTATCAGGGCAATATCCTGGACTGATGGGCAATAATGGATGAACTTTCTCACTAATGCTTTTTAAAAATTATATATTACCTACTTTAAAATTAATTTTTAAAAAGGCAATTGATTACTTCTATGATCTTCCTCCAAAAACCCATAACTCTACCCTAATCAAGAGGAAAAACATCAGACAAATCTAAGTAGAGGGACAGTCTACAAAATATCTCCTCAAAACTGTCAAGGTCATCAAAATCAAGGAAAGACAGAAAATGTCACGGCCAAGAGGATCCTAAGGATACTTGACGACTCAGTGTAATGTGGTACCCTTGATAGGATCTTAGAACGGAAAAAAAGACATTAGGTAAAAACTAAGGAAATCTGAATAAAATATGGTCTTTAGTAATAATAACATGTCAATGTGGTTTATTAATTGTAACCATACCAACATAAGATGTTAATAATAGGCAAAACTGGAAGTGGGAATATGGCATCTGTACTATAGTCTCAATTTTTCTGTAAATCTAAAACTGTTTACAATTTTTAAAAGTTTGGTTTTTTTGTTTTGCTTTGTTTTATTTGTTTGTTTTTATGCCATTGAAACCATAAAGGTGAGGTGGAGAAAAGTCAACTAAGTACCAACCAGGGTGGTTGGTATCAGACACCTAAAGGTAATTAAGACCTGGGCAATTTGCCGTGTAGCAGGTGAGGCAGGCCCCTCCAGCCCCAGTCAAACAGAATGCACTACGAGCCAAGGGAAGGAGAGGCCCGTTCTCCTCCACCTGAAAGGATGCAGAGAAGCCTTCACAGAGGAAGGGACATTGGAGCTGGAATTATGGGATGAGGAGAGGATACTCTGGGCATAAAAGATTCAAGTACTTGCTCTGTCACTGACCGGCTACACGACCTTGGGCAAGTCACTTAACCTTTCGGCCTCAGCATTTTCATGAAAACAATTCAGGGGGTGGACTAAATGGTCTCTCTCATAGAGTCTAGCTCAGAAAAATCTCGACACATTCAAGTGGGTTCTCTTTTCCTGAGAATGTTTCTTCTTAAAGTCCCTGACCTCAAAGCTAGTTGTAGGAGGCAGCAAGGAGGTGAGGATGGGACAAACCACACGCACACACATACACACACAAGACTTATGTTCATCTAGTCATTCAACGAATATGAATATGATCCTAAACACCATTCTAGGCACAAAGATGAATAAACCAACAAATCTCCCTGTCTCAGGGAGCTCAGATCCTGGTTGAGGGAGACATTCATTTGGGGAGAAGGGCAATACACAAAGTAAGTAAGTACATTAGATGGTGATGAGTGCTAAGGAGAAAAATCAAGGCAGGAAAGGAGGTAGGAAGAAGGTAGGGCAGAGGTTGCAGCTTTAGTTGAGAGTGTCCGGGGGAAACTTGGCTGAGTAGGAAAGGACAGAAAAGGCAGGTGGCAGAGGAAGCCAGACATGCAGAAGCAGGGAATAGAGTACTACAGGTAGAGGGAAGGGCCCGCAGCAGCACGGGAGGCGTGCTAGAAACTGCAAGGAGAGTCCAGTTGCTGGAGGGAAGTGTGTGAGGGGAAGTGGTAAGAAAAACAAAGTCGGAGAAATTGGAGAGTAAGAGGAGGGAAAGTTTATGGAGAACCTGGCAGGACACTGTCATGACTTTTAGAAGCAATTGGAGGGTTTTAAGCAGAGTGACATGATCAGATTTGAGCCTTAACAGGATCACTCTGAATGAGAGTCGAGAATAAGTAAAAGCCTCAGCTCTACAAGAGACAAGCAACTGTCTCTGAAAAACTCGGGTGGAGTTGAGGGAGAAAATCCAGTGAGAGGGCACCCACACTACAGCACCCCTCCAAACACCTGCCACTGTGGATGTGTCAAGGCCTGTCTTGGAGCAAACTTTTCACTGTGTGGCCCAGGAATCAAACTCTACATTCAACGAAAGAAGCAGCCTCACAAGTAAATGGATGCCTATAGTTAGTTAGTGTTCCTTTACATTTATAAAGGTCATTAATCTCATTCCAGCTGGAAAGAAAGAAAACAAACCATAGCTGGGGCTTTTCAAAGCCCTCAGCCCCAGCCACATGAAAATACCTGTGAAAAGAGACCCTATCCCATTAACCCAGCTGCATACTGCCACGTGAAAGGACACTATTATTTAAGTACTGTGTAATTGTCTCACATTGCCGATATCATTAAAACTTCTCAGAATATTTCCATGAACCAGCTGAAGAAGAAAAAGTAGTTACCAGGGCAGGCAGGCACAAAGGGCCTTTTGCCAACTACTTAGATATTTTAATTCTCTGTTGCCTCAGTAGCTAAATAAGCATGGAGAACAAGCAGGAGAGGAATACTAATTAGAGCTAATTAGACCCTGCCCTCTTCTGCCTCAATCCCCTTTATAAAAAGCCCCCTAATTCAAGGATGATGGAGCCAAAATGTAAATACCCAGGGTAAACAGCAGTCCACAAACCAAGCCCCAGGTTACATTTCATTGTTCCGTCATTTCTAAACCTATGCCTGGTTACCTGAAGAGAGCTGCAAACCCACAGCCTAATTCCAACAGCCCCATCCATCAAAGACCATGGAAAATGTGGTGGAGGTCAGCGGGGAGAGTGCTGCCAACAGGAGTCCACTAAATAGACTAAAGGGCTCTTAAGATTTAGAGCATTCTAATATGCAGGGTATCACTAAAAGAACATTAAAAACAAAAAATACTATGATAGCAAACAGGACTCCAGTCCTATAGTAGGATTAATACCATGCTTCCCCCTCCTTAGAGCAAGAGCCTCACCCCAGAGAAACCCTTCCTTGGTTCTGTGGGAAGACCAGTTTCAGAGTCCTGTCCAGAGGCTCTTGGCCACGGCATAATGAGATAACCCAGGGACCCGTCACAAACTTGTTTGAAATGAGCCCCCTTAAATTAAAAGTCTGTTTCCTGCTGAATTAAGCACAGAAAGTGTGGTGATAGCAACTGACAGACAACTTGGCTAATGGTCTAGGGACACCCAAGCAGGCATGGCTCTGCAGGTCATTTCTTTCTTTCACTGGGTAGTGAAGGTTTTTCTTTCAAATCATGTTCCTAGTAGCAAGACAGAAAAACTCCCGAGAAAGTACCTGCAGGGCTTCAAGAAAAAAAAGGGCAGGAAAAGAAAAGAACAACTGTTTCAAACTATGTTTAAAGTTGTCTGAGGACCACTGGGAAACTAAGAGAATTCACTCATGTTGTGAATAAGCCCCTTCTAACCTTGAGAAGCAACAGGGCATAAGAAAGAGGTGACCAAGTCTGAAGACCAGCTGATGGGCTTGCTGTATCACCATTCTGCTCATCCACAGGGGACTGGCTGAGCAATAAGGCAACATCAGAAGAAAAGAGAACCCTGAGGGTTTGGAAATATTTCACCATGGCTCAATGCTTTTTCTCTACCGAAGCTGTGTCATACAGGACAAAGGACACTGGACCAAAAAGCCTTGAGGTCCGTTGACAAGAAGGGTGGACAAGTCACTTCGCCCTCTTGGGCCCGCCCACAAAATGGAGATCATTGTGAGGATCTATACTAACTTTGAAAAACAGAAATCACAATGCAAATGGAAAATGTATTGAAAAAAATCTTTGCAACTGAAAATATTTGAGCTTTTATGAGAATCACAGAATGTCAAGCTGTAAGAGAACTTAGTCATCTCTTTTAGCAGTTCCTAATTTTTGGATTTCACAGAATATTAAGAACAAACAGAAAAAGGGAAAATTTATATCGGATTGCCAAATTTTTTATTTTGCCAAAAATGAAAAACTATCCCCTGCTACCACTTCAAATCATTAAAAGAAAATAAGTATCCCACGAAAAATAAAAAAGATGACTTCAAATTAAAGGAGTGTCCTTGCGAAGGAGGGGACTGGTTGCCAAAAATACACTCCTGTGTGTGACAGAGGCTACATCTCCTCTTTGCATTTCCCTGGGGGGCCCTTCAAAATATCAAGTGATGGGCACTGGTTGCAAAGATGGGTGTTTGGAAACCACTGATATATTCCCAGCTCTGTAGTGATTAGTTTCCCTTGAAAGAAACCTAGCTACAGTATTAAATTCGAATTAGAGCCTGAAGGAAACATTTTGTTTGCTCAGACCCCTCCTCCGCTCTCAGACTTAAACTTCCACTGCTTTTATGTAAATGAGACACCATAGGGGAGACAGTCCTGCCTTCCCTCGGCAGATGGCACTTAGTTAGTTCACAAGAGCAACCCAGTACCTCGGCTTGAAAGTGAATGGAGCATCCCGATGCACAATTTATTTCCTACGGGAAAAACAAAGTTTGAGTTTTCCTGCTCTTTTTTTTGGAGGGAGTGGAGGTAGCTCATCTGTCGGGCGGCCCCGTCGTCAAACTGAGCACCCTTCCAACGAGGCCGCGGAATTGCCACATCCAGCCCTCTCCCAACTCCGAAAACTTAAAGCAGGTAACAGGGCTTTTCACACAGCTGCCAGCCCACGGCAGTGTCGCGCTAATGCAATCAACTGCGCACACACAGACACACACGTCTCCTCTCCTCTC
Organism: Pteropus medius; assembly: GCF_902729225.1. Lineage (NCBI taxonomy): Eukaryota > Metazoa > Chordata > Mammalia > Chiroptera > Pteropodidae > Pteropus > Pteropus medius. The sequence continues at coordinate 9,219,567 of NW_024351543.1, forward strand.
CTCTGCCCTCTGCTCCAGAATCCTCCAGAGTTTGAGGAGTGTGCGATACGGAGCGTTCGTATCGCGGGAGAGATCCAGACAGCGGGGCTCAGATTCGGAAGTCCCAGACGGGACTGCGGTTTGAAACTTGGGTCTCCCTTCGGGTTTGTGGTGACTTGAGGAGGAAGCAGGGGCATTACATCTTTTAAGGACGGCAGTCGGCCTGGGCGCAGTGAAACTCTAGAGTTCGCTCTGGGGCCCTGAGCCACCAGCAGGTTGCAGGAGTAGCCCTCCGGGGTAGCCGTGGCCCCCCACTTTGGCTCCAGAGAAGACTCCGGGTCTCGAACCTCCAACTGCCCTTCGTCACGCGGGGACCAGGGCACCAGCAGCATCACTAGCGCCTACCGCCGGCCGCAAGGGCCGCTTTGTGCCAGGGAGTGCAAAGACCCGGCCCCAACGCAGGGCCAGTGGCGGCCCTCCCCGCGCACTGGGCGCGGGCGCCCGCGGGCTGGGTCAGGGGACGGGCAAGGCTGTTTACACAGGAAGGGAAGGCTCCTCCTCAGCCCGGAGGGGACTGGCGGCCGACTACAGCCCCGCGGGGCTGCGCGTGGAGTGGCGCACGCAGTTCCAAAGCCCCCACCGGGTCGAACCCCAGAGGCTCACCCACCCGGGGGTGCTCGGAAGACGCTTTCCACCCTGAGACACCGCCTCCCGCCCAGGCCCCTCGGAGACGCCTGCGGACGGCTCCGTGTGCGACAAAGTTTCTCTCTGCACAGCGGGCAGCCGGGCTTACCTGGGAGCCCGGGCAGGAACGCGCAAAGCCCGAGGAGGCAGGCGTACAGGGGCGCCGGGGCCCGCGGCATGGTGGGGCGCCCGACCTCAGCGGTGGCGCGAGAGACGGACTCTGCGGGAACGTGCGTCCCAGGCTGGAACGCGGGGACCGAGGGCTGGGGCCCGCAGCCTCATCCCCGGCGCGCAGTCGGGGCTCGCGGCGCCCGGGGTCGGGCGGGAGGCGGTGGCGGCTGCTCTGGCCCGCGCCCGGCCGCCACCATCCCTCCCGCAGCGCTCGCAGCCGAGTCCTGGGGCCGCCGCTGTCCCGATCGCCGGCCGGGACGCTAGGGGTGTCGCCGCTCTGGACGGCCCCGGCGGGCGGCTCTGCGCAGGGGAAAGGCCGGCTCCCAGCTGCCGCCGCAACTTGAGCTCCGGGACGCGCCTCGCGCCGAGTCTCCCCCGCGCGCCGGCACACTCTGCACTTCGCCTCCGCCCCTTCCCTTCCTCCCTCCGGCCCGCCAGGCTCCACTTTCTTCTCCCCTTTCTCCTCCCCTTCTCTCTCCCTTCCCAGGCCCCCGCCCGGCTGCCACACGGTCAGTTTACGGCGGGGCGGAGCGAGCTCCCAGCCGGGCCAGCTCCGCCCCGCGCAGGGACCCGCCGGGGACGCGAGGCCCAGGGCGCCCAGGTGGAAGTCCCTTCCGGCGCGCCTGGGGCGGGGGTTCGAAATCCCTGGAAAGGATCCGGCTCGGCTCTCACAGCAGCTGGGCGCTACGGGAAGGGGGCGGGGCACTCCTCACCCAGCGGGCCGAGATTACTTCGGGTGGCTAGACTTCGGGAAGGAGGGCAGGTACGCTGGGATCGCCCCGTGGCGGTTTCGTCCTCCCAAAGCCGCGCGGGAGGAAGGAGCGAAGCGCCCGCGCATGGAACCGCGAGGCAACGCACTTGATGGTGCACGGGGAGCGTGGATCCCACTTTCCCTCATTAACATTTTGCCTTTTTCGAGGATTCGAGACTGGCCAATGTGCAGCACTTATTCCTTTTCTTTATCTCGATACATTGGCGGTTTCCGTGCAACCAAACAGATAAACTCAAAAACAGATGCTCGGTCTTTTACATCTGAGCTGGTTCTGAAATCGCTGGTAAGGGAGGGGGTCGGGGAGCTACCCCTGACAGTACATGCGAGGGACCAGGTGGGCTTGAGCTGACGAATGGGTTAAAACTGGGAAGAGTTATAGGCAAGAGAAGAGGCAGCCTTAATGATAATAGGATGCCCAACGCGTACAAAGAGCACACTGCTAGCAGGCACGAAACTAAACACTTTACTGTTAAACTCATGTCATCCTCCCGGCAACCCTGCTGTTATCCAAACGAGAAAACAGGTTCAGAGGGGTTAACTTGCCAGAAGCAATAGAGCTGGGATGACTTGTCCAAAAGTTCAGAATGTTTTGATGAAATACAGAATCAGTAAGGAGTCAAAAGCAAAGTGACCTGGCCTTTGCAGGTCAGGAACCAGTTGCACAGATGGCTTCCAGGGGCCAGGCAGGGAATAATTCTAACAGCCCAGATTAGGGAGTTTGAGTTTAATCTTTATTTGTGCCCTCCAAAACAACCAAGGTGGTGCCCCGATGCCTGAAGAAGTAAGCTTATTCTCCTAGTGTACTATGCCTAGAGGTAAAGCTTCAGAGTTCACTACAGGCCAGTGTTTCACCCTTAAACTACATGCACATATCACTGTACTCTACAACAGGAGTCCCCAAACCCTGGGCAGTGGACAGTATCTTACATGGCCTGTTAGGAACCCTAGCCCACAGCAAGAGATGAGCAGCTAGTGAGAGAGTGAAGCTTCATCTGTATTTGCAGCTGCTCCCCAGCGCTAGCATCGTGCCTCAGCTCCACCTCAGATCATGGGGCATTAGATTCTCATACGAGCACCGTCCCTGGTGCCAAAAAGGTTGGGGACCGCTGATCTACAACATCCCCATGTTTGTTCTGATGTAAAAGTCAGGCTTTAGTCCCACATCCTATAGAAATGGAGTCTTCCTTTCCCTTCACAGAGCACCAGTGGTCATGGGACTTTCCTGAACAATTGATCTTTGGGGTTCATACATGCTATTTCTTTGCGTTTTTTTCTGAATCGGACTTAGTTCTTCACGACATTCCCTAACGCTACCATTGCTGCTAGACTATTAGTTAATATGGAAGACTCTGCCTGGATTGAATACTGGTTCTGCTACTTAACTCTCACCTTAGGCAAGTAAATGAACTGTTTTATGCCTCAATTTTACTGTCTGTAATTTGTGCCAATAAAAGTATGTACCTTTAAAAAAAGTCATGCTTGTCCCCATTTTCCAGTAAAATTGGTGCTACAGAGGCTGCCCCAGGTTTATCTCAGGTCTTTCTGCCTCTCAAGGGAGGGTCTTTGGGGCTACTCTTACCCAACCTTGAGAGCCAATTATTATAAAGAACTGGAACCCAGTGAAAGACTTTGAACTGGGAGGTGTCATGTGCCAATAGTGATTTTAAAAGACCTGTCTGGCAGGTTGTGAAGGATGAATTAGATGGAAGAAAGTTAAGTCTCGGAAACTGAGTAAATATGGCATTAAGTAGAATAATAACTCGCATTTATCGAGCATCCTCCATTTTGGCCCTGTGGTGTCTGATCTGTGCATCACCTTCCCCACCCCAACATGGTGCTTTACTGCTCAGGACGAACACAGACCCCTATTTACAGGACTGTACCTGGCAGAGCTGCAATTAAATCTGCCCCAGTCCTGTCTCACCTGGTGGTTCCCAACCTGCCTAGACCTGCCATAAGCTGCTGTTTCTCAAGCGATGACAACATTCTTCCATGCTCCATTATCTTAGAACTGGCTGGGAGATGCCTTTTCTAATTCCTCTTAGGCTTTTGCTTTCTGTTTTGTAGCTTTTTTCCTGTCCAAGAATCCTTGATTCTTTTTGTTAAGCTGGAGGGTAGAAATGCCTTTCAAATGCTTTGACTCCCTCTGATCAGCAAAGTTAAGGTGCATTGATGGCCTCCTCAGGAGGGAGACAAGGTAATACTTTTTACAATCCCTGGAATAGTTTCCTCAGGAACATCTCATTTCTGATCATTGCTGAGCTTTTGGGCCTGAAGGAGCTACTGGTTAGATTTGGGCTACTGGTTAGATTCGGTTTGATTCTTGTGGTTTGAGCACAGATAACTCAGGAAATTTTATGTTTCTTATTAGTTTTAAAATAAGATCGGTTCCTCAGAAAGTTAAACATAGAGTTACCATATGATTCAGCAACTCCAGTTCTGGTATATACCCAAAAGAATTGAAAGTAAGTACTCAATTTGTACAGCTGTGTTCATAACAGCATTATTCACAATAGCCAAAAGGTGCAAACAACTTAAATGTCCATCGACAGATGAATGGATAAATAAATTGTAATATCTACATACGAGGGACTATTATTCAGCCTTAAAAAGTAATTAAACCCTGACACATGCTACAACATGGATGAATCTTGAAAACATCATGCTAAGTTAAAAAAGCAAGACACAAAAGGACAAATATTCTACATTTCAAGTACTAAGAATAGGCCAATTCACAGAGTTAGAAATATAATAGAGGTTATCAGAGACTAGAGAGGGGTAATGGGGAGTTATTAATTAATGGGTATAGGATATCAGTTTGAGATAAAGGAAAAGTTCTGAAAATGAATCATGATTGCACACTATTGTGAATGTACTTAATACTACTGAACTGTATACTTAAAAATGGTTAAAATGGTAAATTTTATGTATATTTTACCATAATTTTACAAACACTTAAAGATCAGATTAGTTAAAACTTTTCTGTCTCACAATTCAGATTTACATATTAGCTCACTCCCGCAGAGAGTTGTCATTGTACAATTCAATTTATAATCCAGGTCAAGAATATTTTACCGATACTTGGTTGCAATTTAATACGCAGAGAAAAAGCAACAACCTTATAGTATTCACTTTAGTTTAAGTAAGATGCTTAATTTGCTCTGCTTTTAATAGTCATGCCTGAGATTTGTCACAGTACAAGAAATAAATGGCCCTGGTGACAGAATATTACAGAATTCTTTTGCAGCAATTGATTGGGCTATGAAACATGTATAAGTTTTAATGTGAATATTAAGTTTTTATTTTAGAGATACCAAATTATATTCTTTTTTATAGGAAAATTTTCTTTATATGTTTTTCTCCCCCTGTGCACCATGGTCCTGGGTGAGAAAAAATAATCCCATGTCAGCTCTCAGAATTTATAGCTAATACAGAACTGCCAAGGACAGACCAACATCCAGATAATAGGTGAACACGGGAGATGGGCAGAGGATAAGCCGCAGTGCTGTTTGGGTGAAAGTAGACTATTATGTTAACTGACATATGAGAGATCCCTCAGTAATTTTTGTTGGCTTATTTTCGGGGTTAAGCATGCACATTATGGTTATGCTAAGCCTGAGTGGGTGGAATTTCGTATTGAGAAGGGGACTACAAAACAGGTCTTGATAGAAAATTTCAGTTTGTTGTTAGTGCTTTCAGTGTACAAATGTAGCTGTGAATCACAGAAATGTCATATATTCTAAAGCTGTTAAGATGCACATATAAGCATTTTAAACTTACTTGTGGAATAGCTAGCACATCCTTAGCAAATTATATGTTTTCAACCCCTCTGTTCTTATAATTATCAATTCTGGAAATGTTCATTAATTATTATATTTTTGAGAGCAATTTCTCAAAGGTTAATTTTGAAAATATTTTTAAGATTAGATATTCCAGAGGAATATCTAATATATTTTTTCCAACTTTCATGAACAGAAATATTTTAAAACGATATTCATTAATAAAATTACACTAAAAAGTGTGATACTTCTAAATTAATTTTGTCATGTTTGTTTTCTTTTTAAAAAACTTTTCTTTAAAATTGTCTGCAGGACTTAGACCCAGAAGAATCTGCTGGAGTCTTTTTCTACATACCCCCTTTTGCTCTAGCAAAGCCATCACAATTTGTTTTTCTTTTCCTAGAAGTTGTTCACACCAGCTAAAGGGCACAGATTCTCACCCAGTTTATTTCAATAAAAAATACAATGAATGAATACAAGTACACACACACACCTTTGTAATTAATCACGGCTAGAGACTTCTAGAGTAAATGTCAGGGAAAAAGGGAGCAGGGAATGAAGAAGGGGCACAAAACAGGTACTGTCCATGCAGAGGTGGCCTGAGGAGAAATGCCACAGATGGGGGGAGTGGGGATGAGACAGAGGGCAGTGAACACCACAGACACAGGCAAGGACAGAGATCTCTGAAGACTAGAAGGAAGAAGCTGGTAACTCGGGAATGCTCTTAGAAGCTGAGCCAGCATTCCGTCTTGGCTGCTTGAATGTCACTTTCTTTTTTTCCCTCTTTTTCACCTACACTTCATTCCCTTCCTTGCCAAACCCTTCTTCCTTCTTGCCTCTCCCCTCTGTCTTGTCTGAGGTCTATCAGTGGTCCTTAAGATGATGCTTAGCTAGGAGTTTGGCAGCCTTTCGAAAGGGAGGACAAGCTTCTGACCCCTACCCCTTCTTGGGGGCCCAGGTTAGGGGTAGAATGGGGGGGAGTAGAGGCTGAGCAGCTGCTCAAGGATTGGGTCTGCGAGAAGCCATCAGCCATGAGCCTGGGACCCAACTTTGCCCTGTGTGCAAAAACTACTGCCCCTTTTGTAGAATATACCTTCTTCATATTTAATTGCTGGTGGAGGAAATCTAGAAGTTTGGACTCAGTCTAAAGTATTGCGTTCCAGTCTCAATGCCATCAACTAGTTGAGCAACCACCACACAACTGCCTGACCCTCTGTGGACCTCAGTTTGCTCATTTGGAAAGCAAAGGATCTGGTCCATGCCAGAGCTGGCTCTATAATCACTACTTGTGAAGTCAAACATGTTTGGCACTTGGCAGCGAGCTCTGGTTTACATAGCCTGTTCTACCAACTAAAAATTGTCCTTCAAAAAAATCACTGTCCTTTAACAGAGGATATAATGCTTGTTTGAATATGTTCTCTCTATGTGGGAAGGCTATGAAGGCTGCTGGAGGGGTGCACTCTGAAAATTATCACCTCACCTCTTTAAATGATGCCCCAAGGAGCCTTCATCAGTTCCCTAGCTAATCTACTTCAATTATTTAATCATCATTCACAGCCAATTCTTTCTTCCATGTAACCCAAGCTCCTTCTTTGATAGTTTCCTCTTCTCCTGGCTTCAGCGGAAATAGGTCACTGTCTCTTCCAACATTTCAGAGACCATAAAATAAAACATCATGCCTGCAGTGCCCATCAGAGGTTCTTCCTGGGTTCAGCTCAACACTCAGACTCAGAAGCCTTCCAGAGGCCACACTTGGCTTCATCAACTCAGAAAGTTGGAGAGAGGGCTGGCTCCATAGTGTAGTGGTTAGCACGTCTGCTTTACACGCAGAAGGTCCTGGATGGACCATACCCCGGGTGCACCAGGCCCCGGTGCACACTGTGAGTGTGTGGGAGGAAACGCCCTGCCTTCAGAGATCCAGTTCTTAAGTGGAAACTGGAAGATCCATAGGTCAAGGGTGGAAGTATGGTAGGGGGATTAAAAAGGGGAGCGGGGAATGGAGAGAGGAGCCATAGCTGGCCAGCATGTCAGCACTAAGAGTTCACCTTACAGGAGCTCGGGTCAGTCTGGCATTGCATTCAGCTCAGATGCAAAGAGATACGATCCATGTTGCTCATGTGGTGTGAGAAAGTCCTTGGCTTAAAAGCCATTATATTTTGTTATAACTCTGTGGGTATACTTTCCAGTTTCTTCACAAAAGACAGGTAAATAAAGTTCAAAAAGTCACCGTACTCAGAGAGTCCCCAAGGATGGTGCTCAGCCAGGTATCTACAGTTCATGCAAATCAATGCTGTAAAAATACCTTATCCTCCTCTTTTGGACACAGGGTTCAGAGAAGAGATTAGTAATATAGCCAAGATCTCCTGACTTCAAGGTCCATTGTTCTTTCTATTATACCACAGTGCCTCACTCTGAATGGAACTTCTGATCTTCACTGTGACTATGATATAGTTTTAACATAATTTGAGTATGTTTAAAAGAAATATAATAGCTTAATATTTTCTAAAGGACGATACACCTAATAGTTGGTATTATCTGTGTTTATTTCAGAAAATATTTATGAACAGTTTAAATTAGCAAATATATCTGACAATACCTGGCACATAGTAGACATTCAATAAATATTAATTGAATCTGCCTTGTACTTCCTAAATTGGGAGGTGGACCCAAATGATTATTTAGGGCAAAAAAATCAGCTTTGACCCACTTGTCTTCTAAGTCATATTATACAGGTGGCCCTTCTGGGGTCACGGCAAGCATTTTGTTACATGAAGCTCCATGCTTTCATTGTCTTTATAGCATTTGTCCCCAAACCACAATTAAATCTTCACTGACAGCAAACACAGAGCCTTTCACCCTCAGATCAATAGGCTAATATGTAGTTAGCTGTGGGACTTTGTGCCTCCAAGACTAGCCCACCGAGGTCACTGTTTTCCAAGTGCAGTTAAAGGACAGAGCCAAGCCAGACCCAAGGCAAGATACTCACAAGCCGTAGCTTAAGCCAGCTGGACACCCTCCTTCCAAAGAGACCTCAGAGGGCATTGCAGGTTACTCTACATTAGAAGACAGAACTTGAGTAAATGTCTTACTAATCATAGTGCTTCAACTTTCTCTTCAGAAAAAGCAGGCCGTACACATATTTAGAATAATTGAAAGATCAACAGACCAGGAATCAGCTGAATATGCAACACACAAGGCCCTTCACACCCCAACCCGGACCCACCATTTCAGCCTGGCCCCTACTCCCACCCTCACGAGCACATTGTCACCTTTGCACATCATGTTCTTCACCAAAGAAGGCCCTATCGCTAATTTTTTTTCTGACTAATAAACTTTGATTCATCTTTCAATACTCAGTTCAAGCTCGAACTGATGTTTATAGAATGTTTCCCTCTATGTTCTCAAAGGGCTTGGTCCTTGCTCCATTAGAAGAGTTGGAGTTACGTGGTTATGGCAGGACTGTCTCTCGGACTCAATTCTCAACTCCCCGAAAGTGGCACTTAGAAAGTATTTGTGGAATGACTCATTTATTCAACAAATATTTATTAAATGTATACATACATAGTATACTTGTGCCAGATACTGTTCTGGTTAGGGATAGAATAGTGATGTTTACGCCGAGTATTGAAGAATGAGAAAATGTTGCAAGGTGGAGGGAGGGAGAGAAATAAAGACTGGACAGTTGTTCACAAAACACCTATTTCCTTATCTTTCTGGACATGTAGCTCTGCTACGTTGCTCTGTCTCCCTTCCTGTGTTAGGTTTGGTTATGTGACTGTGTTCTAAGTCAGTATAATGTAGGGAGAAATGAGATGTGTTAAGACCAGACTTGACCCATAAAATCTCTCTTGCATGATTCTCCACATTGTTTTGCTTTCTGCTAGACCGATGGCAGATGAGCGCAGTGTGACTTTGAAAGCCATGTTTAACATAATGGAGCCGTAACAGAGAGGAGCCTCCACTTTGAGGAGAGGAACACCCAGGGGCAAGAACAGACATCTCTAGACTATAACATTCAGGTGGCCTGTTGGTCCATGGTCCAAATATCTATTTGTATTGAAAGACACACTTTGAGTTGTCTTTCTTTTTCAACTTGAGACTTAGAATAATAACAGAAAATTTAAAAATTAGTCATTTAAAAATTTAAAATGACAGATACCATATTATAGAATGAGAATTACGCACCGGGTATTATATACGTCAATTCTCTTCACTAAGAAAATGGTGAAGACCTTCAGTCAGGGCTGGCTGAGAGATGCCTTCTGTTATGGCCTATCTGAACTTCTGCTGTCATTTCACCCTAACTCTATTGATTCGCTCCCATATTCTAGGATATTCTTTTCTCTGGGATGTTACTTCATTGAAATAGGACCTTCATTCTTCCATGCAATAAATTTTGCTGAGGACCTTCTACATACCAGAGAAATAAGACAGAGGGTTTCCCTCCGGAAGCTCAGGTGCCGAGAAGGGGCTGGCTGGAGAGATGAGCCAAGGGCGGGAGGAGGGCATTCAGTGTCAGCCCAACGGGAGACTCGTTTCTGCTTTGGACCCAGTCAGGAGCTTATCGTTTCCACCAAAAGGAAAGAAGCTTCAAAGATTCCTCCAGCACCACCTGAGGGCAGGACACCAAAGCTGGTCAGGGACTGGAGGGCCTTCACATTAACGAGAGAGAAGCTAGAGGGCCCCCAGACAAAGACAGAAACCATACCTAAGGTAATAAGTAATAAGCAGCAGGCATTTTGCACATGGTTTTAGATAAATTACTTTAATAGAGAGAATACTTTCTGAAATTTGAATAATTGTATAATCGCATAAATGTAGACAACATTTTTCAGTTTGGGTAATAAAGACCTTATTAACCTGTAAGCTCCAGGAAGCTCTATTTGTATGTGGCACCAGGCCTAGTAAATATAGGAAATTCTGTTTCAAATATATGTCTCATTGTCCCCACTGATCATTGAAATATCTTACATATGTCAATATTTTGGCATTAAATGACAGAGAGGTAGGATCTGAAGTTGGACTGCCTGGGTTCAAACCCTGGCTATGCTATTCATTACCTATGTGACTTTAGGCAACTTTCTTGCCCCTATTTCTCCAACTATTGAATAGGAATCATAACAGTACCTACTTCGTAATTATGAGAATTGAAGGAGTTAATATATGCAAAGCAGTAAGAATTGTGCCTGGCATATATTAAGTACTCCATAATATATTAACTATTATTCTTATTGTATTTCAAATGGAAGCAGAAGAGAATTCTTTTATTGACCACATGTCACGGCTGTGGGTTCAGAAAGATGTTAGTAGGCCTGCAGGAATTATGAGGCCTTTGATGGTGTGCCCCAAACTTCTTTGAATAAAAGAACCTGCATTTCACAGCCTGGAAGTTGAGGAGAAGACCCCTAATACTGTGCCCAAGGCTCTCCCAACCTCATTCTATAAAACCCCAGCCAAATCTTGCTCATCTTTTAAAAACTAATGAAATCCAGAAAACACCCACCAGTACCATTTTTGTTTTTATCCTAACTGAAATTTTTTCAGCGAAAGTGGGTTTATCTCCTTTTTTATTTTGGAAAATAACCCTTAAGTAAAACGTTGATTATCTAAACAATTTTACCAAATTTTATGCACCATTAATATGACAGTAACACTACTTCAATACTACTTAAACTATTATAGGACCAATTAAAAAAAAAAACAACAACGTATGATCTCTAATGATCCAGTAAAAATAATGCAAATATTCTAGCGAGAGTGAGCTGAATAACATTCATGTTTCCCTGGCACAAGAGTGAGGAATAAAGAGACAAAGAAAGAGTCAAGGGGAAATTTTTTCGAATCGGTGTATTAAAAGTCAACGATTTCAAACAAACCCTTTAAAAGAGCTGCCCCAGGCGAAGTTGAGTTTTCTGCGAGCCATAGGAGACAGCGCCACCTACTGGCCACGGAATTTGTCCAGAGGGTAGGAAGGCGCGAGAGAGGCAGTATGAAGTTCAGGGGCAAAACTGCCCATACGATTTGTCCCAAACTATTTCGGTGTTAATGCAACCCAAACGCCTGACTTCATTCTCCACAAGAATGCTCAGGGCCCTCTGAAGTTTCCTGTATAATAGACTTCTGGTTTCTAGACTATCGAAGGAAGGAATAGGAAATGCGATTTTCGCTTTGGCAGCGAGCAGCCAAGCCACTGATCTAAAGCAGTGGTTCTCAAACTCTACTGCACATTCAGATCACTTGGGGAGCTTAAAAATTCCCATGATCAGGCCCTACACCAATGAAACGCTCTAGGATTAGACATCACTAATTTAGACATCACTAATTTTTAAATCTACTCATGTGACTCTAATGCGTAGCTAAGACCTGCAGCTGTCAGGGCAGTGGCCCACCCCAGCTGATTTCACCCCATGCTGACCTCAAAGAACCTTCAGTCTAATGCAAAGATCAGCAGAATGGCGTGTATGTGTTCCTGTACTGTGTTAGGTCTATGATCTAAGGATGCTTTCCCCAAGGTCGGAAAGGCCCATGTATGAAAATCCATCCCCTCACTTAAACAGAGCTTTATTGAGTAAACTAGCTTCTGGACCCAATTCCACCATGGCGGGGTATTCCCTAACACAAACAATTCTCTGACACTAGAAGGGTGTGTAAGAATTCAACTCAATTCTGATACTATCTACCCAGAGATAGTATCAGATTCTATAGGCTAAGGGCTCAGTCCTACAAAACTGCCAGACACACAGACAGATACACACTCTTCACATGCCGGAGACTGCAGGTTCCAACAACCTGGTCCGACTCAGAATGCCAATCACAAGTTTAGGTTGTCATCCATACTTCTGACTGACTGGCTATAAATTAGAGGTTCCCATGACCCCTTCCTTGGGTTCAATTAATTTGCTAGAACAGCTCACAGAACTCAGAGAAACATGTCACTTAGCAGATCACTGGTATTGTAAAAGGGTATAATTCAGGAATAGCCAGATGGAAGAAATGCATAAGGCAAGGAGTGTGGGAAGGGGCAGAAGCTTCCATGCCCTCTCTAGGCGTGCCACTCTCCCTGAATCTCCCTCCACGTGCTCACCAACCCAGAAACTCTCCAAACTCTACCTTCTTGGGTTTTTATGGAGGCTCCAGTACCTAGTCATGATTGATTAAATCATTGCCCATTGGAGGTCGATTTGACCTCTCCCCATCCTCAAGAATGGGGGTGGGAGTACAAGTTCCAACCCTCCAATCATATGGTTAGTTCCACTGGCAACCAGCCCCATCCTTAGATGCTTTCCAAAAGTCATGTCATTAACATAAAAAAGACATCTTTTTGTATTCTCTACACTTAGGACATTCCAAGAGTTCTGGGAGCTGTGAGCCAGGAATTGTGGACAAGACCAAATATATGTGTGAATATATCTGGTCATCTTATAAATCATAATATCGCATTGAGGTATAATTGACATACAATAAACTGTATACATATAAAGTGTACAATTTGACAAGTTTTGATATATCTGTGAAACTATTGACAGGATAGGTAGACAGGTAGAGATGAGCTGGAGGGAGAGTGATAATGAAGGGTTAACAAGGGCCCCCGAGACCAGTTCAGCAGAAAAAAATATGCAACAGAGGGTCTAGCAGGCTTGTGGAGCCTCCCTCATTTCCCCAAGGTCAGAAGTCAGATAGGCAGACCAAAAAGCCTAGTAGTGCCTGGCATCTTCCACCCCATCCCAGATTGCCCCAACTGGTATAGGCAAAATTATTTAACTGGTCTTGTGCCTATCCTCAAAATCCCCACAGTACAGGTGTATGACTTTCCATCTATGGGCACATACTGCGTAGGCCCCAGCTTGGAGTAGGAGGGCCTAAGGGAGGAGCAGAAAATTCACTTCATTGGAGGTAGGAGGGACAGAGAAATAAAGAAACCATGGCCCCGTAAAAATTCAGAACCCCAATTTCTCAGGGCATTCTATTTTTATCAAGCTACTCGCTTGGACTTTCTTCCAAGTATACTTTCCTTAATAAAATCACTTCTGTTTGCTACTTTTTGTCTGCTCTTTCTTTTCTGAGTGTCAGACCTCCACGTAAATCTTTCCTGGGGCATCCAAGGACCGAGCCCTGACTCATAGAACGCAGACACCTAATTGCCAGTAACATGATCATCACAATCAAGATAAGGAAAATACTCTTCAAGATTGAATTGGAAGGGTCTAGTTTTATACTCTCATTTCACAATAATTTAATACTCATTCTATGCCAGGCATCGTGCTGGGTGAAAAGGAAACACATACCGTGCACAACCTCTCCCCCAGGAGAACTGGTGACAAGACCCAGCTGGGACATGAAGGAGGCCATACTTCTACTTGAGAGTGTGCTGTGGCGAGAAGGAAGGAGTAGGAAAGGCTGATCAGAGGAGATGATGGTTTAGCTGATCTGGACAGATGAAGGTGTTTATTGGGCAGTTGAAGGAAAGGTATATTACAAGAGTAGGGAACAGTATGAGCAAAGAATGGCAGCATGAAGAGCTGATCTATTTAGGGAGCAGCAGCAGGTATGGCCAGTGTTAGTGCATTTGGGGGGTGTTATATGAGGCAAAGTGAGAGCAGTTGGTGGCGACACCCAAATGATATGAAGTGATGAGCCACAAGGAATTTGGCTTGATTCTATGAGCTTTATTTTCTCTGTGGAGAACCCCTGAAAGCCTTAAGCAAGGCAGTGTCATGATCAGATTTGCATCTTAGAAAATTTATTCTGAAATTTTATTTAGCCCTTCAAGGTTGCAGGCCAATCAATTAGAAAACCTTTGCAAAGGTCCCAATGAGCAGAAACATGAATTGCATAGGCCATATTCTATAAGAATCAAAAGCAACTTTGAATGCAAAAGCCATTTTCATATACATATGTACATATTTAGAGCATTATTTAAACAATGGCAATGAAAGTCTCCGAAGAATGGATGGTACCCTGGTCCAAGAAGCCCAGAGTTTGCATGGCCCAAGATGTTTGAGAAGCCGTGGAAGCTGGCATGCTCTCATCCAGAGGAGCACCAGGGAGGTGGGGTATTTAGAAAAGAGGGGAAAATAGCCCGCTTCTGGTGCTGGATCCAGAACTATCTTCAAATGTATAGGAAGAAATATGCAGGTCAGAAATAGTCTGTGATGACAAGTTACAGTTTAAACAAGATTAAGTTATGTCTGCATTAATTCTATTGCTGTTAACCAATTGGTTGGTGGCTAATGTCTTCACCATGGGCATTAATAGCTCATAAGAGTGTTTCTTTTATTCCTTTCACCACCTAGCCTTGAGAACACATGAGTAAACACAAGTGGTATCAGTGAGGATGCTTTCAGCTGCAAAAGCAGAAACGACTACAGGCTTACCTCGTTTTACTGTACTCCGCTTTGTTGTACTTCACAGGTGTTGTGTTTTTTACAAATCGAAGGCAAGATCTTCCACCAGCAAAACAATTACGCCTTGCTTTATTGCAGTGGCTGTACAGGCACTATCTCCGAGGTATGCCTGTACTCAAACCAGCCTAACAGTAAAATCCAGAGACTTCAGGTATGGTCTGAGTATGTGCTCCAGCTCCATTTTTCTCGGATTCTCTCAGCTCTGCCCTCCTCTACATGTCAGCTCAGCAAAACCGAAGCAGTTCGAGGCTTCACATCTTTAAGCTCACTCTCCAGGAAAAAAAGTTTCTCTTCCTCCAAGCTGCTTACCAGAGTTTGGGCTTCCTCCGAATTACACCCACTTATGCCATGTATTCACTCTTAAGTCAGTAGTCACTGTGGCTATTGGGATGGGATCCCATCGATTGGCTTGAGCCAACCAAGTCCACCCCTGGGAGCTAGGGGTAGAATCAGTCCCATCCAAAAGGCTTAGCTACTTCATAATGGGAGGGAAGTAGGATGTGAACCGGGAAAAAGCTGAAAATATCTACTACCTGTTAAAATATTCCTTGGGTCATCCAGCAGCCCCTAAGCAGCAGATGTCCATCAGTTCAGTTTACCGTGTGTCATGGTTGCTATGGAAAATGAGACTTACTGCTCTGTGCTTCACCAAAAGCCCTGAATGCAAGGAAGGACACCATCTACCAAAGATACTTTATTTGTTACCTTTCATAGTTAACAGTCAATAATAATAACAACAAATAAAAATAATTTGCAAGGGAACCAGACATTAGATATAAACAAGGACATTATTAACATTAAAGAAAGCCTGTGCTGAATGTGACTGCCCCCGTTCTTGGGTGTGTACATGTTGGTGGCCACAGCTAAGCCTCTGTCACAAGGGAAGGCTGAAGTACCTCTGGAATCTGCATCACAAGGCTGGACATCCAGATCCAGAGCACAAGCTCCCTCTCTCATCTCAGCCAAACAGAATGTCTGCAATTTCAAAGCGACTTCAAGCTCTTGCTCCTGGGGTTTTTGCCTTCATACCACTTCTAGGCTCTGTGTCTTGGGCAGGGCATGAATTAGAGCAAGTGGCCATTTGCTCAGTGAGGAGGGGTGGCTGTAGACCATCTCCCTCACTCCTCCTCCAGCTTTCTTCTGCCTCCATTCTTCCTGCTGCTGGTCACGTTTTTTTCCCTGCCTCTCCCACACACTGTCATTTCAAAAACTCTAGAATGCACCCCAAGGTGGACATTTTTAGTCCATGCCTTCTAATTAACATCAAAAAGGTCCTGTATTCCCAGTCAGTCCTCTTGAAAAAGATGGGAGACTTGCCTTTTTTCTGTCTTTTTGTTGTGAGGCCTGCTCACAAACTCCAGGCAGTTCAAGGGCATTGAAATCCCAAGAATTGAGGGACAGAAGGAGAACCTTAAAAGATGATACCCCTTCCCATCCCCAGGGACTTTCACAGCTGATGTGTAAGAGTCTTCCAGAATTAGGTCACTTATCTGTAGTCTATCAACTCAAGAACAACATTCTCCTGGGAGTAAACAATCTGGGGGAGCTTTCTTCTAGACTGGAAGTGGTTATTGTTACTCACCAGAAAAAAACAAAAAACAAAAAAACAAACAACAAAAAACTTAACCATTGTACTAACTGGAGAAAATCAACTGTCTTACAAGTGCTAATAGCATCTAAGTGCATTTAATTTCCTAGATACTTAGTTAGCAAACAAGTTGTATTCATTGTAAACACCACAAATTCCATTCAGAGAGGCTAGACACCAGATGGAAGGAAAATGCCAAAGGCCAGATCTTCTTTGGGACTCACTTCTCTATCAGTCTCTTAAACATGTAAAATAAAAGCTCATACATTGAGTTGAGGGCCACGGACGGTTCCAAATTTTTGCCATTCTAGACAAAGAGAGAGAGAGGGAAAATTCTTAGAAAAGAAGTATTCCAACAGAACTATATGAGAAAATTAAGATTCATAAATTATTAACATTATTTCAATTAACATTACTTGAATACTATTATTCGAATTAGAACCAGTTATTGTGCTAGATGCTTTATATATAGTAGTTTGATCTTATCCTATGAGGTAGGATGCATTTTGTCCATTTCACAGATGAGAAAGAAACCCAGAGAAGCCAAATAATTTATTCGAGACAGCATAGCTAGTAACGGGAAGGGCAAGGCTTTAAACCCAGGTCTGTCTAACTCTAAATCCCGCACTTATTCTACCACTAAATGGCTCTCTTTAGAGGTTATACTTGAAGTAAGGGCTCTACTGATAAGGAGGAAAGGAGGTTTTTAATGAATTTGCTGGTTAAGGTTCACCTTAGATGAGGCCGACAGGCGCTCGCTCCCACAGGACATCCGTTCTTGGCTATTGCTGGCTAGACCCTGTGTCTGACCCAACATAGTACAAATTGTGCAAGTCATCCCTTTGTATACACGTTAAACCTTTAGATTTTCGAGTTTCAAGGAAATGACATGTGCAAAATAAACCATGGGATTTCAAAATAAAAATAGTCCAGGTTTTCCCAGAATGTTCACAGTGCGTTAATATTCTTCAAGGGCAGTGTGCTTACCTGGGCAGCCTGCAGGGGTGAGATGGGCACACGGAGGCTGTGGAGCCTGAGCCTGCCCGTCTCAGCCACCTCTACCACCCTCCTGTGCCCACCTCCTTCTTTGTCCTCTTTGTTTTTCTACTTTTGTTGGGTATGCCTCATCCCAACCCCTCCTTCTTTGCTCTTTCCCCCTTTTTCTTTCCTTTTTATTTATTTGTAAAAAAGTCATTTCCCTCCTTGCCTTCTTTTCCCTATCTCTTCTCCAGCCCCCTGTCTGTCCATCCTCCACCGTCTCTCTTTCCATCCGTCTCAATCCCCTTGTCACTCTTCCTGAGCATCGCTTCCTGCAGGCTTTCTCCCTTCAGCATTTCCTTTGGATCACACTGAGCAATGCCAGCTATGATTACCCAGTAAAAATCTAATGAGTGCAAGCTTAGTCTCCTTGACAGTCCTTCCATGGGAAATCAACCTTCACCATCCCGACTTGTCTTATGGCTTTAGAAATCCATCCAGTCGCTTCAAAGTCTGGACGGGGGGTGGGGGTGGGGGGTGCTGCAGAGGAAAGGAGAGATTTGCCTTTCCACGGGCTGCCTGGAAAGGGTCCACAAAACCACATTTACATCCAACAGTTCCCCTCTCCCCAGGCCTGACCTAGGTCCTTAAACAGCCTGGGAATTGTAACTCGACCCCAGACAACCACTGGCGTCATACCCATAGAAGTTTGTATTTTCAAGGAACCTTCAGGGATCTAATTTAAGTTGTTTGTTTGTTTGTTTGTTTATAACTGAAGGAATAGGTGGCCAAAGAATTAAGTGATGTGGCTAAAGTCACTTAGATGGTCAGTGTTAGGGACCAAGTGGTGTCTATTTACCACAGCAATGAGCTTCCTCCGATCTTTCTGTTTTGGTTAAAAAAGAAAAAGCCTACCAGATATACTGTAGCCAGGTCCCTACTCTGCCCTGGGGTCTTTCACTCAGAAAAGATAAAAAGAGCCCATTGACTTACCTAGTAGTCAGGGTGAGGTATGCCTCTCTGGTTTACATAGGGATTCTGCAACTGATTCTCTCTGGAGAAGTTTGTCCTGATTTTAGGGAAGATGCTCCCTTCTGCTCCTAGATTGCTGAAGCCTGTTGTTTCCTCCAGTCTCAGATTTTGAAAGTCATTCTTAATCAAGTTCTGTTCTTCAATAGTACTCTTTTTTTTCTTTGAGCTGCAATTAGTAACAGGAATTAGGATCTGACAATGGCGGAGATTCTTTAAAGCAAATGTTAATGTTTTACAACTTGGAAATATTTTCAAATTTACATGTGATTTATCAAAAAAGTTATTGCACAGAGCTCTCACACATCAATTGCCCAGATTCCCCAATTGTTAACATTTCTGAACCATTTAAAAATAAGTGGCAGACCTGATACCCCATTGCCCGTAATACTTCATTACCTCATTCAGTGTAGATTCTGTAAGTTTAAGGACAGGCTCCTCATAAGTTCCGTGTAATCATCGAAACCAGAACACTAACACGGATGCAACATTACCATCTAATTCCAACGATCCCATGTAAATTTCACTAATGACGTTAGTATTCTAAGAATGCTTCAGAATTGTTTGTGGAAGTAATAGTAGAAGGCAAAGAGAAAAGATGATTTGTAATATGATTTTACCTTCAAGCAAAGTCAATGTCTACAGAAGCACCTCAGTGAATGAAACAAGTTCAAGGTAGAAAGGTCTTAAAAGAAGAAATAGGAGTTTCCCAGGTTTGGCTGTACTCTCGAGGATAAGCATTCAAAGCCAAGTGGAAGCTCTTGCGGGTGAAGGAGGCATCTGCCTCCAATTAATCCTGATTGTGACATTCCTTCTGTCCCACAGGCCATGGACCTGCCCCTGTAGTGCTCTAGACTGGGGGAGTGGGACTGGCTCCCTCCATAATGCCCACAGGGCACTCCCAGGGTGACAGTCATCTTGCCTCATTCACACTGGGAATGTCGTAAAGGAATACCCTCTTACCCTGTGACCCTGATGGCCAGCCCCGCCCACAACAGTTTCTGCCCTTTGACAACATTCCTGTCTAAGGTGACTGAAGAGAGGCTTTCTTCCCTTTGAAATGGGCAAGAAATAATTCTTGGGATATTCCAAGAACAATGCATCTGAGGCTGAGCTCAGAGCAAACAGGAGGAGCTGAGAGACATGGCTGTCGCTGGGGTCACAAGGTTCTACAGTAGCCCCCAAGGACGCTGGAGAGTCAGGACACTGAGTCAATCCTGAGAAAGGAGGAGACAGTCTTGCTCCACGATAGAATGTTCTGGCCCGCTCCCTAGAAAAGGGAGAGACACCTTCAATTGTGTCTGGAGAAGAATTAATATCAAAATGGAATTTTTTTTAAAAAGAAGAAACAAAATATTTCAGGAACCTAAAATCTATTTATACTCATGTTATAGTGCAAAAATACCTATTTTGCCAAACTATATAAGCTAAATGTTATTTAAAAAATAGCTGGTTTTTATCAAAGTGGATCCCCATTTGGCACATTTAGAATGGGATAGATAATAGCTTTCACCTTCCCTGTTAATGGAGGGAACTTTAGCATATTTAAGTGTCTGTCAAATAAATGAATGGACCCTACTTAAGTTCTTAAGAAGAGCACTAAGGCCTCCATAGTGGAGAAATGGCCACGCAGAGATGGTTCTACTGAAAACCCAGGGGGTGCCAGCTGAGGCTGATTTTCTACCATTTGCAGCAAGGTCCTTGGGCAGGGGCCTGACTTAATGAAAATGATGTTTGACAACATCGATGGAGTTAAATACTGTTGACAGAGAGTTTTTTGTGACATAAGATAATGATTGCTATGTCACATTATAGTGTTAAGTGAAAAATAAACTTCAAAAAATTTATTTTAAACGCAAAGGATAAAAAACTATGTATGTAATGACATTTACCAAGAGAGGAAAAACCTGGAAGAATATATGCCAAGGATGGTGGATTTTGTGGATGGTGTTTTTTCTTCTGCTCCTTTACACATTTCTCTATTTTCCAGAGTTTCTTCAATGATCATGTATAGCTTACATAGTCAGAAGAAAATTAAGGTAAGGAAAAAATGTGGTTTTAGAGAGGCCTTGCCTTACTTCCTTTCTCTTGCCAGGGAAACGCTATGTGTGCGTGTTTGGAAACCAGAGTGTGACGCTGGTGGTGCTGTGTCCTGGGACAAGGACACTGTCATTCCATACCTCACTAAGATCAAGGCAATCATCATGGCAAGTATGAGGCCGCCGGCGACGATGCCCACGATAATGAGGATCAGCTGAAAATCTGAAAGGGAAAAGAAAAGAATAAGGGCAGCCTCCCACAAGTGGCCCCCCCACCCCCTGCACAGGTATGTCTGTCCCCAGGGGCTCTGGGCTGTGAGGACAATCAGGCTGTCACCTCTGACCCCTCCCGGGCCAGATTGGGTGGGTGGCTCACCTCCTTTAACCCTCTCCAAACCCCAACTGTGTCTTTGGGACTCAACCAGAAGAGGCGGCCTTTCCAGATAGAAGAAGAGTATGAATGCAAAGGAGACCATGGCGGCAGGGCCTTCCTGGGCTTTGTGGGGGATGAGATCTCAAGAGAATTCCACAGCACCTCCTGACCTTTGCTGCCTTGGCCCGCCCACCACACCTGGCCTTGAGCATAAGCTGAGGAAACTAGGTAGAGTTAAAACGTCACTAATAGAGGAGACAGGTGATGGCTTGAGAGAACTGGTGAGGGAAGAGTCTGCAGGTTCATTACCACTGTTCCCCTCCTCTAGATCTGCTCTATCTAGCGCTATTGAGCACTAGGAATTTGGCTATGAGATGACCTGTAAGTGTAACATACACAGCGGATTTCAAACACATTTGAAAAAAAAATAAGTAAACTATCTCATTAATAATTCTTATATTGATCACATATTGAAATGATAGTATTTTTGATATATTGAGTGAAAGGAAATGTTGTTCCAAACAATTTCATCTATTTTTCTTTACTTTAAACAATTTGGCTTAGAATTTTTAAGTTTTAAATTAAATATAAAGCTCACATTATATTTCTATTAGATAGTGCTGCTCCAAACCCTTTCTTCTCGTTGCGACATGACGCCAATATAAGCCACCTGCAACTTGGATTTATGGAACATTAAGTCTGGAAAAGACCACAAAGGTCATCTGGCCCAAACCTCTTATTTTATAGGAATGGACACTGAAAGCCTAGAAGGAAGAGATGACTTAGCAAATCCAGCCATAAAGCAGGGTAGAAGTTGAGAGCATTTCTCTTTACTAACCTTGGGGCTGGCTGGGAGGCTGACAGTAATATTGCCTTCATCTTGAATCAATGATCTTTAGTTCATTATGTAAATTTTGAAATATAAAATAATTTTAAATATAAAGTTAGTATTGTCTTAAACTTGTGGGACACGGGAGAAAGTGAAGCAATTGAATTTGCAATGACACATCTCAAACTACTAAATAACTCTGAAACAAAAAGATTTGAGTATTTAAATATCTGATTTCTATAACCACAAACATGTTAGGAATCTACTGGTCTTTTATCCTTTCTAGTAGTAAAAAATGCAGATATAAGCTAATGTAAGAAATGAATAAGATGTTAAGATGCCCTTGGCTGACTGGGGACATGGCCAGAGGGGCCAGCCCACCTCTTTGGCTGAGTTCTGTGATTCCTGTAGCAAAGGTACTGCTGTCTGTGACCTAAGGGTGGGCATGGGATGGCATGGCCCAGAAGTCAAACTGCAGGCAATATTTTCCCCTCTTTATGAAGACAGCCAGAGACTTTGGGTGACTGGATAGAATTTCGAACGTGATTAAAATCTGTTTCTCAAGTGCTTAATGGCAAAGCAGGTCTTTCATACTCACGGTCTTCACAGTTGACTCCTCCGTAGCCAAACGCACACCTAAAATACAACACACAAAAGGAAGCCACAGTAAGAGCCTCTGTGAGAGCGTGTCTGCGTTCCCACCCAACCTCCACGTCTTCTTTTCCATCTTTCTGTCATTCTCTCCTCCCTTGTTCCTTCTCTTCTTCTTCTTCTTCTTTTTTTCCCCCCTACCTTATACTCCCAAGGAGCTCTGGAAGTTTGAGGGGGGAACACAATTCCATGTGGTCTCATTTGCTACTGACTCATATTGCATCCTCTGAGCACTAAGAATATTCAGCAATTCAGGTAAAGTTGAACCCCAGAGGCATGGAACAGGTGGGATCCCTTTGCGCTACCAGGCCACCTGGTTCTGTCACTCATCTGCTGCCTTGCAAACTGGGGCAAATTATATTCTCAGAGCTTCAGTTTCCTCCCCTGAAAATGGTGAACTAATCCATTCCTGACAGTGTTATTGTGAGAAGTGTTACCTAGTGAGGTTCCTAGCACATAAAGAATGTTAAAAAATTACTGATGATGATGATGGTGATGATGGTGATGATGATGCTGTATACCTACCAACTTATGCCAGCGTACCAACTTCCTGACCTATGTTGCAAGTGCTATCCTTTTTATCCTTTATCCCATACATAAGCTGTAGCTATGACAAGATAAAGAAGGAACAATATCTCTTACGCTTGACAGATCCCATCGTCCTTTTGCTTGTAGCCTGGCAGGCACGTGCATTTAGCGACCTCGCCGTCCATTAAGCATTGCTTATTGTTTTCTGCATTGCAGTTGTCAGGACAACTTGCTGTTTCAAAACAGAATGATTTCTGGGTAATTTTCAGAAACAATCTCTTCAACCCTAAAGTGATATGTCACGGGATACAATTTTTCCACATTTCTTTTTCTAGGTAAAGTGAGATGTTCATTGGCTGTACACATGAAATGCCCCACTGTGAAGCTGCACACGGCTGCCTCACCATCTCACAGCCAAGGCCACACTTCGTGTCTGCCTGTCTAAAGCCAAAATTCGCATCCCTTAGACTCTGAAATGCACATGGAGACTTGAGCAGTAAAGTTTGTATTTTACACATATGAAAGGAGAGAAGGTAGGAATTGTGAAGAATATTTAGAAGAGGTGGAACACTTACCAACACATAAAGCGATCTGCGGGTTAGGTCTTTCCAGTCCCTCCTTGCATGTACATAGCAAACCATTGCTACAGTCATCTTTCTCATCTGCCTCTACACAACCATAAAAGTCACATAGACTTTTCCCTGGGGGGCACAAATAATTCAGAAGAATATTCAGTGAGAAATATAGATAAAGCATCTCATGAAAGTATCCACTCCACAGTTGTTATAATGGCCTTTTAATAAGTTTTGGGATTTAACAAATGAAAATAGGGGGTTCTGAAATCCAACTCCCCAACTTTCTTCCATAACCATTTCCTTATATTATTCAATTCAAATGAATCTAATCCAATGCAGTGCAATTATGTTCAAGCACAAATTTCTTTTGTACCTAGCTCTGTGCTGGGTTCCACAAGGGACACAGTAGCTATATAACTTTTGGGTCTCATCTTTGTAGAGTTACATGTTTGGATCCATAGAGGGTTGCTTCAAGCAACTCATAATCCGGAGTTTAAGTACAATGGGAATTCAGGGGCTCAAGAAGCTAAAGATAACATCATGGAGGAGATGGGAATTGGGCTGTTCTGAAAGACAGGGAAGATTTGAACAGTCAAAGAAAGGACAAAGTCTTTCTAAGTGGAATAAACAAGACATGAAAAGAAGAAAAGAATTCTAGTCAGGGAATAGTGGAGTTATATTTGGGTGGGGGAAGACAGCGTGGTGGAGTGGAAGAAAATAGAAAACACTTGGATCTGCTATTTGTTGGTTATGGGCTTTCTCTGTTCAAGCATTTGATTTTTGGTGGGCCCAAGTTCCCTCCATCTATGAAATGGGGCTAATAATTCTTGTTTCACATGATTATTGTAAGAATTGAACGAGCTAATGTAAATGCAAGTACCCACTACAGGAGCCCCAACAAATAATCATTCTTTTGTTCATTCATAGGTATAGCAGGGTTAAATGCCAGGCTAAGGACATTGACTTTTATCCTATAAGCCTGAGAACCCACTGGTAGATTTTGAGCAGAAGCATGGCATGATAAAGCAGTCTTCTAGGAATGTTAGTCTGGAATGGATGAAGAAGATGTGGTACATATATATAATGGAATATTACTCAGCCACAAAAAGAATGAAATCTTGCCATTCATGACAACATGGATGAAACTAGAGGGTATTATGCTAAGTGAAATAAATCAGAGAGAGACAAATACTATATAATTTCACAAATGTGAGGAATCTTAAAAAAATAAATGAAAAAACAAAGAAGAAACAAACTCATAAATACAGAGAACAAATTGATGGTTGCCAGATTTGGGGCAGCGGGGTGCGTGTTGGGGGAATGGGTGAAAAAGATGAAAGAGACTAAGAAGTACAAATTGCCAATTATAAAAGCAGTCACAAGAATGTGAAGTACAGAATAGAGAATATAGTCAATAATATTGTGATAACTATGTATGGTGCCAGGTGGGTACTAGACTTATTGGGGTAATCACTTTGTAAGTTGTATAAATGTGTTGTACAACAAACTAATATAATATCATACGTCAACTGTAATTGAAAAATAAATTTAAAAAGAATGTTAGTCTAGGAGCACATTGGAAGGCATTAGGAATAAAAAGATGAATCTGAGAACAGATTAGGGGGAGAGAACAGGAGAAGGTAGAACAGTTATGTGCTTACTCTCTTCTAAACATTCCAGATCTGTAACAAATCTTCCTTCATCACCTGCCATTTAAAAATAACTCCAACTAAAAGTCTAGAGAAAGAGATTCTATAGCTTCTGACACAGAATGGAGAATCTGTCTTTGCAGCAAAAGCAGGAGTGCAGGAAAGGGTGTATTCCTCTAGAAGTTCTGAGTCTCTCACTTTCATTTGCTGGGCGGTTTAGGCTCTTATGGCCACCGCTAGCTGGCACCATTTGGTAATTTGCTAATGTATCTAAGAGCACATGCCTGGTCTCAGAGTGGAGAGCGATTCTCAGCTCTGAGGCCAAATGGTCGCAGAATGCCGCAGCTTAAAGGCAACAAATTACTAAGGAGAGCCAAAATGAGAGAACTGTACAGAGGACCCCAACTTCATCTGGAAGGATGCACTGATTATTTTCAGCTGGCAATCACTCTGACTGGTTAGTCTCCATGCTGATGGGGACTCTTGACTTCCTCGCACTTGCTAGAAAAGCAGAGTGTATGATAAGCCAAAAGCAGAGTGTAAGATAAGGTTTGTCTTGCTGTGCTGACAACGTGATCTTCCAGGGAATAGAGGTGCTACCTGCATGAATTGTCACTCTGTACCAAATTCCGACCCAAGGAAAAATTGATTGGCAGGTAGGAGTGATGCGTCCCTTGCAAAACAAGGACTAAGTGATAGCCAGAGAGAAGAGTATGACTTTGACAGTGGAAATACGGAAATGTTCAGAAAGGAAAAGGTGTAATTCTGTGGCACGAGACGCTGGAAGATAAAAATAGTTTAAGGAGATCAGAAGCTCTGAAAACGTAATTCTAACTGTGCAGCTGCTAAATGAGCTGTAAGAAAAAAGTGGGAGAGAGGGTCAGGTAACTTAAGAAATTGGCATGCTTTGCACAGGAAGCTATCATATGAAAGACATAAACGAAATATGTAAAGAAAGTCCCACAACAAAAGACGGAATATTAAAAATGTGACAAAGCCTAGAGTACCAAATGAGCTCAGGTTCACCACAAACAAAACCCAAAATAACAACAGCAACAACAATGACAAAGAGCAAAGAGTTAAAATAGAAAAATGGGCAAATGAATGGAGGGGTGTGTGTGTGTGTGTGTGTG
>NW_024351543.1:9245769-9292199 GCF_902729225.1 Pteropus medius
TCTGTGTGTCAGTGTGTCTGTGTCTCTCTGTGTGTGTGTGTGTGTTTCTGTGCTACAGGGGCTCATGCAAAGGCCAGGCCTGGTTGGTGTAATGTTGACGGATAACATGAGAAAGACAGAATAGCTCCGTAACTATTCTTCTTCAGTCTCTCCTGCCAAAATAATACTTAGATAGAAAAGAGTTGAATGAACATTGCTAAAGAGACTGCAGCCTAAGGAGAGGGAACAGTATAAAGGAGCCCCCGTCTTTTCTGATAGAATTTTAAGCATTTTCTCGTAGAGCATTTACAATCCAGGTCTTGAGAGAATAGTGAGGATCTTTGTGAAATCTTGAAGAAAGAGAATAGGTGCTGAAAAACTGAATGAGCAAGATTTGTTTATATTTTCAGAAAGAGAAATAAGCTTTGCACACTAGGCCAAGGAGGTTACAATGATTAAAAAGCAAACATCTGAGACTAAAGAAGGAATCTTAGATGATCAAAAAAAAAGAATGAGGGAGGCAGAAAGGGGATTAGGAGAGTGGCGGGTAGAGTCCCAGGGAGAAGAGGACTTTCTGAAGGGAAGCGTGCCAGAGTCAGATGCTACAGAAAAGTCAAATTAATTGTGCCTTAACAGAGGCCTTTGGATTTGGCGACCTGGACTGAGAACCAGTTGCACAAATCTTCTACCAGGCCTGGCCCTAACAGATGTCTCTGACATGAGGAAGTTTTGATGACTGCTGTAATGGGTTGATTGAAGTAATAGTGTCAATTTATTCATGCTTTCTTGTATCCAGGCCCTTTGGTAGCGCCTGCCACCTTGTGCTTGTGAATTGCTTTGGCCATCAGGACAGTTGTAAACATGATGTAAGCAGAGACCTGAGAAATACCTGTGCATTGAAACTTACCCTCTTACTGCTCTTGAAACCCTTTAGAACTAGCCTCCAAGAGGATGAAAGACTATATGGAGAAGAGAAAAACCATCCAGTTGCACCATCTTAGATCAGTCAACCCTCAGCTGACCTACCTAGCAGCTAACAGCAATTGCTTAAGTGAGTTCAGCAGAGATCAGCCAAGCCTGGCCTAGATAAGCAGAACTGCCCAGCTGAGCCCAGCCCAAATTCTGACCCATGGAATGATGGCATTGTATTAAATGAATGGTTGTTGTTTTAAGTCACCAAGTTGTGGAATGGTTCGCAACACAGCAAAAGTGAGTTGTCACAGCTATGCTGCAGGTTTGTGTGTCAGCCTAAAGGGGAAACAGTATATAAGTAAAACTTTCTCTAATCATTTGGAAAGCTGTAACTTGGTATAAAGCCCCCTTGTTTTGCCTTGTTTCCAGGACTATCTTCCAAAAGGAAAACAAACTGGTCAGTTTGCCAACTTGGGAGATGGTTGGAAAAGAGTCAAAGCCACGTGAGAGAAGAAAGGGAGGAAGAATAGACTGGTTAAAAGGAAATTTGGAGACATCTGCAGACTCAAGTTATCCAGTTCTTCTTCCCCCTTCTCACCTACAATGGAAAAGTTTATAAAAAAGTGGGTAGGTCTTCAGGTAAACTTGGAATAAAATTATTTAATACTTACCATCATATTTTGCAATGCCATCAGAATTGCCTTTAACTGCATTGTCAATTATAGCAGTTACACTTGTCTCATCTTCTTTAGTAGTTTCTGAAAAAAGGTTTACTACTGTTACAGCAACATCCTCCTGACCGGCACGAAATTCAGATCTTGCTGAAGGTGATATTCTAAAAATGAAATGAATCCATCTCTTGATTAATTGAACTGAAGCATCAACAAATTGAACTTTAAACCTCCCTGACTCCCAAATCTCCCAGTTCTGGTCTTGAACCACAGTCCTATATCCACAACTGGGGCCCAAATGTGGAGGCCTGGGGTTGCAACAAGATGGCAATTTATAGGCCTGGAGATCTTTATTCGATGTGTATTCAGAGGAAATCTATGGATAAAACAATGCCCCGTTGGAGGATACTTAGAAAAATTTTGGATGATCATTTTGAGGATCTAAAATGACTTAGGAGCCTGGAATTAACCAGAAATAGAACAAGTAACATCTGAAGTAGTAAGTTGTCACTTTCTGCAGAAAATAAGGAGTAAGTGTCTTGCTGAGCTGTTAAATCTCAGACTTGTATTTTGAGAGAGACAAAGGGGCATGCGTTCCTCCCTGGGCACAGAGAGAACAGCAGACAACCATGCAGAGTTTGGGTCACACCCAGAAATGGCCAGGAAATCAATAGGCAAAGTGGGTACACAATCAGGCCTAGGCACACATGACTCAGAGGAAAACTGAGCTAAAGAGAGATGAGGGCAGTGGGGAACATGAGCATATGATATCGAATCATATCACCAAATATTGAATGTCTGTATGAGTCTCTCTCTCTCTCTCTAATCAGCATTGCAGTTTGGAGCCCTAAGAACAACTGAGCCAAGTTCTAATTCTTTCACTGCCCAAAAGGAATCAAGTGATACGACCATGGAGAATGAAATAAAAAGACTTTTAAAAACTCCCATCCCTGTCTGATTTGTGGCTGTGTGTTTTGAAGATTCAGGATATATTTTTCCTGTCCAGTTTTTTTTCTTTTTCCTCTACTCCATTTTGACATTAGAATAAATACATAAGCCTGAAAACATAACCAACCTATTTAGGAAATGTTTACAGCCAGGTTGGTTCTTCAGAACAATCAAGATAATCCAAAACATTAACCAAATTCTGTTCCTAGGAACAGTCACCTCAAAAGGGAGTCCAAAAAAAAAAGTGGCTTCAGAATTCTCATTTTAAATTGTCTCCCGTAATTCATTCCTGATAGGATTTGGAGATGACAAAGAAGATAGAAGGCAATGAAAAAGGGGTCCTTGACACAAGTGATTCTTTATCAGTTAAAAAATGAGCAGAAATCTACAGTATAACTTTGTAGTGAGGCTAGGAAACAAATCCACGGTTCACTTACTCAAAGACTCTATTAGCTTACATGGCAATTTAGGAGGCCAGACATTGTACTCATGAATTAAGAGAGCCACTGTGTACTTAAGTGATACAAAAAGGTGTTGTTTAAATGACTAGAGCACTAGAGTTGGAGTTAAGAGACGTGAGGTCTAGACCCAAGATTGTCACCATCTTTTGTGGCCCAAGACCAGTCACAGCTTTCCTAAACCTGAGTTTCTGACTCTGTTCAAAGAGAGATTTGAGAGTTAGAGATATTCTGAGTATCCTTCCAATTCCAACATTTGTACAACAGATAAAGATCTTGGGGATTCAAAGGAGAGCACACTGGACTGGAGCCTAAGAAATGTCTTCCTAGGTAAGACTAAGGCCCATTCACTGCCACGGCATCCATGGAGGAAGTAGTCCCTCACCGGGACACTGAGCTCACAGGTAAAAGATTGTCTCCAAACACCCCTAACCCCCTTCTAGTGACTCCGTAAGAACAAAAGAAGTGCCAGGTTTCAGGGACCCTCCTAAGTGAACTTATGGGACCAGCTCTCCATCACACTTACGGAGTCTCATATTCTGGAAGGGAAACAGAAGGGAATTAACACATGTTGAAATCATCTATGTGCCAGGCATTTTGTGCATGGGATCTTTCTAATGTTATCTCATTTATTCCTCACAAGGTTCCAGGAAAGTTGATCAGATTATCCCAGGTATACAGATGAGGTAATAAAAGTGCAGAGAGGTTAAAACTCCTGCCCATTCATGCAGGAAGGAAGTGTCAAGGCCAGGACTGAAGTACAGCTTTGGCTGAGGCCATCACACCTCACTTTTCTTGTTTTATCCAGTCATACCCAATGCATACACTCCTTGTTGTCCACTAAACTGAACTGAATGCCCTGAAACAACGCCTAGCCCTCCAGCAACTGTCTGCTGTGAATGTCCAGCTTTAGAGCCTCTACACTGGGGCCCAGCCTCTCTGCCCACTGCCTCTCCCTCGCCACGTGGGCACTACGCCTCCCATTAGACTGCATGCTGGTCACCCGGCTGCCAATCATATTTGCCTTTCATTCACTACCAAACTCAAAACTCACCATTTTCAGGAGGCCTTCTGTGAATTTATATGTAGAAATATACATTGTATCTTATTCCACAAAGAATTTGACAAAGTTTATAAAGATAGTTAACAATAGTAAAACCATAAAATATGAATATATTAGGGCTCCTTTTTCTGCTTAACTTCATCCTAGAGTATTCTTTCCTCAGGTGCAGCACTTGTGTGTTAATAGGCTTCAGAGAAGGCTGAAATGGAATCGCTTTCTTGAGAATTCTTTGCCTGTTTGGATCCCTGACTAGCAACGACATTGGTTACTGTATATTGATATGCTCAATAAATGCTTGTTCTCACTGCAGAAAGAGCTCACTACTGGCCCTTCAGAAGCCAGGTATGAGATTTGGGTGTGCTTATCTCCCTTACTCTCCCCGTATGAGAGAAGAGATGACTGTGAGCCACTCATTCTCCTCCTAGGCCACTGGAATGCACATTCCCAGGATTGGCCAAGTGTGGTTTGTAGCCAAGGGATTGAACCAAACGAACTGATCCAGGTGATGCACTGGACCATGTGTGCAAATTGCTGAATAGCCAATCACAGACAGCATCTTGATGTCCCCAAACTACACTTTGCCCATCCAGGTCACTGTCAATGTGACAGATTGACCACCTCTTCTTGACTTGTGACTTCCCACTAGAGGGCCTTAGTGCAGCATGGGGAAGTCAAGAGAAGACCAGAAGTTAGAGAAATGCACACCTGCCTCCCAAGTACTCCATTGGTCCATAGCAAACTTACCTTACTTTATTAATTACAGTCTGTCCATAATCAGTATTGACAAATGCATCTTTAAACTGTGGAGGAGAAGAATAGATTTAATAACAACTACAAAGAGGGGGGAAAAAGTGATACTATATCTAAGTTTTAACATAAATACATTTCTAAATTTCTATGTAAATATACATGGTTCATCACAGCAAATTATTTATTCTTGACATGCTCTCTAACGCCTTTCAGTACATTTTTGCTGTAAAATAGTAATATTTTGCTGTAAGTTAGGGTTATCTTAAGAAAAAGATGGAAACCTCAAACACTTAGCCAAATCGATGATCATACTCTTAAAAATTAAGGTGACTAAATTATTAAGTTTGTCTTTTCAAAGTCACAGGAAAGTTTGGCATATTTGTTAGACTTATCTATATGCGTGCTTCATGCATGCATCAATTTACCCAAGGAACACTTCTTTAATTGCCTAAGGAATTATCTTAGGGGACTAAGAGATTACAAAGATGGGCAGGCCCAGCCCCATGATCAAATAGGGGACCACACCACAAGATTGAGACATGTAAGTGCCATAGAGTGATATGATCTACTGTGGAAATTCAAAGGAACTCTTTTCCATAAGTTGCATAATTTTTCTTTGAATCTCACTTTTCTCATTGGAAAACTTGAGATAGCAGTAATTCCTACCATGTAGGGCTATAGTATATATAAAATAAGATGGAGTATATGATACATGAGTTTGTGAATTGGAAGACACTCCCAAACAGGTGGATCTTAGTCTTGAGTTGTGTTCTAGGAGCAGAGACAACTCTAGATACTTGTAGAGAAGTGGCCAGAGATAAAGCTGAGACTTCTAGAAGGGTGAGGTGGAGGTGGGTTGACTAAGATCAAGTCTCTAAACTGGTCTCTGAAGATCAGGGCACAGGCCTGTGGTGAGAGAGGGTTTTGGACACTCACACCCAAAGCTAGTTTGGGAAATATAGTGGCCACAGTGGCCAGTTGTCAGTAAAGCCACACAAGACAAACAAGGGCCTCCCTGGAAATAGCAACACATTGATGTTGCTTTCTTTGATGTACTGATGATCATCGAAACTGGCAAATAGGAAATAGCAAATCCAAGATGAGAGGAGAAGTCATGGCCAGCTGGCCCATCGTGCACAGGTGGTATGACAATGGGGCCAGGGCAAGCCCTGGCATACATGAGCACTAGTTCTCTCTGTATAATCTGTAAAATCATTTAGATAATCATTTTTTACAGTTTACCAATTCTAATAACAAAACTCCTTTGTAATGACATAATTCTGAATTGAAAGACATTGTTGTAGAATAAGACTTTAGTTCTTAGATTCCCATTCAACTTTGAGAAACTTTGGATCGGTGTCCTTTGCAAGTCCTTCCAGGTCTAACATCTGTGGTTCTAGAATGCAAGTCTCATGTGGACGCACCCACTCACAATAATCAAAATGAAATAAAGTTATTGTTCATTTTGACATTTTTGACAATGGAAAAAAAAAGTAGCAGATGCTAATTCCTCTGGAGGTCCTCTCCTAGGCACCGAAAAGAGTCATATTTGTACAGAAATGTATTCAAATTGGAATGTAAAAATAAAATAAAAAAATCTTTAATTTTTTTTCTCTTCAATTCTATGGAAATAATTCATTTAAAAACATCATTGTATTTACTGGTCCATTTAAAAATATTCTAATAGCTTATGTAACAAGAATAGCATGGCTGGAGCAAGCTTCTAAAGCCCTCTGCTGGACCAGGTGGTACTTAGATGCAGGATTATAGGGAGACCCAAGGGTCCTGGAGTAGGAGCCTGGGCCTCTGTGGAGAGTGGCACAAAGAGGGCTCAGGACAGCTGCTGTTTGCCAATCAGTAAGGGTGTCTTTCACTATTTGAACAACTGGAACAGCTGTACCAGTGTGGACCACCTGAATATCAGTGCTATGCTCTGCAACTCAGTGCTAGAATGAAGGACACTTATACAGGAAGGAAGGTGGGGAAATACTTACAAACGTAGTAACTTTTAGATATAATTTTTCATAGGCTATAGAATGTCCATCTTGCAAGCCAGATATTTCTGTTACACTTAGTGTAATTGTTCCAGGGAATAGCTTTCCTGAAATTTAAGCAGAATCTTTCTGTAATATTTAATGTAAAGAGGGTCATTTTCATTTTGCTTAAAACATACTTTTAAAAAATTCTAAACACTGTATGATAATACCACAGGAAGCCTGGAAATATGAAAAATGTTAACCCAAATCCCACCCAAACTAACACAACCATTTTCACTTTGGTACAAGGTAACCCCATTTTTCAAAAGTTTGCTTTACACCACTTCGCTTTTACTAAAGACCTACATTAGTACCTGTTTTCTATAACTAAAAGAAACTTAAAGGGGATTTTTGCCGTTATGAAAAAAGGCAAAAATCAAAAATAGTGTCCAACGTTTGTTTTGTGGCGAGCTGTTATAGAGGCAACACGTACTCCGCCAGCTCCTTCCCTGGGAACTACACTTGGCATCTCAGCATCGAGCTGTCAATGCTTTGAACTGCATCTGTGAACATCTGTGCTGTATCTAGATTTATTTTGTGCATCTGTTAGCAAAGTGTGTCCTAAGGTAATTGTTTCTTCGCTTTACACCTTTTCAGCTTACAAAAGGTTTCTTAGGAATGCCCTACTTTCTGATAGCAGGGGAAACCTATATTTCTCCCAGTTCCTTTTCTTTATGTATGATTTATTTCATTATAACTCCAGTTTAGATCATGAATCTTCTTTACTTATTATTACATAATAAGCATTTTTTTCAAATCATTACTTGGTCTTCATAACTATCATTTTAAAAAGTTGTATAGTAGTCTATGAAATATATGTGCCCTTCATTGATATATAGTCTTTTTTTGTTGTTGTTTATAGCACAATAATTTTGTTTAATTATTTTTAAAAGGGGAAAAAAGGTTATAATGAACATCTTCATGCTCAAGCCTTTCTATATTTGGGTCATTTCCTTAGAGTGGATCTTCAGATATGAGGTTATTAGTGATAAAAATAAGAACATCCTTTTGGCTTTGAAATATCTCTAATCTCTGTGGCCAACACTATGCATTTGTTTTCTATACAATTGATCTGCTCTGGCAAAGGGGTGTACTTCTCATTCACGAAACAAGTAATAACTTAAAACACAGGAAACAGCCTTGGACCTTTAAAGCATCCAGGTGATTTAAGTAAAAAAAGTGTAATGTTAAGTTTATGGCAATTTGCTCCAAAAGTCCATTTCTAAAGATGAGAGTCTCTTAAGTCTCCAAAAATGGGGTTTGCTGATATGGAGCAAGCAAATCCTATGACAGAGAACTGAACCAATGTCAGAATACCAGGCTCCCAGGCTTGTCTGACCTTGTGGTCTTAGGCATATCACTTTATTCCCTGTCCATGTCCCCATGTAACAGCACTTCTATATATTTATGCAGTCTTTGTACTTTTTCAGGTCTCTCACCACCTATTGTTCTCATTTTGTCCTCATGGCACTGTTCCCTTTAACAGATAAAGTGAAGAGACACACCCACTTCCGGACCTCATGGACTACCTCAGGAATCTGACTTGGTCCATTTCCTCTCACACTTGGTTCTACAGAGACAGAGGCAGGAGCCATTCTTCTACATTGCTGGCCTTTGTTGCCTCCAAATTTTCTTCTACCTCTAGTATTACAGAAACTCTTTTTGCCATTTTTCTTTCTATTCCACTTTAGGTATTAAATGCAGCTCTGCACAGTTCATCCTTTATAACTCACCTTTATTGCATTTTGAAGAATTATAGTAATACCCATCTACGCACAGGCAAAAAGATGTATTATTCAGACTAACACATGAGGCACCACCACTACAGGAATCTTCTTCGCAAACTAAAATAGAGTAGAAAAAGATGAAAAATCCACAGAGCAACAAACAACACCCAGAAACATACTTTAAAAATTTTCATGCCTCCCTCCTGGGCACTTTCTATTCCTTGGTTGTGTTACTCCAGGGCATACGCTTAGAAGAGCTAGAAACAAATACATAGTTTCTTATGTATCTAGGAAGGTTGTTGCTGAAATTCTGGAACCAAGTGCTTGTCGACAGTAAGGGTCAGAGGTTGGTGGGCAAGAGTCTGCTCTGTGCAGTCTTCTCATTCCAAGGAGTCAGGAATCTTTGGGCCTTAAGGCCCCTCCAGAACCTTGATGTCTCATCCTCTGACACTAGATAGGATTCCCTGAAATCATTTTAGAGAAAGCACCATATTTTTAGGAAGGTATAAATAACTGTCTTATAGGGAGGAACAGGCAAGTAGCTCCAAAAAGAAACTAGAAGTTATCTAGTTAGCGCACATGGTATATAGATCCACAAAGAAAGAAAAGGAATGTTAAGGGGAGAATATAGCTTAACTCAGTGAAAATTCTAAGAGAAACTGATGAAAAGACACTCCACTCTCTGGCTTCCTAAGTGGATGACTTGAATAAATAGTGAAAATAATAATGGTTCCCACACCACTGGCTGAGACCAGGCAAGGTGCAGCACATTTCCTATCTCCAGGATCTGATGGGATCCAAGGAAGAAAGTCAGGTCAGTGGCCAAATGATGATTATGGGTGGCCATTTTTCATCTTTGTCAGGTGAAATGATTCTGAGCTTTGATTTCTGAATAACTTAAGTATCTGACAACCTTTAGAGCTGTAGGTAGAAATAGACTTTTTTAAAAAATCTACATATAAGGTACAACATGTATAACATGCTCTCTTTTGTGATTAAAAAAAGAGGGGGATACACACAGACACACAAATGTGTATGTTTATATTTGCATAGATTTTCTCTGGAGGGAGACACAAGAGCCTGGCAATAGAACTGTCCTCTAGGGAAGGGAACTGGGAGTCTGGGTCCTAGGGATTCAGGATAGGACGGAGATTTAGTTTTTTCTGCATATACTTGTGCCTTGTTTAAGGTTCTTTCTCCATAACCGTGGGCCTAATTTACTTTTATCAAAAAATATAAAATAGTGCTGATGAGAATGTGGAACAACATTGCTGGTGGGAATACAAGATGATACAGCCACTTTGGAAGACAGTTTGGGGATTTCTTACAAAACTAAACATACTCTCTCACCATATGATCCAGCAAGTGCACTCTTTGGTGTTACCCAAAGGAGTTGAAAACTTATGTCCCCTCAAAAACCTACACAGGGATATTTGTAACTGTTTTATTCATAATTCCCAAAACTTAGAAGCAACTAAGATGTCCTTCAATAGGTGGCTGGATAAACACTGTGGTACATCCAGAGAGTAAATATTATTCAGTGTTAAAAAGATATGAAGGAATGTAAAGGCACATTACTAAGTGAAAAAAGCCTGTCTGAAAAAGCTACATACTGTATGATTTTAAACACATGACATTCTGGAAGAGACAAAACTATGAGACAGTAAAAACACCCATGGTCACCAGCGGTTGGAGGTGTGAGAGAAGGATGAATAGGTAGAGCACAGATTGTGGAAATTGAGGTGATTGCGATACGTCTGTCAATGTAGGTTCATCGGTAGTAACAAGTGTACCCTCTGATGATGGATGCTGGTAACGACTAAGCCTACATGTATGTAGCGTATGTAGTGTCGGGGGTATATGGGAACTCTGTACATTCCTCTCAGTTTTGCTGTGAATCTAAAACCGCTCTAAAAAATAAAGTCTATTTAAAATTTTTCTTTTACAGAGTTAAAAACAAATGCTACATGAGACAAAAGTAGTATCTCATAAACAACAGTAAGGGTCACCCCTCTGACAAGGTGTGAGCCGACATTCTAAGTGAAGTAAACAGCTTTTTGTAAAAAAAAAAAAAGCCTCAGTCACATTGTAAGGATGACTTGGGAAATCCTAGAGAAGCAGCTAAGTGCAGCACCACTTTGGATCTGCCAGACAAATAACTCCTGGAATGCTTTCTCTCTGGCAATAAAGGACAAACTCAGCTTGTTCTGTGTGTCAGGAATAAAGTCACAGGATGTTCTAGCTGAAAGATCTTGGTGGCTACTTAGTTCGGTCACATCTTAATACAGAGGAGGCCCAGAGAAAAGTGGTTTGTCCCATTCTCCACAGTTAGTTAGTGATAGGGCCAGAACATAGAGAATGGAGAAGCAGAAATGCCTTAGAAAACTCCTTTCCCTAACTCCAAGAAAGCCAATTATGCAGCTGTGTCCCACTCGGCCTAATCTTCAGGGTGGCCCATTCAAACATGAAAGACTGAGAACCAGGTCTCAGATACAGGCTCTGGCTCCATTTGCTTAATCATCCAGTTTTAAGATCTATCAAAGAACTAAAAGATTAAATGTAGAGAAAAATCAACTTGCTCTTTGACCTTGGGCAAGTTTCTGCCCTTGTAGGCCCCCATTTCCCTATCTGAAGATGACAAGGTTTATCTAGACCTTTCAAGCCTAGGTTTGAAGATTCTCTTAGACAAGGAGTTGGCAAACTATGGCTCATAAGCCAAATCTGGCCAATCTCCTGTTTTTATAAATAAAGTTTTATTGATACACAGCCGGGTTCATTCATTTATATATTGGCTATGACCGCTTTTATGTTAAAATGCCAGAGTGGTGTAGTTGCAAGAGAAATTCTATCGTGGCCCACAAAACCTAAAATATTTACTAGTTTGCCTTTATTGATAAAGTTTGATGACCCCTATTCTAGACCAAGCTTAGAGAAATGAGTCAAATGTTGGTTTAACAACTTTAACTTATGGTCGATTGTTATCTCTTAGACAATATTGCCAGAACAGCTGTCCTTTGAACAATGGCCCTGGTCACTGAAGTTGTTTGGCTTTCTATCCCTCAGGTTCAAATTCCAAAAACTGGCTCAAACTTAAAATTGTGATCAGCCACCATCATAACTTGTTCTATTTTTTTTACAATATCTAATATGGAGTCAGGGTAGAAACAGACTCCTTCCTTAGGTAAAGGAACTAGACCAGAAGGGTTGAAGAGTTGATGCTTATTGGATATGGCCTTCACAGAGGAGCTGAAACTATTTCCCAAAACCTCCTGGAGAGAGGACTGCTGGAGAAGTAGCTTTTGCAAAGTCCAAGTTCACAAAAATGTTCCACATCTGGCAAATACCTTGAGGTTGCATGATTATGAAGAAAAGAAGAACACAATAGAACTGCAAGTGATTTTTCAGAGTCTCTACCGTTACTCTGCCTTTGTGACTCAGATTTTTTAATTCCAAGGGTTCATATTCCCTACTCACTTCCCTACCCCAGTAAACATACTTGCCTATCATTTTCCACAATGCTATGACTGCTTAGTGAGGCGTCTTTGAGGGAGTCGCTCTTACCTGTTGTGTTATCA
Source organism: Pteropus medius (assembly GCF_902729225.1). Taxonomy (NCBI): domain Eukaryota; kingdom Metazoa; phylum Chordata; class Mammalia; order Chiroptera; family Pteropodidae; genus Pteropus; species Pteropus medius. Next base: position 9,257,889 of record NW_024351543.1, read on the forward strand.
GGGTTCGGGTTGCTGGTCTTTGAGGAAGAGACACTGCTGAAAGTCACTGAAGGAACAGTCCCTGGAGAATCACTTATTGTGACTGTGATGGAGGACGATACATCGTTACTTTGTGTTGTTACAGAAGGAACAGTTGTGGATGAGTCATTACTTGAAGATGAAGTGTTGGCAGTGATAACTGTCGTTTGTATAATTGCGGTTGATTGATATTTTGTAGACATGACACTGGAACTTGTAACTGGATTTGATGTGATATTAGAAGTATTAGTTGCTGATACTATAGTAGAAATAGGTGTAGTCATTGTGGCACTATTATTTGCAGAAGCTGCTGTTGAGTTCTCAGATTGAGCCATGATGTTACTATCTTTAGAAGCTGTGGCTGGAGGAACAGAGATATCAAGTTTCAGAAGACAGAATATTGAATATATAATGGCAGTTAACAATTATTTTTTAATACTACAGTTGGCCCTCCAACAATGCAGATTTGAACTGCATGAGTCCAGTTATACTTAGATTTAAAAAAATCAAACCCGTATTGTTCAAGCTTCAGTTGTAATTAATACCCAATTCATTCTTTTCTGAAAAATAAATACAGCAGGTCCTCAAATAATGTCGTTTCATTCAACATTGTTTTGCTATAACATTGATAGACGTAGGAACTTAACTCTTGTTTATATCAATTATCCTATGGTAAAATTGGTTTCATTTTATCTCATTTAATTGAAGTCACAGGACCTATCGACGACATGAAGTGAGAACTTATCATATAGTTGACTACGTTAAAAATGAAAATACATGGCCACTTCCAAAGACATAAAAAAACCCCATAATAAATAAAATCAAAAATTAAACAGATAAAATTTGGAAAATGTTATTTACAATATAACAAAGATGTATTAAGATGTAGTATTATTTATGCCTGTCTTTGAAGAACTGTCAATGTAGTATTATTTATGCCTGTCTTTGAAGAACTGTCATCTTAATATGTATTAAGATGTAGTATTATTTATGCCTGTCTTTGAAGAACTGTCAATCTGGGTTTAATATTCCTGAGTAGTCCTCAGTGAAGAAAATTGAAAATATCACCAGGTGGCACTGTTGCAACCTGGACATGGACTCCTTTGTCTTTTTACAGTTTCAGGAAATTGTCCCCAATTTTCCATTACATGGCATTTTGGCTGTTGTTGGGTATGAAGGAGGGAAGGGGAAGGCATGTGTTTAAAGAATAATGAAATAAAAATACCTCATTAAGTGTGTATTAAACTTAATTCCAAAAATATTTTTCTAGTGTAATGATCTATTAATAATTCTAGATACATGAACTTTTTAAAGAGTAGGATGAATAGAGATCATCTTTGCCCTAAGAGCTATGGTGATAATCAAAGTTGCCTATTTTCAACTCTTAGGAGTCTCTGGACATGGGAGGTAGTAAACTCTTAGTGATCCAGTTATCAGTTTTCTAGAGTCCTTAACTGTCTTTTGAACTCTGACACTGACAATCGGTTAAATAATATATTAAAAGAAAAAGTTTTAGTGAGGAAGCAGTTTCTAAACCCTTGGCTATAGAAAATTGCAAAGTAGCTCCCAGAGTCCTCCATGGGTCTGTGAACCCCGGATGGCAGAATCTGACTCTTTACCTGGAATGGAGCAGGACTTAAATAGTCTTTCCTGAGTATAGGGCCAAAAAATAGTCCACCAGCCACGCATCTTAACTGCTACAATTCTCACTTATCAAAGGCTTACCCTGTGCCTCATAGTATCTGTGACATAGATGTGAGCAACACATTTGATAGAAGAGCCTGCCAATACTCAGAGGGATGAAGGGATTTGCCTGGGGGTGAACCTTAATTCCCTTGTGTCAGGGGGCAAAAGACTCTTGATGCCAGATGCAGGGATTGAACCAAGTCCCTGCATTGCATTAGGGCCCAAAAGACATCTGGGGACCAAAGAGAAAGCTACGACAGGGCACCAGGCACCGAGAACCTGCAAAGTCATCCTTGCCAGGCCTCATGAACTCTCCAGGACAAATCTCCAGTTTGCTGAACCCCAGATCTTAGTGCAGAGGCCTCTTTACCACTGCTCTATCTTCCTTCATCACAGACTGAAATACCTTATCTTTGAGCCAGCTCGGAGAGGAAATTTCATCCACAAAATAGTCCACCCGTTGGGCTGAGGGATTATTAGTAGTTTAAGCCTGCTGATTGTATCACAAGGACAACAAAACATAATTAAAAGAATTAAACGTTTTAAAATGTTTCTTACCTGTGGGTACAAAAAGGAGGGCGAGAAGAGTGCAGTGAACTAAGGCTTTCATTTTAGATCTTCTCGCTGGGTAACCCAAGCAGAAAATGATCTTCCCCCAACTATCTTTAGTTTTAACTCTCTTTCGGGTACAAAGTCCAGTCATTAACTGACGTCAAATCAGCCAAATGCAATTACTAGTTAGGGTTTGGTCATATGCTATAGGTTTCGTTTGAATTTCTGAGATAGAAGATATGAACCTGGCCTTGTGGATACTTTTTCCATGCCATATTCCAGAATAACTTGGAAAGTTGGGTAGTGGTGGGTGATAGTGGTCATTAGTCTCTTTATACCCCAAACGTCCCCAAGCTACCACTTTTTAAGAGGTCACAATTCCTTTAAACACCGGATAATACAGAGTGTGCTTCGCACACCCCCCACGTGAGTGCAGGAAGTCCCTTCCCCTCCAGCTTTAGTCCTGAGAATCCTCGAGGAGTACTTACATGTTTCCCCAGACTATTACTTAGCTTTTGTCACCCATCGCCATGGATCACCACTCTGGGTCTCCCTGATGGTCATGTCTAGCAACTCTAATCATGTCTCCAAGCTTCCACGGCTCTCCACAGATCACTCTACTTCGGCTCAGCCCCCATTAATGTCCTCAAAGTTAATATCAAATTGCAGTATTTACTCTAACTTTACTGGAGGCTTGTGGGTGACAGGTCGAGGAGGAAGAAAATACAGTTCTGAAAAGGGAAACTTAAAGCAGATGACTTGATCTCTTCATTCTTGGTCATGTCCCCACCTCACGGTTTCTTTACTCACCTGTTGCCCCTCAGCCCCTGGCTTCTCACCACATGCCAGGGACCAGCTTTACTGGTTGGGTGAGGGTCTTCTTAATCCAGTCCTCTCTTCTTAAAATCCAGGACCACAACTGCCCCCTGGGTCCAGCCCCAGCCAGGGGAATGAAGCCGATAACACCTACTGAATATTAGCTGGAGTTTTAACTCTGACCCTAGTAAAAACAAAATTTTTTATGTTATTACACGGCAGGTTAGTTTCTAGTTGTCCCAAAAGTCTCCATATAGGATTAGGATTTGGGGTTGTATCTTATATAGCAGAGAGGCCCATTTAAGTATTTTTCTCTAGCAAAGACACCTCTTAAGCCCATACGTTGTGTTGTTATTTTCAGCTTGAATGATTCCTGGCACCAGGAGTTAAACAAAAACCTTTTTTTAAAAAAAATTGTTTTCTCTTTTCTTTTAAAACTCACTTTATTAAGGTAAGTATAATTTGCATTAATAAATGAATCCATGTAAAGTGTAAAATTCCATGAGTTTTGATAGGTGTATATATATGTGATGCCACCATTACAATCAAGATATGGAACATTCCTGTCACACCCAGAAGTTTCCTCTCACCCCTTCATGGTCCATTTCTTCCTCCATCCCCAACTCTAGGCAACCACTGATCTGATTTCTGTCACTAGAGATTAGTTTGCTTTTTTCTAGAATTGTATAGAAATGGAGTCACACAGTATATACTATATGTCTGGCTTTTCCCCCTCAGCGCAATGATTTTGAAATTCATTCATATTAATGTGGTATCAGCCCTCGTTCCTTCCTCCCTTTCTTCTTTCTTCCCTCCTTCCCTCCCTTCCTTCTCTCTTTTATCTTTTTTCTTTTTATTTTAGGCGAGGCAACCCTTGGTTGACCTCACAGATTGCGAGGAGCTTGTCAGCTTACAATCCCTTATTTTTTTATTTTTTATTTTTTTACACCTACAGCACCTGGTCTTCCTAGGTGGTCTCCCATCCAAGTACTAACCAGGCCCAACCCCGCTTAGCTTCCGAGATCAGACGGGATCGGGCTTGTTCGGGGTGGCATGGCCGTAGACTCTTTTTTCTTTCTTTTACAACTTTATTGATATATAATTTATATATAGTAAACTGCACATTATTTCAAGTTTTGACGTGTGCATACACCCATGAATCTATCACCATAATCAAGATATCAAACATTTTCATAATCTCCAAAAGTTTTCTTGTGTCCATCCTTTCCAGCATCCCCAATCTAAGGTAATCAGAGATTGTTTTCTGTCACTATAGATTAGTTTTCATTGTCTAGAATTTTATATACATGGAATCATACAGATGTACTGGGCTTTGGGGTTTTATTTCTTGTTCTGGCTTTTTACACTCAGCATAATTATTTTGAGATTCACTCACGTTGTTGTTTGTAATATTAATGTTTTTTTCCCCCTTATTTCTGAATAAGTATGGATATGCTAGATATACCATGGTCTGTTTATCTATTCAACTGTTTATGGACATTTGGGTTGTTGCCAGTTTTTGACTATTACAAAAAAAAGGTGTTATGAATATTCAGGTACTCGTCATTGTGTGGATATGTGCTTTCATTTCTCTTGACTAAATACTTAGGAGCAGAATGGCTGCATCGCATGCTAGGTATATGTTTAACTTTCAATAAATCATTAAACTGTTTCCCAAAGTTGTACCATTTTACATTCTCATTGGCAATATGTGAGTTTCAGTTTGTCATCTTATTTCTGAATTGTAAGAATTCTTCATATACGTATGGCAAAGATGGTTCCTTTTTGCCATTTTTTACATGGCGTTTCAACCTACTACATTGACTTTATAAAAGGCTAACCAGGAATCTAGGAAAACTGAAAAAGTGGCCTGAGGTCACAAAATTTGCTGCAGAGTCTCAAATCCTGTCTCCTAAACCAGAAAAAGCCCATTTCTCTATCTTGTGTGGATTCAAGATATCAAGGGAATAGTATCTACAGAGCTCTCCTGCCAATGTCTGCTAATGCAGTGTCAATATTTCCCCTGGTTTTCTATATCACTTCTCTGCTGAGCATACAATGAAGAGTAACCAGGAAGGATGGAGGCCTGCTAAACAACTGCCTTTCTGACTCATTGCTGGCCTTACCTGAGAAAACATGAGCAATACAGTACAAACCAGCAATCATCCTCTATTATGCCCCTCCTAACCCAGTCCACACCAGACTGCAGCATTCCAGGATTGTGGAGGCAATGTATAGAGTTTCTCATTAAGGCAAATGCTTCTTCCTTATTGGCAATGTTTCCTTCTCTGTGGAGGGGACTCAACGAGTGCCACGCTCCTGGCCTCTCAGCATGCCTTTATTCACTCTGTCCTAAGTGAAGCGTAGTGAGTTATTTCAGAAGAATAAATTAGGAATACTCATCTCTGCTTTTCCTCTCTGGGAAAGAACCTGAGTATTCACAGCTGTTGTACCTAGGGGGAAAAGGATTCATCATTAGGTAGCCCTAAGCCACATTCTCCAAAATAAACTCCTAATTAAAAGTGATATTTCATCTCCATCTGCCACATTCTTTTATTGCTCACATGATTCAAAACCTGGGCAAAGAAAAGGGCTGATATTTATTAGCACAACACCAGCTATATTCCAGATATCTATCTAGAAGTCAGGATCGCAGATTCCATCTTCCCAAAGAAACAGTGTTACGCACTAGGAGGAAACATGGACAAATTAATGTGGTTCAGTTTGTTGGGAGGCAGTACTGTGGTAGAGCTCTCTTCCTGAAATTTCCTCTTCTCACACACAAAGGATATCAAGGGCTCAGAAGAGGTTCAAATGCCGACGTGGACTTTTAATTACTAGAGATGTGCTCCAAAACACCTCGAACTTAAAAAGGCATACACATTGGCTTTTGGAATCTTGGCTTGTGAAACTCCACAATCACTTATCTATTCACCCCCACTGAATTTAGTTAGCTAAAAAAAAAAAAATTCTCACCATCATTTATCCTCTGGAATCAATAAGCTCTTGGAGAAGTTATATGGAGGGGCTTTCCCCAAGAAGTGGTTTGACTTCTCATCTACTTCCTCCTTATCTCACCAAGTAGATTATGGTGAGGTTTGACTAAGGTCAGAAAGCCCTCTCTCTTGGTGGTCATAAATTATAACTCATGTTTCCTTATAGAGGAAGTGAGTGGTTCTAGAGAGTAGACTTGCTGTCAGGGATGCTGGTGCTGGGTCTGGACTGGTTGCTCTTTAAGAAGAAAATTTCCAACAACAGATGGGAGCTGGTCTGCACATGTTTGGGGTTTGTAATTGTTTCTGGTTTACACCTGTCAGCCTTCCCCAACCCAGTTATTCCTAAAGTGAGAGATGATGCAATGAGAACAATGGCTCTCAAAGTGTGTTTTCCAGACCAGCAGCACCAGCATGACTTGGAAACATTTTGCAAACTCACATTTCAAACCCCAGCGCACACTTACTGAATCAGCTCTGTGTTTTAACAAGATTCCGGGTAACTCTGCACCTGTGGCACAGAAGATTTCAAGTAGCCCATAGACACAGCATTAGAGAACATTGATTCACTTAGAGAGGGAAAGTAATTGCCTATCAAATTTATTTCAATCATTCTGGTTATAGGAGAAAACCTCATTTACTGCTAACATACCTTTAACTATTCTCCAATACTCACACATTTCCCTTTATAAGGAAGAGAGAGCAGGTCTCAGGCACAGAGACATTGGCAATCAAAGATATATGCCTAGAATCCAATAACGCTTTATTTGAATTCTGTTTATTTTACGGTGACTTTCTATTTATGGCAAAAGAAACTAATGTTTTATTTGAGGTGATGATGTAAAGTTTATTTTAAAAGTATATGCACTTAAGTCTGAAGAAATAATATGATTTCATGAAAAATGTAATGGAAGAAAAAGTAGAGGTGATCGAGTAGTCCCACCTCGCCCCCCTCACCATCACCCATCCACAGCACATATGTTCCCAGACCCCCAGTAGGTGCCTGAAAGCTCGGAAAGTACTAAACCCTAATTAACTTCTTCAAATCTGCCAGAAATATGGCAGCAAAGTCTTCATCAGCAGTCACAGACTCCAGTGATTTTTACATTTTTCAGCCCAGACTTATTTCTGAATCTTTATAACCACTCTTTACTTGCAGTAAATGGCTTGGTGTTACTCATTTCAGGGGATCCCTTGTTGATGTCTTTGTATGGGCTTAATACTTTCTGACACAACATGTTGTCTTCAGTTGAAACACATTTTCTGTTCATGTCTTTCACCCACAATTTAATGCCTTTTCCATCTTAACTAAGCACTTATCACACACACTATGGCTGTTTGAGGTGAGACAGCAAAACTAGCATGCATTTTTTTTTTTCTCTTTCACAATTTCGTGGAGAAAAGATTCATTCTTACTATAGATCTTAGCAACTTCAGCATATGAGTTTTTTCTTTTCTTATTAGTCAAGAACTTTCACCTTTTCACTTAAAGGAAAAGGTTTCTCTTTGGCATATTTGAATTGCCAGCATCACTACTCTTGCAGTTTGGAGTTATTATTAAGTAAAAGGGTGACTGGAACACAAACACCATGATACCAGAAAGGTCGATCTAATTACTGAGACGGCTACTGAGTGACTGACAGGCTAGGAGCATATACAATGTGGACATGCTGGACAAAGGGACGATTCACGTCCAGGGAAGGACAGAGCAAGACTCGCAAGATTTCATCATGCTACTCAGAACAGCACACAGTTTGAAACTTATGAATCGTTTCTACCTGGAATTTCCCATTTAGTATTTTTGGATCACAACTGACCGCAAGTAACCGAAGAGGAAAGTGAAACCGTGGATAAGCGGGGTACTGCTGTTTATGTTTTGTCAAGAATCGTGAGAGTGGTATAAAAATGACAGAAATTTGGAAAACACTGTGCTAGGACACAATCATTGTGTGAATATTAGGGAGAGGCTCTTCAAAAATATGGGGGCAGGGGACACAAACAGGTAAATTAACTAAAAAAGAAATATGCAATATCAACATGAAAAATATATCACACTAGTAAAAGAGAAAATTGAACCAAGCCTGAATTGGAGCTGAACTCTGAGTTATTTTCTGATTTTAATTAGATTAGTACCTATTCCTATTACTAGGAAGCCTCCTCTACCCTTCTCAAGCTGACTCAGTCTGAAGAGAGTATAATGACATTTAACTCGATATTTAAGGCTTAACCTTGACTTGCAACTTTCCCAGTAATCTTATCCAGACATTCTCTTTGGTGGTGGTTGTTGCTTCTAGTCACCTGTAAAATGTCTCTTTCAAGAAGGAATCGTTGATTTGGCTTTCCCAGGAACTGTTTTCTTAATGGCAAATTTGGAAAACAAACAAACAAACAAACAAACAACTTCGGCATATACTCATAATTGCCTAAGAGGTTGCTTAGCACTAGGAATCAATCTGATACTATGACTGTGGGCATTTTATGGGGAAAGATAAAAGAATGATAATGCTTGCTGTTGGCAATAGTTCATGGAAAACGGGCTTCATACACAGCCTTTGGCAGAGAGAAATTTGCCTATGTATATTACAGACTTTTAAAAATGGTTGGAACCCTTGACCCAGCAATTTCTAAGGAAATGCCAGACATATGCTCAAAGACATTTGTACAAGGATGTATCATCATTATTTTTCATAGAAAAATTTAAAACTATATAAATGTCAAATTTGGGGCTTTGTCAAGATGAAATTTGGTGAGTTTGTGAAAGGACTATTACGTCGTCATTATAACAACGGAAAATTTCAACGATACTGTATTTTTACTAAAATACAGTATAAAACAATATGTACATTGAGGTATTATACTTGGGCTACGCCAACTAGTGTTTAGATTCTTTCCTTTATTCACCAAATACTTTAAAGCATCTATAAGCACCAGACACTGTTTCAGGCTCTGGGGATGTAGCAATGAAATGAAATTAGCATTTCTGCAATAACTCTGTTCAAAATGCTATGAAGGACACATTCAGGATGTGGTGGTGGGAGCACTTTGAAACACTCACCTTGAAACACTCACCTCGAAACACTCTCGGCAAATTATACTAAGTAAGCATAACACCCAGCAGAGGCCAGCACACAGTAGGCACACAATAAATAGTCCTCGATTGGCTGGCTTTCTCTGGGGGCAAATATCCCAATCTCTGATCCACCCTGTGCAGTAGCTACTACACAGGGCAGGACCAAAAACCACCCTCCTCTCTCACCTCCTGCCCTGATGTGGGGCCTGAATCCCAGGGAGACTTCTCCTCTTACGGAGACTTCTCCTCTTACGGAGACTTCTCTCCCAGCAGCCCTGGTTTCTCTCCCCAGAAGGCTCCTTACTGTCTCTGTAAATCACAGGGATGGAGAGTGAGAGGTAAAGGTGGGGGCTGGGCAGTGGTGTCTACAGAACTTCTCTCTAGAAGGATCTTGTCCTTGCTCCTCCTGAGTCAAGATGTCTTAAATAATCTTCCCTGTAAGTGTTTGTAGTTCAGTGAAAAATATTTCGACATCTCCCAATAACGCCTTCTTAGATGGTGGTGTAGATGTGTGTGTTTGTGAACTGAACAATTAATTACCAATGGGGCACATTGGTAATCCTTTGGGATTACCAGTTAGGATCCTTTTCTCCTCTGAGATAAACTTAAGTTTCAGTTGGAAACACCCTGGTGCTCTTGCAGGGCTGAGCTCCCAGAGTGGGTCCTCACATGGACCCAGCATGGAGTGGTAAAGAAGGTGGATTTGCCAGCACTCCGTCCCAGAGAATTAAAAGGGAGTTGGCTATCACTTTATAGTCACCAGGGTGGCTATTAATTTTTTTAGAAAGATAATTGCAAGTGTTGGTGAGGATGTAGAGAAATCAGAATCCTCTTACACTGCTGGTGGGAATGTAAAATGATGCAGCTGCTTTGGAAAGCAGTCTGGCAATTCCTCAAAAAGTTAGATGTAGACTTACTATTTGACCCAGTAATTCTACTTCTAGGTATATTCCTAAGAGAAACAAAATATGTCCACACAAAACCTTGTACCTGAATGTTTATTATTCATAATAGCCAAAAGGTAGAAAGAACCCAATATGCATGAACTGATGCATGGATAAGCAAAATGTGGTATATCCATACAATGGAATATTCTGCCATAAAAATGAAGTACTGATACATGTTACAACATAGATGAACCTTGAAAACATTATGCTGAGTGAAACAAACTAATCACAAAAGAGTGCATATTTTATGATTCCGTTTATGTTAAATGTCCAGAATAGGCAAGTCTATAGAAATAGGAAGTGAATTAGTTGTTGCCTAGGACTAGGGGGAGGTGAGAAGTTTTGGGGGATGATGTTTGAGAAACATGGGTTTTTTTCTGGGATGATAGAAATGTTTTACAATTGGTCGTGGTGATGTACTGAATTTAAATGAGTGAATTGTGTGGTATGTGAATTATATCTCAATAAAACTACTACCTCGCCCCCCCCACCCCCAAATAACATTAAAAAAAAAAAAAAAAGAGCTGGGATGGATTAGGTGAAACCCCAACAGGGCAATTTTAGAGAGGACTGTTGTAAAGGAAATTTTTATTCACCAGGGTTCTCCCTCTGCCTACACATAATCTTTTGTAATGACCATAACTTTGTATAGTTCAGAAGAGCTATAGAAATGTAGTTATTAGTAACAACTTATATTTTATTTATTTTTTAATTTTTTTTTAGGCAAGGCAACCCTTGGTTAACCTCACAGATTGCAAGGACCTTGTCAGCTTACAAACCCTTATTTTTTATTTTTTACACCTATACCACCTGGTCTTCCTAGGTGGTCTTCCATCCAAGTACTAACCAGGCCCAACCCTGCTTAGCTTCTGAGATGAGATGGGATCGGCTTTGTTCAGGGTGGCATGGCTGTAGACAACAACGTACACTTTAAAAGCACCTACCATGTGCCACCATTCTGCATGCTTTACACTTATTAACTCAAAGCCATGAAGTAGATTTACTATTGTAATATCCATATTATAGCTAGGGACCAAAGCACCGAAGACCGTGACTTAGATCTGGATCAGTGAACTTTTCCTGTAAAGGGCTAGATAGTAGATATCTTAGGCTCTGTGGAACAAGAGGCAAAATTGAGGATATTATGTAGACATTTATATAACAAGAGAGAAAACAAATTTCCAAAAAAAATTATTGGGGAAATTTAAAATATAATAATAACTGAGCACAATTTTTGGTAATACTGGTTTACCAATAGAACAGAATTATTTCGGATAATATTTTGCTTAACTGAGGTTCAAAGTTAGGTTTCCTATCATTAAAATTGATCACAAATATTCAACTGTTAATGTTGATTTATAAAGAAATTTTATGTATTTCATCTTTGAGAATATCTTTCACACAGGTGGGTACTGCCAAATGCTGCTATTAGTCCATGAGTGTATAATTTTAATTAAGCATATATATTTTTGGAAGGTAGTTTAGAATTCTAGGAGATCCTTCTATTGGTAGGTGCTGTTTAGCATACCACTACATTGCAAATCAATCATTTCCAATTAAAAGTTAGGTGGATGCTCTTCAATTGCTTAGTAAAATGGATTTTGAAATACAGATGATTTTTCGCATTTGCATTTAAGTTTAAAAAGCACTTCTAGAACTGTAGTTTAAGTCTGGAATATATGTCTGCTGCAAATTCGTGTGGGAAGGAAGATCTTGCTTCCCATTTTCACTTCTGACTACCCGGGAAGTATAGAAAGCAGCTTGACATTACTTGGGATGTACACAACATCAGCTATTAAAAGGACTTTACCACAGTATAAAATTTGCATGTAAGTGCTGTTTTGCCTTGTAATTATAGCTGAATTCATTAAGAAGCATTATCAAGTCTTCAGCAAAAGATAACTTCAAAATCCATTCTTCTTTGATAATAGTGGTTCTCCTCAGAAAGAATTTAATCTCAGCCCTATGCTCAAAAACTTGGAATAAAACTTTACTACTGCTAAGCCATCAAACCACTTTATGGTAGCATAAGTCAGGATATTAGCTTCTAGATTTACAAAAATTCACTGAACCAATGATGGTTAAGTTCATTGACAATGAATGAAGTTCACCATTGACAATACTGGTTCCATAACACATGATATATTCAAATATTTTCCATAAAATACTACTTGAATAATATAGTGAATAACCATAAGCTTTAAATGCCTAACATTTCCACGAGCTTTGTAAATGAATCCAGCTATAGCTTTTTCTGCTTCACACACATTTCTACCACCTCTAAGTTGTAAAATATCTTAGCAGATTCTACTTCAGTTTATACTGAAATGTTTTCACAACTTCTTTGAAAATAGTTTTTTAAAAACAGCTTTGTTGAGATTTAACTCACATACCATGCAATTCGCCCATTTAAAGTGTATGATTTTATTTCAAAAATATTCTTTCCTATAGTTGTTTCACAGAAGCTATTCATAGAGGCTAAATTCTTCAGTCACTTCAGACTTGTCATTGACTCCTTGAATAAACAACTGAAGTAGTATCAATACCATCTATCAACTCATCATGAGCCAATGAAAACCATTTAAATGATTTGCTTTGGTTATTTATTGACTATTGATACCGTCCCCAATGTTCTCAGCTCTCTGAGCAAATGTTCCTGCCGAAACAATATTAAACAAGTTTCTTTTCTCTGGATGCATTTCTTTGGCTGCTTCAGTCAAATGCAGTTTAATGAACTCATCCCTAAATGGCTTTCCTTGCTTGGCTAACAAATGAGCCACTCAAAAACTTGCTTTGACCGCAGCCTCATTTCCGTTATTTAATTTTTGTGAAGAAATTCTGCTATGATGAGATACTCCATTTGGAATGTTCTATTTTTTTCCTGGTGGTTGCTTTCCTGTGAGATGGGAATATTATGATCCGTCATTTGTCTGGTAATACTAACATAATCTATTATTTTAGCCCACCTACAGTGGCATTGCATATAAATAATACTTTGCCATCTAATTTGATAAAATAATCCATACTCCATACTTGAAAATAATCCATACTATGATTTAAAAGCATGACATTTGAAGTCCATTTTTCTCTTCTTTTCTTGTTCTGGCATGGTAATTAAAAAATTTGCATTGGTAATTTAAAAAAAGAAACAAAATGTCATGGTATGATCCTACATACATGTGGTATTTGAAACACAGTTGAGTTATAATGGCATCACTGTGACATGCAGTGTGCTGAGCAGCCATATTAAGTGATGAGAATGCTACGTATAATCTCTGTCCTGACTACACAACTCTGCTATTATAGCATGAAAGCAGCCATAGACAATATGCAAACAAATGAGCATGGCTGTGTTTCAATAACTTCTACTTCATTTGTGGACACTGAAATTTGGATTCCACATAATTTTCACATTATACAAAATATGATTCTTCTTGTTGATTTTTTCCAGTAACTTAAAAATGTTAAAATTTCTCTTAGCTTGTGGCTCAAGCTAAACAGGCAGCTGGCTGACTTTGGCCCACGGACTATAGTGTGCCAACCCTGGCTCTAGGGTGTAGTCAGCCCAAGGGGGATAGGTCTCCACTGAGATCCGAGCTCATCCCTGTCCAAAAGCATCCTGAGGATGGACAGAGGGATGAGTGCCACTTTTAACCTCCTGGAAGGACCACAAGACTTGATCTCCATGAAGATGTCACAAACCATCTTCCAGTGCTCTTTCCTGGTGCTGAGTTGAATATTACCACACATTCATTGTCTCCTTTAGCTCCATTCTGAGAAGTCAGTTCTACGGGCACGTTTTTACGGACTAAACACTTGGGTCTTAGAGAAGTTGAGTAATAAGGGGATGTGTAGCAGCTCTGGAGTTGAAGTCCAGGTTTCAAAGGTCATGCTCTACTCACCATACCTCACTGTTTCTATTTCATTCAGACACTTGTCTATACCTGGCCCACCTCCCTGCCCATGTTCTCCAACCTGGCCTTCTTTCAGAATCATGATGACTTCTGTCTTCATCATGGAGCTCTGCCTTGTTGGTTAACATATCTGGGTATGCTGGCCTAGCCCTCTGCCATGCATTGGTGTAGCTCACATTCTCTTATGACTCATACTTTTGATGACTACATGTGCCCAGGAAATTATAATAAACTGGATGCCTAGATCCTGTACCCTCGGCCCAACCCTTTCATGAACCAGAACATAACCTTTGGAGAATTTCCTCTCTCTGATCTTCAGTTTCCTCATCAGTAGAATCAGAGTAGGGGTTGAGTAATGCCATCGTTTCCTGATCTCCTTTCCATTTTTAACTTTCTATGAGTCAACTGACTCCTCACTATGTTTTATTACCCACACATTGCCATATCCTGTTGCTAGTAAGAATTATGAGAAGTTATTATAGCTGATAGGCTCAGAGAGGCATGGACCTTGAACCCTGATTTAAGGTATATGAGAGAGAGTCTATTAATAAACATAGCACTGCTGAAATGTCAACTGTTTGGCACACACACAAAGACATTTAAGAATAAATTAACTGAACAAAAAGACCAACTTGATCTTCAGCCAATGCACAAACTAAATAGGATAGAGAATGGGGCATTACAAAATGAGGAGCAACTGAAACGACAATTTAACAAATATCTATTAGGCATCTACTATGTGAGTGTTAGCAAAAGGGTGTAGAGGTGAATATAAAACAAATAGATATTGCAAAACTAAGGTCCCTGCCCTTAATGGGTTCACAGTCTAGTGGGTGATAACCAGGAGCTAGTAATAGAACTTTAGGAATTATGGAAATATAGGGATCAATAACAAAGAAGTTAGGGGGCCCTTTTGACTTATCTGCCTCTGAAGAGTAGACTGAGAAAGCTTGCTTTATTGGAATGCCTATCAGTCTGGGGACAGAGAGCCTCAAGACCCATTTGTGGTCTCAGAGTTCCATTATTCCTGAAGGTTAACCTGACAGTTCTTTGGATACAAGCCCAGCACTAGGAGGCAAAGGAGTGAGTAGGGTGTGTCATTTCATTTTTGTTTTGTATTAGTATTTCCCTAATATAAATTCCGGGGAATAAAATTATTAATTCAAGACATAAAAATTTTAAGGCTTCTAGAAATTGTTGCCTAATTATCTTCTTAAAGATTTATATTAATTCACACCCCTACAGTTGTCCTCTCATCCATTAGCATGAAATATTTCCATTTTTAAAATGTAGGCATTTTTTTCCTACCATGGTAGGTGTATAAAAGGGATGCCTAAGTATTTAAATTCTCATTTGTTTGATCGCTAATGAGTTTGAACATTTTCCATATGTTTCTTAGGTTATTTGTAGTTCCCGTTCCTGATATTTGTCTATTATTTTAAGGGAAAAGTTATTTATATACTGTTCTAATTAAAGCGTATGAGATTTTTAGATATTATATGGATTAAAGATATGAAGCTTTGTCAGCACTTCACTTTCACCCAGGCTTCCCCTCTTTTAAGTCCAGATCCACAGGATAACACTCAGTAAATTCCTCCAGCCAGCAGCCTCCCATTCTGGTGCCATCTACCAATTAAAAGCTCAATTCTGGGTCAACCTATTGGCCCTCTTCTCTGCTCTAATACCCACTGCTAGGCCCTGCCGTAGTAAAATTATTTTATGTGGGGATTGCTGCTACCACAAGACCACTGTTCTCAACCTCTGTCCAATACCGTTCCATGTGACAAATCAGCTTCCTCCCGTATTCCCAGTCATTTCGAATGTTCTCTCATCCCTTCCTTTCAACACTGACCACCTGCTTTTTTCCTTTCAGGAGAACATTTTTTTCTCCCAATCGATATATAATTAACGTGACATGTACAACAGAATGGTTTGATGTTTATATTGTGAAATGATCACTACAATGATTTTAATTAACTTCCATCACCTCACAGTTACAATTTTTTTTTTTTTCTCGAGATGAGAACTTTTAAGATTTACTCTTAGCAACTTTCGTTACAATGTCTCTCTTCTTATAATGTGATTCTCAACTGTTTCATAGTTTTGGAGGTTGTCAGGAATGTAATAATAATAATAATAATTATTATTATTATTATTAATAATAATAATAAAAACATGGCAGTATGTGAAACTGGCTATATAAATCGTGAAATCCAAGTCATGGTCAATGATTCCTTCACTTTGAACTCTCAAATGTTTTATGTCTAACAAACACACAGCACTTACTACATATAAAATACTGGTGTAAGTGTTTTATAGATATTGAGCCATTCAATTCTCCTGACAACTCTAAGAGGTAGATTCTATATCATCACATCCGAGGAATTCAAAAGAGAGATTAAAAATAACTTGTTCAGGGCCACAGAGCTAGTGAGTGAGGATGTGAATCCAGGAAGTCTGCATGAGTAGCCAGGGTCATCCGCCCTGTCCCACTGTCTTGTCAGCCTCTGTCATCCCCTAACCATGCTTGCAAGGGTGGCTGGGGAGGTCGCAGAGATAGACAGGAACCTCTTTCTCCTCACACATTTTTCACGTGTCCCTGGGAGGTTGCTTGTGGCTCGCCCAGAGCGGAAGGACCTGTGTCCCCTATCACTGGGTTCTCTCTACACCTGGAGCCCACGTGGCCTTCATACAGATCCTCCTCCCCAGCCTTGCCTCTCTCCCCTCTCCTGCTTAGCTTTGTCCAAATCTGTCCCCATGTAGCCCTAAACTAAATCCAGTTCTTCTACCCCTCCAAGCTGCTCACCCCTATCAAAAGGACTCTCATCCAACAAGGGGAAAATAACTGGGTTGAAAGCAGGAAAAGACATTCTAGTAGTTGGAGTTATTGAGATATGCAGGGGGCTTCCTCAGAGCAAGTAAGCTCCCTGTTTCTCGGACATCTACTCGGATGAGGGAATCTAACCTAAGCACTTTATAAGGATGGTTGGAATAAACGATGACTAAGAGCTCTTCCACACCTGAGATTCTGGGATTCTATATTTTATATACTCTAGTGTTGTTTTAATTTGTATTTACCATTTTTAAAACAAAAGGCCTCCTCTGTAATGTCCTGAAACATGTCTCTTCTCCATCTATGCTAGTTCTGCCTTCAGTACGGAAGCTGAAGAGTGGTGCTGGAGCACATCCACTTCATTTGGAGAGGTTTCCTTATATATTTCTTCTACAGCCACCCTCTTCAAACATCTTGAATATACCTCCTCTTAGGCTAAAGGTCATTTTCGACATATTATTTTCCCTATTGTGTCCAGAATACCTACTGCTGATAATTCTGCCTTCCATCACCACATGTCATCAATTTCCAAGAAGTTGAATCAAGTCCAAGGTATTCAGGGCAAGTTACTAGTGAATCAGCACTTCAATGACATATTAATCCTGCAATTGTTTTGCTTTTGGTGCCAGGAGGGCCCTATTGAAGAGAACCAATGTGTGTTGTTTCTTTGTAGTTTATAGTATATTTTCATACGAATTCTCCCCTTTAATCCTCACAACAACTCCGGGAGGCAATAACCATCCCCACTTCACCCATCAGAACACTGAGGCTCAGAGAGCTGAGCACACTCTGAGGCCTGACATTGCAATCTGGGAAAAACAGCCATGAAATTGTTAGAAAGTGTCTTGTACCAGCTATCAGACCCTAGGCCTTCAGATAGTGCTGTAAGTTTTTATGAGGTCAATAAAAATCAACACAAATATCTTTATTTCTGGCATCTCTTTGTGACGTTTATAATGTCTGGCTGAGCTGGGCAGAAAAATAAAGGTGTCAGTACCCGGGTTTCTGTTAAGATCTCAGTGAGGGGCTAACTGGTGGGCTGGGCAGGCTCAGTGGGAAGGGCTGGGTCAGGAGAGGGGAGTGCTGCTGGGCATCTCCACAAAGAGATGTTTGATGGGCTACAATTCTGGTCTAATCTGCCAAAAGATCACTTTTATGCTCCATGCAGCCACTGTTGGCCTCTCCAATGCCAACGTTTCTGTCATAAAGCTGGCAGAATCTGAGAGGCTCATCCACCCTTGCCACGAAAGACTGATTAATATATCTCTAGTCAGACAGCCACATTCATCGGCCACTGTAAGTGTGAGGCCCCATGGCCCACCGTCTTCAAATCCTGCCAGTTCTCTCTACCACAGAGCACAGATGTGCTTACTTTCCCTTCTCCTCCAAGACGTAAAGAGTTGGCATGGAGTGGTAGGCATTCAGGACAAAATTTTCAGTCTGAATGAGTTACTTACACTCTCAAACCACATAAAGAAAAGTAAACAAAGGCAGGCTTTATACCTAAATCAGGCTTTTTATCATTTAGGTTGATCTGTCTGTCCATCCATCCATCATCAAAAGTATATTTCCTGGGCACTGAGGATACAGAAATGACTCAGTCCCTTCATTTGCCATGTAAGAGTTCACTGTACAAGATTTTTTGCAAAGAGTCCCATGGTTTAAGTGATGCTCTCATGAAAAACAACTTGCTGTGCTCTGGTTTGCATGTTTTTTAATGAGAAAAACACACAATGAAAATGATATTTATTTTATTGCATCATTTTACTGACTAGAACGCCAGACTTATAGTGGATATAAGTATAAAAATAACCAAATTCTTACAAATAATACTTTGCTGCTACAGTACTGAATAATTAGTGTAGATTGCAATTATAATACAACTTTAAATAACATTCTCATAATGGGTTTAACACAATCAATCAGGGGCTAAGGTTTAAAGGTTTGCAAAGAGAAATCCAGGACATGAAAACTCAAAAAGTCCATATTCCAGCTACATGCTCCATTTAACCATAAATCCAGCAACATAAACATTAAGAAAACTCACAGCAACCTATGATGAAAGATCTTTTTTTAAAAAAAGAAACAGGCCAAAGTAATACATAACGATAAGTGAGTTGGGTTAGTTTCCCAGGTAGACCGATCCCATCCCATCCCTGGGTGGTCCCAACCTTCCTATTCAATGACTCTGCACCTGAAGTGCATTAGGTGCGTTCAAAAAACAATGATAGAACCAGAATCTAACATGTCCTCTTTAAAAATGGCAAGGGGACAGAGCCAGCTAAGAGCTGCCTCTTTTCAGACCTACATTGTCCCCTCTGGTTTCACAGGTTTTCCTGTGAGCAGTTTACATTAAATAAGATGGATTATAACACTACTGAAAAGATACTTTCGCACAACAAATTAACTGAAATTTAATTCTTTCATGTTCCTAGTATTTTAACCAGTTTCCTTTTATGGGGATTCATGAAAAGGGAAAGAAAGAAGAACACATACTGTACTCAAACACCAAATCTACAAAACCATGTTTCCCAAAACGCATATAAGAACCCCAGAATGATGCTCTGTCAAAAAGAAGGAAATAGAATATCCCTTTCTAATCCCACAAAAGTTTTCATATAGAAAAAATATCTCTGGTATTAAGGGTAGTTTAAAATAAGATGCGAAATGCTGAAATTCTCCCTCTCTCCAAAGAAGTGCTCTAGTTTTGAAATCAGTGTAAGGATTTGAGAACTCTGGGTCAAACCCAAGTTCTGGGTGTGTTAGGTTAAACGAAGCCAGGAGCAACTGGACTATATACAATTCTAGCTTCTCTGGGCAAAGTTCAAGGGCTACAGGGTACCCAGGCACTTCACCAGTGGGCAATGTGGCTTAATAGAGGCCCCCAAAGGCCATATGCTAGGGATGACCCTGCTGTGTCTTCTCTGGAACTTTAACATCTGAATAAATATCATCCTTCAAAGACATTTTCTTGGGCAGCTATCCAGTCTTGTATTGCAAAGATGCTGCCCTCCCTTTTAGGCCTACTTTAACCGTTATCTCTTCAAGAACTTAATAATCACATCTTAGGTTTTGACTTCAAATGCTATCCGTCAGCTTGATTACTCTATCCACTCAGCAATTCTGGCTCTAAATGACTTAGCTGCTTCTGAAAATAAACTTTTGTCAAAGGAGGAAGATTTGTCAGCATTTAAGACATTCAACTGAAAATGTTTCCATCTTTGAGAACACTCACTAAAATACGCTTCCAATATGTGGGAGCCATGGCCTTATTATGAGGAAAAAAGCAAAGTGGCCCTCAAATAGTTGTGTTTGTCAAAACCCCAGGTCATCACCTTACACTTCCTACATCCTAAGTCACGTACCAATATGCTTCTTGCTAAGCACGAGCCAGACACTATTTTCTTAATGGTGACCACAAGTGCCCAAGAAATATATGTAACGACAAACCCAAAAAGACTTTTTTAAAAGGGGATTCAACGTTTTTTGTACTTTAGTTACTGCTTAATCATATTAAGGGTTTTTTTTTTTTTAATCTTAAAACTTTAAGCTCATTCTCATGTTCTCTTTGACATGTAAAGTGCACTGGATGATGAAGTATTGCCAGGAAGGTGAGGCAGGGAGGTACAGTGGGGAGATTAAGTCTAGCAGAAGAGTTTGAATCCAGGCTCTCCGAGGCAACATATTTCTCTTCTTTGAAGGTTCCTATATCTATGCAAAAAATGGGCATTCTCATGCCCACCTCATAAGGGTGTGGTGAGGCCAAGTACCTTGTTCAGAGCCTGGCCATGGTGGGAACACCAGGGATGCTAGTTTTAACTATTCAGGCTTCCATTTCATCTCTAACACCCTGGGCTGGCTCACAGGGCAAAGAGGAAAAGACAGGAGAAATAAGACCTTATAAGAGCTTAAACAAAACCCACAGATGCTGGGGGGCCAGCAGGCAAGCAGCGCCCCACTCTGAGAATCACCTTGCTGTGGGACAGGTAGTTTCCTTCAGCCCCACTGTTCCCTACAGAAGTTTAAGCATCTCATGGGCAGTTAAGTGTCACATTTCCCTTCCTCCCACCTCCCCGCAGCTGTGGGGCCCGACACAGGACCACAGCATTTCTGTGTGCATGAATTACACACTCCAGGTGTGGGGGTTGACAGTGAGCACCTGCCCCAGAGCTAAGAGCTTCTGCTACCAGGGGTGCATCCAGTTGGCCCTTTCAGACCAGAGGCTGCCGCTGCCCTATCAGGTGTTCCCTCTGGAGGTCCCATCCCCAAGAAGGAGGGAAGCCAGCCTCTCCCTTCCTCACCCAGCGTGGGCAGATGGTGCTGGCTAAAAGTCACACTGTTTTCATGCCTTCTTAAGACTTTCATGCTCTTGAGATGCACTTTCCCCATCCCCACATGCCTCCTAGAAATTGCAGAGTGCTTGCTTTTTTCACAGTAAAGAAAAACAATATTCTTAATCCACTTCATATGCACAAAACCCATTCACAGGGAAGCATTCTTAGAACTCACAGGACATTCCTTCCTAGACTTTGGGATTCTTCTCAAGAATGCTTTTGAGAGAGAACACTTCATTTTGTGGAGCTTCTGGCCCAGATATAGGAGATGATTTGTCAACTGTGATGTCAGCTGAAGGTGGCCGACGTGTATACCTAGGAGTAACCCCCCCACCGTGGCTCTGGGTCCTGGGGATGGGCAAAAATCCGATGGAGAGCCGGGAAGCTAGGCCACCTCAGGAGGGATCAAGTCTGATGGCTCAGGTGAGCTGAGTGCAGGAGCTCAGAACTCTCCAGTTAGATGTGAGGCCACGAGGCAAAAAGGGCTGTTGGGTTCAACAGAGAGATGCAAGACCCAAGATTTCAAAAAGGTGACACTCTGAAATTTTAAATGGGCATCCATTGACAAAAACAGAATTCTTTTAAAATCTACGTCATGAGATGAGTGCAACTTAACTCTAAGAGGCCTCACACTTGACTAGTGTTCCTGCTGCAGCAGGGTGCTGATGACCTGTGGAGACCACGGGGCACAGGAGTCTGCACTTAAAACTGTTGAGACAAGTATTGCAGAAGAATAAGGATTAGATACATTCTGAATAGAGTAGAGAACTCTGAAGAAACAACCATGCCCAGGACAGAATTGTCCCCAAACGTTACTCCATTTTCAAAAATGTGGGTGCCATCAAGCTCTAAGCTTCAGGGTGGGAACAATTCTTTGACCTCTGTGGTCTCTTCACTTCATCCAAAACTAGGATGGTTCAAAAGCAGATGATGAGGATAATCATAGTTCCACAAGGAGCAGTGAAAGACACTGAGCACTGGATGTGCCCCTTTGCAGGACCCATGTCATAGCCATAATAAATAAGACATATGGAATTTTCCTCTCAAAGGCAAACTTTCAACTCCCTACCTGGCCAGAAGTTCTCCGATGCTGACTTGAATTAGAACCGCGTTTCTAGAGGGAACTATGTAGTAGTATAAAGAGGTACAAATTACTGGAACAGGGAAAATAAGTTACTTCTTCAGTGAATAAATAGCTTGAGCAGTTGGTTGAAAGTTTACACCGAGTTCGTGGATGAGATCGGAGATTCGAGCAAAGATGCAGCGCTAGAAGGTAAGTAGACTTACATGTGGCTCCATCCCAGCTCCTTACTCTTCCACAGGAATCCACACAGCGTCCCAAAGAACTGGTGTTTCAGGAAACGGAACTTGCCTGTGATTCAGCCCATTCCTCCAACCACATTCAGCTGTAGGGACTACGTCAGCTGCTCTTCTTTTAGTGGTGAAATACCAGCTTGGACCCACTCTGCATTTATCTTTCCATTTCTATTCTATATGTAGCACGGCTGGCCTCAAAGATGAAGGTCAGCGTCCCTGGCACCATGCTATGCCCTACTGCCTGCAGCTCTGTAACTCTAGCTCCAGGGGCCTTCGCCAGGCACAAGTGCCCGTTGCTGCTTGCTGGACATCACTACGGGGCAACTGGATACTTAAACTAAAACCAAATGGAAGTTGTTTTGCCCAGACATATTTTAAAAAGTGAGATTTAACTGCAAAGGGAAAAAACCTTAAATCAACGTGTCACCTTGACTGAGAAAACAAACTGGAGTTGTGCACTGTGCTTCACAAATTTCAATTCCTCGTTTTGGGGGGCTGGCTTGGAAACCGAAGCACAAGAAGACCTAGAAACATTAAATATTGTACATTAATCTACAGCATCTCCAAACCTTAGTGGTAAGTTCATCACCATCATCTATTGTTTAACACATGGATACCGGGCAGGAAAACAACTAAAAAGCCAGTGTTTGGCTGTAAATTAATAACCAAATGGAGGCCTGTAGACGTGTCTGAGGAAAAGAGGCCTTTCTGGAATAGTCTTGAAAAAAATTCAAAAGCAGACCTCCTGATCCAACTTACTAAAGTGCAAACTAAGGAAAAACTGGGTCCTTGCGATGGTGCCTAATGATCTGCCCTTGCTGACATCATCCCTGGAGCCAGCAGCCAAGTTGCAGTCACTCAGAGAGATGCTCCTGGTACTGGCCCATGGTCACGTTCACAGTAACAAACGAGCAGCCTGCAGTGCCACGTCCACAGGTGCCATCTGTCCCCTTCCACTGTGGTCACGCCCCTCTCGCCTGTCCCACTTTCTGCCTGCCACACCAGTGTGGCTCCAAAAGTCCTGCACGGTGCTCCCCTGGTGCAGTTCTCTGAGCAACAGACGTCCCGGGGGCCACCAGCTTGGAGCAATGGGCCCTTCTCTCTTCTCACTTAAAAGTAGTCTCTTCTCCTGCTCTCATCACTGATGAAAGATGGGTTATACTGTCCTGGGAAAATGCAAGAATGCCGTGATCCCGGCAATCCAGTGTAGGCCGGGTAGAGTCCATTTCGTTCAAGTTCAGGATTCCTTACACTTGTGGGCTGGTGGCCAGAGAGAAGAGTAAAAAAGTCAGCTTATTATTCATGTGCTTAAATGTAACAGTTCTTTTTAGAAAAAGAATGCTACATTTTAATAAATCTAAGATGGAAGCAGCCATACACAGAAGAATGAGATCTGAGCGAGAAGTCAGGACCTCTAAGTTGTCTCTTTATGGAACCTGGGATACCCGTGTCCATATTGTAAAAGAGGATTTAAAAAAAAACATCAGTCAAGGGCAACCCAGTGATTTTAGAACAACATAAGAAAAGACTCAGTTAATTATTATCTTGCTTATAATCAAATTTTAATTATTATCCGATTATTAGTTTGATCTTTTAAAAAAGTATCTTTCTGTGTAGAGCACGACAGCTTTAAATCCTCTTTGGCATTTAGCTGAACTCGACTGTCCCGGCCATGAATGGGGGACCGACCTTCGAAAGGGCATACAATCCCCTGTTGGAGGTGCAGTTAGGACCACAAAGCAAGAGGCCAGCAGCAACTCTCAGGTGTCTCTGCCTCGGTCCCTGCCTACTGAGTTGTTACTATCTAACTGATATGCAGAAGAAGCCCCCCAGGAATGACATGGCTACTTTGAGGAGGCCCTCATCCAGGACCGCCAAGGGAAAATACTTGCTTGATGGAAATAAAACACTAGACACTGCATTGAATAAATGCAAATCCTAGAAAAGCCCTATGTATACCTAGACCACTGTGTGAGGGTCAGTGCTCTTACTCAGTTGACAGCTTCATGCCATGAGCTTAGGCTCTGCTTCTATAGAACACTCAGCCTATTTTTGAAATGAAGATGAGGTTCATTTAAGTTCTTGACTATATCTATTTAAGGCAACTCTTTAGCTAATGCCATGGAAACGCACAGCGTTTCTACAGGCCTGTCTTGTTGCTATGCTGTCATGCCATGCTGGGGTTGAGGAGATCCTAGCAAAGGGTGTGAGTGCGCAGTCACTCCTGGGTAAGATACCTGCTGAGTTATAGCTTCAGTTATTAGAGTAAAAGGGCTTTCCTGACAGAGAACAAAACAAATCCCTTATGCAAAAATATCAATGGAAACATTTAAACTAGAGCTAAGTTGTGTTCTCTACGTCTTCTTGTTCTTTAGGTTCAAATTTTTCAGAGTTCATAAAAACAAGAGCATTCTTAGCATGAACAAACTCGCCCTTCCTATCCAAAGTCTGAACCCTCGTGGTTAATCCCCATAGCAACCAGAGTGCTTGTGGCTTCTGTCACATGATTGCCTAGCAGTATTAAGTCCATAAGGGGCAAGGTTTCATGTTTATTGCTATAGTTCAAACAGCCCCACATGGCATGAGAAGACACCTGACATCTATTTATTTTTCCTCTCGGATATCCCATATGTGTTTGCTTTACGGCTGACATAGTATAATGTGAAATGAACTGAGCAGTGGGCAGGAGTATGATAAGGATTATTCAATGTGGGGCAGAAGAAGCAAGGGTTCAAGGGAGGCTTCCATCTTTCCCAGTGACACAGTTCAGGGCCAGACACAGAAAATTATTAAAGACCTACTGAGTAGATAAGCTTCTAAGCCTCTGAGGAGGGCTGGTCGAGGATGACATTGAATTATTATTCTCTTTATACCTTTCTCCAATCCCTCAGCTTCAGCTATTCAATCACATGAGGTAAAGCATGGCAAACGAGACAAAAATGAAAGGGCCAAAGGCTAAGTATTACTAAATTCTTTCTCTGGCTTTCAGTTTCCCATCCTGTAACTTAAAAGCAAATTCAGTAACAAGAGGGTTATCGCTACAACCCCATGAAAGTAATGTGCTCTGTGGAAGTAGCCTCTATATGTGTCAAAATGAATAAACACCATGAACATAGGTCATAAGTGAATTGAATATTAAACTATGTGAATAAGAAGTTTAAGCCATCATTCTCTTTAACCCTTAACTAGCTATAGTACTTTTACTACCATAAAACAGAATCTCTTTAATTCTCAGAGGAAACTGGAGTCTAAAGTCATCTTGGACATAGGACTACACACCGAGTAATACACATCTGTCATCTGGAGGAGGTTTTTGGTACTTCCGTTCTCATGCATTTCAATAGCTTCTCGGCCCCATTCTTGTGAGCGAGGGTTCTTGGGGTATTCGGCGTATGGGGACATTTGGAAATCTCCACTTTTGAAGATGAGTTTGCTTATGTCATTTTTATTCTTCCTGTGGAGTAAAAAATATTTGAAAATTTAAATGAGTAAGTTCTAGTCTACGGCCATGCCACCCTGAACAAGCCTGATCCCGTCTGATCTCAGAAGCTAAGCAGGGTCGGGCCTGGTTAGTACTTGGATGGGAGACCACCTAGGAAGACAAGGTGCTGTAGGTGTAAAAAATAAAAAAAATAAAAATAAATAAGAGATTGCAAGCTGACAAGCTCCTCGCAATCTGTGAGGTCAACCAAGGATTGCCTCACCTAAAAATAAATAAATAAATGAATGAATGAATGAATGATAAATGAATAAGTTCTATAAAGAAATGATATCTGCAAAAGCACCATTTAGTCTTTTACAAGAATTAGACCTAAAGCTACTAGTATATTTCTTTGTAACTGCCCACTGCGGAATATCATTGTTGTTTTTAGCATTTGCTCCAAACAAGTAAAAATGTAATTAGATGCAAGAAAAGATGAAAAAAATCTCCCGACCCAAGAGGTCCAGGTTCCCAGGGGCAGACTTCTCAAAGACAGCTGCAGTGGAGCTGACTTAGACTCTTCTCGGGGACAGAGATCACTGCATCTTAGGAGCAGCCATGGAACTCAGAGTCATAAATGAAAGGCCTTCAGGCCTTTAGTCCAGGGGTTCCAAATCAGCTTGAGCATCATAATTTACATGGGCATCCTAGATCTCTTTGTTTGTTTCTTAATTTGCCCATTTAAAGTAGACCCTAGATTTACTAAAACAGGAGCTTTAAGGATAGGGCCACTCTGGCTTTGAGAAGAGATGTGATTTTTTTCCTAGGCCACATTTTGCTACTACAAAAGCTGGGAATAGAATTCACGCCTCCCAACTCCCTGACTAGTGCTCTTTTACCACATGAAGCTACTTCACAAACCATACAAACAGGATATTTTGTTTGCAAAAAAAAAAAGCCTACCTGCTTATAACCTATATATATTCTCATTTATGTGGGTCAGGGAAACCCTGGGACAAGTTCCCTACTTGTGAGAGTTTGCTGACTGGAAGTTGGCATACATGTTATGCACCCATTTAGTGGGCCTAGTATCAGGTACTTGAAGTTATATTTGCCCTAACTAGGTAAGATAATCTTAAGTTTCTTCCATCTACCTAATTTTCCTATAAGTAAACATTCTAGGGACAGCATAAAATGACTAACGCAGGGTCATAAAACCATGTGACTTAGGCATTATCCCTTCTACCAAGTTCAGAACAGGCGTGCCACTGCGTTGCCCATTGAGGGTGAGGCATCCAGTCTCAAACAATGACTTACTCATTCACAACTACCTTCCCTTCCCAGTGACCAATACTCACAGGCTTTTTCCCCGAATGGCTACACTACCTGGTACAGGACACTTAACAAAAATGAGGCTTCTGTCCCCTTGAGCACTCCGGTTTTATCTCTCCAGCTCCTAGTCTCATACTCAGAATTTTATTTCCACTCACGTACTTTATCTTTGATCATTTATTGGCAACTTTGTAAATGACAGGCAAAGGCTGTACCATGAGGCCTGCATGGGCAGTTAGGGCAACTTGCTCTATGCGGCCTTCCCGGAGATTAGAGAATATCTTAAAATGTCTTTCATGTCAATCAAAACAGATAACCTGCTATTTTGGTAGGTTTCCTCCATCTGTTATGTCAGAATAATTCTTGCCATTTATTTTCATCTAAATCAAAGGTCATAATATTCCCTTATCTGAATAGATCATCACAGAGAAGGAGGACCAGCTCCATCCTCTCCCTTCCTTTTCCAGTAGAAACCCAGTCTCACTGGCTTCCAGGAAACTCAGGGCCAGGCATACTGCCAAGTATCTGCCCATTCCACGTGCCTGTTACAACTTCTCTGCTGCTCAGATATTTCAGGTAACCCCTTTCATCTTTGTTTGTTTCTTAATTTGCCCATTTGAAGTGTACACTCAGTGGCTTTTAGTATATTCAGTGTTGTGTAACCTTCATCGCAATAAATTGTAGAAAAGTTTCATCACTCTCAAAAGAAATCCCATACTCCTTAGCCATTACTTTCCAATTCTCCCCACTGCCCATCCAGTCCTAGGCAACCACTCATCTACTTTCTGTCTCTATTAAATTTGCCTATTTGAGACATTTCATATGAATAGAATCATATAATAGGTGGTCTTTTGTGACTGGCTTATTATACTTAGTATAATATTTTCAAGGTTCATGCACATTATAGCATGCATCAATAATATTCCATTGTGTGGATATATATATAACATTTTGTTTATCGATTCATCAGTTGATGGATATTGGGGATATTTTCATCTCTTGGCTATTACGAACATTCATGTACACGTTTCTGTGTGGACATAAGTTTCCATTTCTCTTGGTATATACCTAAGAGTGGAAGTGCTAGGTCAAAATGAAACGGTGTTTAACTCTCTGAGGAACTGCCAGATATTTTCAAAGTGGCTGTATCATTTTACATTTCCACAGCAGTGTGTTAGCGTTCTAATTTTCCCACATCCTCATACCAACACTTGTGATTTCCTGTGTTTTTTTCTCAATAGCCATCCTAGTGAGTGTCAAATGGTATCTCATGACGGTTTTGAATGCATTTCCCTGATGGCTAATGATGTTGAACATCCTTTCACGTGCCTACTGGCCATCTGTGTATCTTCTTTGAAGAACTGTCTATTCAAGTTCTTTGCCCATTTTCAAATCGGGTTGCCTTTTTATTATTGAGTCGTAAGAATTCTTTATATGTTCTAGATACCAGTCCCTTATTAGACATATGATTTGCAATTACTTTCCCCCATTCTGTGGGTTATAGTTTCACTTTCTTGATAGTGATCTTTGAAGCTGAAGGGGTTCAGAACAAATTTCCCCAGAATGTGCCACTTTGGCACGGGGAGTATTTTGAGCTGAAAACAATAAGGCCCAAAAGACTCAGGAAAAGCTTTTTCACCTCCCCCTTAATGGCCTCAAAGAATTTAGATTCAGGGCTTGGTCCAGGAAGAGAGTTATTACCAGAGATAACTACAAAGAGTGTAACTAGGTCTGGTAAGCTGTGGGGGAGCTCAGCTTGGCCTGAAGATCAAATTCCTCTCTGTGTCCCATTGTTATTGCATGGCATGGCAAACATTTGTTTGCCAAAATATTTGCTCTTCCCATCTTCCTGTGAATTGTCTTCTTCCCCTTTGAATTCCTAGACCCCTACCCACTTCCCCTTAGCTCAAGATGGCATATAAGCCTCAATTGCCTGACTGCCTGTGGTTCTCATATTTTTATGTCCTATCCCCATATGTATGTAATTAAAATTTGTTTTTCTCCCATTAATCTGTCTGTTAATTTGATTATTAAACCACCAAAGAACCTAGATGGGTAGAGAAAAAAAATTCCTTCCCTACATAGCAAAGAAGTTTTTAATTCTGATGCAGTCCAATCTCTTTTTTGTCGCTTTTAGACATTCCTTTTTAGTAAAGAAAATTGTCCCATTTGCTATCTTTGTCTTGCCTCTCATGGTACTACCTACCATGAATTTTCCTTTCCCCCTTTTTAATGGTTCAGTCATACATTATGATTTACTACTGTAAACCACCCCCACACATTCTTTAAGAGTAAGAATTGGCCCTCGCATAGCACAGGCAAAGAAACAGAATTAGACTGTGGACTCCATCACTCACCGGCAACAGGTAACAATCAGCGCTGTGCCTAGTATAAGCAGAAGCCCACCTCCTGCTGCTGCAATCACCACAGTGATCAGCTGATAGGCTAAACATATTTAAAAAAAAAAGAGAGAGAGAGAGATTCGGTAAGAGGTAATGAATGAATAAATGAATACAAAAGAATGATTCTCCTTCCCACCTTACAGCTACCAGTGAGCCTCAGCTGGTGACCTCACCTTTCACTCCCTAGGCCCCCCAGTGAGAGCTTCTCAGGATTAGCTCTACATTTTCTCTGTCGGAGGGTAGCAGAATTTGCCATCCCAAAATATGCTTCTTAGGCATATTTATCATTTTTGAGAAACTGCAGATACAAAAGATGCTCTGAAAACTGAGTATCAGTTACTCTTTTGTAAGGAAGATTTACATTAGAAAGGCAGCCTGTACCTGTACTAGGAACGGAGGTATTACCGGAGATATCGGAGATAACGTTTTCACCTGAGAGACTAACCTACTACATGGAAGGGGAGCCATTGTTTACCAAACACTTCCTCTTGGCACTCTCCCATGAATTATCTCCCCCACTCCGAAGCCCCAGACCTCTAGCTCAGGAGGGTATTAGCCTCAATCATCTGGCTGCCTTTCGAATCTCATTTTGTTGGATTCCCATGTGTACACGTATGTAATTTTTTTTCTCCTGTTAATATATCTTACTACAGTGGCATGTGTGGTGGGGGTGTGGAGGGTTCAGCCAAGAATGTAGAAAGGTAGAGGGAAAATTATTTTTCCTCCCCAATACTGTTTCCTCTTTCTCAGCCACTCCTAGAATGGAGGCTCCCAATTATGCTTGCAGACCAGCCCTGATGACATTTTCACCAATCCACCACAAAAAGAGAAAAATAAAGGAGATGTGTGAATTTTTCAAAAATGAAATCTATTAGGTTCTAATAATCACTGTCCTATCTTCTAAGACTCTGTCTTTCCTACTTTTTCCTAACTTAATATGTGCATTTTATTATGTAAATTATGCCTCCGGTAAAGTTGGTTTTAAAAAAACCAATGGAGAAAACAGAATTTTTTATTGGCTACTTCCCACCCTTTGGTTTTGTTAGATTTTTGAATTGATGATGATAGTAAATATAAAAATTCTTGATTTGGTTTTTGGTTCTTACTTGATAAAATAAAAAGGTGACTCTAGGTTAGACTCCCCAGTTTTATAAAAAATATTACTGGTCAGTTAAGACCAGAGTCTGGGAATCACTGCATAAACCATGCTAGGCACTGAGTAGTCTCCTAAATACATACAAACTGAATTTAATTACCAAAAATTAGCAGTCATATAAGCAGGTGCATATCACATAAAATAAACAATATTAAAATTTTAATTGATTAGTTTTATGCCTGTGTATTCCAGGAAAAATCATATTTTCAATAAAGTCTATTAAATATTAAAATTGATTTTTTTTTTAAGTTGTGGAAATAAAATAAAATTGTCTTCTCAGGTTATAAGGTCCAGGATTTTCTATAATAAATTAAGATGGAACTGTGGTATTCAGGAAAAGTCAAAGGATAATGCACGGAGCTGGCAGTGAGCAGACTATGAGATAAAAGCAAACACACGCTATGCAACCATTCACCTATCCTTTATTTGAATAAACAGCACAGAAATCTGATTATCTTGAAAACCATGAGTATTAAGATACATAGGAAGCAAAGCCAAACCATAGAATAAGGTAATTTTTTTTCTCACATCCTGATAATGTATTCAAGCTTAACTTTTAACAAAAGTGAGGACAAAAGACAAATCTTGAATTTGTCAACTTTTCTCATCTCCATCAACACCACTCTGTCAACTCTTGACCAGACAACTGCAGTTCTCCCAACTCATCTTCCTGCACCCAGTCTTGTTCGCTCATCTCAAAAACCAGATCTGTTCATGCCATTTCCTTGCTTTAAACCAACCAACCAACCAACAAACCAACCAATCAACCTACAGTGGCCTCCTTTGTTCCTAAACACCAAAGTCTAGCTCCTGATTATCCTTCCACACCACGTTCAAGTTATCTCACTGCCAGCAAAACAAGCAAGCACTTGTTTTAGAAGTGACCCTTGCAAGTGGTCGCAGTTGTGGCAGGTTCCTGTTGAAAACAAGCAGTTTTGTCTTAAAAGAGACACAGATAGCATAGACCAGTGCTTCTCAAACCATCTGTGGTCAAGGACCTGCTTTTCTTTGCTTGTGGCTATTCTTTTTAAACAAAGAAAATAAAGTCTCATTTGCTCCTCTCATCTTTCCCCACAGGCACCAAGTATCATGAGTTTCTTTTTCTCCTTTTTTTAAGGAGTCAACTGTGAACTGATTTTGTAAAATACCATAAAACTATTTTTTTTTTAAAGATCCTATACCTGGATGTCATAGCCATCATGTCAAATTAATACAAATGTTTCGAAGTGTTTACTTCCAATTTTTGCATTATTTTGTCACATCCATTAACAGTTCACAGACCACACTTGGAGGAGCACTGGTATAGCCTAGTGCTTCTCAAACTTTCCTGTGCATCTGAATCACCCAGAGGGCTTATGTAAACAGATAACTGGCCCCATCCCAAGAGATTTGATTCAGTAGGTCTGGGCTAGGGCCGAAAAGAAAAATTATATCTCTAGCAAGCTTCGAGGGGATCGTGAGGCTGTCAGCCAGCAGACTGGACTTTGGGTAACACTGGCTTAGATTATGCAGAAGAGGCAAGACACTGGACTGAAAGCCAGGAGACCTCTGTACACATCAGCACTGAAAAAGAGCCTGGAAGAGAATTCACCGAAACGCTAACAGAAGTCAGTGCTGCCTCAGGTAATTATGGCTACCTTTTTAACTTTCTTCTTTGTGCTTTCCAATATTTCTCAAATTTTATTCAAATGCGCGCACGCACACACGCACACACACACAGAGGCACACAACCTCCTCGAAATCTAAAAATTGTGGGTATAAACATATACATGTATATTTTATACAAATACATAATTTTTTAAAGAGTACGTTTAATATTCTTTTGCAGCCACATCGCTGGAAATTTATAATAAGCTTATGGACAATATAATCCACAGATCTTTTTTTCTCATACCTGCTGTCAAGTCAGTTCATGAACTACAAATGATATTTGGAAGTTACGAACTGACTTTAGATTTATTATGAGGCCACATGATGATGGAGACCTGCATGGGATTCAATTCAACACCAGCTGCAATGTTTATCCGTTCCGCAGGTGCTCTGAAAGTTTATTTATTAAAGTGAGAGAGAAGGCCATGAGGGTCGTCTTACGTTTGTCTGTCTTATCTTTTCCACTTTGAGGAGACTCTCCAGAATGACAAACTCGGAAATCTTAGTCTTACTTGCTCTTTGACATTTGTTGACATTTCACAGTTTTCCTCAGCAATGCCCCTATCTTTTCTTTATTCTTGTGGTTTGATCATATGTTGATATTGCTGTCATCACTGTTGGCAATTTTCAATAAGCCAACTCATTTCGGGCTTTAGCTTTCCCTATGAACTATTTTGTCCTTGCTTATATGCTTACTTGGATAGAATCTACCAGATTGACTGCTTAGACAACACTCTTTGGGGACCTGTTTACTCCCCAGCGCAGGCGACAGTGGGGGCAGTCGTGTTTATACACGGAACATTATCCTCTGGCCACAGCAGATTGGTCTGGGAGCAAACACAAGATCCAAACTGGATCAACTAGTACCTTCCCAGGAAATTTAATTTGGGAAGGAGCACTAGAACCTTCTCTTTAAAAGTGGCTGAACCAGTAATATGCACTCAAAGCTGTTTGGCAAGCCTACGTCCATCATGTTATCTGGGAGGAGAGAAGGCCTACGCACAGACACACACAGCAAAGAGCAGAGATGAGAGATGAAGACGGAGTTGTGGGAACATGTACTCTGAGAAGAAGGCCCCCAACCTCCAGCTGCTGCGGTTCCCTACAACCCCAATTGTTGCCACTC
Source organism: Pteropus medius (assembly GCF_902729225.1). NCBI lineage: Eukaryota > Metazoa > Chordata > Mammalia > Chiroptera > Pteropodidae > Pteropus > Pteropus medius. The sequence continues at coordinate 9,291,456 of NW_024351543.1, forward strand.
CTGAGGCTGGAATTCCATGACATATCCCAAGATCCTTCCAATAAACTCTCTTTGTTGCTTACCTAGCTAGGCTTATTTACTCAAGAAGAACCTTAGCCAACGGTGATACTGCAATTTATAATAAGAAATATATATTTGGTCTTTGTCTCAATTCCAAGGCCAGAGCTATTAAAACCCTTAGAATTTCCTGAAGTGATGAGAGTGATAAAGGTCTTTTGTCATATTAATGAGGTGACTTTTGGAAAGCACCTACGGGAGGGGGCTGGTTGCCAAGGGAACCAACTTTGTGATTAGAGGATTAGAACTTTCAGTCCCATATCCTGACCTCTGGGGTGGAAGAGGGGCTGAAGGTTGAATCAACTGCCAATGACCAATGATTTAATCAACTGTGCCTGTGTAATGAAGCCTCCATAAAAACCCAAAAGGGCAGGGTTCGGAGAGCTTCCAGGTCGGTTGACACATGGAGATGAAGGGAGAGTTTAAGTTCTGTGTCCCTTCCCACACACCATGCCCTGTGCATCTCTTCTATATGGCTGTTCCTGAGTTATATCCTTTTATAATAAACTGGTAATCTAGTAGATAAAATGTTTCTCTGATATCTGTGAGCTAATCTAGCAACTTAATTGAATCCAAGGAAGAGTTTCTGGGAACCTCTAATCTATAGCCATTTGGTCAGAAGCACAGGTGACAACTTGGACTTGCAATTGGCAAATGAAGTGTGTGTGTGTGTGTGTGTGTGTGTGT